>NW_027182496.1:624638-1249276 GCF_040938575.1 Ambystoma mexicanum | reverse complement strand
GAACCCTGAAAGATTGGAAAAGACCCAGCAAAAACGCAAAGGCCCCCTCGGCAGAACATTATTCATGCACATCATAAACCTCCTAAATGCACCTACTAACCACACCTACCCATCTCATGAACAATCGCTCAATCTTACTTAGCACCATAGCGCTAGTCATGGAATATTTTGTGCACTTGCCCCAGCAAGATTTTTTGGGAAACCTGACTGCTTGTCGAGGCCCCGCCAGGGCGAGAGTGGCCGAGGCAGAGGCCCCAGCAGGGCGAGAGTGCCGAGGCAGAGGCCCCCACCAGGGCGAGAGTGGCCGAGGCAGAGGCCCCCACCAGGGCGAGAGTGGCCGAGGCAGAGGCCCCCACCAGGGCGAGAGTGGCTGAGGCAGAGGCCCCCACCAGGGCGAGAGGGCTGAGGCAGAGGCCCCCACCAGGGCGAGAGTGGCTGAGGCAGAGGCCCCACCAGGGCGAGAGGCCGAGGCCCCACCAGGGCGAGAGGCCGAGGCCCCACCAGGGCGAGAGGCCGAGGCCCCACCAGGGCGAGAGGCCGAGGCCCCACCAGGGCGAGAGGCCGAGGCCCCACCAGGGCGAGAGGCAGAGGCCGAGGCCCCACCATGGCGAGAGGCCGAGGCCCCACCAGGGCGGGAGGCCGAGGCCCCACCAGGGCGGGAGGCCGAGGCCCACCAGGGCGGGGAGGCGAGGCCCCACCACGGCGAGATTCCTAGAGGTCAAGGCCGAGGCCACACCAGGGCGGGAGGCGAGGCTAAGGCGTCACCAGGGCGAGAGGCAGAGGCTAAGGCGTCACCAGGGCGAGAGGCAGAGGCTAAGGCCCCACCAGGGCGAGAGGCAGAGGCAGAGGCTAAGGCCCCACCAGGGCGAGAGGCAGAGGCAGAGGTTGAGGCCCACCAGGGCGAGAGGACGAGGCCCCACCAGGGCGAGAGGCAGAGGCAGAGGCTAAGGCCCCACCAGGGCGAGAGGCAGAGGCAGAGGACGAGGCCCCACCAGGGCGAGAGGCCGAGGACGAGGCCCCACCGGCCGGGGGCCGAGGACGAGGCCCCACCAGGGCGAGAGGCCGAGGACGAGGCCCCCACCAGGGCGAGAGGCGAGGACGAGGCCCCACCAGGGCGAGAGGCCGAGGACGAGGCCCCACCAGGGCGAGAGGCCGAGGACGAGGCCCCACCAGGGCGAGAGGCCGAGGACGAGGCCCCACCAGGGCGAGAGGCCGAGGACGAGGCCCCACCAGGGCGAGAGGCCGAGGACGAGGCCCCACCAGGGCGAGAGGCCGAGGCCGAGACCCCACCAGGGCGAGAGGCCGAGGCCGAGGCCCCACCAGGGCGGGAGGCGAGGCTAAGGCGTCACCAGGGCGAAAGGCAGAGGACGAGGCCCCACCAGGGCGAGAGGCCGAGGCCCCACCAGGGCGAGAGGCCGAGGCCGAGGCCCCCACCAGGGCGAGAGGCCGAGGACGAGGCCCCACCAGGGCGAGAGGCCGAGGACGAGGCCCCACCAGGGCGAGAGGCCGAGGACGAGGCCCCACCAGGGCGAGAGGCCGAGGACGAGGCCCCACCAGGGCGAGAGGCCGAGGACGAGGCCCCACCAGGGCGAGAGGCCGAGGACGAGGCCCCACCAGGGCGAGAGGCCGAGGACGAGGCCCCACCAGGGCGAGAGGCCGAGGACGAGGCCCCACCAGGGCGAGAGGCCGAGGACGAGGCCCCACCAGGGCGAGTGGCCGAGGACGAGGCCCCACCAGGGCGAGAGGCCGAGGACGAGCCCCCACCAGGGCGAGAGGCCGAGGACGAGGCCCCACCAGGGCGAGAGGCCGAGGACGAGGCCCCACCAGGGCGAGAGGCCGGGCCCCACCAGGGCGAGAGGCCGAGGACGAGGCCCCACCAGGGCGAGAGGCCGAGGACGAGGCCCCACCAGGGCGAGAGGCCGAGGACGAGGCCCCACCAGGGCGAGAGGCCGAGGACGAGGCCCCACCAGGGCGAGAGGCAGAGGACGAGGCCCCACCAGGGCGAGAGGCAGAGGACGAGGCCCCACCTCATTTTCTGACTCACAAGGCCTTTTGCAATGTAGCACAAGTCCTAGAGAAAAAAAGTACAAGGCAAGATTAGTCTCAACCCAAGGCTTCATCACCCAAGGCTCCAATTATTCAAGACCCTGAAAGATTGGAAAGACCCAGCAAAAAACGCAAAGGCCCCTCGGCAGAACATTATTCATGCACATCATAAACCTCCTAATGCACCTACTAACCACACCTACCCATCTCATGAACAATCGCTCAATCTTACTTAGCACCATAGCGCTAGTCATGGAATATTTTGTGTACTTGCCCCAGCAAGATTTTTTGGGAAACCTGACTGCTTGTCGAGGCCCCGCCAGGGCGAGAGGCCAAGAGGCCGAGGCCCCGCCAGGGCGAGAGGCCAAGAGGCCGAGGCCCCGCCTGGGCGAGAGGCCAAGAGGCCGAGGCCCGCCTGGGCGAGAGGCCAAGAGGCAGAGGCCCCGGCAGGGCGAGAGTGGCCGAGGCAGAGGCCCCAGCAGGGCGAGAGTGGCCGAGGCAGAGGCCCCAGCAGGGCGAGAGTGGCCGAGGCAGAGGCCCCAGCAGGGCGAGAGTGGCCGAGGCAGAGGCCCCAGCAGGGCGAGAGTGGCCGAGGCAGAGGCCCCAGCAGGGCGAGAGTGGCCGAGGCAGAGGCCCCAGCAGGGCGAGAGTGGCCGAGGCAGAGGCCCCAGCAGGGCGAGAGTGGCCGAGGCAGAGGCCCCACCAGGGCGAGAGTGGCCGAGGCAGAGGCCCCACCAGGGCGAGAGTGGCCGAGGCAGAGGCCCCACCAGGGCGAGAGTGGCCGAGGCAGAGGCCCCACCAGGGCGAGAGTGGCCGAGGCAGAGGCCCCACCAGGGCGAGAAGCCGAGGCAGAGGCCCCACAAGGGCGAAAGGCAGAGGCCCCACCAGTAATATATGCAAATCTACAATTTGAAAGCAATGTGTTTGGCAAGCTGAGGAGTACCATGGATGATACCAAGACTCACCCTCTGAGTCTAGATATAATGTCTAAAAGATCCAGTTCCAGCACCAAACCCTCATAAAACATCATTGGCATTTGAATTCAATATTGAAGGGACAACAAAATACAACCAGTATTTCAGGCATAAACTGCTGCATTTCAAGACTTAAGGGTTTGGTGCTGGAACTAGATCTTTTACACTTTCTACAAGGATAGGCAAGGACAAAAGAATACGAGAAACAAAAATGGACATGGAAAGGAGACTAGGAAGTGGGAATAGGACACAGACTAGGCACTATAAAGAGGACCGGTACTATGAAAAGGGAATATGATTGAGAGGAATGTTCAACAAATTTCACCTGCTTAAAAAAAGCCCTGTCCACCCTGTATATCAGTCAAGATAGAATGGACCCAGGAACTGGTTATATCCCAAATAGATAACTGCAACAGCATGTGTGTGTGTGTTATAAGCCACCCTAAGAAAAATATCCATCTCCTACTTATGTCTCTCATGCGATCTTCTGCCTCAAACATAGCGACTAGCTTTTATTGCTTTAGATCATAAATTGCTATGGATGGGGCAACAAAAAATCTGAGAATCCCCACCAGGGCGAGAGGCCCAGGCCGAGGCCCCACCAGGGCCAGAGGCCGAGGCCCCACCAGGGCCAGAGGCCCGAGGCCCCACCAGGGAGAGGGGCCAGAGGCCGAGGCCCACCAGGGAGAGGGGCCAGAGGCCCCGCCAGGGAGAGGGGCCAGAGGCCGAGGCCCCGCCAGGGAGAGGGGCCAGAGGCCGAGGCCCCGCCAGGGAGAGAGGCCGAGGCCGAGGCCCCGCCAGGGCGAGAGGCCGAGGCCGAGGCCCCGCCAGGGCGAGAGGCCGAGGCCGAGGCCCCGCCAGGGCGAGAGGCCGAGGCCCCGCCAGGGCGAGAGGCCCGAGGCCGAGGCCCCGCCAGGGCGAGAGGCCGAGGCCCCGCCAGGGCGAGAGGCCGAGGCCCCGCCAGGGCGAGAGGCCGAGGCCCCGCCAGGGCGAGAGGCCGAGGCCCCGCCAGGGCGAGAGGCCGAGGCCGAGGCCCCACCAGGGCGAGAGGCCGAGGCCGAGGCCCCACCAGGGCGAGAGGCCGAGGCCGAGGCCCCACCAGGGCGAGAGGCCGAGGCCGAGGCCCCACCAGGGCGAGAGGCCGAGGCCGAGGCCCCACCAGGGCGAGAGGCCGAGGCCGAGGCCCCACCAGGGCGAGAGGCCGAGGCCGAGGCCCCACCAGGGCGAGAGGCCGAGGCCGAGGCCCCACCAGGGCGAGAGGCAGAGGCCGAGGCCCCACCAGGGCGAGAGGCAGAGGCCGAGGCCCCACCAGGGCGAGAGGCAGAGGCCGAGGCCCCACCAGGGCGAGAGGCAGAGGCCGAGGCCCCACCAGGGCGAGAGGCAGAGGCCGAGGCCCCACCAGGGCGAGAGGCCGAGGCCCCACCAGGGCGAGAGGCCGAGGCCCCACCAGGGAGAGAGGCCGAGGCCCCACCAGGGAGAGAGGCCGAGGCCCCACCAGGGAGAGAGGCCGAGGCCCCACCAGGGAGAGAGGCCGAGGCCCCACCAGGGAGAGAGGCCGAGGCCCCACCAGGGAGAGAGGCCGAGGCCCCACCAGGGCGGGAGGCCGAGAGGTCAAGGCCGAGGCCCCACCAGGGCGGGAGGCCGAGAGGTCAAGGCCGAGGCCCCACCAGGGCGGGAGGCCGAGAGGTCAAGGCAGAGGCCCCACCAGGGCGGGAGGCCGAGAGGTCAAGGCAGAGGCCCCACCAGGGCGGGAGGCCGAGAGGTCAAGGCCGAGGCCCCACCAGGGCGGGAGGCCGAGAGGTCAAGGCCGAGGCCCACCATGGCAAGGGGCGGGAGGCCGAGGCCCCACCAGGGCGGGAGGCCGAGGCCCCACCAGGGCGGGAGGCCGAGGACGAGGCCCCACCTCATTTTCTGACTCACAAGGCCTTTTGCAATGTAGCACCACATTATATACCTACCAGATCCCTTGGTTCAGCATCTTCAAACAACTGCAACTGGAAAGTCCTAGAGAAAAAAAGTACAAGGCAAGATTAGTCTCAACCCAAGGCTTCATCACCCAAGGCTCCAATTATTCAAGACCCTGAAAGATTGGAAAGACCCAGCAAAAACGCAAAGGCCCCTCGGCAGAACATTATTCATGCACATCATAAACCTCCTAAATGCACCTACTAACCACACCTACCCATCTCATGAACAATCGCTCAATCTTACTTAGCACCAAGCACTAGTCATGGAATATTTTGTGCACTTCCCCCAGCAAGATTTTTTTGGGAAACCTGACTGCTTGTCGAGGCCCGGCAGGGCGAGAGGCCGAGGCCGAGGCCCCGGCAGGGCGAGAGGCCGAGGCCCCGGCAGGGCGAGAGGCCGAGGCCCCGGCAGGGCGAGAGGCCGAGGCCCCGGCAGGGCGAGAGGCCGAGGCCCCACCAGGGCGAGAGTGGCCGAGGCAGAGGCCCCACCAGGGCGAGAGTGGCCGAGGCAGAGGCCCCACCAGGGCGAGAGTGGCCGAGGCAGAGGCCCCACCAGGGCGAGAGTGGCCGAGGCAGAGGCCCCACCAGGGCGAGAGTGGCCGAGGCAGAGGCCCCAGCAGGGCGAGAGTGGCCGAGGCAGAGGCCCCAGCAGGGCGAGAGTGGCCGAGGCAGAGGCCCCGGCAGGGCGAGAGTGGCCGAGGCAGAGGCCCCGGCAGGGCGAGAGTGGCCGAGGCAGAGGCCCCGGCAGGGCGAGAGTGGCCGAGGCAGAGGCCCCGGCAGGGCGAGAGTGGCCGAGGCAGAGGCCCCGGCAGGGCGAGAGTGGCCGAGGCAGAGGCCCCGGCAGGGCGAGAGTGGCCGAGGCAGAGGCCCCGGCAGGGCGAGAGTGGCCGAGGCAGAGGCCCCGGCAGGGCGAGAGTGGCCGAGGCCGAGGCCCCACCAGGGCGAGAGTGGCCGAGGCCGAGGCCCCACCAGGGCGAGAGTGGCCGAGGCAGAGGCCCCACCAGGGCGAGAGTGGCCGAGGCAGAGGCCCCACCAGGGGCGAGAGTGGCCGAGGCAGAGGCCCCACCAGGGCGAGAGTGGCCGAGGCAGAGGCCCCACCAGGGCGAGAGTGGCCGAGGCAGAGGCCCCACCAGGGCGAGAGTGGCCGAGGCAGAGGCCCCACCAGGGCGAGAGTGGCCGAGGCAGAGGCCCCACCAGGGCGAGAGTGGCCGAGGCAGAGGCCCCACCAGGGCGAGAGTGGCCGAGGCAGAGGCCCCACCAGGGCGAGAGTGGCCGAGGCAGAGGCCCCAGCAGGGCGAGAGTGGCCGAGGCAGAGGCCCCAGCAGGGCGAGAGTGGCCGAGGCAGAGGCCCCAGCAGGGCGAGAGTGGCCGAGGCAGAGGCCCCACCAGGGCGAGAGTGGCCGAGGCAGAGGCCCCACCAGGGCGAGAGTGGCCGAGGCAGAGGCCCCCACCAGGGCGAGAGGTCAAGGCCGAGGCCCCACCAGGGCGGGAGGCCGAGAGGTCAAGGCCGAGGCCCCACCATGGCAAGGGGCGGGAGGCCGAGGCCCCACCAGGGCGGGAGGCCGAGGCCCCACCAGGGCGGGAGGCCGAGGACGAGGCCCCACCTCATTTTCTGACTCACAAGGCCTTTTGCAATGTAGCACCACATTATATACCTACCAGATCCTTGGTTCAGCATCTTCAAACAACTGCAACTGGAAAGTCCCTAGAGAAAAAAAGTACAAGGCAAGATTAGTCTCAACCCAAGGCTTCATCACCCAAGGCTCCAATTATTCAAGACCCTGAAAGATTGGAAAGACCCAGCAAAAACGCAAAGGCCCCTCGGCAGAACATTATTCATGCACATCATAACCTCCTAAATGCACCTACTAACCACACCTACCCATCTCATGAACAATCGCTCAATCTTACTTAGCACCATAGCACTAGTCATGGAATATTTTGTGCACTTCCCCCAGCAAGATTTTTTGGGAAACCTGACTGCTTGTCGAGGCCCCGGCAGGGCGAGAGGCCGAGGCCGAGGCCCCGGCAGGGCGAGAGGCCGAGGCCCCGGCAGGGCGAGAGGCCGAGGCCCCGGCAGGGCGAGAGGCCGAGGCCCCGGCAGGGCGAGAGGCCCCGAGGCAGAGGCCCCACCAGGGCGAGAGTGGCTGAGGCAGAGGCCCCACCAGGGCGAGAGTGGCCGAGGCAGAGGCCCCGCCAGGGCGAGAGGCCGAGAGGTCGAGGCCCCGTCCGGGCGAGAGGCCGAGAGGTCGAGGCCCCGTCCGGGCGAGAGGCCGAGAGGTCGAGGCCCCGTCCGGGCGAGAGGCCGAGAGGTCGAGGCCCCGTCCGGGCGAGAGGCCGAGAGGTCGAGGCCCCGTCCGGGCGAGAGGCCGAGAGGTCGAGGCCCCGTCCGGGCGAGAGGCCGAGAGGTCGAGGCCCCGTCCGGGCGAGAGGCCGAGAGGCCGAGGCCCCGTCCGGGCGAGAGGCCGAGAGGCCGAGGCCCCGTCCGGGCGAGAGCCGAGAGGCCGAGGCCCCACCCGGCGAGAGGCCGAGAGGCCGAGGCCCCACCCGGGCGAGAGGCCGAGAGGTCGAGGCCCCACCCGGGCGAGAGGCCGAGAGGTCGAGGCCCCACCCGGGCGAGAGGCCGAGAGGTCGAGGCCCCACCCGGGCGAGAGGCCGAGAGGTCGAGGCCCCACCCGGGCGAGAGGCCGAGAGGTCGAGGCCCCACCCGGGCGAGAGGCCGAGAGGTCGAGGCCCCACCCGGGCGAGAGGCCGAGAGGTCGAGGCCCCACCCGGGCGAGAGGCCGAGAGGTCGAGGCCCCACCCGGGCAAGAGGCCGAGAGGTCGAGGCCCCACCCGGGCAAGAGGCCGAGAGGTCGAGGCCCCACCCGGGCAAGAGGCCGAGAGGTCGAGGCCCCACCAGGGCGAGAGGCCGAGAGGTCAAGGCCGAGGTCCCACCAGGGCAGGCGGCGGAGAGGTCAAGGCCGAGGTCCCACCAGGGCAGGAGGCCGAGAGGTCAAGGCCGAGGTCCCACCAGGGCAGGAGGCCGAGAGGTCAAGGCCGAGGTCCCACCAGGGCAGGAGGCCGAGAGGTCAAGGCCGAGGTCCCACCAGGGCAGGAGGCCGAGAGGTCAAGGCCGAGGTCCCACCAGGGCAGGAGGCCGAGAGGTCAAGGCCGAGGTCCCACCAGGGCAGGAGGCCGAGAGGTCAAGGCCGAGGTCCCACCAGGGCAGGAGGCCGAGAGGTCAAGGCCGAGGCCCCACCAGGGCAGGAGGCCGAGAGGTCAAGGCCGAGGCCCCACCAGGGCGGGAGGCCGAGGCCCCACCAGGGCGGGAGGCCGGAGGCCCCACCAGGGCGGGAGGCCGAGGCCCCACCAGGGCGGGAGGCCGGACGAGGCCCCACCAGGGCGGGAGGCCGAGGACGAGGCCCCACCAGGGCGAGAGGCAGAGGACGAGGCCCCACCAGGGCGAGAGGCCAAGAGGCCGAGGCCCCGCCAGGGCGAGAGGCCAAGAGGCCGAGGCCCGGCAAGGCGAGAGGCCAAGAGGCCCAGGCCCCGGCAGGGCGAGAGGCCAAGAGGCCCAGGCCCCGGCAGGGCGAGAGGCCAAGAGGCCCAGGCCCCAGCAGGGAGAGAGAGGCCGAGGCCCCACCAGGGCGAGAGAGCGAGGCCCCACCAGGGCGAGAGGGGCCGAGGCCCCACCAGGGCGAGAGGGCCGAGGCCCCACCAGGGCGAGAGGGGGCCGAGGCACCACCAGGGCGAGAGGCGCCGAGGCACCACCAGGGCGAGAGGGCGCCGAGGCACCACCAGGGCGAGAGGCGCCGAGGCACCACCAGGGCGAGAGAGGCCGAGGCACCACCAGGGCGAGAGAGGCCGAGGCAGAGGCCCCACCAGGGCAAGAGGCTGAGGCCCCACCAGGGCGAGAGGCCGAGCCCCACCAGGGCGAGAAGCCGAGGCCCCACCAGGGCGAGAAGCCGAGGCAGAGGCCCCACAAGGGCGAAAGGCAGAGGCCCCACCAGTATAATATGCAAATCTACAATTTGAAAGCAATGTGTTTGGCAAGCTGAGGAGTACCATGGATGATACCAAGACTCACCCTCTGAGTCTAGATATAATGTCTAAAAGATCCAGTTCCAGCACCAACCCATAGGTCTAAAATTGCCAGCAGTTTATGCCTCAAGTAAATCTGGTTGTAATTTTGATGTTCCAATCAATATTTAATTCATATTTCAATTGAATGTTTTATGCGGTTTTATTAAACCAAAACCTCAACATACATAGGTTCTATTTCTTCCAACTGAACCAGCAAAAGCAAAGAAATTGACACAGTATCTGCAGATCACTTTCCTAATCTGCAACAAATACAAGTTGAACAAATACAAGCTGGATAGCTTGCACATGAATTAACTTGATATTTAGAACATCCCAACCTAATGGAAAAGAAATAAAATGTAGCCTGTGTTCCTGATAAGACTGTCTGTCATGTGAATCGCTTATGTACAACCAGTGGAGTGTCCCTAGCTTCTAAATTGGAGAAACCTCTTTCAGGCAACCTCCAATGGCTTTCCTCACGGGCGCCCACGAGGAAAGCCCTAAATATCAAGTTCAAGCTATTCGGTGCAGATTATGAAAGTGATCTACAGATATGTCTCAATGTAGCCCGGATGGAAACCTGTTATAGGTTGAAACACTGGTTGGCTTTTTCTTTGCTTGTTCAGTTAGAAATAATGGAACTTTATCTTTTGTATGTTGAGTTAGCGTGAACAATCTGTTTTAAGTGTTTGGTTTAATAACACCTCATAAAACATCATTGGCATTTGAATTCAATATTGAAGGGACAACAAAATACAAACAGTATTTCAGGCATAAACTGCTGCATTTCAAGACTTAAGGGTTTGGTGTTGGAACTAGATCTTTTACACTTTCTACAAGAAGGATAGGCAAGGACAAAAGAATACGAGAAACAAAAATGTGGACATGGAAAGGAGACTAGGAAGTGGGAATAGGACACAGACTAGGCACTATAAAGAGACCGGTACTATGAAAAGGGAATATGATTGAGAGGAATGTTCAACAAATTTCACCTGCTTAAAAAAAGCCCTGTCCACCCTGTATATCAGTCAAGATAGAATGGACCCAGGAACTGGTTATATCCCAAATAGATAACTGCAACAGCATGTGTGTGTGTGTGTTATAAGCCACCCTAAGAAAAATATCCATCTCCTACTTGTGTCTCCCATGCGATCTTCTGCCTCAAACATAGTGACTAGCTTTTATTGCTTTAGATCGTAAATGCTATGGATGGGGCAACAAAAAATCAGAATCCCACCAGGGCGAGAGAGGCCGAGGCCCCACCAGGGCGAGAGGCAGAGTCCGAGTCCCCACCAGGGCGAGAGGCCAAGAGGCCAAGAGGTCGAGGCCCCACCAAGGCAAGAGGCCAAGAGGCCAAGAGGTCGAGGCCCCACCAAGGCAAGAGGCCTCTGCCTCGGCCACTCTCGCCCTGCTGGGGCCTCTGCCTCGGCCACTCTCGCCCTGCTGGGGCCTCTGCCTCGGCCACTCTCGCCCTGCTGGGGCCTCTGCCTCGGCCACTCTCGCCCTGCCGGGGCCTCTGCCTCTTGGCCACTCTCGCCCTGCCGGGGCCTCTGACTCTGCCTCTCGCCCTGGCGGGGACTCGACCTCTTGGCCTTTCGTCCTGGCGGGGCCTCGGCCTCTGCCTCTTGCCCTGGTGGGGCCTCGACAAGCAGTCAGGTGTCCCAAAAAATCTTGCTGGGGGAAGTGCACAAAATATTCCATGACTAGTGCTATGGTGCTAAGTAAGATTGAGCGATGTTCATGAGATGGGTAGGTGTGGTTAGTAGGTGCATTTAGGAGGTTTATGATGTGCATGAATAATGTTCTGCCGAGGGGCCTTTGCGTTTTTGCTGGGTCTTTCCAATCTTTCAGGGTCTTGAATAATTGGAGCCTTGGGTGATGAAGCCTTGGGTTGAGACTAATCTTGCCTTGTACTTTTTTTCTCTAGGACTTGTGCTACATTGCAAAAGGCCTTGTGAGTCAGAAAATGAGGTGGGGCCTCGTCCTCTGCCTCTCGCCCTGGTGGGGCCTCGTCCTCTGCCTCTCGCCCTGGTGGGGCCTCGTCCTCTGCCTCTCGCCCTGGTGGGGCCTCGTCCTCTGCCTCTCGCCCTGGTGGGGCCTCGTCCTCGGCCTCTCGCCCTGGTGGGGCCTCGTCCTCTCACCCTGGTGGGGCCTCGGCCTCTGCCTCTCGCCCTGGTGGGGCCTCGGCCTTAGCCTCGCCTCTCGCCCTGGTGACGCCTTAGCCTCGCCTCCCGCCCTGGTGTGGCCTCGGCCTCTCGCCCTGGTGGGGCCTCGGCCTCTGCCTCTCGCCCTGGTGGGGCCTCGGCCTCTGCCTCTCGCCCTGGTGGGGCCTCGGCCTCTGCCTCTCGCCCTGGTGGGGCCTCGGCCTCTGCCTCTCGCCCTGGTGGGGCCTCGGCCTTGACCTCTTGGGCTCTCGCCCTGGTGGGGCCTTAGCCTCGCCTCCCGCCCTGGTGGGGCCTCAGCCTTGACCTCTTGGGCTCTCGCCCTGGTGGGGCCTTAGCCTCGCCTCCCGCCCTGGTGGGGCCTCGGCCTTGACCTCTTGGGCTCTCGCCCTGGTGGGGCCTTAGCCTCGCCTCCCGCCCTGGTGGGGCCTCGGCCTTGACCTCTTCGGCTCCCGCCCTGGTGGGGCCTTGACCTCGGCCTCTCGCCCTGGTGGGGCCTCGGCCTCGGCCACTCTCGCCCCGGCAGGGCGAGAGGCCGAGGCCCCGGCAGGGCGAGAGGCCGAGGCCCCGGCAGGGCGAGAGGCCCCGAGGCAGAGGCCCCACCAGGGCGAGAGTGGCCGAGGCAGAGGCCCCACCAGGGCGAGAGTGGCCGAGGCAGAGGCCCCACCAGGGCGAGAGTGGCCGAGGCAGAGGCCCCACCAGGGCGAGAGTGGCCGAGGCAGAGGCCCCAGCAGGGCGAGAGTGGCCGAGGCAGAGGCCCCAGCAGGGCGAGAGTGGCCGAGGCAGAGGCCCCAGCAGGGCGAGAGTGGCCGAGGCAGAGGCCCCGGCAGGGCGAGAGTGGCCGAGGCAGAGGCCCCGGCAGGGCGAGAGTGGCCGAGGCAGAGGCCCCGGCAGGGCGAGAGTGGCCGAGGCAGAGGCCCCGGCAGGGCGAGAGTGGCCGAGGCAGAGGCCCCGGCAGGGCGAGAGTGGCCGAGGCAGAGGCCCCGGCAGGGCGAGAGTGGCCGAGGCAGAGGCCCCGGCAGGGCGAGAGTGGCCGAGGCAGAGGCCCCACCAGGGCGAGAGTGGCCGAGGCAGAGGCCCCACCAGGGCGAGAGGCCGAGGCCCCACCAGGGCGAGAGTGGCCGAGGCCGAGGCCCCACCAGGGCGAGAGTGGCCGAGGCCGAGGCCCCACCAGGGCGAGAGTGGCCGAGGCAGAGGCCCCACCAGGGCGAGAGTGGCCGAGGCAGAGGCCCCACCAGGGCGAGAGTGGCCGAGGCAGAGGCCCCACCAGGGCGAGAGTGGCCGAGGCAGAGGCCCCACCAGGGCGAGAGTGGCCGAGGCAGAGGCCCCAGCAGGGCGAGAGTGGCCGAGGCAGAGGCCCCAGCAGGGCGAGAGTGGCCGAGGCAGAGGCCCCACCAGGGCGAGAGTGGCCGAGGCAGAGGCCCCACCAGGGCGAGAGTGGCCGAGGCAGAGGCCCCCACCAGGGCGAGAGTGGCCGAGGCAGAGGCCCCCACCAGGGCGAGAGTGGCCGAGGCAGAGGCCCCCACCAGGGCGAGAGTGGCCGAGGCAGAGGCCCCACCAGGGCGAGAGTGGCCGAGGCAGAGGCCCCCACCAGGGCGGGAGCCCAAGAGGTCAAGGCCGAGGCCCCACCAGGGCGGGAGGCGAGGCTAAGGCCCCACCAGGGCGAGAGCCCAAGAGGTCGAGGCCGAGGCCCCACCAGGGCGGGAGGCGAGGCCAAGGCCCCACCAGGGCGGGAGGCGAGGCTAAGGCCCCACCAGGGCGGGAGGCGAGGCTAAGGCCCCACCAGGGCGGGAGGCCGAGGCCCCACCAGGGCGAGAGGCCGAGGCCCCACCAGGGCGAGAGGCCGAGGCCCCACCAGGGCGAGAGGCCGAGGCCCCACCAGGGCGAGAGGCCGAGGCCCCACCAGGGCGAGAGGCAGAGGCCGAGGCCCCACCATGGCGAGAGGCCGAGGCCCCACCAGGGCGGGAGGCCGAGGCCCCACCAGGGCGGGAGGCCGAGGCCCCACCAGGGCGGGAGGCCGAGGCCCCACCACGGCGAGATTCCTAGAGGTCAAGGCCGAGGCCACACCAGGGCGGGAGGCGAGGCTAAGGCGTCACCAGGGCGAGAGGCAGAGGCTAAGGCGTCACCAGGGCGAGAGGCAGAGGCTAAGGCCCCACCAGGGCGAGAGGCAGAGGCAGAGGCTAAGGCCCCACCAGGGCGAGAGGCAGAGGCAGAGGCTAAGGCCCCACCAGGGCGAGAGGACAAGGCCCCACCAGGGCGAGAGGCAGAGGCAGAGGCTAAGGCCCCACCAGGGCGAGAGGCAGAGGCAGAGGTTGAGGCCCCACCAGGGCGAGAGGACGAAGGCCCCACCAGGGCGAGAGGACGAGGCCCCACCAGGGCGAGAGGACGAGGCCCCACCAGGGCGAGAGGCCGAGGACGAGGCCCCACCAGGGCGAGAGGCCGAGGACGAGGCCCCACCAGGGCGAGAGGCCGAGGACGAGGCCCCACCAGGGCGAGAGGCCGAGGACGAGGCCCCACCAGGGCGAGAGGCCGAGGACGAGGCCCCACCAGGGCGAGAGGCCGAGGACGAGGCCCCACCAGGGCGAGTGGCCGAGGACGAGGCCCCACCAGGGCGAGTGGCCGAGGACGAGGCCCCACCAGGGCGAGTGGCCGAGGACGAGGCCCCACCAGGGCGAGTGGCCGAGGACGAGGCCCCACCAGGGCGAGTGGCCGAGGACGAGGCCCCACCAGGGCGAGTGGCCGAGGACGAGGCCCCACCAGGGCGAGTGGCCGAGGACGAGGCCCCACCAGGGCGAGTGGCCGAGGACGAGGCCCCACCAGGGCGAGAGGCCGAGGACGAGGCCCCACCAGGGCGAGAGGCCGAGGACGAGGCCCCACCAGGGCGAGAGGCCGAGGACGAGGCCCCACCAGGGCGAGAGGCCGAGGACGAGGCCCCACCAGGGCGAGAGGCCGAGGACGAGGCCCCACCAGGGCGAGAGGCCGAGGACGAGGCCCCACCAGGGCGAGAGGCCGAGGACGAGGCCCCACCAGGGCGAGAGGCCGAGGACGAGGCCCCACCAGGGCGAGAGGCAGAGGACGAGGCCCCACCTCATTTTCTGACTCACAAGGCCTTTTGCAATGTAGCACAAGTACTAGAGAAAAAAAGTACAAGGCAAGATTAGTCTCAACCCAAGGCTTCATCACCCAAGGCTCCAATTATTCAAGACCCTGAAAGATTGGAAAGACCCAGCAAAAACGCAAAGGCCCCTCGGCAGAACATTATTCATGCACATCATAAACCTCCTAAATGCACCTACTAACCACACCTACCCATCTCATGAACAATCGCTCAATCTTACTTAGCACCATAGCGCTAGTCATGGAATATTTTGTGCACTTGCCCCAGCAAGATTTTTTGGGAAACCTGACTGCTTGTCGAGGCCCCGCCAGGGCGAGAGTGGCCGAGGCAGAGGCCCCAGCAAGGCGAGAGTGGCCGAGGCAGAGGCCCCACCAGGGCGAGAGTGGCCGAGGCAGAGGCCCCCACCAGGGCGAGAGTGGCCGAGGCAGAGGCCCCCACCAGGGCGAGAGTGGCCGAGGCAGAGGCCCCCACCAGGGCGAGAGTGGCCGAGGCAGAGGCCCCCACCAGGGCGAGAGTGGCTGAGGCAGAGGCCCCCACCAGGGCGAGAGTGGCTGAGGCAGAGGCCCCCACCAGGGCGAGAGTGGCTGAGGCAGAGGCCCCACCAGGGCGAGAGGCCGAGGCCCCACCAGGGCGAGAGGCCGAGGCCCCACCAGGGCGAGAGGCCGAGGCCCCACCAGGGCGAGAGGCCGAGGCCCCACCAGGGCGAGAGGCAGAGGCCGAGGCCCCACCATGGCGAGAGGCCGAGGCCCCACCAGGGCGGGAGGCCGAGGCCCCACCAGGGCGGGAGGCCGAGGCCCCACCAGGGCGGGAGGCCGAGGCCCCACCACGGCGAGATTCCTAGAGGTCAAGGCCGAGGCCACACCAGGGCGGGAGGCGAGGCTAAGGCGTCACCAGGGCGAGAGGCAGAGGCTAAGGCGTCACCAGGGCGAGAGGCAGAGGCTAAGGCCCCACCAGGGCGAGAGGTAGAGGCAGAGGCTAAGGCCCCACCAGGGCGAGAGGCAGAGGCAGAGGTTGAGGCCCCACCAGGGCGAGAGGACGAGGCCCCACCAGGGCGAGAGGACGAGGCCCCACCAGGGCGAGAGGCAGAGGCAGAGGCTAAGGCCCCACCAGGGCGAGAGGCAGAGGCAGAGGCCCCACCAGGGCGAGAGGACGAGGCCCCACCAGGGCGAGAGGCCGAGGACGAGGCCCCACCAGGGCGAGAGGCCGAGGACGAGGCCCCACCAGGGCGAGAGGCCGAGGACGAGGCCCCACCAGGGCGAGAGGCCGAGGACGAGGCCCCACCAGGGCGAGAGGCCGAGGACGAGGCCCCACCAGGGCGAGAGGCCGAGGACGAGGCCCCACCAGGGCGAGAGGCCGAGGCCGAGACCCCACCAGGGCGAGAGGCCGAGGCCGAGGCCCCACCAGGGCGGGAGGCGAGGCTAAGGCGTCACCAGGGCGAAAGGCAGAGGACGAGGCCCCACCAGGGCGAGAGGCCGAGGCCCCACCAGGGCGAGAGGCCGAGGACGAGGCCCCACCAGGGCGAGAGGCCGAGGACGAGGCCCCACCAGGGCGAGAGGCCGAGGACGAGGCCCCACCAGGGCGAGAGGCCGAGGACGAGGCCCCACCAGGGCGAGAGGCCGAGGACGAGGCCCCACCAGGGCGAGAGGCCGAGGACGAGGCCCCACCAGGGCGAGAGGCCGAGGACGAGGCCCCACCAGGGCGAGAGGCCGAGGACGAGGCCCCACCAGGGCGAGAGGCCGAGGACGAGGCCCCACCAGGGCGAGTGGCCGAGGACGAGGCCCCACCAGGGCGAGTGGCCGAGGACGAGGCCCCACCAGGGCGAGTGGCCGAGGACGAGCCCCACCAGGGCGAGAGGCCGAGGACGAGGCCCCACCAGGGCGAGAGGCCGAGGACGAGGCCCCACCAGGGCGAGAGGCCGGGCCCCACCAGGGCGAGAGGCCGAGGACGAGGCCCCACCAGGGCGAGAGGCCGAGGACGAGGCCCCACCAGGGCGAGAGGCCGAGGACGAGGCCCCACCAGGGCGAGAGGCAGAGGACGAGGCCCCACCAGGGCGAGAGGCAGAGGACGAGGCCCCACCAGGGCGAGAGGCAGAGGACGAGGCCCCACCTCATTTTCTGACTCACAAGGCCTTTTGCAATGTAGCACAAGTCCTAGAGAAAAAAAGTACAAGGCAAGATTAGTCTCAACCCAAGGCTTCATCACCCAAGGCTCCAATTATTCAAGACCCTGAAAGATTGGAAAGACCCAGCAAAAACGCAAAGGCCCCTCGGCAGAACATTATTCATGCACATCATAAACCTCCTAAATGCACCTACTAACCACACCTACCCATCTCATGAACAATCGCTCAATCTTACTTAGCACCATAGCGCTAGTCATGGAATATTTTGTGCACTTGCCCCAGCAAGATTTTTTGGGAAACCTGACTGCTTGTCGAGGCCCCGCCAGGGCGAGAGGCCAAGAGGCCGAGGCCCCGCCAGGGCGAGAGGCCAAGAGGCCGAGGCCCCGCCTGGGCGAGAGGCCAAGAGGCAGAGGCCCCGGCAGGGCGAGAGTGGCCGAGGCAGAGGCCCCAGCAGGGCGAGAGTGGCCGAGGCAGAGGCCCCAGCAGGGCGAGAGTGGCCGAGGCAGAGGCCCCAGCAGGGCGAGAGTGGCCGAGGCAGAGGCCCCAGCAGGGCGAGAGTGGCCGAGGCAGAGGCCCCAGCAGGGCGAGAGTGGCCGAGGCAGAGGCCCCAGCAGGGCGAGAGTGGCCGAGGCAGAGGCCCCAGCAGGGCGAGAGTGGCCGAGGCAGAGGCCCCAGCAGGGCGAGAGTGGCCGAGGCAGAGGCCCCACCAGGGCGAGAGTGGCCGAGGCAGAGGCCCCACCAGGGCGAGAGTGGCCGAGGCAGAGGCCCCACCAGGGCGAGAGTGGCCGAGGCAGAGGCCCCACCCAGGGCGAGAGTGGCCGAGGCAGAGGCCCCACCCAGGGCGAGAGTGGCCGAGGCAGAGGCCCCACCCAGGGCGAGAGTGGCCGAGGCAGAGGCCCCACCCAGGGCGAGAGTGGCCGAGGCAGAGGCCCCACCCAGGGCGAGAGTGGCCGAGGCAGAGGCCCCACCCAGGGCGAGAGTGGCCGAGGCAGAGGCCCCACCCAGGGCGAGATTGGCCGAGGCAGAGGCCCCACCCAGGGCGAGAGTGGCCGAGGCAGAGGCCCCACCCAGAACGAGAGTGGCCGAGGCAGAGGCCCCACCCAGGGCGAGAGTAGGCGAGGCCGAGGCCCCACCAGGGCGAGAGTAGGCGAGGCCGAGGCCCCACCAGGGCGAGAGCCCGAGAGGCCGAGGCCCCACCAGGGCGAGAGGCCGAGGCCCCACCAGGGCGAGAGGCCGAGGCCCCACCAGGGCGAGAGGCCGAGGCCCCACCAGGGCGAGAGGCCGAGGCCCCACCAGGGCGAGAGGCCGAGGCCCCACCAGGGCGAGAGGCCGAGGCCGAGGCCCCACCAGGGCGAGAGGCCGAGGCCGAGGCCCCACCAGGGCGAGAGGCCGAGGCCCCCACCAGGGCGAGACCGGCCGAGGCCCCACCAGGGCGAGAGGCCGAGGACGAGGCCCCACCCAGGGCGGCCGAGGACGAGGCCCCACCAGGGCGAGAGGCCGAGGACGAGGCCCCACCAGGGCGAGAGGCCGAGGACGAGGCCCCACCAGGGCGAGAGGCCGAGGACGAGGCCCCACCAGGGCGAGAGGCCGAGGACGAGGCCCCACCAGGGCGAGAGGCCGAGGCCCCACCAGGGCGAGAGGCCGAGGCCCCACCAGGGCGAGAGGCCGAGGCCGAGGCCCCACCAGGGCGAGAGGCCGAGGCCGAGGCCCCACCAGGGCGAGAGGCCGAGGCCGAGGCCCCACCAGGGCGAGAGGCCGAGGCCGAGGCCCCACCAGGGCGAGAGGCCGAGGCCGAGGCCCAACCATGGCGAGAGGCCGAGGCCCCACCAGGGCGAGATTCCTAGAGGTCAAGGCCGAGGCCACACCAGGGCGAGAGGCCGAGGCCGAGGCCCCACCAGGGCGAGAGGCCGAGGCCCCACCAGGGCGAGAGGCCGAGGCCGAGGCCCCACCAGGGCGAGAGGCCGAGGCCGAGGCCCCACCAGGGCGAGAGGCCGAGGCCGAGGCCCCACCAGGGCGAGAGGCCGAGGACGAGGCCCCACCAGGGCGAGAGGCCGAGGACGAGGCCCCACCAGGGCGAGAGGCCGAGGACGAGGCCCCACCAGGGCGAGAGGCCGAGGACGAGGCCCCACCAGGGCGAGAGGCAGAGGACGAGGCCCCACCAGGGCGAGAGGCAGAGGACGAGGCCCCACCTCATTTTCTGACTCACAAGGCCTTTTGCAATGTAGCACAAGTCCTAGAGAAAAAAAGTACAAGGCAAGATTAGTCTCAACCCAAGGCTTCATCACCCAAGGCTCCAATTATTCAAGACCCTGAAAGATTGGAAAGACCCAGCAAAAACGCAAAGGCCCCTCGGCAGAACATTATTCATGCACATCATAAACCTCCTAAATGCACCTACTAACCACACCTACCCATCTCATGAACAATCGCTCAATCTTACTTAGCACCATAGCACTAGTCATGGAATATTTTGTGCACTTCCCCCAGCAAGATTTTTTGGGAAACCTGACTGCTTGTCGAGGCCCCACCAGGGTGAGAGGCAGAAGCTTATGCACCGCCAGGGCAAGAGGCAGAGGCCGAGGCCCCACCAGGAGAGGCCAATAGGTCAGAGTCCCCGCCCGGGCGAGAGCCCCAGAGGTCGAGGCCCCACCCGGGCGAGAGCCCCAGAGGTCGAGGCCCCACCCGGGCGAGAGCCCCAGAGGTCGAGGCCCCACCCGGGCGAGAGCCCCAGAGGTCGAGGCCCCACCCGGGCGAGAGCCCCAGAGGTCGAGGCCCCACCCGGGCGAGAGCCCCAGAGGTCGAGGCCCCACCCGGGCGAGAGCCCCAGAGGTCGAGGCCCCACCCGGGCGAGAGCCCCAGAGGCCAAGGCCCCACCCGGGCGAGAGCCCCAGAGGCCAAGGCCCCACCCGGGCGAGAGGCCGAGAGGCCAAGGCCCCACCCGGGCGAGAGGCCGAGAGGCCAAGGCCCCACCCGGGCGAGAGGCCGAGAGGCCAAGGCCCCACCCGGGCGAGAGGCCGAGAGGCCAAGGCCCCACCAGGGCGAGAGGGCGAGAGGCCAAGGCCCCACCAGGGCGAGAGGGCGAGAGGCCAAGGCCCCACCAGGGCGAGAGGGCGAGAGGCCAAGGCCCCACCAGGGCGAGAGGGCGAGAGGCCAAGGCCCCACCAGGGCGAGAGGGCGAGAGGCCAAGGCCCCACCAGGGCGAGAGGGCGAGAGGCCAAGGCCCCACCAGGGCGAGAGGGCGAGAGGCCAAGGCCCCACCAGGGCGAGAGGGCGAGAGGCCAAGGCCCCACCAGGGCGAGAGGGCGAGAGGCCAAGGCCCCACCAGGGCGAGAGGGCGAGAGGCCAAGGCCCCACCAGGGCGAGAGGGCGAGAGGCCAAGGCCCCACCAGGGCGAGAGGGCGAGAGGCCAAGGCCCCACCAGGGCGAGAGGGCGAGAGGCCAAGGCCCCACCAGGGCGAGAGGGCGAGAGGCCAAGGCCCCACCAGGGCGAGAGGGCGAGAGGCCCCACCAGGGCGAGAGGGCGAGAGGCCAAGGCCCCACCAGGGCGAGAGGGCGAGAGGCCAAGGCCCCACCAGGGCGAGAGGGCGAGAGGCCAAGGCCCCACCAGGGCAAGAGGCCGAGGCCAAGGCCCCACCAGGGCGAGAGGCCGAGGCCCCATCAGGGCGAGAGTGGCTGAGGCCAAGGCCCCACCAGGGCGAGAGTGGCTGAGGCCAAGGCCCCACCAGGGCGAGAGTGGCTGAGGCCGAGGCCCCACCAGGGCGAGAGTGGCTGAGGCCGAGGCCCCACCAGGGCGAGAGTGGCTGAGGCCGAGGCCCCACCAGGGCGAGAGTGGCTGAGGCCGAGGCACCGCCAGGGCAAGAGGCAGAGGCCGAGGCCCCACCAGGGCGAGAGGCTGAGGCCGAGGCCCCACCAGGGCGAGAGGCTGAGGCCGAGGCCCCACCAGGGCGAGAGGCTGAGGCCGAGGCCCCACCAGGGCGAGAGGCTGAGGCCCCACCAGGGCGAGAAGCCAAGGCCCCACAAGGTCGAAAGGCAGAGGCCCCACCAGTAATATATGCAAATCTACAATTTGAAAGCAATGTGTTTGGCAAGCTGAGGAGTACCATGGATGATACCAAGACTCACCCTCTGAGTCTAGATATAATGTCTAAAAGATCCAGTTCCAGCACCAAACCCTCATAAAACATCATTGGCATTTGAATTCAATATTGAAGGGACAACAAAATACAACCAGTATTTCAGGCATAAACTGCTGCATTTCAAGACTTAAGGGTTTGGTGCTGGAACTAGATCTTTTACACTTTCTACAAGAAGGATAGGCAAGGACAAAAGAATACGAGAAACAAAAATGGACATGGAAAGGAGACTAGGAAGTGGGAACAGGACACAGACTAGGCACTATAAAGAGACCGGTACTATGAAAAGGGAATATGATTGAGAGGAATGTTCAACAAATTTCACCTGCTTAAAAAAAGCCCTGTCCACCCTGTATATCAGTCAAGATAGAATGGACCCAGGAACTGGTTATATCCCAAATAGATAACTGCAACAGCATGTGTGTGTGTGTGTTATAAGCCACCCTAAGAAAAATATCCATCTCCTACTTATGTCTCTCATGCGATCTTCTGCCTCAAACATAGCGACTAGCTTTTATTGCTTTAGATCATAAATGCTATGGATGGGGCAACAAAAAATCTGAGAATCCCCACCAGGGCGAGAGGCCCAGGCCGAGGCCCCACCAGGGCCAGAGGCCGAGGCCCCACCAGGGCCAGAGGCCGAGGCCCCACCAGGGAGAGGGGCCAGAGGCCGAGGCCCCACCAGGGAGAGGGGCCAGAGGCCGAGGCCCCGCCAGGGAGAGGGGCCAGAGGCCGAGGCCCCGCCAGGGAGAGGGGCCAGAGGCCGAGGCCCCGCCAGGGAGAGGGGCCAGAGGCCGAGGCCCCGCCAGGGAGAGGGGCCAGAGGCCGAGGCCCCGCCAGGGAGAGAGGCCGAGGCCCCGCCAGGGAGAGAGGCCGAGGCCGAGGCCCCGCCAGGGCGAGAGGCCGAGGCCCCGCCAGGGCGAGAGGCCGAGGCCCCGCCAGGGCGAGAGGCCGAGGCCCCGCCAGGGCGAGAGGCCGAGGCCCCACCAGGGCGAGAGGCCGAGGCCCCACCAGGGCGAGAGGCCGAGGCCCCACCAGGGCGAGAGGCCGAGGCCGAGGCCCCACCAGGGCGAGAGGCAGAGGCCGAGGCCCCACCAGGGCGAGAGGCAGAGGCCGAGGCCCCACCAGGGCGAGAGGCAGAGGCCGAGGCCCCACCAGGGCGAGAGGCAGAGGCCGAGGCCCCACCAGGGCGAGAGGCAGAGGCCGAGGCCCCACCAGGGCGAGAGGCAGAGGCCGAGGCCCCACCAGGGAGAGAGGCCGAGGCCGAGGCCCCACCAGGGAGAGAGGCCGAGGCCCCACCAGGGAGAGAGGCCGAGGCCCCACCAGGGAGAGAGGCCGAGGCCCCACCAGGGAGAGAGGCCGAGGCCCCACCAGGGAGAGAGGCCGAGGCCCCACCAGGGCGGGAGGCCGAGAGGTCAAGGCCGAGGCCCCACCAGGGCGGGAGGCCGAGAGGTCAAGGCCGAGGCCCCACCAGGGCGGGAGGCCGAGAGGTCAAGGCAGAGGCCCCACCAGGGCGGGAGGCCGAGAGGTCAAGGCCGAGGCCCTACCAGGGCGGGAGGCCGAGAGGTCAAGGCCGAGGCCCCACCAGGGCGGGAGGCCGAGAGGTCAAGGCCGAGGCCCCACCAGGGCGGGAGGCCGAGAGGTCAAGGCCGAGGCCCCACCATGGCAAGGGGCGGGAGGCCGAGGCCCCACCAGGGCGGGAGGCCGAGGCCCCACCAGGGCGGGAGGCCGAGGCCCCACCAGGGCGGGAGGCCGAGGCCCCATCAGGGCGGGAGGCCGAGGCCCCACCAGGGCGGGAGGCCGAGGACGAGGCCCCACCAGGGCGGGAGGCCGAGGCCCCACCTCATTTTCTGACTCACAAGGCCTTTTGCAATGTAGCACCACATTATATACCTACCAGATCCCTTGGTTCAGCATCTTCAAACAACTGCAACTGGAAAGTCCTAGAGAAAAAAAGTACAAGGCAAGATTAGTCTCAACCCAAGGCTTCATCACCCAAGGCTCCAATTATTCAAGACCCTGAAAGATTGGAAAGACCCAGCAAAAACGCAAAGGCCCCTCGGCAGAACATTATTCATGCACATCATAAACCTCCTAAATGCACCTACTAACCACACCTACCCATCTCATGAACAATCGCTCAATCTTACTTAGCACCATAGCACTAGTCATGGAATATTTTGTGCACTTCCCCCAGCAAGATTTTTTGGGAAACCTGACTGCTTGTCGAGGCCCCGCCAGGGCGAGAGGCAGAGGCCGAGGCCCCGCCAGGGCGAGAGGCAGAGTCAGAGGCCCCACCAGGGAGAGAGTGGCCGAGGCAGAGGCCCCACCAGGGCGAGAGTGGCCGAGGCAGAGGCCCCACCAGGGCGAGAGTGGCCGAGGCAGAGGCCCCACCAGGGCGAGAGTGGCCGAGGCAGAGGCCCCACCAGGGCGAGAGTGGCCGAGGCAGAGGCCCCACCAGGGCGAGAGTGGCCGAGGCAGAGGCCCCACCAGGGCGAGAGTGGCCGAGGCAGAGGCCCCACCAGGGCGAGAGTGGCCGAGGCAGAGGCCCCACCCAGGGCGAGAGTGGCCGAGGCAGAGGCCCCACCCAGGGCGAGAGTGGCCGAGGCAGAGGCCCCACCCAGAACGAGAGTGGCCGAGGCAGAGGCCCCACCAGGGCGAGAGTAGGCGAGGCCGAGGCCCCACCAGGGCGAGAGCCCGAGAGGCCGAGGCCCCACCAGGGCGAGAGGCCGAGGCCCCACCAGGGCGAGAGGCCGAAGCCCCACCAGGGCGAGAGGCCGAGGCCCCACCAGGGCGAGAGGCCGAGGCCGAGGCCCCACCAGGGCGAGAGGCCGAGGCCGAGGCCCCACCAGGGCGAGAGGCCGAGGACGAGGCCCCACCAGGGCGAGAGGCCGAGGCCGAGGCCCCACCAGGGCGAGAGGCCGAGGCCGAGGCCCCACCAGGGCGAGAGGCCGAGGACGAGGCCCCACCAGGGCGAGAGGCCGAGGACGAGGCCCCACCAGGGCGAGAGGCCGAGG
Source organism: Ambystoma mexicanum (assembly GCF_040938575.1). Classification (NCBI taxonomy): domain Eukaryota; kingdom Metazoa; phylum Chordata; class Amphibia; order Caudata; family Ambystomatidae; genus Ambystoma; species Ambystoma mexicanum. The sequence continues at coordinate 1,225,672 of NW_027182496.1, read as the reverse complement.
ACGAGGCCCCACCAGGGCGAGAGGCCGAGGACGAGGCCCCACCAGGGCGAGAGGCCGAGGACGAGGCCCCACCAGGGCGAGAGGCCGAGTCCGAGGCCCCACCAGGGAGAGAGTGGCCGAGGCCGAGGCCCCACCAGGGCGAGAGGCCGAGGCCGAGGCCCCACCAGGGCGAGAGGCCGAGGCCGAGGCCCAACCATGGCGAGAGGCCGAGGCCCCACCAGGGCGAGATTCCTAGAGGTCAAGGCCGAGGCCACACCAGGGCGAGAGGCCGAGGCCGAGGCCCCACCAGGGCGAGAGGCCGAGGCCCCACCAGGCTAAGGCGTCACCAGGGCGAGAGGCCGAGGCCCCACCAGGGCGAGAGGCCGAGGCCGAGGCCCCACCAGGGCGAGAGGCCGAGGCCGAGGCCCCACCAGGGCGAGAGGCCGAGGCCGAGGCCCCACCAGGGCGAGAGGCCGAGGCCGAGGCCCCACCAGGGCGAGAGGCCGAGGACGAGGCCCCACCAGGGCGAGAGGCCGAGGACGAGGCCCCACCAGGGCGAGAGGCCGAGGACGAGGCCCCACCAGGGCGAGAGGCCGAGGACGAGGCCCCACCAGGGCGAGAGGCAGAGGACGAGGCCCCACCTCATTTTCTGACTCACAAGGCCTTTTGCAATGTAGCACAAGTCCTAGAGAAAAAAAGTACAAGGCAAGATTAGTCTCAACCCAAGGCTTCATCACCCAAGGCTCCAATTATTCAAGACCCTGAAAGATTGGAAAGACCCAGCAAAAACGCAAAGGCCCCTCGGCAGAACATTATTCATGCACATCATAAACCTCCTAAATGCACCTACTAACCACACCTACCCATCTCATGAACAATCGCTCAATCTTACTTAGCACCATAGCACTAGTCATGGAATATTTTGTGCACTTCCCCCAGCAAGATTTTTTGGGAAACCTGACTGCTTGTCGAGGCCCCACCAGGGTGAGAGGCAGAAGCTTATGCACCGCCAGGGCAAGAGGCAGAGGCCGAGGCCCCACCAGGAGAGGCCAATAGGTCAGAGTCCCCGCCCGGGCGAGAGCCCCAGAGGTCGAGGCCCCACCCGGGCGAGAGCCCCAGAGGTCGAGGCCCCACCCGGGCGAGAGCCCCAGAGGTCGAGGCCCCACCCGGGCGAGAGCCCCAGAGGTCGAGGCCCCACCCGGGCGAGAGCCCCAGAGGCCAAGGCCCCACCCGGGCGAGAGGCCGAGAGGCCAAGGCCCCACCCGGGCGAGAGGCCGAGAGGCCAAGGCCCCACCCGGGCGAGAGGCCGAGAGGCCAAGGCCCCACCCGGGCGAGAGGCCAAGGCCCCACCAGGGCAAGAGGGCGAGAGGCCAAGGCCCCACCAGGGCGAGAGGGCGAGAGGCCAAGGCCCCACCAGGGCGAGAGGGCGAGAGGCCAAGGCCCCACCAGGGCGAGAGGGCGAGAGGCCAAGGCCCCACCAGGGCGAGAGGGCGAGAGGCCAAGGCCCCACCAGGGCGAGAGGCCAAGGCCCCACCAGGGCGAGAGGGCGAGAGGCCAAGGCCCCACCAGGGCGAGAGGGCGAGAGGCCAAGGCCCCACCAGGGCGAGAGGGCGAGAGGCCAAGGCCCCACCAGGGCGAGAGGGCGAGAGGCCAAGGCCCCACCAGGGCGAGAGGGCGAGAGGCCAAGGCCCCACCAGGGCGAGAGGGCGAGAGGCCAAGGCCCCACCAGGGCGAGAGGGCGAGAGGCCAAGGCCCCACCAGGGCGAGAGGGCGAGAGGCCCCACCAGGGCGAGAGGCCAAGGCCCCACCAGGGCGAGAGGGCGAGAGGCCAAGGCCCCACCAGGGCAAGAGGCCGAGGCCAAGGCCCCACCAGGGCAAGAGGCCGAGGCCAAGGCCCCACCAGGGCAAGAGGCCGAGGCCCCACCAGGGCGAGAGTGGCTGAGGCCAAGGCCCCACCAGGGCGAGAGTGGCTGAGGCCGAGGCCCCACCAGGGCGAGAGTGGCTGAGGCCGAGGCCCCACCAGGGCGAGAGTGGCTGAGGCCGAGGCCCCACCAGGGCGAGAGTGGCTGAGGCCGAGGCCCCACCAGGGCGAGAGTGGCTGAGGCCGAGGCCCCACCAGGGCGAGAGTGGCTGAGGCCGAGGCACCGCCAGGGCAAGAGGCAGAGGCCGAGGCCCCACCAGGGCGAGAGGCTGAGGCCGAGGCCCCACCAGGGCGAGAGGCTGAGGCCGAGGCCCCACCAGGGCGAGAGGCTGAGGCCGAGGCCCCACCAGGGCGAGAGGCTGAGGCCCCACCAGGGCGAGAAGCCAAGGCCCCACAAGGTCGAAAGGCAGAGGCCCCACCAGTAATATATGCAAATCTACAATTTGAAAGCAATGTGTTTGGCAAGCTGAGGAGTACCATGGATGATACCAAGACTCACCCTCTGAGTCTAGATATAATGTCTAAAAGATCCAGTTCCAGCACCAAACCCTCATAAAACATCATTGGCATTTGAATTCAATATTGAAGGGACAACAAAATTCAACCAGTATTTCAGGCATAAACTGCTGCATTTCAAGACTTAAGGGTTTGGTGCTGGAACTAGATCTTTTACACTTTCTACAAGAAGGATAGGCAAGGACAAAAGAATACGAGAAACAAAAATGGACATGGAAAGGAGACTAGGAAGTGGGAACAGGACACAGACTAGGCACTATAAAGAGACCGGTACTATGAAAAGGGAATATGATTGAGAGGAATGTTCAACAAATTTCACCTGCTTAAAAAAAGCCCTGTCCACCCTGTATATCAGTCAAGATAGAATGGACCCAGGAACTGGTTATATCCCAAATAGATAACTGCAACAGCATGTGTGTGTGTGTTATAAGCCACCCTAAGAAAAATATCCATCTCCTACTTATGTCTCTCATGCGATCTTCTGCCTCAAACATAGCGACTAGCTTTTATTGCTTTAGATCATAAATGCTATGGATGGGGCAACAAAAAATCTGAGAATCCCCACCAGGGCGAGAGGCCCAGGCCGAGGCCCCACCAGGGCCAGAGGCCGAGGCCCCACCAGGGCCAGAGGCCGAGGCCCCACCAGGGAGAGGGGCCAGAGGCCGAGGCCCCGCCAGGGAGAGGGGCCAGAGGCCGAGGCCCCGCCAGGGAGAGGGGCCAGAGGCCGAGGCCCCGCCAGGGAGAGGGGCCAGAGGCCGAGGCCCCGCCAGGGAGAGGGGCCAGAGGCCGAGGCCCCGCCAGGGAGAGGGGCCAGAGGCCGAGGCCCCGCCAGGGCGAGAGGCCGAGGCCCCGCCAGGGCGAGAGGCCGAGGCCCCGCCAGGGCGAGAGGCCGAGGCCGAGGCCCCGCCAGGGCGAGAGGCCGAGGCCCCGCCAGGGCGAGAGGCCGAGGCCCCGCCAGGGCGAGAGGCCGAGGCCCCGCCAGGGCGAGAGGCCGAGGCCCCGCCAGGGCGAGAGGCCGAGGCCCCGCCAGGGCGAGAGGCCGAGGCCGAGGCCCCACCAGGGCGAGAGGCCGAGGCCCCACCAGGGCGAGAGGCCGAGGCCCCACCAGGGCGAGAGGCCGAGGCCCCACCAGGGCGAGAGGCCGAGGCCGAGGCCCCACCAGGGCGAGAGGCCGAGGCCGAGGCCCCACCAGGGCGAGAGGCAGAGGCCGAGGCCCCACCAGGGCGAGAGGCAGAGGCCGAGGCCCCACCAGGGCGAGAGGCAGAGGCCGAGGCCCCACCAGGGCGAGAGGCAGAGGCCGAGGCCCCACCAGGGCGAGAGGCAGAGGCCGAGGCCCCACCAGGGCGGGAGGCAGAGGCCGAGGCCCCACCAGGGAGAGAGGCCGAGGCCCCACCAGGGAGAGAGGCCGAGGCCCCACCAGGGAGAGAGGCCGAGGCCCCACCAGGGAGAGAGGCCGAGGCCCCACCAGGGAGAGAGGCCGAGGCCCCACCAGGGAGAGAGGCCGAGGCCCCACCAGGGCGGGAGGCCGAGAGGTCAAGGCCGAGGCCCCACCAGGGCGGGAGGCCGAGAGGTCAAGGCCGAGGCCCCGCCAGGACGAAAGGCCAAGAGGTCGAGTCCCCGCCAGGGCGAGAGGCAGAGTCAGAGGCCCCGCCAGGGCGAGAGGCAGAGTCAGAGGCCCCGCCAGGGCGAGAGGCAGAGTCAGAGGCCCCGCCAGGGCGAGAGGCAGAGTCAGAGTCAGAGGCCCCGCCAGGGCGAGAGGCCGAGAGGTCGAGGCCCCGTCCGGGCGAGAGGCCGAGAGGTCGAGGCCCCGTCCGGGCGAGAGGCCGAGAGGTCGAGGCCCCGTCCGGGCGAGAGGCCGAGAGGTCGAGGCCCCGTCCGGGCGAGAGGCCGAGAGGTCGAGGCCCCGTCCGGGCGAGAGGCCGAGAGGTCGAGGCCCCGTCCGGGCGAGAGGCCGAGAGGTCGAGGCCCCGTCCGGGCGAGAGGCCGAGAGGTCGAGGCCCCGTCCGGGCGAGAGGCCGAGAGGTCGAGGCCCCGTCCGGGCGAGAGGCCGAGAGGCCGAGGCCCCACCCGGGCGAGAGGCCGAGAGGTCGAGGCCCCACCCGGGCGAGAGGCCGAGAGGTCGAGGCCCCACCCGGGCGAGAGGCCGAGAGGTCGAGGCCCCACCCGGGCGAGAGGCCGAGAGGTCGAGGCCCCACCCGGGCGAGAGGCCGAGAGGTCGAGGCCCCACCCGGGCGAGAGGCCGAGAGGTCGAGGCCCCACCCGGGCGAGAGGCCGAGAGGTCGAGGCCCCACCCGGGCGAGAGGCCGAGAGGTCGAGGCCCCACCCGGGCGAGAGGCCGAGAGGTCGAGGCCCCACCCGGGCGAGAGGCCGAGAGGTCGAGGCCCCACCCGGGCGAGAGGCCGAGAGGTCGAGGCCCCACCCGGGCAAGAGGCCGAGAGGTCGAGGCCCCACCCGGGCAAGAGGCCGAGAGGTCGAGGCCCCACCCGGGCAAGAGGCCGAGAGGTCGAGGCCCCACCCGGGCAAGAGGCCGAGAGGTCGAGGCCCCACCCGGGCAAGAGGCCGAGAGGTCGAGGCCCCACCCGGGCAAGAGGCCGAGAGGTCGAGGCCCCACCCGGGCGAGAGGTCGAGGCCCCACCAGGGCGAGAGGCCGAGAGGTCAAGGCCGAGGTCCCACCAGGGCAGGAGGCCGAGAGGTCAAGGCCGAGGCCCCACCAGGGCGGGAGGCCGAGGCCCCACCAGGGCGGGAGGCCGAGTCCCCACCAGGGCGGGAGGCCGAGGCCCCACCAGGGCGGGAGGCCGAGGACGAGGCCCCACCAGGGCGAGAGGCAGAGGACGAGGCCCCACCAGGGCGAGAGGCCAAGAGGCCGAGGCCCCGCCAGGGCGAGAGGCCAAGAGGCCGAGGCCCCGGCAAGGCGAGAGGCCAAGAGGCCCAGGCCCCGGCAGGGAGAGAGGCCAAGAGGCCCAGGCCCCGGCAGGGCGAGAGGCCCAGGCCCAGGCCCCACCAGGGCGAGAGGCCCAGGCCCCACCAGGGCGAGAGAGGCCGAGGCCCCACCAGGGCGAGAGAGGCCGAGGCCCCACCAGGGCGAGAGAGGCCGAGGCCCCACCAGGGCGAGAGAGGCCGAGGCCCCACCAGGGCGAGAGAGGCCGAGGCCCCACCAGGGCGAGAGAGGCCGAGGCCCCACCAGGGCGAGAGAGGCCGAGGCCCCACCAGGGCGAGAGAGGCCGAGGCCCCACCAGGGCGAGAGGGGCCGAGGCCCCACCAGGGCGAGAGGGGCCGAGGCACCACCAGGGCGAGAGGCGCCGAGGCACCACCAGGGCGAGAGGCGCCGAGGCACCACCAGGGCGAGAGGCGCCGAGGCACCACCAGGGCGAGAGAGGCCGAGGCACCACCAGGGCGAGAGAGGCCGAGGCAGAGGCCCCACCAGGGCAAGAGGCTGAGGCCCCACCAGGGCGAGAGGCCGAGGCCCCACCAGGGCGAGAAGCCGAGGCCCCACCAGGGCGAGAAGCCGAGGCAGAGGCCCCACAAGGGCGAAAGGCAGAGGCCCCACCAGTAATATATGCAAATCTACAATTTGAAAGCAATGTGTTTGGCAAGCTGAGGAGTACCATGGATGATACCAAGACTCACCCTCTGAGTCTAGATATAATGTCTAAAAGATCCAGTTCCAGCACCAAACCCATAGGTCTAAAATTGCCAGCAGTTTATGCCTCAAGTAAATCTGGTTGTATTTTGATGTTCCAATCAATATTTAATTCATATTTCAATTGAATGTTTTATGCGGTTTTATTAAACCAAAACCTCAACATACATAGGTTCTATTTCTTCCAACTGAACCAGCAAAAGCAAAGAAATTGACACAGTATCTGCAGATCACTTTCCTAATCTGCAACAAATACAAGTTGAACAAATACAAGCTGGATAGCTTGCACATGAATTAACTTGATATTTAGAACATCCCAACCTAATGGAAAAGAAATAAAATGTAGCCTGTGTTCCTGATAAGACTGTCTGTCATGTGAATCGCTTATGTACAACCAGTGGAGTGTCCCTAGCTTCTAAATTGGAGAAACCTCTTTCAGGCAACCTCCAATGGCTTTCCTCACGGGCGCCCACGAGGAAAGCCCTAAATATCAAGTTCAAGCTATTCGGTGCAGATTATGAAAGTGATCTACAGATATGTCTCAATGTAGCCCGGATGGAAACCTGTTATAGGTTGAAACACTGGTTGGCTTTTTCTTTGCTTGTTCAGTTAGAAATAATGGAACTTTATCTTTTGTATGTTGAGTTAGCGTGAACAATCTGTTTTAAGTGTTTGGTTTAATAACACCTCATAAAACATCATTGGCATTTGAATTCAATATTGAAGGGACAACAAAATACAAACAGTATTTCAGGCATAAACTGCTGCATTTCAAGACTTAAGGGTTTGGTGTTGGAACTAGATCTTTTACACTTTCTACAAGAAGGATAGGCAAGGACAAAAGAATACGAGAAACAAAAATGGACATGGAAAGGAGACTAGGAAGTGGGAATAGGACACAGACTAGGCACTATAAAGAGACCGGTACTATGAAAAGGGAATATGATTGAGAGGAATGTTCAACAAATTTCACCTGCTTAAAAAAAGCCCTGTCCACCCTGTATATCAGTCAAGATAGAATGGACCCAGGAACTGGTTATATCCCAAATAGATAACTGCAACAGCATGTGTGTGTGTGTGTTATAAGCCACCCTAAGAAAAATATCCATCTCCTACTTGTGTCTCCCATGCGATCTTCTGCCTCAAACATAGTGACTAGCTTTTATTGCTTTAGATCGTAAATGCTATGGATGGGGCAACAAAAAATCAGAATCCCACCAGGGCGAGAGAGGCCGAGGCCCCACCAGGGCGAGAGGCAGAGTCCGAGTCCCCACCAGGGCGAGAGGCCAAGAGGCCAAGAGGTCGAGGCCCCACCAAGGCAAGAGGCCAAGAGGCCAAGAGGTCGAGGCCCCACCAAGGCAAGAGGCCAAGAGGTCGAGGCCCCACCAGGGCGAGAGGGGCCGAGGCCGAGGCACCACCAGGGCAAGAGGGGCCGAGGCCGAGGCACCACCAGGGCAAGAGGGGCCGAGGCCGAGGCACCACCAGGGCAAGAGGGGCCGAGGCCGAGGCACCACCAGGGCAAGAGGGGCCGAGGCCGAGGCACCACCAGGGCAAGAGGGGCCGAGGCCGAGGCACCACCAGGGCAAGAGGGGCCGAGGCCGAGACCCCACCAGGGCGAGAGGCAGAGGCCGAGACCCCACCAGGGCGAGAGGCAGAGGCCGAGACCCCACCAGGGCGAGAGGCAGAGGCCGAGACCCCACCAGGGCGAGAGGCAGAGGCCGAGACCCCACCAGGGCGAGAGGCAGAGGCCGAGACCCCACCAGGGCGAGAGGCAGAGGCCGAGACCCCACCAGGGCGAGAGGCAGAGGCCGAGACCCCACCAGGGCGAGAGGCAGAGGCCGAGACCCCACCAGGGCGAGAGGCAGAGGCCGAGACCCCACCAGGGCGAGAGGCAGAGGCCGAGACCCCACCAGGGCGAGAGTCTGAGAGGCCGAGGCCCCACCAGGGCGAGAGTCTGAGAGGCCGAGGCCCCACCAGGGCGAGAGTCTGAGAGGCCGAGGCCCCACCAGGGCGAGAGTCTGAGAGGCCGAGGCCCCACCAGGGCGAGAGTCGCAGAGGCCGAGGCCCCACCAGGGCGAGAGTCGCAGAGGCCGAGGCCCCACCAGGGCGAGAGTCGCAGAGGCCGAGGCCCCACCAGGGCGAGAGTCGCAGAGGCCGAGGCCCCACCAGGGCGAGAGTCGCAGAGGCCGAGGCCCCACCAGGGCGAGAGTCGCAGAGGCCGAGGCCCCGGCCCCACCAGGGCGAGAGTCGCAGAGGCCGAGGCCCCGGCCCCACCAGGGCGAGAGTCGCAGAGGCCGAGGCCCCGGCCCCACCAGGGCTAGAGGCAGAGGACGAGGCCCCGGCCCCACCAGGGCTAGAGGCAGAGGACGAGGCCCCGGCCCCACCAGGGCTAGAGGCAGAGGACGAGGCCCCGGCCCCACCAGGGCTAGAGGCAGAGGACGAGGCCCCGGCCCCACCAGGGCTAGAGGCAGAGGACGAGGCCCCGGCCCCACCAGGGCTAGAGGCAGAGGACGAGGCCCCGGCCCCACCAGGGCTAGAGGCAGAGGACGAGGCCCCGGCCCCACCAGGGCTAGAGGCAGAGGACGAGGCCCCGGCCCCACCAGGGCTAGAGGCAGAGGACGAGGCCCCGGCCCCACCAGGGCTAGAGGCAGAGGACGAGGCCCCGGCCCCACCAGGGCTAGAGGCAGAGGACGAGGCCCCGGCCCCACCAGGGCTAGAGGCAGAGGACGAGGCCCCGGCCCCGCCAGGGCTAGAGGCAGAGGACGAGGCCCCGGCCCCGCCAGGGCTAGAGGCAGAGGCCGAGACCCCACCAGGGCGAGAGGCAGAGGCCGAGACCCCACCAGGGCGAGAGTCTGAGAGGCCGAGGCCCCACCAGGGCGAGAGTCTGAGAGGCCGAGGCCCCACCAGGGCGAGAGTCGCAGAGGCCGAGGCCCCACCAGGGCGAGAGTCGCAGAGGACGAGGCCCCGGCCCCACCAGGGCTAGAGGCAGAGGACGAGGCCCCGGCCCCACCAGGGCGAGAGTCGCAGAGGCCGAGGCCCCGGCCCCACCAGGGCTAGAGGCAGAGGACGAGGCCCCGGCCCCACCAGGGCTAGAGGCAGAGGACGAGGCCCCGGCCCCACCAGGGCTAGAGGCAGAGGACGAGGCCCCGGCCCCACCAGGGCTAGAGGCAGAGGACGAGGCCCCGGCCCCACCAGGGCTAGAGGCAGAGGACGAGGCCCCGGCCCCACCAGGGCTAGAGGCAGAGGACGAGGCCCCGGCCCCACCAGGGCTAGAGGCAGAGGACGAGGCCCCGGCCCCACCAGGGCTAGAGGCAGAGGACGAGGCCCCGGCCCCACCAGGGCTAGAGGCAGAGGACGAGGCCCCGGCCCCACCAGGGCTAGAGGCAGAGGACGAGGCCCCGGCCCCACCAGGGCTAGAGGCAGAGGACGAGGCCCCGGCCCCACCAGGGCTAGAGGCAGAGGACGAGGCCCCGGCCCCACCAGGGCGAGAGGCAGAGGACGAGGCCCCGGCCCCACCAGGGCGAGAGGCAGAGGACGAGGCCCCACCAGGGCGAGAGGCAGAGGACGAGGCCCCACCAGGGCGAGAGGCAGAGGACGAGGCCCCACCAGGGCGAGAGGCAGAGGACGAGGCCCCACCAGGGCGAGAGGCAGAGGACGAGGCCCCACCAGGGCGAGAGGCAGAGGACGAGGCCCCACCAGGGCGAGAGGCAGAGGACGAGGCCCCACCTCATTTTCTGACTCACAAGGCCTTTTGCAATGTAGCACCACATTATATACCTACCAGATCCCTTGGTTCAGCATCTTCAAACAACTGCAACTGGAAAGTCCTAGAGAAAAAAAGTACAAGGCAAGATTAGTCTCAACCCAAGGCTTCATCACCCAAGGCTCCAATTATTCAAGACCCTGAAAGACTGGAAAGACCCAGCAAAAACGCAAAGGCCCCACGGCAGAACATTATTCATGCACATCATAAACCTCCTAAATGCACCTACTAACCACACCTACCCATCTCATGAACAATCGCTCAATCTTACTTAGCACCATAGCACTAGTCATGGAATATTTTGTGCACTTCCCCCCCCCCCCCAGCAAGATTTTTTGGGAAACCTGACTGCTTGTCGAGGCCCCACCAGGGCGAGAGGCCAAGAGGTCGAGGCCCCACCAGGGCGAGAGGGAGGCTGAGGCCCCACCAGGGCGAGAGGGAGGCTGAGGCCCCACCAGGGCGAGAGGGAGGCTGAGGCCCCACCAGGGCGAGAGGGAGGCTGAGGCCCCACCAGGGCGAGAGGGAGGCTGAGGCCCCACCAGGGCGAGAGGGAGGCTGAGGCCCCACCAGGGCGAGAGGGAGGCTGAGGCCCCACCAGGGCGAGAGGGAGGCTGAGGCCCCACCAGGGCGAGAGGGAGGCTGAGGCCCCACCAGGGCGAGAGGGAGGCTGAGGCCCCACCAGGGCGAGAGGGAGGCTGAGGCCCCACCAGGGCGAGAGGGAGGCTGAGGCCCCACCAGGGCGAGAGGGAGGCTGAGGCCCCACCAGGGCGAGAGGGAGGCTGAGGCCCCACCAGGGCGAGAGGGAGGCTGAGGCCCCACCAGGGTGAGAGGCTGAGACCCCAACCAGGGCGAGAGGCTGAGGCAGAGGCCCCACCAGGGCGAGAAGCCGAGGCAGAGGCCCCACAAGGGCGAAAGGCAGAGGCCCCACCAGTAATATATGCAAATCTACAATTTGAAAGCAATGTGTTTGGCAAGCTGAGGAGTACCATGGATGATACCAAGACTCACCCTCTGAGTCTAGATATGTCTAAAAGATCCAGTTCCAGCACCAAACCCATAGGTCTAAAATTGCCAGCAGTTTATGCCTCAAGTAAATCTGGTTGTATTTTGATGTTCCAATCAATATTTAATTCATATTTCAATTGAATGTTTTATGCGGTTTTATTAAACCAAAACCACAACATACATAGGTTCTATTTCTTCCAACTGAACCAGCAAAAGCAAAGAAATTGACAGTATCTGCAGATCACTTTCCTAATCTGCAACAAATACAAGTTGAACAAATACAAGCTGGATAGCTTGCACATGAATTAACTTGATATTTAAAACATCCCAACCTAATGGAAAAGAAATAAAATGTAGCCTGTGTTCCTGATAAGACTGTCATGTGAATCGCTTATGTACAACCAGTGGAGTGTCCCTAGCTTCTAAATTGTAGAAACCTCTTTCAGGCAACCTCCAATGGCTTTCCTCACGGGCGCCCACGAGGAAAGCCCTAAATATCAAGTTCAAGCTATTCGGTGCAGATTATGAAAGTGATCTACAGATATGTCTCAATGTAGCCCGGATGGAAACCTGTTATAGGTTGAAACACTGGTTGGCTTTTTCTTTGCTTGTTCAGTTAGAAATAATGGAACTTTATCTTTTGTATGTTGAGTTAGCGTGAACAATCTGTTTTAAGTGTTTGGTTTAATAACACCTCATAAAACATCATTGGCATTTGAATTCAATATTGAAGGGACAACAAAATACAAACAGTATTTCAGGCATAAACTGCTGCATTTCAAGACTTAAGGGTTTGGTGTTGGAACTAGATCTTTTACACTTTCTACAAGAAGGATAGGCAAGGACAAAAGAATACGAGAAACAAAAATGGACATGGAAAGGAGACTAGGAAGTGGGAATAGGACACAGACTAGGCACTATAAAGAGACCGGTACTATGAAAAGGGAATATGATTGAGAGGAATGTTCAACAAATTTCACCTGCTTAAAAAAAGCCCTGTCCACCCTATATATCAGTCAAGATAGAATGGACCCAGGAACTGGTTATATCCCAAATAGATAACTGCAACAGCATGTGTGTGTGTGTTATAAGCCACCCTAAGAAAAATATCCATCTCCTACTTATGTCTCTCATGCGATCTTCTGCCTCAAACATAGCGACTAGCTTTTATTGCTTTAGATCGTAAATGCTATGGATGGGGCAACAAAAAATCCGAGAGGCCCCACCAGGGCCAGAGAGGCCGAGGCCCCAACAGGGCCAGAGAGGCAGAGGGCCGAGGCCCCACCAGGGCGAGAGGCAGAGGGCGAGAGGCCGAGGCCCCACCAGGGCGAGAGGCAGGGGCCGAGGCCACCGCCATGGCGAGAGGCAGAGGCCGAGGCCACCGCCATGGCGAGAGGCAGAGGCCGAGGCCACCGCCATGGCGAGAGGCAGAGGCCGAGGCCACCGCCATGGCGAGAGGCAGAGGCCGAGGCCACCGCCATGGCGAGAGGCAGAGGCCGAGGCCACCGCCATGGCGAGAGGCAGAGGCCGAGGCCACCGCCATGGCGAGAGGCAGAGGCCGAGGCCACCGCCATGGCGAGAGGCGAGAGGCGAGGCCACCGCCATGGCGAGAGGCAAGGCCGAGGCCACCGCCAGGGCGAGAGGCAAGGCCGAGGCCACCGCCAGGGCGAGAGGCAAGGCCGAGGCCACCGCCAGGGCGAGAGGCAAGGCTAAGGCCCCGCCAGGGCGAGAGGCAAGGCTAAGGCCCCGCCAGGGCGAGAGGCAAGGCTAAGGCCCCGCCAGGGCGAGAGGCAAGGCTAAGGCCCCGCCAGGGCGAGAGGCAGAGGCCCAGGCAGCGCAAAAGGCAGAGGCCCCACCAGTAATATATGCAAATCTACAATTTGAAAGCAATGTAAGCTGGAGAGTACCATGGATGATACCAAGACTCACCCTCTGAGTCTAGAGAAAGCTATATAATGTTTAAAAGATCCAGTTCCAGAACCAAACCCATAGGTCTTAAATTGCCAGCAGTTTATGCCTCAAATAAATACTGGTTGTATTTTGATGGTCCAATCAATATTTCTTATTTCAATTGAATGTTTTATGCGGTTTAATTCAACCAAATTCTCAACATACATAGGTTCTATTTCTTCCAACTGAACAAGCACAAACAAAGAAATTGACACCGTATATGTAGATAACTTTCCTAATCTGCAACAAATACAAGTTGAACAAATACAAGCTGAATAGCTTGCCCTTGATATTTAGAACATCCCAACCTAATGGAAAAGAAATAAAATGTAGCCAGTGTTCGTGATAAGACTGTCATTTGAATCGCTTATGTACAACCAGTGGAGTGTTCCTAGCTTCTAAATTGGAGGAACCTCTTTCAGGCTCCCTCCAATGGCTTTCCTCACGGGCGCCCACGAGGAAAGCCCTAAATATCAAGTTCAAGATATTCGGTGCAGATAAGGAAAGTGATCTACAGATATGTCTCAATGTAGCCTGGATGAAAACCTGTGATAGGTTGAAACACTGGTTGGCTTCTTCTTTGCTTGTTCAGTTAGAAATAATGGAACTTTATCTTTTGTATGTTGAGTTAGAGTGAACAATCTGTTTTAAGTGTTTGGTTTAATAAAACCTCATAAAACATCATTGGCATTTGAATTCAATATTGAAGGGACAACATACAACCAGTATTTCAGGCATAAACTGCTGCAATTCAAGATCTATGGGTTTGGTGCTGGAACTAGATCTTTCAGACTTTCTACAAGAAGGATAGGCGAGGGAGAAAGAATACGAGAAACAATGGACATGGAAAGGAGACTAGGAAGCGGGAACAGGACACAGAATAGGCACTATAAAGAGACCGGTACTATGAAAAGGGAATGATTGAGAGGAATGTTCAACAAATTTCACCTGCTAAAATAAAGCCCTCCCTACCCTATCAGTCAAAATAGAATGGACCATACTAGATTACTGCAACAGCATGTGTGTGTGTTTATAAGCCACCCCAAGAAAAATATCCATCTCCTACTTAAGTCTCTCATGCAATCTTCTGCCTCAAACATAGGGACTAGCCTTTATTGCTTTAGATCATAAATGCTATGGATGGGGCACCAAAAAATCTGGGACACCCCAACAGGGCGAGAGGCACAGGCCAAGGCCCCGCCAGGGCCAGAGGCCCCGCCAGGGCCAGAGGCCCCAGAGGCCCCGCCAGGGCCAGAGGCCCCAGAGGCCCCGCCAGGGCCAGAGGCCCCAGAGGCCCCGCCAGGGCCAGAGGCCCCAGAGGCCCCGCCAGGGCCAGAGGCCGACGCCCCGCCAGGGCCAGAGGCCGACGCCCCGCCAGGGCCAGAGGCCGACGCCCCGCCAGGGCCAGAGGCCGAGGCCGAGAGCACACCCAGGACAAAATGGCGAGAGGCCAAGGCCCCACCAGGGTGAAATGGCGAGAGGCCGAGGCCCCACCAGGGCAAGAGGCAGAGACCCCTGATGAGGAATAGGGACCACAATGAGGATAATGCAGTCTAGAACAAGGTTACACTAAAGTCTGAGAAACAAAACTGGACATGGAAAGGAGACTGGGAAGCAGGAATAGGACACAGAATAGGCACTATAAAGAGACCGGTACTATAAAAAGGAAATCTGAGATGAACGCTCAACAAATTTCACCTGCTTAAAATAGAATTGGCCCCGGAACTGGTTATATCCAAACTTGATTACTGCAACAGCATGTGTGTATATAAGCCAACCCAAGAAAAATATCCATCTCCTACTTATGTGTATCATGTGATCTTCGGCCTCAAACATAGGGACTTGGTTTTATTGTTTTAGATCATAAATACTGTGGATGGGGCAACAAAAAATCCACAAAATCATTGTCTGACTCACAAGGCCTTTTGCAATGTAGCACCAAATGATATACCTACCAGATCCCTTGGTTCAGCATCATCAAAAAACTGCAACTGGAAAATCCTAGAAAAAAAGGACCAGGCAAGATTAGTCTCAACCCAAGGCTTCTTCATCCAAGGCTCCAATATTACAAGACCCTGAAAGATTGGAAAGACCCAGCAAAAACGCAAAGGCCCCTCGGCAGAACATTATTCCTGCACATCATGAACTTCCTAAATGCACCATACTAACCACACCTACCCATCTCAATTGCTCTTGCTCAATCTTACCACCAGAGCACTAGTCATGGGACATTTTGTGCACTTCACCCAGGTAGAACGTTTGGGAAACTGTTAGGGAGAATTCTCCTTCTAGGGCTAATTTCCCTCACCTAGTGACTCCCCCAGCAGCTTTACTGGATTTCTAGAGTTTATTTTTTCCACCTGGTAACAGTGGACATCTTTTTTTCCACTCTTACATGTGTTTTAGCCTATGCGTTGTTACTCATTGTGTGATCTTGGGCACTGGAGCACACCACTCCAAGTGCCCCTGTTCTTGTATGGGTTACACAGCACCTTTAGTGTAGTAACCCAGGGTTGTCTTTTAGACTTTCTTTACATAGTCACTTTTACCACAGACCCAGTACAGCCAATCTTACATGGAGTACTGGAAATGGCTAATCTGTACCCCTTTTCTGTCTGGACCTCCCTGAGCATTGTTTTTCTCTTACTATTTCGACTTGACTGGTGGCAGTGGTATCTAACCAAACTTTTCTACCGCGATTATATTAGATAAACGTGGTACTGTCCTTGGCTATTATATTAGCCTCGAACATAAACCCGCTTGACCAAATCATCTTTCTTTTGGCTCCGGTTGGGTTTATTCGCCATTTCTTTTTGTTAAAGTCCTTCTTGTGTTTTACTTTGCGCAGCAAACTAGGTTCGCCTTCTTTGTTCACCATCATTTTGGCGGGCTTCTGCAGAGAAGCCCTCCTCAAGGCGCCTGGGTGTCTAGGTGGGCTGAATGTGAGGGAGGGGTGTAGTCACCCCCTGCACAGGGTATCCTAGGAAACCCAAGTCGCACTTTGCCATGATTGGCTGAGGTGGTTGTCCCGGCTGGACAACCCTCTGCTGCGTGATTGACAGCCAGGCTGTGTGAATGGGGGTTTTGCGCATAAAAGGCAGGTCTCTTGGGCTAGAAGTCAGTCACCTCTGGAACTACAAGGAACCGAAGAGAAGCAGAGAGAACAGCTGATGCAACTACCCCGTCCCGGTGAAGCCCTGCGGCAGTCCTGAGCTATCTACCCTTCGACGACTAAGATCCAGTCCGGAGTCTTCTTCCCTTGAGCCTGGTGGGGATAACCAGCTCATCTTCAGCCAGAGATCTCCACCCTGGTCGAAATCCCTGCACACTGCTGTAGTCCGGATAACCACCTGCTGAGCCTCTCCTGTTTTTAAGGAGCACACCTTTTCGTTGTCGCTGCTGCCGGCTTCGTCCCTGTGTGGTGCGGACCCCCTTCAGACGTCGCCCTTCACAACGAAGCTCCAGGAATCGTGGGTCTGCGGGAAACCAACAGGAACAACTGCCAGGGCTCCAGCTGCATCGTGGAAACAAGGTACTGTGTTCTACTCGAGGAAACTGGGTGAATCCCTTTTCTTCATCTCCAAGGCTCGTCCTTGTCTTCCCTCCTTATAACTTTTGCTTCCGAACATTGACAATATTCAAGTACTCTTGGCCTATATGGAATCGTGACCTGTCTAACGGTGTGATCTTCGGCACAGGTCTCTGGTGTCATCTAAACCTGGCTCCGACCCTTTGACTTTTGAACTCGTGTTTCTCAATACTGTCTGCCTAACCTAAATATTGCCTGTGATTTTTGCCTCCAACTCCCTCTGGGTATCTCAGGAGCTAAGTGTGTTTTTGCCCCGGTAGCTTTTCATGTCATGGAGACACGTTTATTTAGTAGACCGAACTGTCAAAAAGTGATCGCAACCGTATCCGCGGTATCGTGCTTTGTTCATAACACTGGTTCATTCAAACACAGAGTACTTACCTTGAGACTTACTATACAAAGTGAATTGGTTAGTTGTAGTATATTTAACGTGTGGTTTTGTTTAAATTTTAATAGAGATGATGTTTATAACTGATGGTTTAAAAATAAATGTACTTATATTTTTTACCTGAAATCTTGAGTCAGTGTTTGCTTGAGTCACAGTAATTGTGGTCCCTTTGTGTAATCTCTGCTACTGCTCATACACTTGAGATAAGCCTGGCTGCTCTGTTACTGCTACCACTATAACTTAGTAGTACAGGCTTGTACCAAAGGTAAAACTTGTATTGCCACCTTAATCAGGTGTAGTGGTCCCTAAGGGCACTGCACAGGATTCTGCCTAACAAGGACGAGCCCCAGGGGGTGGGGGCAGAGACCCCAGGGGGAGAGGCAGAGAGCCCAGAGGGAGGGGGGGCAAGAGGCAGAGACCCCAAGGGGGAAGGGAGGAGAGGCAGAGACCCGAGGGGGGGGGGCAGAGGTAGAGACCCCAGGGGGTGGAGGGGGCAGAGGCCAGGGGGATTTTCAGAGGCAGAGGCCCTGGTGGGGGAGCATAGGCCCGGGGGGGGGGGGGGCAAGTGACAGAGGCCCGGGGCAAGCGGCAGGGGTCCGGGGCAAGCGGCAGGGGTCCGGGGCAAGCGGCAGGGGTCCGGGGGGGCTGGTGAGGGGATTAGGGCATGAGGCAGGCAGAGACCCCAGGGGGGAGGGGCAAGAAGCAGAGACCCCAGGGGGAAGGGGGGGCGAGAGGCAGAGACCCCCAGGGGGGAGGGGGAGAGCGGCAGAGACCCCAGGGGGGAGCAAGAGGCAGAGACCCCAGGGGGAGGGGGGAGGGGGTGCGAGAGGCAGAGACTACAGGTGGAGGGGAGGCCTGAGGTAGAGACCCCAAGGGGTAAGGGGGGTGAGAGACAGAGGCACGAGGAGGGGGGGCGAGAGGCAGAAGCACAGGGGGTTGAGAGGCAGAGGCCCGGGGGAAAGGCAGGGGCCCAGGGCAAGCAGCAGAGGCCTATGGGGGTAGGTAGGGGGTTAGGGGGTGAAGCAGACAGACCCCAGGGGGGAGAGAGGCGAGAAGCAGAGACCCCAGGGAGCAGGGGGCAAGAGGCAGAGGCACGGGGGCAAGCAGGGGCCCGGGGGGGCAAGCAGCAGGGGCCCGGGGGGGGCAAGCAGCAGGGGCCCGGGGGGGGCAAGCAGCAGGGGCCCGGGGGGGGCAAGCAGCAGGGGCCCGGGGGGGGCAAGCAGCAGGGGCCCGGGGGGGGGCAAGCAGCAGGGGCCCGGGGGGGGCAAGCAGCAGGGGCCCGGGGGGGGCAAGCAGCAGGGGCCCGGGGGGGGCAAGCAGCAGGGGCCCGGGGGGGGCAAGCAGCAGGGGCCCGGGGGGGCAAGCAGCAGGGGCCCGGGGGGGGTGGGAGTTAGGGCATGAGGCAGGCAGAGGCCCCAGTGGGAGGGAGGTAAGAAGCAGAGACCCCAGAGGGGTGGGGGGGCTTAGAGGCCCCCAGGTGGGGGGGCTGAGAGGCCCAAGGTGGGGGGGCTGAGAGGCCCAAGGGGGGGCCCAGGCCGCGGGGGGCAAGAGGATGAGGCCCCAGGGGGGCGGCAAGAGGCAGGGGCTGAGGCCCCAGGGGGGCAGTGAGAGGCAGAGGTCCAGGCCCAAGGGGGCGGCGAGAGGCAGAGGCCCCAGGGGTGGTGCAAGAGGCAGAGGCCTCAGGGGTGGTGCAAGAGGCAGAGGCCCCGGGGGGGCCAAGAGGCAGAGGCCCCAGGGGTGGGGGGCAAGAGGCTGAGGCCCCAGTACTAGAAAAAGGGATGGGAGTATGAAATTGAACTAGGTGGCAGATGAGCTCAAGGCAAAGGACTAGGAGGTGGAAGAGGAACAAGTAAGCTGGGTGGAAGATTAGGATGAGAAAGAATGGCTAGGATGATTGAGGAAGAGGGGCTCAGAGTACATACTTCCATTATGGATTAGTATTCATAAAATGGTCTAGATAAAATAGGTTAAGGAAGAGGGAACAGAGTTGGAGACTAGGGTGAGGAAAAGTGACTAAAATTAAGGATAGTACAAAGAACTGAGTATGAAGGGGGACAATGATGAGACTTCTGATGCCCTAGGATGAGGAACTAGTACGATGAAGAAAGCCTAGGAAGATGAATCAGGACAAGTATGAGGGACTAGAACCAGGAAGAACTAGAATGAAGGTAATGAGGAGGTACTAGGACAAGGAGGAATGGTCAGAGGCAGATCTTACAAGGATGAGGAAGTGGAACAATTAGGACAAGGAAGAGTGACTAGGACAAGGGATTGGGATGTTAAGGGGAAGTAGGTCAAGGACAGTGGTTAATTATGTATGGCAAGGAAGTGTGAAGAGGAACATTGCTGGATTTCTAGGATTTTCTTTTCACCTGGTAAGAGTGTGAGCCTTTTTTCCCACTCTTACATGTGTTTTGCTGTGTGTGTTCAACATTTGTGTTCATAGACTGTGGAGACTCGCCTACTCCACAGGCATCATCTTTCTTATGTGTGTTACACAGCACCCTTAGTGCAGTGACACAGGGTTGTCTTTTTCAGACTTCCAACACTAAACTCCATTTTCTGGGACTGACTACTGTCTCCCGGAACGTGTAAAGTTGCCATTGACTTTATTAGTCTTTTTAAACTCACAGACTAAGTACAATCCATCTTACACAGAGTAATGGAAATGGTTAATTGTTACCCCTTTTTGTCTGTCTCTCATGGAACATTGTTTAGAAAAGGGTTTCATTAAGATTTGGCTAGTGGCAGTGGTATCTACCTTATTTTTCTACGCCGGTTTATTTAAATAGCCCTGGTACTGTTTTAGGCTATCTTGGTAGCCTCGAACTTAAAACCGGTGGACCACATTTTATTTAATTTGGTTCTGGCTGGGTTTATTCGCCATCTTTTTGTGAAAGTCTCTCTTGTGTTTTACTCTGCGCACCAAACCAGGTTTGGTTCCCTTGTTCACCGTCCTTTGGCAGGCTTCTGCACAGAAACCCTCCTTAGGCGCCTGAATGTCTGGGTAGGCAGAATGTGAGGGAGGGGTTTTAGGACCCCTGCCATGGGTTTCCTTGGTAACCCAAGTCGCACTCCTGTTTGATTGGCTAGGTGACTGTCCTGACAGGACAGCCACCCTGCTGTGTGATTGACAGCCAGGCTGTGTGAATGGGGGGAAAACTGCATAAAAAGCAGGTCTCTGGGACTAGGAAGGCAGAGTCGCCACTGGATTGAGAGAACCACTACCACAACTGAACCTCCCGGTGAAGCCCTGCTGCGGGTCCGAATCTCCAAACTTTGACGACCGAGAAGATCTGCAAGGAATCTTCTCCCCCTGAGCTGGTGGGACCAAAAAGTTTGCCCAAACACCAAGCAAGGCCTCCCTCTCCTGGCCGAATTTGCTGTGCACAGCTGCAGTGAACCGTATAGCCAGGAAGCTCGGACCCTGTTTGGGTTTTAAGGAATGCACATTTTATTTGTTGCTCTGCTCCGCTGCCGGTTTCTTCCCCAGGCAGTGCAGGACCCTCCAGTCTTCCCTCCTTCCTGTCAGTCCTACAGTCGCTTCAGGAACCGTGAGCCTGCAGGATCTGCCAGGAACTTCTGCCTCAGCTACAGCCTCCTTCATTTAAGGTTCTGTTTAAATCCGGTCATTCGTTCTGTCCAACCGCGGTGAAAGTGTTTGAAATCTTTCTCTAATCCGAGGGCCTGTCCTTCTCTACTCTTAAATGACTTTTCTTCCGACCAACTTCGTTTCGAATTCTTGGCAAAGACTTAACCGCAAACTACTCTGAACTGTGGGATCCCGAGCAAAGACTGACCCATTAACATTGGCCCAGACCTATTGATTTGAATCCTCATGGTAAAGAGCATTTTCTAGATTGCCTGAATATTCACTTGTTGGTGTTGCTTGATTTTGTTAACCTGGTCTTTCCCTCCCTTTTTAAATTGCTGGAGTGCCATTTTGCTCACACTTCATTTTGAGCTTAACTTGTCCAGTGGGTGGGGTGTAGTGTATTAAGACTGATTTTTCTGCTGCTTGATAATAGTGAACTGTTTTATAATTGATGTGTAAATAAATGTATATTCTTTTACTCAGAAACCTTGAGTCAGTGTTTGCTTGTACCATAGTCATTGCTGTCCTTTGTGTAGCTTCTGATACTGCTCACTTTACTCTTGCGATAAGTCCGCTGCTCAGCCATCGCTACCACTTTACTGTGTAGTACAGGCTTGTACCAAAGGTGAATTTGTACTTGCACTTGGTCTTAATTCTATTTGGTGTTCCCAAAGGGTACTGCATGTGATTCTGCCTAACATACATAGGCTACCTGCTTCATAGGGGATGCCAGGCCATTGTCCTAGCACCTTCTGTCCTATGTGGGCTCCTCACACTGTTCTCCTTGCAAGAGGTGTGCCAAGCCTTTTTCCCTCCAACCTTATGTGCACCTGGTACTGCAGACAAGAGGATATGAGGTCACTGATTAATAAACCCCAGCTCGATACCAGACACCGGCACCCGTCCAAAGCTCCCCACATGCACAAATCACTTTGCCCATGGTGAAGGCAGCTTGTCCCCACTTTCTCTCATCGATGGGGATCACCCAGGTATGATCAGGGGATCTGGCACTAGTTGGTACCTTGGAATTCTGGTGCCTTGGGACAGGGGTCATCGGGGCACTATTACTTAAGTCTGGGACAGGTTGGAGGCTCATGCCCTCCTACTCGTAGGATTATGATAATGATATGTCATTTATTACGTTCCTGTACACAAGTATTTTGTTGGGAGCTCTCAGCCCCCTCATGGCCTTGCGGGCACATTCCTCCTGGGGAATGAACACTGGCAACATAAGAGAATGTTATGTTATTTAAACTTAGTAAAGCGCACGTACACCCAGAGGCATCTTGGCACTGGTGTGTGAGTGAGGAGATCTTTTACCAGTTGGAACAGGGTGATGTTCAATAATCTTCGAAAGACCAGATGATCAGTGGTACCACAGAGCCAGAGGGAGATCATTCCAGGCTCTGGCAGAACGCACAGAGAAGGCGCGCCCTCCCTTATGTGACAAATGCTAGCGAGGGACAGCTACAAGAAAAGCAGATTGAGATCACAACAGGCGGACCGGTACATAGTGAGCGAATTTGGCCTGCAAGTGCTCCGCTCCCATGCCATAAAAGTCACGGTGCACAACACACATGGACTTAAAAAACAAATCCAAATGGCAACAGGGCGCCAATGAAGTTTCTTCAGCCGAGGTGACATGTGAGATCCGAAAGGGGGTGAGGAATATGGATCGAGCAGCCGCATTCTGTAAAAGTTGAAGCCTGTTAATCAGGTAGTGTGGTTGGGCAAGAGAGAGTTGCAGTAGTTGAGATACCAGTGCAGCTACCACTTGGGCCTGACAGTCAACAGGGATAAATGGCAAGACCTTACGCAAAATGCAGAGCTTAAGGTGACCAGCTCTGCATACCGCGGCCACCTGGTTATCCAGGGCAAGGGAAGCAGAGATTCTGACCTCTAGGTTCCTGGCCGATTGGACTGGCGCAGGGGAGGGGGCCAAGGCTAGTCGGACAGAATTCTGAGGTCCAAAACAACTGGGGAGATGTGGTACCCACAACCAGGACCTCGGCCTTAATGCTGTTAAGCTTCAGCCAGTTTCTCATCATCCACAACCCCAGGTGCTCATGGCAATTCTTTAACAGAAGCACTGTGTCAACATTTATGGGGTCAAGACAGACAAGAATCTGGGTATCATCTGCATAGGAATAACAGCGAAATCCACGTGCCCGGATGAAAAGCAGGAGAGGTCTAAGAGATGGGGAACAGTGCCGATCCCTGGGGGACACCACAGAGAAGAGAGCCCAGATCCGAATGGAAAGGGGGAGATAGATAGACTGGGACCAATGGACAGGAAGGCAGTGAACCAGTCAAGAACTTGGCCGGACACGCCAGCGTCTGAGAAACGGGAGATCAAGATGGAATGATCCAACTGTGTCGAAAGCAGCCGACAGATCTAACAAGAGGACTGCTCCGACACCTTTATCCACCAGGCGCACCAAATCGTCCAATACAGAGTTCAGGACAGTTTCCGTGCCCCTGCCTGGCCTGAAACCAGACTGAAATGAATCGAAACAGTGAGTGGACTCCAGAAAACTGAACATGAGAGGGGACTCCAGTGCTTCCATCACCTTCATGAGAAACGGAAGCGAGATCGGCCGGTAGTTGGACAATACGTCGGGATCAAGAGAAGGCTTCTTTAAAAGTGAACCACCAGCGCATGCTTGAGGGATGATGGGATTACTCCACTGAAAAAAAGGCATTGACAGCCGTGGTAATGTGTTCAATCAGATCGTCAGATGCAATCTTGAGGAGAGCTAATGGTATAGCAGCAGGAGAAGCAGACTTCAATTTCTAGACAGCCGACAGTACATCAGAGGTTGAAAATAGAGGGAAAGAGGACCAGGATCCGTTAGCAGGAGGGGGGGATCAACAGCAACCATGTCTGTAATTTCAAGAAGCAGGCCATCCGTTATATGGTCACGGATGGCAGAGATTTTATCTAAAAAGAACGCAGAGAGAGTCACATAGACCCTGTGATGGTGGAACTGAGCTGACACCTCAGGTGATAGTGATTGCACAAGGTTAAAGAGGGTCTTTTGTTTAAGGCCACCTGTACTTTGTGACTAACTAGAGTTTCTTGGCAGTAACCACTGCCTTATGGTACGCTGAGAGGGGAGCAAAATAGTTTTTTGGCTACGTTAGAATAGTCGAGGTGCCACTTTTATTCCACCTGCCCACAGCATAGTTTATGGGCTTTGAGTAAACCAAGGCTCCGGAGAGCGAGCTTTCCGTTTATAAAGTCTAACAGGAGCCAACAGGCCGGCAGTTGCCAACAAAACAGTCTCCAAAACAGGGTGAGACGCACTGTGCATGGAAAGCAGTGATCAGTGCAGAGTTGGATTCTCTGGTCCAGCTAAGCTTAGAAATGGCAGGTTTGATGGGCAGAGATGGGGAACCTGGCAAGGATTTGTGAAAGATACCAGGCTGTGGTCAGACCATAGTACTGGACTAAGTGACTGAAGAAAGAAGGTCTGTAGGAGCAAATACCAAATCGAGGATGTTACCTCGCTTGTGAGTAGGTTCCGTAACCCACGGACAGAGAACTAGATCCTGCATCAGGAACATAAAGTTGGAAACCTGCCCTGCAGTGGTGGTATTCGCAGGGAGATTAAAGTCCCAAACAATAAGCAGGTTGGGATGTTAAGTTTGTAACTCCAACACAAAGGCAGGGAATTCAGCATAAAATGAAGTGTCCGACCATGGTGGCCCAGGACAGTGAGTGTACAGGTAGGAGAAACTGAGATACGACAAAGTACACATTCCATTTTCAAAGCATATTAGGGATGGAATGGGAGACCCTTTATTTGGTTTTGTGGTTCAGAGCTACCCCATCTCCAAGGTGGGGAGCTGAGCAGTCCACGTGCACAAGTTCATAACTAGAAGGGAGGGCTCGAACAATTGCAGGACCAGATTCCACAAGCCATGTTTCCATCAGGAACAGGAAAGAGTTGATTATTGGCCAGGAGGTCATAGCATTCCAAAGAGCGCGCAGGTAGCGAGCGGGTATTTCACAGATCACAATGCAAATCCGCAGTATGGCTGTTGCCTGAAATAGCTGGGGTAGTCTGAAAGCCCACAGCCATTTGGTATCGAGGGGGGGAAAGGATGACATGCATTACTCACTTTAATAGCATTTCTGATGGTTGTAATCTGCATAGATTCACACTGGTCCGACATCCAGTGGTAACTGCAGAGTATTGCAACTGGTCTTTTTCAGGTACTGAAAGGGGACGTCGGTATAGGCTTGTCTGCAACACTATGCCTATCGTGACGTGTAGTGTACCCAAAATCCCTCACACGCCGAGGTCCCTCCGATTGTTTTTTCTGCCATGAGGGAGCCCAAGGCTATAGTGAGTGAGTACATAGAAAGAGAGAAAGTAGTAGGACCTATGTTCCTTCCACCAGAGCGGGTGGAAGGGTGGCATGTGAATCTAAGCAGATACAATCATCAGAAATACTATTACGGTGAGTAATGCATGTCTTCAGATGCTTGTTAATCTGCTTAGAATCACATGCTGTGCATAGACTAGCAAGAAGCAACCGGAGGTGGGTTGTGAGAAGGAACAGTAGTGAAAAGATGTGTTAATACTGCTTGTCCCACCTAAGAATCAGATCTAGAATGAGTGTCTAGGCAATAGTGTTTTGTAAAGGTGTGAACAGAACTCCAGGTTGCTGCTTTGCAAATGGACTCAAGGGGAACATTTGCAACAAATGCTATGGAAGCCTCAGTGCCCGAGTAGAGTGTGCTGTAGGGTTAAAGGGCAGTTGTCCCTTAGCAAGAGTGTAGCTTAGTGTGTTGCATTTAACAACCCATCTTGAGATAGCGGACTTAGAGACAGGATCCCCTTCACTGACAGCTGCCACTGAAACAAAAGACTTTCGTCTTCCTCAGTGGTCTCGTCCTTTCCATGTAAAACATCACTGCCCTGCACACATCAGTGTGTGAAGGCTTCTCTCGGCCATGCTAGTGGGATTCTGGAAGAACATAGGTAGTTCGATCGATTGGTTCACGAGGAACTTCGAAATTAACTTAGGTGCAAATCGGGGATGAGTGCGCA
This sequence comes from Ambystoma mexicanum, assembly GCF_040938575.1. Taxonomy (NCBI): domain Eukaryota; kingdom Metazoa; phylum Chordata; class Amphibia; order Caudata; family Ambystomatidae; genus Ambystoma; species Ambystoma mexicanum. The sequence goes on along the minus strand of NW_027182496.1, from coordinate 1,200,266 downwards.
GAACCACCTTATCCCTGTGGACTGTAACAAAAGGGTCTAGAATTGAAAGGGCCTGTAGTTCACTAACCCTTCTGATAGAAGTGATAGCTACTATGACGGTCGTTTTATAAGTAAGGTCTTTTAGACTTGCTTTATGCATTGGGTCATAGGGAGACCCCATGAGTCTTGTTAGTACCACATTTAGATCCCATCCGGGAGCTGGGTTAGAAACGGGTGGGGGGGTTGAATTCTCTTAACCTCTTCCATAAAAGCCTTACTAACAGTTATCTTCCACCACAACACCTTCTGTTGTGACGTGGTGTAGGCTGAAAGAGCAGCCACATTAACCTTTAGTGAATTAAAAACCAGACCTGAGTCTAACAAGTGGGTCCGGTACAACACAGTGGGTAGGAGAGCAGTCAATGGGATGGACACCCTTGGTATTACACCAGATGACAAAGCGTTTTCACTTGCTAGAATAGCAACAAGTATTGGGTTTTCTAGCTTCCCCGAGTATGTCCATGCATCTCTGAGGGAGCTGAAGGTGTCCAAACTCTATGACCTCAGGAGCCAGGCCGCTAAGTTCAGAGTTTGCGGGCATGGGTGTAGTGTTTCCCCTCCGTCTTGAGACAACATGTTGTACGGGCAGGGTAGTTTCACAGGAGGGGAGAGGGACATTTCCATCGGATTGGAGAACCAGGGTTGGCGGGCCCACCAATATGATGGTGACTGGTTCCTGGTGCATCTTGTGCACAATCTTGTTGAGCAGGGGAGTCGTGGGGGGGGGGGGGGAGCATAGACAAATTTCCCTGACCATGTTATCCAGAGTCCGTTCCCCTTGGAGCGGTTCTGGGGGTATCTGGAGGCGTAGTCTTGGCAATGGGCGTTCTCCTGAGATCCGAACAGGTCGATCTTTAGGAAGCCCCATTCTGCGAAGACGTTGGAGACAAGGTCTTCGTGTAGATGCCATTCGTACTCTAAAGGCAGTGGGAAATCTCTGCTGAGCCCGTCCCCTAGAAGACAGTTCTCATGGGACGTGTTGGGACAGCAGGAACATCTTGTGTTTGAGAGCCCAAATCCAAATGTTCTGGGACAGCTTGGATAGCCCTGGAGAGTGTGTGCCCCCCTGTTTATTTAGGTAACACATGGCTGTGGTGTTGTTTGTCAGTATCAGAACCGTCTTCCCCTGTAGCTGTGTCTGAAATGCCTTCAGGGCTTTGAATACTGCCAATAGCTCTAACAGGTTTATATGGTTGGACGCTACTTGAGGGGACCACACTCCATGCGCTGTCTGCTGAAGCAGGTGAGGCCCGCACCCCGTGAGTGATGAGTCTGTCGTGAGATTGGCTTCTACTGAGGGGGTGAAGGTTTTCCCGTTCGAGGTTTTCCGTCAACCACCACTGCAGAGAGAACGAGGGTTGGTGAGACACCTACCAGATCCTCCCATTGTCCGCTGGCCTGACACCACTGGCTGTTGAGCCACTCTTGCATGCGCAGGCGCGCATGGGGAACTGAGTAAATGCATGACGCCATCATAACTAGAAGCTGCATGGCTTTGCATACCGTCATCTCCCGACTGGCCACATATTGAGGGATCTGAAAAAGCATGTTCTGAACCCTCTCATTGGAGGGAAAGACGAGGCCGTCTTTCGTCCGAATCAGAGCCCCCAGAAACTTTTACTTGACTGGGGACTAAGCTGGATTTCTTCTCGTTGATAGAGAATCCCAGACTGAACAGAAGGTCTTTGGTTTTCTGGGTGTTCAAGAAACGTGTCTCGTAAGAGTCCTGTTACGAGCCAGTCGTAGAGGTAAGGGTAAACCGGGACAGAGTCTGCGCAGGTGTGCCGCCACTACTGCCAGGACCTTTGTGAGCACCCTTGGAGCTGAGGCAATGCCGAAGGGGAGTACCTTAAATTGATGGTGCCTGTCCTCTATCATGAACCTTCGATATTTCCTGTGTGCTGGCAACATTGAAAAATGAAAGTATGCATCTTTCATGTACAGTGTTGCCATGTTGTCCCATTGTTTCAACAGTGGGATTACTTCCTGCAGCGTTATCATACAAAACATTTGAGGTGTGACAAATTTGTTCGATGGGCGCAAGTCTAGAACAGGGCGCATGGTGAGGTCCTTTTTGAGTACAAGGAAGTACACTGAATAAATACCCTTGCTTACCTGCAGAATAGGGACTGCTTCTATGGCGTCCTTTTCCAGAAGCGCCTCCACCTCTTGAATCCGGATCTGCAGATGGTCCGGCGTGAGGCGTCGTGCTTGTGGGGGTCTGAACTGTGGTGGTCAGGCAAATTCCACACAGTACCCGTGGGTGACCGTCTTGGTCTGATGTTATCCCCTCCCATGCCGAAAGGAAAGATGTCAATCGCCCCCCACCCGGGTGACACGGGAGAGGACCGGGATATGTTGGTCATTTCCGACCAGAGGCTGCGGCTCCTCTGGAGTTGGGGCCTCTGCCTTAGCCGCGACGCCGACCCCTAGGTGGTTAGTTGGCAGGCCTGCCAGATGCTTGCCCAGAGTTCCAGTTTCCTGTATTGTATTTGTTTCGATCTGAATGGGATCAGCCCCAAAAGGACCGGCGGGATCCACCTCCCCTCAGGGGGGATGGTTTGTGTTTTATTTGTTGTAGGGACTTAAGATTCTCGTGCTCTTTCTTGGCAGTCTCCAGAGCCTCGTCGACTGCTTTACCAAAGACACTGGCCTCCTCTATTGGTTTGTTAATAAGAGCGACCTGTGTCTCAGGCTTGAAGCCCGAGTTTCGGAGCCAAGCCTTGCCGCTTGAGCAGTGTGCCCTGGGCAGGGACCTGCCTGCTGTTTCTGCAGTATCCAGAATGTTTTTTATTACATTTTGATTTACCTGCCTGCCCTTGGCTACGATGTTGAGTAGTCTGGACCTAGCAAGTTCAGGAACCTCCTGGAGACCTTTTTGTACAAGGTTCCATTGTGCGTCTGCATAACTGGCAAGCAACGTAGTGTTTGCAATGCGCGTGGTGAACGCAGCTGCCGAATTAACGCGTTTACCCAAGGCATACAACCTCTGATTCCTTATCAGGAGGTGCCGCCCCCGTAGCAAGGGGTACTCCCGCACGTTTCCGGGTGGTAGTGACCACCAGGGAGTTGGGGTGGCATGGCCTTTAATGTATTGAGGGTCAGTAGGAGATGGCTGAAATAATTTCTCCACTCTTGGATTCACTGACCTGGTCTGTGCTGGTGTGACCAGGGAGGGAGCCAACCACCTCAATAGAATTCAGGACAGGAATGACTTGGCTTGAGGTGGGTTTTTCTTTGAGAATGTCCTCCATAAAATCTTGTTCGGGTACAGCCTCTTGCGTGGCGATCTTAAAGTGTTCTGCTGCCTTCCTTAAAATGGCATTGAAAGCCATCTGATCGTCTACAGGCGAATCCTCGGGGGCCGGAGTGGAAGGAGGGGAATCCAGATACAGGACATCTGTGTCCTGATCGTGAGCAGGGAGCGCCCATGGCTCTGTCTCCACCTACTGTGTGTCCTCCCAGTTGCCCATGGCATCTGCCTGGCCATCAGTGTAGTCTTGAAGGAAGTATCCCCTTCCTCATCGTAGATGTCTTGGTAAGTGTCCATCTGAACTACATCCTCATGGCGTACACAAGCAAAAGGATTGTGAGGTTCTAAATGTTCAGGAAATGTGAAGTCGACACAAAAGGAGGGTCCTCTCGAAGTCTTTCAGGGGAAGCATGCTCTGAAAGCGAGACAATCCTTTCCAAGTGGTCCATGCACCCTTCAAACTTTTCCCTCTTTCTATTTAGACGAACCAGAAGGGGCAAAAGGTGGAAAAACATTGTCTTCCTCTCTTTGGTGTCGCAATTTGCCAGTAAGAGTGCTGGACAAAGGCTCCTGACTGTCCTTGTAGGCCTCTAGCACCGGGGTGCGGTGACGTGTCTTTATAAGTGTCTGCAGCACACTCAATGGGTTTCGTCTGTTCCTTAGGCGTCAGCCCAACCGCCAAAGTAATCCTAGCGAGACTTTATTCAATGTCCACCGAATCGGGGCGTAACGAAGGGTCAGGAGGCCTAGTGGTAGATTTTCTGCCTACTGTGAGACTGGAGGGCTAGCGGTATACTTTTCTCCTACCGAAAGGCTAGGAGGCTTAGTGGTAGGTTGTGGGCCTACTGGGGCCTTCGGGGGCACCAGACCAACGACCGATCGCGATTTGGCAGCCAAATGTGATTTAGAGGTAGCGCCCTTAGTTTTTGAGTGCCCAGTCGCAAAGCGCTGCTGCGGATGCGGGGAAGGCTCTAGATCTGCAAGATCAGAGGACTCCGTCGAAATTTTCGGTGCTCCGGTTGGTGCTTTCACCCGTTTCAGCAGAACCGTTGAAACCGACGACAGTTGTGTGCTTAGTATGGGATTTCTGTACAGCCTTGTCGCCGGGTTTTGTCCCCGTAGCGTGACTCATGTCAGGCCTAGAGGGGTCGGGGATGGGCGTGGCGGACCTAGAAGCGTCCATCGTAAGGTCAATGGCATCTGACACGGATGTCTGGTCATCACTAGTGCCCCCGTCACTTTCGGCGGGTGTGGCGGAGGGGGAAGAGGATCCAGCCCACGACATGTCTTAGGCGGCCCATCGCTTTACACGGCGCTCCTTAAGGGTTTTAGGCCGAAGGAGTCTACAGGCCGCAGACTGCTTCTCGTCATGATCTAGGGGTAGGCAAGAATTACACTTATCGTGCTCATCTTTCCACGAGTTTCTGACCCTACACTTAGGGCAGAACCTAAATGGTGTCCTTTCCATAGTGAAAGGTATTGACAAAGATGACCAGACCTAGAGGGCAAAGAGGGGGAAAGACGAGAGACAGCAAAAGATATGGCCACCCTGACCCCCACTCTCCCTACTGTGTAGGCCGTCCAGAGGCCTGGCCACGTGGATGGCTCGGCCGCTGGATCTTAGGTGCCGAAATCCACCGCCGTAGAAGTTCCCACAGTCTTCGCCGAAGTTGCTTGAAGCAACGTCGAAGTGATTTAGGGCGAAATAATCTGACAAAGTCGGAACAAGGATAAAAAATGTCTCTAGTACTCTGGGTGGAAAAAAACAACCTGAGGGATCTCGGCGCATGAGGGATTTTGGGTACACTACACGTCACGATAGGGATAGTGTTACAGACATGCCTATGCCAACGTCCCCTTTCGGTCCCCGAAAGTCAAGATGCAATACTCCGCGGTTACCACTGGATGTCGGACCATATGCACAGCATGTGATTCTAAGCAGATTAACAAGCATCAGAAACAAGAATATTACGTTCTATACCCTTAGTTACAAGGCAGGTACCAACCTTAATCTGGGCGCCCCGTGCAGTCCAGGCACAGGCAGACTTGCCTTAAGCGCGCCTTCGGCGCTCTGCCGGCGAGCCTGCTGCGCCCATCCGGTTTGCGGGCAAATGCCACAGCACATAATATGCCAGGGAAGCAGCTGACAGGCTTGAAATGCCCATTGCGAGAGATGAAAGGACTAAGCCAAGTTACCGGCAGTGACAAAAAGAATTAAAATAAAGTGCAATCTTCATTTTACACAGTAAGCAGCATACAGTGATTACAATACCCCAACACTTTAGGAGATACAATCATTAAATGGCAGCAATGCAACATTAAAGTTTCCACAAGCACGCAGAGAGGCTTTATAGTGGCTATCAAGGGACAACCTCACCTCTCCCCACAACGCTGGTGAATGCCACAGCACATGATATGCAGGGAAAGCAGCTTGAATATGAACCTTTGCCGTTTCTCACTGGTGTTCATGATCTAACCTATTCTTGGATGCATTTGCTTTTGGCATGGGTCTACGATCCTAGCTGCAGCACAGACCTAGATTCCAATATGGCAGCTACTTTCTAAAATAATGGTGTCTGGTCCCCAATGTGCTCCATACCGAAGTATGCACTAGCCCACTTAACTGTGGTCCCCATCAGCAGTCCCCCTACACCGCATTGGAGTGTGTCTGCCTCATCCAAGACCGCTTGGGGCAATCACCCCCAATCAGAAGGAACAAGGCAGCCAGTCAAAAGAGGCAGGGGGGAGATGTTATGACACTCACTGAAATGTCAAACACCACTTTACCCGGGGCACAACACAATAAATCTCTCAACATAAATAAATCACAAAATTCAGTTGACAAGACCACAAATTACAATTCTTTACTTTTTACAAATTTCACGGGTCAGTGAACACTTCATAGATGTAGTGCTGTGCAATTAAGCATTTTCGTGCACACTTTAAAAGATAGCAGTTTCTTTTTTACAAATTTGTGCAAAATGCATATGGCAATTATTATTTTACCCACTCTTTGCTTTACAATAAAAACAGGGTGACTTAGCGGTTTGTTTTCAGATCACCCCCCCCCTATGGTCTGGGGGAAGTCAGACAGAAAAACTAATGATTTGTGAATTTTGGATTTTAGACCACCCTCCACTAAAAGACCTGTGTAGGGGAAGCTGGATGGTAAAAATTGGGATGATTTGATGTTCAGCTCCCCACCCTCACACCCTAAAGGCCTGTGTCGGGAAAGTTGGACATAAAGATTAGACCGATTTAAGAACAAAAACACCCCTCTTCCTTAAAGAAGTCCGGTCAACAGGACAAAAAGGATTCAAAGCATGAATTAATTTCCAAAAATTGATTACCAAATTCTGCTAATTAACATTTTCCGATTAGCAAACAAACCCATTTGATTATCAATGGAATACAAATGTTGAATGTCACTAGAAGTTGTTTATACACAAGAAAAAACAATACAGCATTTGTGTACTGCTGGAGTAAGACATTACTGAAAAAGAGTCAGGCCTTGAAAACTTTTAAATTCTGCTAGACCTACGGGTCTATTAACTAACTTTACCTACTCAGCCTAAGGGAAATGCACTCAACCCACGGCAGACAAAAAATGTAAATGCGCTATCTGTAAAATGGAGCAAGGCACCAAAAACCCACTTTATGTTGGCACATAGCTGCCACCCACAGGCCAGACATGCACACTGAAACGTTTTGACATGTAATGCTAACTAAGTAAATATTAAATAAAAGTTTCAAACATCCCCTGTAAATGGTACTTGCCCTTTGTAAAGCCTACTCGAGTGGGCGACTAGACTTTGCGTGCCCTGGATGAGTCTATTGGATTTAGGATTTGTGATTGGGTGAGGGAATGCTGTGACTCGTGGTTGGTCCCCTGTGAAGAAACTGGAAATGTGCAATGCAATGGTTCTAAAAATTGCCATCAATGCATAAGTATGTAGCATGCACTTCGCTGTAGGAGCTCAGCGCAGCTTGTTCGACATTTGTACCGTGCACTATCACCACTGGAGTGGTGCCCGGAGGATCTGAAAAGGAAAGGGTGAGTTAGTGGGACTGAGCAGGAAAAGGGCAAGAGAGCAGCGATGTACTGTTAGCAGCTTCAGTTCGGTTAGCACTGTTCACTAGGTGTGGTTTACGGTTCGTAGCCGTTGTGTTCTGTGGAGCGAGTCTGTGTTGTGGTCTAGTGAAGTTCATGCAGTTTGGCGTGCTTTAGAGGTGCATGCAGAAGGGTGAGATTTTTAGTTGGCTAGTGGCATCCCCATCTGGATATGATGCATGCCAATTTCCAAATTCTTTCTAGATGTGGAGCGTGAATTAAATATCTGCATTTCCATCTAAATGTGGCCCTAGTTGAGATTGACAAATCCTGTCTATAGATGTGATGCAGTCTAATATTCACAATTATATCTAAATGCGGCACTGGCTAATACTCACATCCTGTCTAGATGTGAAGCATGCTAATATTCACAATTATATCTAAATGTGATGCAGGCTTTGTGCAAAGAAACAAGGCATGGCAGAATGTGAACAATTCCATACTCGGGCCAGATTATGTGCACCAGTGCTGAAAATTGAGTAAAAGTTTCAAAATAAGTAATCGAGCAAACAGGTTCAGCTCCAATCCGTACTATTCAATAAGAGTCTACACTACAGCAAGAACAGATGACACTTTACTGTGGTTGCTGCATAACAAAAAATGTGTTTGTAACCACCTTTTCCATGTTAAGCAGCTCCGTTTCCACCCTAGTGAAATCCTCCTTAAACGATAGTGATGGGGGCCCAACCCCATTTGCTCCATTCCGTATTAAGCAGCAAAATTGGTGCAACATTCATTTGCTCCATTTTTTTTTGCTGCAGGGCATATTTGAGAATCTGACCCCTGGGCACTAGGGTGGCCCGAAAACTCCATGTAACTGACCATTGATTTTCCAGCCCAAAGTATATTCCAGGAGATGCAGTTTTGGTCCTCTTCCAATTTTTACCAATGGGACTACACACCTGATAACTAGGTTGCTTTAGAGCTCCAGATTACAGGAAATCTTACTAACTACCCGTCCTGGCCGGCCACACCTCTTGCATTGCTTTTCAAGCACCCAATGCATTTAGGGTGGCCAACTTTTCAAAATGGCTTTGCAGGACACTTTACGCACGGGGGCTCAAAAATTGTAGAGCAAGATTTTATACAGCACCATTTGTTCACACCAACATATGGTTACTTTTGTTTACATATGACTGCTGTGATGTTTAAATGTCCTGTCCTGCTGGCCATCTATGTACGCTCAGAGAATGTGGGTGCTTGGAATGACTGACAGCGCAGGAGAATGTTGATGAGCGTTTGCTGTTGAGTTCTGGGAGTGTCACTTGGGGCCCGAGTATGCTGGTGTGTGTGAGGATGGCCAGTCAGTGGTCTGTCTCCTTGAATAGAACTAAGAGAAACACCCTTGTCATAACACAGCAACAACCTACGCCAATTTTCAATCTAGCTGAGCACACATTGAATCTCCTGCACTAGGGTTCTGTTGTGACCTGCTTCAGCCCCGTCCACATGCCTAACCTTTTGAATTGCTTACCAGAGCCTAGCCAAATTCACACCAAGCCTTTCACTTAGAATTTCCCACACCTAGACTTTGGTGCCAGAGGGCGTTCCTACCACAAAGCGTCTTGATGCCATACAAATGGGAAAAGGCACTATATAAATGACAACTACAATAGTTTATTCTGCTTATCGCAGAGAAAAGCCCTTTATCGTTGGTCAAGCTATATCATCCATCTTGAGGCTGCGCAGCTTCTAAACAATTTTTTTAACGGTATTCATGAATAAAAAATGTCATGATTGGGTAGTACAGTCTTAGTTGTAACTGGAAATTACAACATATGCAACTATTCTTGGCCGTGTGCAAGCCTGGTAATCCAATTTCCTCCAGTATAATGACGTGGTTTAGTGCATCTTTCCATGGCCTTGGGGTAATTGTTAACCAGAGCCAATGTTTTTGAAAAATCCTAAAGTAACACTTTTACAATGCACTTGTGTATGGGCTGTGGGACGAGTGTGCAGTTATGGCTGCTAGTGAGGGATCCGCCATTGCTGCCGTCAAGGGACAGGAGCCAGCTTCCCTTTTCTTGGAAAGGGTAGGGTTACTGAATGTGCCTGCCAAGCTGCTCGGGCACGTCCAACTCAGCTGGTATGAATGATAAACATGTACAAAGGTGATTTGCGCTTCTTCATGGCAAGGGTGCTTTTGCCACTGTCATTCTTAGCACTGACACCCTGCCGCTGGGGCACGTCCCGAGATACTACACACTCTTACACCACCCCTTGTGTCTGCACTCCATTCACACTCCCTTCCTCCCTTGGAGCCCCCACCCAGATAACCAAATGAGAGGCAGGACCAGTTGGCTGAGTGGAAATTAAATTGCCACAGAGTTATCTTACAGGTGTTCCGTTTCGCTGCTACCCTCAGGATTCTGCACTAACCCCCCCTTTAAGGGCCTTGCGGACCAGTTGAAGGCGCCATCCCTCCCTATCTGTCCCTCTCTACCTCCAGGCCAACTTTTCTTTAATTTTCTCTTTTCATTTTCCCATTTTGTTTTTTCATTTGTGATTTTTACCTTTCTTTGATTTGTTCCATCCAACTTCTCCCTTTGTCCCCGATTATATATTCCTTTCTTCCCCCTACATTACCCTCTTCTCCCCCTTCTCTTTTCCCCTTGGTAGTCTTTATTTTCCTTACACATCCCCATTGCTTTCTTCCTTTAACCTAGTGTGACTCCCCCCCGCTTCATTGACCCAGTACTGTCCAAACTTCATCCGCCTTAGCTGTCCCCCCCCTCAGGCCTCAGCATTGCCCAGCTCCTTCCCTTTTCGCCATATTGCTCCCCACAGAGACCCCCCCCCCCCCCCCGTTAGCTACCTTCCCCCCGGAACCCATTATCCATTCCTTCCCCATCTTCATCCCCTTCCCCAGCTCCTAAAGGTCCTCCCCTAATCTTCCCGACCCTGCTCCTCTTTGCCCACTTCCCACAGCATACAAAGGACCCCATCATAGGCATTACCCAGTTATCTCCCTAAGCTGACCCTTCAAATTACCCAGTTTTCTTCCTAACCCTGCCCTAACCGTCCCTCTTCCCAGGTTCACTTCCCCATTCTCTCCCTACCCGCAATCTTTGTTTCATCATTACTCCTCAGAGCCCCGTTTATCCGCAACTGCCTTCTTTCATTCCCCTCCCCAGGAGGCACAAGGACAAAGAATAAGGGCATGGAAAAGGCACCAGGGCTAGGGTGAGGAATAAGGAAGAGGGCAAAGAAATTGGGGAGAAAGGAAGGGCTAGTATAGGTAAGAGCAACAAAAATGAGAAGAACTAGGTTGGAGAAGATGAAGGGGAGTAGGATGATCTACTACAATGAGGAAGAGGGACCACAATGATAAGGATAATGTAGTCTAGAATGAGGTTACACTAAAGTCTGAGCTACACCACCTAGCAATATATGTAAATCTACAATTTGAAAGCAATGTGGTTGGAAAGCTAGAGAGTACCAAGGATCATACAAATATCTAAAATATCAAGTTCCAGCAGCAAACCCAAAAGGTCTTCAATTACCAACAGTTTATGCCTCAAATACTGTATTCAATTCAAATTTCAATGAAATGTTTTATGAGGTTTCATTAAACCACTCAAATAAAAGATTGCTCACTCTAACCAACATACAAAAGAAAAAGTTCTGTTATTTATAACAAGCAAAGAAAAATCCAACACGAGTTTCAACCTATCACAGGTTATCAAGGCTAAATGGAGACAGTATCTGTAGATTTAATCTGCAACAAATACAAGCTGAATAGCTTGCACTTGAATTAACTTGATATTTAGAACATTCCACCCAAATGGAATATAAACATTACGCAGCCTGTGTTCCTGAGGTGGTCTTCTACGCCTTAGATTCTGAGTGAAAATGGTTTGCTCTTAACTGGGGTCACTACATTTCGGGTACATTGCCTATTTGAATAGCTTATGTACAAATAGTGTTCCAAGCTTCTATATTGGAGGGACCCCTTTCAGGATCCCTCAAGGACGCCCACGAGGAAAGCCCTAAATATCAAGTTAATTCAAGCGCAAGCTATTCAGTGCAGATTAGGAAAGCGAACTACAGATGTAATCACAATTTAGCCCCAATGAAAACCTGCGTTAGGTTGAAACATGTTAGCTTTTTCTTTGCTTGTTCGGATAGAAATACTGAACTTTTCTTTTGTATGTTGAGTTAGAGTGAACAACCTGTTATTCGTGTTTGGTTTAATAAAACCTCAAAACATTTAATTGAAATATGCATTGGATACGGAATGGGACATCAAAATACAACCACTTTGAGGCATAAACTACTGGCAATTCAAGTCCTATGGGTTTGGCGCTGGAACTGGATATTGGGGTGGAAGAGAAACCAATATAAGGAACTAAGGACTAAAGCAGGAAAGAGGCTAGGACGAGCACGGATTTGGATTAGAGTCCAGGGACTAGAAAGAGGGACAGGGACTTTAGAATTACCCATGAGATAATACTGCTCAGGAGTTAAAGTTACCAGGAGTACCTATTTTTGTGAAATGTAAATCCCTCTCCACGAGTCAGATTTACTGAATGCAATTTCTTTGCAAGTCATCCTCCTTAATTGCAGACAGATGTTTATCAAAGTGGCAATTTCGTAATTAATATTCTCATTAATATAATCGAGGGACCTGCCAACGCAATGACTATGCAGTGGAATATTTCTCCATGTCTTGTAGTGTTTGTAAATCTATCGCTTTACATTGGTACTTCATAACATTCTTCATGGCAGATGTCCATACTGCACACAAGCAATACCACATCTGGGGCAGAATCCTTCAGACTGCTTCTGATAACAAAACATTCATTTCTACCTACCAGGGATGAGCCTTCTTCCTCCACTTCCCTAAAAAATAAACAAATATGAGATTTAATACAATATATTTATGTTCAAGGGAGAATATGCACTAATCATGACCACCTACATATCACCCGAAGTAGCAGTTACAACACGTGCCTGCTATTCTTGCATGGCATAACTGTCTGTTAGCAGATACCATCACACATTCTCTTCACAATTTGAAAGTCTAAAGAGAAAGACTGAAGCCATACTGAATACTACGAGCCCATACAGTGCGTGTCTGCATCATTCCAAACAGAGGACCCTAGGAACTGGCATATGGTGAGGCTTCATTTTCATTGGGCGCATCAAGTTGTTGAAAATGAATAGAGGTATCACTTTAGAATCAGATTCCATTTGATGTGAACAGGCAAAAAAAAGCTTAAAGATTAGCGGAATGTGCATTTAAGGACCTCTGCTGGAACGGGGGGTCTCAAAGGGTTGTAAAAAGCATTTTATGTCAAGTTATGTAATTTGATATTTGTATAGCACCCAAATATTATGGCCTCGAAAGGGGGGGGTGGTGTCTAATAACCGCAGTCTGTGAAAGCAATATGGACACAGGGCCAGGGCGACTCACATGGACACAGGGCCAGGGCGACTCACATGGACACGGCGACTTAGCATTTTTTTTGGTCCTATGTTCATATTACTTTCACAGACTGCGGTTATCAGACGGGCCTACCCTCACTACCCCCCTTCGAAGCCATAACAATTGGGTGCTATACAAACATCAAATTACATAACTTAACATAACATGCTTTTTACAACCCTTTGACCTCTATGGTCTGGGTTGGGGGGAGAGGGATGTTGGGGGGAGGGGTCTGACCGAAAAACTAGAATGATTTGGGAATTTGGGATTTTAGACCGCCCACCACTGAATGGCCTTTGTTGGGGAAGCTGGATGGTAAACAATGGGATCATTTGAGAATTTAGGATTTTCTGCTAGACCTGCGTGTCTAGTAAGTTTACCTACTCTGCCTAAGGGAAATGCACTAAAACCTCAGCAACAGATGAGAAAATGAAGTGCGCTTTCTGTAAAATGTTGCAAGTCACCAAAAACCCACTATGTTTGGCATGAAGGTGCCACCCAGAGGCCAGACATGCACAGCGAAACATTTGACATTTAATGCAGACAAAGTAAATACTAAACGTCCCCTGCAAATGGTACTTTTTCATAAAGCCCACTCAAGTGGGTGAGTAGACTGAGTGCCCTGGATGAGTGTCTGTAAAAGGTTAACTCCATGAATGGACAGAAATAGATATGGTAAAATTGCTATGGAAAAAGTTTGGTCACCTCTCACGTTTGTGCTTTTATACAAGACACTCATAATCAGAGCAAAGTGAGATCTAAAGGCTAAATACAGTGGATGGTACTGCAGCAGATCTGTAGCTGTACAGACTGGATGGAACTATTGATCACTACTTTGTGTACTCATTATGTAAGAGGAAAGACAGTAAGAGTAAGCAGAATGGATGGCATAGCAGGCAGAGAACTGGACAAGGTAGTTGGAAAATTGTATTTTGTGGCCTTCTGACTTTCGGGCTAGCTGTTATAAAGAAACAGGGGTGATAAGATGGGATGTACAGGAGTATGGGTTCAGCTTAAGGGTTGAGCACCAGTATGTCTAGTTGCAGCTGTATGTGACCAGTAGGTCACATAATACCATCCAAAGTTTGTGGCTGTGTAATCATGTACATGTATTCACTCTTCTATATGATGCATCTTCCCCAATAAAATGAAATCTAGTTGACAATGAGATTTAGATATACTAACCTAACGTTTACTGTAAAGCATGGAGACACTGCTTTACAGTAGCAATACTGCAATTATGCAAAAATTGTATTGCATGACGCTTTTAAAAAATATACAGTTAACAAATACTGGTCTTTGCCAGACAGGATTTAGTTGGCTTAATAAAGTGTCATCCGGATTACTTCTGGCTTGCAATTATTTGCATAAAGAAATCTTGACAGTACTCCCAACACAGGCTTTTGGCACTTCATGGAGGAGATGGCTACTGCAGTGAACAGAGGAAAAAAATGGTACAGCGCGACCCGAGTGCAGGGCGAGCTGTGCTTTCATTGAACATGGCAAATAGCTATTTTTGCTTCACAAGTGTCTAATTAGCAAACCTTCAGAATTGCATAGCAAATTGCTATACAAGACTGCTTATTTTATGCCTTGGGGTCACCCAATTAAATAATAGTTTCAGCGAACACTGGGAAGTGAGTTTTGTTAATTTTGAATTTTAACAAACAACCGCCCCATAGTGTTCCACCAAATGGGAATTAAATTGATATTTTAAATGACATCGGCTAAGGATCCAGAGTTTTGCTCTCCCACCCACTACAAAGGGAAAGGATTTAAGGCAAGCAGACCGCCCCTCCACCTTTTGGTTTCCCAGGCCTCAGTTAAACTTACATATAAAGCCTCTGTATAGGTGGCACCCGTGGCATGCAGCTGGTCCTAGTGCATTCTTACCTAACTGAAGCTTGAGCTTAACTTCTAAGCTCTACCAAGCTTTGCCTAGGCCATGGGTGCACAACATACGGCCCGCGGGCCAGTTGCGGCCCGCCATGCCCTTTTGACCGGCCCGCGAGGCACAAAGACTTTCCTAATGGAGGGCGGCCCGCGGCCACCCTCCATTAGGAAAGTCTTTGTTGTCTTCCGGCTGGTGAAAACACTGGCCCTCATTGGCTCAGCACGCATCACGTCGCTCCTACGCGCCACGTAATGCGTGTGTGCTGCACCAATGGAGGGCCAGCACTACGGCTGGCGTGGTCCATAAGGCTTGATGCCGGAAGGCATTTCAGCCCTGGACCATGCCAGCCGTAGTACGATTCCCGCATTCCAGCTTACCTGCTGCTTACCTGCCTTCCAGCACGTCTCCGGTAAGTGGTCTGTTTGTGTTTGTGTGTCAGGTCTGTTTTGCTTTATGTTTGTGTGTGTATGTTGCGAGGGGGGGGTCGGATGTGTGTCGGATGTGTATGAATGTTTGTATTTGAATGTATTTTGTGTGTATGTTGAGATGCGGGGGTGGAGGGGGGTGTCGGATGTGTATGAATGTTTGTATTTGAATGTATTTTGTGTGTATGTTGAGATGTGGGGGGGTGTGTGAATGTTTGTATTTGAATGTATTTTGTGTGTATGTTGAGATGTGGGGGGGTGTGTGAATGTTTGTATTTGACTATTTTGTGTGTATGTTGAGATGCGGGGTGGGGATGTCGGATGTGTGTCGGATGTGTATGAATGTTTTGATTTGAATGTTTTTTGTGTGCTGAGTTGGGGGGTGGAGGTTCGGGTCTGTATGGGTGCATGTTTGTGTGTGCTGAGTTGGGGGATGGGGGTTCGGGTCTGTATGGGTGCATGTTTGTGTGTGCTGAGTTGGGGGTGGGGGTTTGGAGTTGGGGGTGGAGGGTTCGGGTCTTTATGGGTGCATGTTTGTGTGCTGATTTGGGGGGTGGGGGTTCGGGTCTGTATGGGTGCATTTTTGTGTGTGCTGAGTTGGGGGTGGGGGTTCGGGTTCGGGTCTGTATGGGTGCATGTTTGTGTGTGTGCTGAGTTGGGGCGTGGGGGGTTCGGGTCTGTATGGGTGCATGTTTGTGTGTGCTGAGTTGAGGGTTCGGGTCTGTATGGGTGCATGTTTGTGTGTGCTGAGTTGGGGGGTTTGGGTCTGTATGGGTGCATGTGTGTGTGCGCTGAGTTGGGGGTGGGGGTTTGGGTCTGTATGGGTACATGTTTGTGTGTGCTGAGTTGGGGGGGTGGGGGTTCGGGTCTGTATGGGTGCATGTTTGTGTGCTGAGTTGGGGGTTTGGTTGGGGGTGAGCGGGCCATGGGGTGGGGGGTTTGGTTGGGGGTGAGGGACATATGGGGCATAGTGTTTGGTTTGGGGTGAGGGACATATGGGGCATAGTGTTTGGTTGGGGGTGAGGGGGCCATGGGGCATAGTGTTTGGTTGGGGGTAAGGGGGCCATGGAGCATAGTGTTTGGTTGGGGTGAGGGGGCCCTGGGGCATAGTGTTTGGTTGGGGTTAAGGGGGCCTTGGGG
Source organism: Ambystoma mexicanum (assembly GCF_040938575.1). Lineage (NCBI taxonomy): Eukaryota > Metazoa > Chordata > Amphibia > Caudata > Ambystomatidae > Ambystoma > Ambystoma mexicanum. The sequence continues at coordinate 1,183,976 of NW_027182496.1, read as the reverse complement.
CATAGTGTTTGGTTGGGGTTAAGGGGGCCCTGGGGCATAGTGTTTGGTTGGGGTTAAGGGGGCCCTGGGGCATAGTGTATCTAGGGTCAATAAAATATATATAAGTTAATTAAACAGGCGAGATACAATAACTAAATAGAAATAAATTTTAACAATGGAAAATGTGTAGTACAAAATGTAAGTTTGAAATGCAAATAAAAATCGTTACCCCTCAAAAACATTCCTTTTCCATGTATTTAGTACAAATTGGGGGTTTAAAAAGCCTCCTGCCACGCCCCGCCTACTGCCCCGCCCACATTTACTTTTCGGCCCACTATAGCCCTCATGTAAGGTACTTTCGGTCCTCTGTCAAAATCAGTTGTGCACCCCTGGCCTAGGCTGTCTTGGGCATTGTTGTGATTGGGAGAGGGAATGCAGTGATTTGCGGTTCCCTGTGAGGGAATTGGGATGTGCAATGCGATGGTTCTAAATATTGCAATTATTGCACAAGTATGGAGCGTGTACGTCGATGTAGGAGCTCAGCACTGCTTGTTAATGTAAACGACATTTGGAACGCACACTATCACCACCGGAGCTGTGCCCTGGCGGATTTGAAAAGGAAAGGGTGTGGGGTGAGTTAGTAGGACCGAGCAGGAAAAGTGCATGCAAGGAGCTATGTGCTGTTGGCAGTAGTTCGGTTAGCAATGTTCACAGCTTTCGGTTGGTAGCTGTTGTGTTCTGTTATGCAAGGCTATGTGTCATTGCTTTTGTTGAGCTGAAGTGAAGTTCCTGGGGTTTGGTTTGAGATTCAGTGGGTTTGTTAGTGGCATTGCCATCTAGATGTGATGCACGCTAATTTCCAAATTGTTTCTAGATGTGGTGCATGTTAATATCTCTGAATTTCCAGCTAAATGCGGCCCAGGCTGAGGTTCACAAGTTCCGTCTAGATGTGACGCAGCCTAATATTCACAATTCTATCTAAATGTGGCACTGAAAGGGGGATATGATGATTATGAATAATGTTAGGGGGAAGGGAGATGAGGAATAAAAAAGGCACAGGGACAAAGAATAAGGGCATGCAAAAGGGACCAGGACTAGGGTGATGAATAAGGAAGAGGGCATAGAATTGGGGAGAAAGGAAGGGCTAGTATAAGTAAAAGGAACAAAAATTAGGATGACTAGGTCGGAGAAGATGAAGGGCAGTAGGATGATGGCTTACGATGAGGAAGAGGGACCACAAAGAAGGATAATGTAGTCTACATTGAGGTTTCACTAAGGTCTGAGTTACACCACCTAGTAATATATGTACATCTACAATTTGAAAGCAATGTGGTTGGCAAGCTAGAGAGTACCAAGGATCATACAAATATCTAAAATATCAAGTTCCAGCAGCAACCCCACAAAGGTTTTCAATTGCCAGCAGTTTATGCCTCAAATACTGTATTCAATTCAAATTCCAATGAAATGTTTTATGAGGTTTCATTAAACCAAACACAGATTGTTCACTCTAACCAACATACAAAACAAAAAGTTCAGTTATTTATAACAAGAAAAGAAAAAGCCAACAAGAGTTTCAACCTATCACAGGTTCTCAGGGCTAAATTGAGACAGTATCTGTAGATCACTTTCCTAATCTGCAACAAATACAAGCTGAAGAGCGTGCATTTGAATTAACTTGATATTTAGAACATTCCACCGCAATGGAAAATAAATCTAACGTAGCCTGTGTTCCTGAGACTGTCTTCCACGCCTTAGATTCTGAGTGAAAATGGTCTTAACTGGGGTCACTACATTCCAGGTAAATTACCTATTTGAATCGCTTATGCACAAGTAGTGCTTCAAGCTTCTGTATTGGAGGGACCTCATTCAGGCTCCCTCCCGACGGCTTTCCTCGCGAGTCCCCACGAGGAAAGCCCTAAATATCAAGTTAATTCAAGTTCAAACTATTCAGCTTGTATTCGGTGCAGATTAGGAAAGCGATCTACAGATGTCATCGCAATTTAGCCCTTATGAAAACATGCAAAACACATGTTGGCTTTTTCTCTGCTTGTTCAGTTCGAAATACTGAACTTTTCTTTTATATGTTGAGTTAGAGTGAACAATCAATCTGTTATTTGTGTTTGGTTTAATAAAACCTCATAAAACATTTAATTGAAATGTGCATTGAATACGGAATGGGACATCAAAACAACCACTTTGAGGCATAAACTACTGGCAATTCAAGTCCTATGGGTATGGCGCTGGAACTGGATCTTGAGGTGGAAGAGAAACCAATATAAGGAACTGAGGACTAAAGCAAGAAAAAGGCTAGGACAGAGCATAGCCTTGGGATTAGAGTCCATGGACTAGAAAGAGGGATAGGGACTTTAGAATTACCCACGGGAACATACTGTTCAAGGGTAATACAAAGTAACCCAGAATACCTATTTATGTGAATTGTAAAGCCCTCTCCATGATTACGTCAGATTCATCATCCTTAATCACAGACAAAGATGCTTAGTGGCAATTTCGTAATTCATATATTCTCATTAATTAATATCAAGGGGCCTGCCAATTTAATGACTATGCAGTGGTACATTTCTCCATGTCTTGTAGTGTTTGTAAATAAATCGCTTTACATTTGTACTTCATAACATTCTTCATGGCAGATGTCCAGACTGCACACAAGCAATAAAGGTGCACAGTGTTCGTCTAAGATGAAGCTTCACTGTTACCACATCTGGGGCAGAATCCAACAGACTGCTTATAACCATAAATAGATTTCTACTTACCAGGGTTGAGCCTTCTTCCTCTACTTCCCTAAAAAACAAACAAATATGAGATTTAATAATACATTTTTGTTCAAGGGAGGAAATGCACTTTGTTCTGCTAATCATGACCATCACCCTCAGAAGCCGTTACATCACGTGCCCGCTATTCTTGTATGGCCTAACTGTTAAGAGACACTATCACATACTCTTTGCATGTTGCCAGTCTACTGAAGCAATACTCAATACTTCAAGCCCATACTGTGCGCGTCTGCATAAACTGCCTATCATTCAGAACAGAGGATCCTAGGTACTGGCATATGGGGAGGGTTCATTTTCATTGGGCCCATCGAGGAGTTGCTGAAAATGAAGAGATCACTTTAGAATTAGATTCTGTTTTGATGTAATAAAAGTGAAAGGATACAAAGGCAAAAAAAGCTTTAAAAAGGATATTATAGTGAAATGTGCATATCAGCACTACTGCGGGAACAGGGATAAAATTCAAAGGATTGTGAAAGCGCTCTGAAGGAGGCTTGGAGCAAAGAACCACAGATCAGCAATTAATTTACATAGTTTGATATTTGTATAGTACCCAATTGATATGGCTTCGAATGGCTGTGGGGACAGGCCCATCGGATAACCGCAGTCTGTGAAAGCAAAGAAATATTGTTGATTAGCTGGATAGTACCAAGGATCATACCAAGACTCAACCTCTGAGTCGTGAAAAAGTAATTCTAAAAGATCCAGTACCAGCACCAAACTCATAAAAAATGCATCCACTAGAGGTTCAGCACACCTCTTGCAAGGAGAACAGGGTGCATTTCCACAAAAATAAAGATGCGCCAGCAAAGAGCCCTGCTGCCGCGGAACATTCTGCCGAAATGGGAACTAGCAAGACTTTAAGGCATCCAGTCAGTGACGTAAATTATACAGATTACAAATCGAAATGGCAGATTTGACATGACCCTATAAATAGGCTACCTGCTGTATAGGGGATGGCAGGCCATTGGCCCAGACCATCTTCCATGTGGGCGCCTCATGTCAGCAGGCTCCTCCTCACACTACAGCTTGCACAAAGCTACAATGAAATTCTAGTTAGAAAAATACATGCTCCATCTCCAACCAGATGTGCACCTGGTACTGCAGAAGATACAAGGTCACTGATTTACATACCGCCCCAGCGCGATACCAGACACCGGTACACGTCTAAAGCTCCCCACACGCACTTCTAGGTCTGTTTTGCCCCTCCCAGCACCTCGCAGCACATATCACGTGGCCCATGGTTATGGCAGCTTGCCCCCACTTTCAAAAATGTTCAGATCGATTGGGGTCAAACAGCTGTATGGTCAGGGGGTCTGGGACTGGTTGGTACTTTGGAATTCTGGGGCTTTGGGACAGGGCACTATTACTTAGGTCTGGAACAGGGAAAGGTTGGAGGCTCATGCCCTACTTGTGTGATTGTGATAAGGAAATGCCAAGTTATTTATAAAGCGCCTTTACACAAGAGGAGCGTTTTCAGCCACCTCATGCCCTTGCGGGGCACATGCCTGCTGGGGAACGAACGCTGGCAACATAAAAATGAAAAGTCTATGAATCTCGGTCCGTTTGGCAGTGCCCATGATAACCGATTTCCGCATGCATTTGCTCGACTCCCCATCACCGCCCACTGTGGCCCCTATACCACATTCCTGTGTCTCTGCCTCATCCAAAACTGCTTCGGAGCCTGGGGCGATCGCCCCCACCCCTTCCCAACAAGAATCAGAAGCAACCAAGCAGCAAGTCAAAAGAGGAGGGGGGGTGTTATGAAACTTGCACTGAAAAATATCACTTTACCAGGGGCACAACACAATACTTTTCTCTAAACATAAATAAATCACAAAAGTGAGCCAACAAGAACACAAACCAAAATCCTTTACTTTCGACAAATGTCACTTCAGCAAATAATCAGCACTGGTTAGTGAACACATTTCTAGATGGATGTAGTGCAGTGCAATTTCCCTGTGCGCTTAAAAGGCTAGCAGTTTTTTTTTTTACACATGTGTGCAAATACATATGGCAATTAATTATCTCACCCATACTTCGGTGACTTAGCGCTTTGTTTTCAGACTACCGCCTGTAAGGTCTTGGTTGGGGAAGTGACAAAAACTTGAATGATTAGAATTTTAGACTGCCTTCCACTGAAAGGCTTGTGGGGGGGGGGGGGGGGGGGGAGGGAGCTGGATGGTAAAAATTGGGATTTGAGAATTTAGATTTTTCAGCCCCCACCACCCATCACCCTTCAAAGGAAGTTGCACAAAATGATTAGACTGATTTAAGAACAAAAACAACACTCTTCCTTAAAGGAGTTGGGGTCAACAGGACAAAAAGGATTCAAGGCACACAGTTTTCAAAAATTGATTGCTAGAGTTTGCCAATTAACATTTTCTGATTAGCAAAAACCATTTGATAAGCAATGGTACATTAATCTGTTTAATGTCACTAGAAGTTGCTAGTACACAAGACATAAAACAAGTAACAATAGAGCATTTGTGTACCCCTGGAGTAAGAAATTACAGAGTGAGGCCTTGCAAATTCTGCTAGAACTGTGGGTCTAGTAACTAAGTTTACCTACTCGGCCTAAGGGAAATGCACTCGACCCATGGCAACAGATAATAAATTTAAATGCACTTTCTGTAAAATGGTGCAAGTCACCAAAAACGCCAAACATTGTACTCTTCCACTTTGTCCCTTTCCCTTCTCACTTCACCCCTTCATCCTACTTGTCTAATTTCTAAGGCTATGTCCCTCCTCTTGTCCAAAACCGACCCACTGCTGCCCCATCTGATCCTCTTCCTACTCCACTAATTCCCAAAATCTACCCTCCCTTACACCTCTTTCTTCAACATCTGTCTCACCACCGCTACCTTTCCTTCAGCGTCAGGCATGCTACTATCATTCCCATACTGAAAAATCCTCAGCTAACCCTCTCTTGGCCTCCAACTTCCACCCAATCTCTCTCACCATTCCTCTCTAAACTCCTTGGACTACTCTAATCCCAACTCTCGGCTTTTGTCTCCAATCTCCTCCCCTCTACTCAATCTGGCTTTCGCCCCAAGCATTCCACTGAAACTGCTCTCACCTCTGTTCTTAAATCCCTCCTCACTGCTCGCTACTCCAAACATTCTGCTTCTATTCTCATTCGCCTTGGTCTCTCTGCCGCCTTCGACACTGGTGATCCCCTTACTCCTCGACACTCTTTCCTCATTCGGTCTCAAAGGCTCTGTTCTCAACTGGTTTTCCTCCTATCTTACCAACCGCTCCTTTGCCGTCTCTTGGGGTGGCCGCTCCTCACCTACTCACTCCCTTGACTTTGGTGTTCCACAAAGCTCTGTGCTTGGCCTCTTCCTTTTCTCACTCTCTTTTTGCACCGGTCATCTCATCCTTTTGTATCGCTCACCATTTCTATGCTGATGACACCAAGCTCTTCCTTTCATTCTCTTCATTCCCTCCCGATATTCACCTCAAACTCTCCTTCTGTCTCACTGCTATCAAAACCTGGATGCCCTCCCACATTCTCCCCCTAAACACAGACAAAACTGAACTTTTATTCCTTCCTGCCAACACCCTTCCTCCCCCCACTCATCTCCCCCTCTGCCCGTAATCTCGCCCTTCACTTTGACTCTAACCTTTCCCTTACCTATCATATCACTAACCTCCAGTGCCTGTCGCTTTCATCTCTTTAATGTTCGCAAAATCAGCTCCTCCCTCACCTTCCATGCCACCAAACTCATCTCCTCCCATCTCTTCTACTGTTCAGCCCTTCTCTTTGGCCTCCCTGCCTCATCTCGATCCCCTCAAATCCCTCTACCACTCTGCAATCTCCGTGCCCTCTCTCCCTATGACCCCATTTCTTCTTCGCTTTCCTCGCTCAGCTGGCTACTCTTCCATTATAAACTTAAATTCAACTTCCTCGGTCTTGTCTTTAAATCTCTTTACAATCGTGCCCCTCCCTACCTTTCCTCCTTTCTTTCTACTCTCCCTCTCACCCTCCCCCATTCCACTGACGTCTTCCTCTGTCCCTCCCTCTCCTTGTGCCCCATCTCGCTTCCGTTCCTTTCAGCACCTCACCCCGCTTCGCTGGAAATCTTTACCACTCTACCCATTCCATATCTTTCTCTTCCTTCCGATCCTCCTTAAAATCTCACCACCTTCAACCTCCCTCCTGACAACCCTTCTGTCCTCCCTTCCCTGCTACTCCACTTCCTCCGACTTTACCTATTGACATCGGCAAATTGATCTGCATAATGTACCCGTTTATTTGACTCATGAATTGTAATTGACTGCTTCCTATGTATTCTTCTTGTTCTATGTAAAGCGCTATATAAAAGTTTATATACAAAAACCCACTGTTTGGCATACAGCAGCCACCGAGGCGCCAGACATGCACAAAGAAACGTTTTTAATACAAACAAAGTAATTAAATAAAAGTTTGAAACGTTCCATGCAAATGGTACTTGCCCTTCATAAAGCCTATTTGAAAGGGTAAGTAGACTTTGCATGCCCTGGATGAGTGTCTATAAAAGGTTAGCTCCATGAATGGACACAAACCGATACGATAAAAATGCTTTGAAAACAGTTGGGCCACCTCTCATGTTTGTGCTGTTATACAAGGCAATCATAATCAGAGCAAAGTGAGCTCTGGAGGCTAAATAGGGCAGATGGTATTGCAGCAGATCTGTAGATGTACAGACTTGATTGAACTATTGATCACGATGCTTTGCACATATCTGGTATTCATTATGTAAGAAGACAGACAGTGAGAGACTAAGCAGAGTGGATGGCATAGCAGGCAGAGAACTGGACAAGCTAGGTGGATTTTGTAGCCATCTCATTTTCAGTCTAGCTGGTATAAAGCAACAGGGGTGATAAAATGGGATGTACAGGAGTATGGGTTCAGCTCATGCATTGAGCACCAGTATGTCCAGTTGCAGCATATGTGACCAGTATGTTTGCCATCTAAAGTAGCACAATTCCACTTCTTAACTAATTGTGAAATTCTAAGCTCTACCAAGATTTGCCTAGACTGTCTTGGGCGTGGTTGTGATTGGGTGAGAGAATGCTGTGATTCGCAGTCCCCTGTAAGGGGAACGGGGATATGCAATGCAATGGTTCTAAATATTGCATCCGTATGGAGCGTGCACAGCTGTAGAAGCTCAGCACTGTCAAAGGACATTTGTACTGTGCAGTACCAACATCAGAGTGGTCCCCCTGGCAGATCTGAAAAGGAAAGCGGTTGGGTCAGTAGGACCGAGCAGGAAAAGTGCAAGAGAAGTAATTTGCTGTTGGCAGCCGTTTGGTTGGCACGGTTAGCAGGTTTCAATTGGTAGCTGCTGTGTTATGCGAGGCAATGTGCAATTGGCTTTGTTGTTGCAGTGAATGTTCCCGCAGTTTGGTGTGCTCGTGTTTTGTTAGAGTTTGAGAGGTGTAAGCAAGGGTGAGATTTTTAGTTGGTGGGCTAGTGGCATCGCTATCTGGATGTGATGCGTGCTAATTTCCAAATCCTTTCCCACCTGTACCATGGTTGCTGCATAACAAAATGTGTTCGTTATCTTGCCATGTTGAGCAGCAAACAAACAAAACAGCCCGCTTCATCTCCACCCTATTGAAAACATCCTTAAACGATAGAGATGGGGGCCCAAACCCTTTTGCTATATTACGTATTAAACAGGAACATTGCATTAATTTGCTCAATTTTGTGCAGCAGGGCATATTTGAGTATCTGACCCATGGGCACTAGGTTGGCCCGAAAACTACATGTAATTCACCACTGATTTTCCAGCCGAGAAACTAACTGTATTCAAGGAGATGCAGTTTTGGTCCCCTTCCAATTACAAATGGGAAGACATATACCCGATATCCAGGCTGCTTAGCAGGACCGGAAAATGCAGAACTCCAGATTACAAGAAGTCTTACTAACTAGACAACGCAGTCCTGGTTGCCCACGCACCTTGCATTTCTTTTCAAGCACTCAATGCATTCAGTTCAACGGCACACGTTAGGCTAAAGCGTCAAGTTAAACTTTCTCCAACGCCAAAATGCCAAATTGGTTCATCCTTCTATCTGTTATGTTTGTTTTGAACGTAAAACATACAGTACCACTCTCGGTCCAATCCTAATTTCTATACTTCCAAAAAAAATCAAACGTTTGCAGCATAGAACCAAGATGGCCAACGCAGAAGCACACAGTCCTTTCGGTCTACAAACGGTGTGTATTTTTGTCAGGCGAGAATAAAAGCTATATTTGAGTAATAGGAACTTTCTACTTGCTTACGCTGCTGCTAAATTATTCCAACATAGTTTCAAAAATATCTATCATTTGTGTTATCGACCGGACGAACTCAGCAGCACAAAGAGGCATATTAATGTGTCCGGGGCTGTTGGAAAAAAATAACTCAAAAGGGGAGCAGCGTAGGTGGTGTGTAGTACTGCTGGAGGAGTGGCCTTAACTTTTACAGTGCAGTGCATGTCACAGGGCACTGGCAAAAAAGCAAATATCCATAGAAACCAATTCACATCGCTATGCATCGGGAAAAGTGAAGATGCCAGAGGAAGCTACGGGGTATTGTAGTGCTTCTGTAAATCCCCGCTGCGGCACTGACAATGGGCCCTGCTGCTAATGGAACTTAGCAGCAGGGGTGTCTGTGCCGCAGCGGGGATTGGACTGAGGAGTGGAGATTGCCGGGGAAGTTCATACAAGTTAATGAAGCAGGGCCATGCCACGGAATGATTCTGCCTGGTAAGGTTTTGCCCGCTTACCCCCTTCACTGCTTATTCAGTTCACAGAATCTGTAAACTGAACAAGCGCAACAACACACGGATATTAGGGGAACTAAGCGGACGAAAACCGAGACAAGCAAACATAAGAGGCATCGGGCAAAAAGAAGCCCAAAGCTGCTTATAAAAAGCGGACCTAGCAGCACTCCTTACCTGTTACCCCCGATGGGCCTGAAATTGGCGGCAAAACAGATCGCCAGCTTGCCTTACGTCTATTATACTAATGAATTCTGCGTGATGACGTCATTGTATATTTCAGGTGTGCGCACTCAATCATCCGTTAGCAACGGCCCGTCTACTCCTCTTCACGTGACTTTCCTACGTCATCATTGTGATATTTCCAGCGCAAAGAAGAGGTTCTAGAGCAATTTCTTCGTGAGCCTGGATACGGGTACTACCGGCCTACTTCCGAGCTGTTACAGAGGAACGCAGCAGAGTACTGAGCGAGCTGCCCCCTTTGTTGTAATAGATAAATACTGATTATTCTTTTTTTCAGTTTAAAAAACACTGATTATTCTGAGAGAAAGCTTTGCATTGAAATGCGAGGCTGCTTTTTAGGAAGCCGTTGATGTAAGGTTTTCTCTCAGAATAATCTATACTCATAACGGAACGAATCTCTGCTTTTCATAAAATGTAACTTGTCATTAAAATAAAAGGCTTCGACTAAGGAAACCATTAATGACTCGTCACAGTTCATGAAGTGTCGAGCTCCACTCAGTTGTGGAATAACAGCAGTGGCAGATTTAAGGCAAAGGGCCCCGTGGGCAGCACCTGTTGCGTAGCAATTACGATTGTGTACGCAGCTCGCGCATGCGCAGATAATATTAAAGGCGGTGCGCCGGCAGTTCGTGCCGGCGACCGGAGCAGACACACGTCTCCGGCGTCCTTTCTCTGTGTGCCTGCCTGCATGCGTGAGTGTGTGTGCGAGTGGGGCCCCGGCACGCCCTAAGGCCCATAACACTGGCGACGAGGGCGGACACGGAGCCATCCTCCGCTCCGACGACATCGGAGTGAAGGAACGCTACTGCATGCGTATCGATCGGATGCACACGGATCCACGCGCATGGCCGGCGGCCATTTTCTTTATCTTCTCTACACACGGATTGCAGTGGTTGCGGCCCGAGAGGGTGCTCGTGCGCCATCTGCCTCCTGCACTGCTCCAGAGAAATTTTTGGAACCACCACAGCCCAGACACCACAGGGTTGTGGTAAAGACAAGAAAGAGGGTGTGAAAGCACTCTGAAGGTCACCAGTTTCCTCGACTCCTAGCAGACAAGGATCACTGTGAGTACACAATGGGAGAAGAAGGAGAGGAAGAAGAAAATGCTGTTGCCCCAATACCTCGCAGAATGCACAGTACTCTGGCTCCTATGCCTGAATTTGATACCACAGGGCCCCCATCCAAGTTAGGGCCGAAGTGGATCACATGGGTTAAGAAGCCGGAAATGTTTTTTAGAGCCTCGGGGGAAACTGAAGATGAGGCGACGATTGCCATCATGGTCTATTCTGCAGGGACCGAGGTTCAACGCATATATGACACTCTGAACATTCCGGGCAGCGAATTATGATGCGGTCAAGCAAGCCTTCCATGACCACTTCCTTCCTATGGCAAATGTTGACTTTGACATGTTTGTCATGGGTGCTGAGAAACAATTGGAAGAGGAATCATTGGACCAGTTTTGCACTCGTCTGAGACAACTAGCGAGCTCCTGCAGATGGGTTAACGAGGAAGAAATGGTTCGCAACCAACTGCTGCAAGGTTGCTGCTCAGGGAAACTGAGGAGAGTAGTGCTAAGAGAACCTGGACTGACTCTGCAGCAAATTCTGGACATGGGGAGAGCGTACGAACTGACGGAGGCAAGAGGGGCGAAAATGGACACTGCTACACGCTCCAGGAAGGAGGAAGAGGCATATGCAATAGGACGTTCGGCCATGGGGAAGGCAAGATGGACACCAAAGAGAAGCAAAGGGCCCACTATGCAAGGGAATGTCTCATCGTGTTCATACTGTGGATACGATCTGCCACATGCGGGAGAGTGCCCAGCAAAGTCAAGGACCTGTGGTCGATGCGGCACACCGGGACACTATGCGAGAGTGTGCAGGGCAACGACGCCAGTTACAGTTTTGAGAGGACCAGAGAGAGTTGACAGGAGTATCGCTGGAAGAGTAAGGGGTGTGTCCTCTGTTGAACAAGGAATGCAAGATCTCAATATCGCGGAAGAGAAGGAGGAAGATGAAGAAATATTTTTCATCTCAAGCATTGCGCAAGGCCCTGGGGACCGTCGACAACCCAAATGCACCGTCAACATTAGCGAGATGCCAACGCCGGTCGTCATAGATACTGGGGCGTCCGTCTCCATACTTGGAACAAGACATTACATTGCTCTTCCTGGTCCACCAAGGCTGACAAATTCCACAGCGCGAATCTACACATTCGGAGGGGATACACCTCTCCCCATCCAAGGAGTGTATGTGGCCCCAGTCTCTCATGGTCAAAACAGAATAAAGGCGAGGTCTTTCATCACCAGCGTAAGCCCACATTCTCTCCTAAGCTGTGCCGCGTCAGAAGCGCTAAACATTGTACACTTCACTCTTGCTGTGTACTTTACCGATCTGGACCGCCTATTACAGCGGTTTGAGAAGATATTCACTGGTATTGGAAAACTCAAGGCAGAGCCCATACGGCTGCACATAGATGAGTCCGTGAGGCCGACTGCGCTTAAACATCGCCGTATCCCTTTTCATCTCAGGGAACAAGTTGTGAAAGAGCTACAGTCACTGGTAGACAAGGACATTATCGAAAGGGTAGATGGACCCACTCCCTGGGTCTCCCCAAATGTGGTGGCCCCGAAGCCGAAACAACCAGGGGCAGTACGCATCTGCGTAGATATGAGGCTGCCCAATGTAGCGATCAAACGGGAACGCCATCTCACACCGACCCTAGATGACATCGTCGGAGAGCTCCAGGGAGCTAGGGTCTTCTCGAAGCTAGACCTAAGGTCAGGCTACCACCAGTTGGAACTCCACCCTGAGTCCAGGTACATTACGACCTTTACGACCCATGAGGGGTTGTATCAGTACAAAAGACTCAGCTTCGGGATCTCATCCGCAGCAGAGGTCTTTCAGAATGCCATCAGGGGGGCACTGTCAGGACTAAAAGGGGTGATCAACATGTCAGATGACATCTTAGTTTTCGCGAAATCAGAAGCTGAACACTTGAAGCGCCTCAAGCACACTCTGGAAAGACTATGCAGTGTCGGTTTAACCCTACACAAGGAAAAATGCGAATTTCTGAAGGACAGGCTTGAATTTTTCGGATTTATATTTCATGCTGGAGGGATTTCCCCGGAGAAGGTAAAAGACATCCGAGATGCATCACCACCAGCGTCCCCAGCCGAAGTAAGTAGTTTCTTAGGGATGGTCAATTATTGTGGCCGTTTTATCCGAGATCTAGCCTCCCTATCAGAACCACTGAGGGCGCTCACCAGAAATGATGTGGCGTGGACATGGACAGGGAAGGAACAAAGAGCGTTCACCGCCATCAAACATGCCCTGTCGGAGCAAGAAACAATGCAATACTTCCACCCCGGTCGCGAGTCGGAGATCGTAGTTGATGCTAGCCCGGTAGGACTGGGAGCAGTCCTCATGCAACAAGGCACCATGAGGCCCATCGCCTATGCCAGCAAGGCCCTGACCGACACTGAGAGGCGTTACTCCCAAATAGAGCGAGAAGCCTTGGCCATACTATGGGGGGTGTAAACATTCAGAATCTACATTCTAGGGAAGCCAGTTGTTGTGGTGGCTGACCACAAACCCCTCATCCCAATACTGTCTGGAACATCGTCCAAACCACCTCCGCGCATAGAAAGGTGGATGTTGGCCCTCATGGAATATGGGGTCAAATTGCTATATCGACCAGGGACACACAACCCGGCGGACTACCTGTCGCGCCATCCGGGCACCGGGAGGCCCAGGGACTCACTGGAGGTGGCGGACTGCGTGGAAGCCGTACATCTAGTAGTGGAGGCAGCCCTGCCTGTAGCCCTGACGCGTCAGGAAATTGCAGATGAGTCCAATAGCAATGAAGCATTCCGCAAGATAAAAGGTGCGGTGGACACAGGAGAATGGCGGGAGGTCCTCCTAGACAACTCCCGAAGGACTGCGGAAGCACAAAGAGATCTACAGGCACTCTGGAAGGCACGCCACGAATTGTCGGTGGCGGATGATGGAATACTGCTAAGAGGGCACCAGATCGTAATACCAGGGGTGTTAGTTGAGAAAGTCCTACAGCTAGCCCACAAGGGACATCAAGGAATGGCCAAGATGAAAGCTCGCCTCAGGTTGAAAGTTTGGTTTCCAGATCTGGAAGGAAGGGTGGAGAAATTTGTGAAGGCCTGCATCCCATGTCAAGCCGCAAGCCCTGTGGAGAAGGCGCCACCCATTCAGGCCATGGAGAGGAGTGACCGCCCATGGGGGACAGTGCACGCGGACTTCAGATCCACGGGCCGAGGTTTATACTTTCTGGTGGTGACAGACCAGTGGTCACGATACCCAGAGGTGGAATTGGTCGAATCCACATCCAGCAACCACACCATTTTGGCCATGGACAAAATATTCGCCACACATGGATTCCCTCTCGAAATTTGCTCGGACAGTGGGTCACCGTTTCAGGGCCGACGTTATGCTCAATACTGTGAGGACAGGGGAATAAAACATTGCAAAATAACCCCACTATGGCCGAGAGCAAATGGTGAGGTGGAGCGATTTATACGAACGCTCAACAAAGTGTTCCGCATATCGGTGAATGGGGGAGAAGATCTCCGGCAAAATCTGGTCGAGTTCCTCAGAGAGTATCGCACGACCCCACATCAGTCCACCGGAGTGGCCCCCGCAGAAGCCCTTTTCAAAAGAAAACCAAGAGGCCTACTACCCGAAGTTGAAGGAAGACCACCAGGATAGATCGACAACCTCAACGTGCGTACAGCGAGGGCCACTCTGAATGAGAAAGAGACCACACGGCGGAGACTACCCGAGAGGGCGATCGCAATAGGGGACACCGTGCTGGTGCGCAACAGGAAGCCAGAGGGGAAGTTATCACTGCCATATGAACCACAACGACTGGGCGTGACCCACGTCAAAGGGTCGATGATCACAGCCGCCAATGCAAGAGGGACTGTCACCAGAAATATTTCGTTCTTCAAGCGCATAGAAACTGCAACCCCTGAAGCAGCCATCACAGATGATCCCGACCCGATCACGGGAGTGCCGGTGGAAGACGATGGGCCACCAGAAGCTCTGGTGGCACCCGAGGACCCCGACGCCGGAGCACGCAAGTACCCGAGCCGGGCGTGGCGCAAGCCACCGCTGAGGTTCCAAGACTTCATCATGGACCCTACCTCGTAATTAAGGCAGAGGTATTGTGAAAGTTATGATGGACCCTGTTGGTCCCCATGTTTGAGAATGTTGATTTTGTTTTTGGGGAAAAGGAGGGATGTTGCGTAGCAATTACGATTGTGTACGCATGCGCGAGCCGCAGCGAGGCTCGCGCGTGCGCAGATAATATTAAAGGCGGTGCGCCGGCAGTTCGCGCCGGTGACCGGAGCAGACACACGTCTCCGGCGTCCTTTCTCTGTGTGCATGCCTGCATGCGTGAGTGTGTGTGCCCTAAGGCCCATAACAGCACCTGACACAGAGCCGGGTCATAGAGGCGGAGCTTTCGGTGGGCGGAGTTAACTGTGGTCACAGTGCACAATAGCAAACTTTAGTGACAAAAGCAATTTTTTAAGTTGTCTTCATTATAGTTACCTAGGGTCTGAATAACTGGAAACCGCTGGAGCTCCTCAGCAGGCTTTGCTATTAATGCTAAATATTGTAAACCTAGAGAACATACGTGTCCTTGTAGCAGAAAAGTGATGTCATTCTGTTTGTGCGGGCTTTGCTGCAGCCATGCATTACAAAATGACAGATTTGCATAGTGTTAAGCTTTTGCTGCACGGGTTGGAGAGTGAAAACCTTGGATCTGTATAAGGGTGTACTAGTATGGAATTACAGAGGCCTTTACAATATTTTGTATCTGTGTGTACTTTAGATGCAAAACAGATCAGTATGGATGGTGTTAAAAACAAACAAGAAGATAATTGATGTTTGTGACAACAGTGTGATGGGCTGCTTGTGATCTCTGCAAGACCAGATGCTGTATCTATTAGTTTATTAATTTGATTTTTTTCCCAAACGATGATAGAATGCTATGACACTCCCCAACCATACCACACCCCTATATGTCCGATTTACAAAACGTTTCTAATGGGATTTTTCCATTGAAAAGTTCTTTTATAAATCAGGCGCCTTCTAGGGTAGGGCTGTGCTCCTTAAACTTTTGGGCAACCTGCTGGGCAACGTTGGCGCTGTTGTAATGCGGTGGGGGAATCTCTTGCCCCCACTGTAGCGCTCCGTGAGCCCCTAAATAAAGGAAAAGTAAAAAAAAAAAGCAACACAGAACAACGCGCTGATGTGGATTGTCGTAATATTTAAAAACATTGCATTGCAGCATGTATTTTGAAGAGGATACTGACATTTGTATATAACAAAGTCCTAACCCTGTGACAACTAACATGCAAAACACGGCACAAGAACTGTGTTGTTTTTTTTTTCTTCATCAGTGACCAAACCTCTCTTCATTTCGCACCAACCTTGTTTGGCTTTGTTTATGGTGTGAAAAGCCTGCCATGTTCCCTCAGGGCTGACAAACAGTGTTAAGATCCACAATGAGCAACACGGCGATGGCACGTGTGCTCTCTGGCAGCAGTCAGGGGGAAAGTGGCCAGATAACTCGCCGCCGTAAAGCAGGCCCGCCACAGCAGAAAGGGCCTTGTGCTGTGTGGAAGGGGCGGGCCCTAGCACGGGGGCCCGCTCCCCATTTGTCTGGCTGACGACCGTTAGATCTGCCTCTGAATAACAGTTACATCTTATGTGAACTGAAGCCTCCCTATATTGTCCAGTCAGCAGAGTATCCAGCATTGCAAGAGTGGAGCCATAACGAAAGTCCTGTTACTTTCCCCCCAAAAGCACTGTGCGCAATTCCATTTGGTCCCAGAGCTCTTAACCATTTGTGTCGCAAGGGCGGGTGAAAACACCCGATTTTAGTTTTGGCGGGCGAGAGGCCCATTGAAACGAATGGGCGTGCAGGAGGCTTGGCAGGTGAGGCAGCCGTTTACAAGGTGGGTGACACCCGTCAAAAGCGGCTGAGTGGAGAGCTATGTCATATTCGCGCCCACAAACGGCCCACCCTGGCCCCAATCTACTTTTTTGGTTCATCAGGTTGTAACTAATGGACTAAGGAGTGCCGTGTTGTTCTTGCCAGCACCATGCTGGTGCTGCATAGCTGGCTGAGGGCCTGCCCTGCAGGGCCCTCCAACGGGACAGTGCCCCTGTGGGGCAACGCTGTCCACGACTGCTGGCACCCACTTGGGTAGAGACCCTGCTGGTCAACTCTACCCATGTACCCCAGCAGAGCCCTTGCTCAGCAACCCTGCTGGTGAACGCCAGCGCCCCTGCTGGGCAACGTTGGCGCTGTTGCAATGCGGTGGGGCAATCTCTGGCCCCCACTGTAGCGCTCCGTGAGCCCCGGGCCTCCACCTTCACCAGTGACTCACACAGAGACGAAGTGCTCTGCTCGGGCTACCCGGTCATGAATAACGCGGCCGGGAACGCCCCCTTTATTAATAGTGCACACTGCTGCATGCAACGTCACGCCGCCGCGTGCGTTCCCTTAAGGGGACAGCACTGCACTCCTCCTTTTTCATGAGAACAAATAAACAACATAACCACACACTACGTAACTTCAATAACACATCTAACACTAACACCCTTAACCCAAATAACTAATTTCCCCATGAGCCCCTTTATTTACAACCGCCCTCTTCCCCACTCAGCAGATACCTCCATGTTGGGCACCTTCATGGGTCCAAATCAAAGTCACTGAAACAAGCAGGTTTCCCTCGCCCTGTCCACAGGGGGTACCTCCTGCTCGCCTCGGGTTTGGGGGTCACACTGTCGGCTGCCGTCCTCACCGGGGATCGAGGGAGGGGCTCGGGACCCCCGCCCACGTCGGGTATGTCGACACAGTCCTGGTCCACTGGCGCCTCAGCCCTGGGCTCCCCCAGCTTCTTGAAGAAGTGAACGTTCCGGGTGACTGATGCTCACCCGTCGGGCACAGTCACCATGAACCCCTTGACTGCTATCACGTCAAGCGGCTCAGGTTCATAAGTCAGTGACAGTTTCCCACGGGGGTGCCTGTTCCGTATCAGGACCTCATCCCCAGGCACAAGTTGTTGTTGTTGTAGACCTCTCCTTTCATTCTCTTGTGCAGTTCTTATTTGCCGCTCCAGCTCTACCTATTGCATGTCAATGACCCCCGGCTCCTTTTCCCCCACTTCGGGTAGCAGCCCCCTGGGGCACCTCTTGAAGAGGGCTTCGGCAGGGGCCACTCCCGTTGAGGTGTGCGGGTTTGTTCTGTACACTCTCAGGAATTGGTATAGCGCCCTCTCCAGACTCTGTCCTTGCCCTTGCACGATCTGAAAAACCTTGTTTAGCGTGCGCATCATCCTTTCTGCCTCTCCATTGGCACGTGGCCACAGGGGTGTAACCTTACTATGGTGCATCCCATATCCTTCCATTAGGGCCGCAAACCGTTCTCCTTGAAATGGAGCCCCGTTGTCCGAACAGAGTACTCTGGGGAGACCGTGCGCTGCGAACACCTTTTCCACTGCCACCACCACATGCTCGAAGGCCACCGACTGGATGAATTCCACCGCCGGGTATCTGGAGTACTCATCCACGACCACCAGGAAGTGGGTCCCCTGCGATGTGGATCCCAAATCTGCATGGACCACCTCCTAGGTTCTCGTGCCGCGTGGCATGGCCTCTATGGCCGGCTCCCTCTGGGCAGGCGACGCTGCCTGGCACCACACACATGATGCGACATAGTCGTCCACTCATTTTTCTAGCACGGGGAACCAGACCTTGAGACGTAGTCAGGCTTTGGTCTTCGCAGCCCCTTGATGGCCTTGGTGTGCCAGGCCTATCATCTCCTGTACTTTTGCCTGCGGGACCACAATCTGGTCACCTCTGAGCAGCAGTCCTTTTTCTGAGAATGACAACTCCTGCCGTACTTTCCACAGCTGCTTGAGGACCGTTTTTGCTTCCTGTGTGCGCCCAGCCAGCGACTCCTGGACACTCTTCCATGACCCCTGCTGCAGGGCCGTCTTTAGTATGCAGAAGCACTTGTCGTTGGCCACTGCAGCCTCCAGATCTTCCACCGGTAGGGCATTCGGAGTGGCCGCTTTGACCACCAGCAGAATTTGGCCACTGGCCTCATCCGCACAGATGTCCATTTCTCCGTCCTGGTGACTCCCCGGTTGGCGACAGAGGTAGTCGGCCGCGTTGTTGGCACCCAGCCGATACACTAACAAGACCCCGTATTCCAACAGGGCCAGCATCCACCTCTCAATCCTCGCCGGTGGCTTTGATGATGAGCCTGCCAGGATCGGCAGTAGGGGCTTGTGGTCAGTCACCACGGTCACCGACCTTCCCAGGATGTAAAGCCGGAAGTGTCGGCACCCCCACAGGACAGCCAGCTCTTCTCACTCTATCTGCGAATATCACTGTTCAGTGTCACACGGGGCCTTGCTGGCATAGGCCTCGGGCGGATGCAGGAGTCCTGCCCCACTTGTGTTAGAACCGCTCCGAGGCCAAATGGGCTGGTGTCCACGACAATCTCAGACTGCAGGGCTGGGTCGAAAAAATCCATTGTGTCTTCCTCAGTGAGGGTGCTTTTAATGTCTTCGACCGTCGCCTGTTCCAACGGGCCCCCCCTGCCATGCCGTTTCCTTCTTGGTGAGAGCCCGTAGCGGCTCTGACCTGGATGCCAGATTTCTGATGAACCGGCCACAGTAGGTGACCATCCACAGGAAGCTCCTAACTTCAGAGACATTCTCGGGTGGTTTAGCGTCCTTGATGTCTTCCACCTTCCTGGGGTCCGGAGACACTCCTCCCTCCTTGAACATGAATCCAAAGAACTATATGCTCGTCCTTAGGAATTCACACTTTTTGCAGTGGAGTGTCAGACCCAGTGACTGAAGCCTCTCGAAGGTCTTTGCCAGTCCCTGTAGAGGATCCACCTCTGTCTTGGCGAACACCAGGATGTTGTCACTGCTGTTGAGGACGTCCTCCAGGTCTGCCAGCGCCCCCCTGATAATGGTTTGGAATACCTCAGCTGCAGAGGAGACCCCGAAGCTGAGTCGCTTGTACCGGTACAGGCCCCAGTGAGTTATGAAAGTGGTGATGTACCTTGACTCTGGATGTAGAAGAATTTCTCCTTCCCTCCTCCTACCCTTCTCCACCACTCCCCCCCTATCCACTCTCACTCCCCTTCTCTACTTATCCCCTTCAGTTAATTGCTCTTTTCACTGTTTTGTTGACTGATTCATAATGTATTTGCTTCAACTGTTGTATTGTTTGTTTATGTACTATGTTGTTCCATTGTACAATGCTTTGGTGAAAGGCGCTTTATAAATCAATAAATACAAATACACATTTGGTAGTAACCCGCCCTCAGGTTAAGCTTCGAGAAGAAGCAAGCTCCCTGCAGCTCTGCGATAATGTCATCAATTGTGGGAGTGAGATGGCGTTCCCTCCTGATGTCTTTGTTGGGAAGCCTCATGTCCACGCAGATTCTCACCAAATCCGGTTGCTTAGGTTTCCGGGCAACAATGATTGAGGGCAATGGGCTGCACCGAATCGTCGATGTGAAGTCGTACCGGCTCTCCAACCATGCAGCCAATCCCTTGGAAGAGGCCTGTGTACTTCTCCAAGAGCGTTTGTATGTCTTCCACATACACAGATTATGCGGAGCACACCAATCCAAGGGCTTCTGCCGCCGCACAGCCCAGTAGGGTATTGGTGCTGACTGGGGTGACGAAAAACCGGGCCTTGATCTCAGAACTTCCATGCCCTACCCTAGCCACAAATGCACTAACTAGGGGAATAGGATGTGAACCCCAAAATGTGAAAATGCGCGCTTTTGGGGTTGACATCCTGGGGGGGCAGGGCGTGGCATCATAATGCTGACGGGCCATAACGTTGACGAGGCCCCCGTGTCCACCAGCACGGACACTGGAGAGTCATTCACAGCCACAATACATCTTAGCTGTCTTTGGCCTTTGGACTGCAGGGCATCAATGCTTGAAACAAAGAAGATGTTCTCCTCTTCCTCCTCCTCTTCACCGGGTCAGGCAGTTTCCTCCCCCTGATACACTTGGGCAACGTTTGGTGGGCAAGATTGTCTGAAAAACCCAGACCTGACTGGGCCCCTCGGCACCATCACTGGCAGGAATGCCCTGCACACCCTCGCAAAATGGTCCATCACGCCACACCGTCCACATGGCCTCCCTGCAGCTGGGCATACACCTGGGTGGGGTAGGTCGGACCAGCTCTTCTGACATGCTTCGCCTGGCTTTCCGCCCCTGTCACAGAAGTTGCCAGGCAGTCTCCAGGCACCTCTGCCACACGCCCCACAGCACACACTTCTTCTGACTTAGCTGCGCGGGACCCCGCCTCCATCCTTGACGCACATACTTCTGCCACCTCCTGGCAGCGGCCCAGCTCCAGGATGCGGGGAAGGGTGATTCCAGGTTCCCTCAGCACCTGTCTCCTCAACTTGCCCGAGGAGAACCCTTGGATCAGCTGGTTCTTGATCATGTCATCGACGTTGTCCCATGCAAAGCCACGGAGAGTCTCCTGAGGTGACCATGAAATGTGTCGAGGTTCTCGTCCTCCTTCAGTTTGGTGGAGAACATCACATACCTCTCATAGTCCGCATTGACCAGAGGAAGGAAATAGTTCTGCAGGGCTGTTTTTGCTGCTGCATATGAATTGTCCGTTGGCTGAAGAGAGTCAAAAATCTTGTGAACTGCTGGGCTGGCGGCATACAGTAGTGTGGCCAGCTTGCTGTCATCGCTGGTCTCCATAGTGGCCCGAAAATACATGTCCAGGCGATCAACCCTGTAAAAGCAAAAAGAGAATATCGAGGCTGATTACCCCAAAAGGAAATACACCAACACAGGCTTACAAAGATACACAGATCTTTATTCTACAACTGAACAGTTTTCAAAGGACAAAGCAACAGATAGCTATCAGGCCCTCAGTACAACACAGTGAATACCAGCCCTGTTCGGTGTGTGAAGTGAGTGGGACTGTACATCAGAATATTCGTTCTTTTATACAGTTTTGTAACATGATGTTCAGCCCCTCTGTACGTTAATAATTCCCAATCTAGGGTTCGTGCCGAGTTCACCTCTGACTCGCCCAACTATATGCATATGGATCACCTTCAGTTTACATGTTCAACAAATCATAATAGCAATAGTATATTCTCGGATCTAACATAAGCCTTAGTACATATTTTAATACAATGCAGTTCAACAAGTGCTCACATTCAGTTATTTAGACATCATTGTGCTTAATATATGTTCATGGATTAGTATTGTTGGCACAGGTAATCCTCGATCTATAAGTCAACGAAGGACAAGGTCTCATTACGTGACCCTAACATTTAGCCTACGGGCAGTTTAGGCATTAACTTGCATACAGAGGTCAAGACGGCCATGTTACAAACAGAAGAACACTGTCCACCATTTTAGAACACAGGGTGACTTTGGAGTGAGAATCAAAATTGCGGATGAATCTAAAATGGCGGCTTAATCGATCTAAGGTCGGAACCTTGCGACGCAGATTTCTTCGCAGAGCGACTGGGCTTAGGCCAATATATACAATAAAAAGGGTACAATATGATTTCCTGTCTAACAAACCCTCCTTTTGGCCCAAGCCAAGCGCTAAACTACTTCTAGGCACTTTACGAGTAACTCCACGTCTCACTGTCCATACACCCTGAATCACTATCGGAGATGTCAATTGCCATAAAATCAGATACTAAGATTTCTTTCAGCACATATTCTTTGGAGCTCTTCTCGGGAGCGTATACTTTGTGTCCTAATGAACCCATCGCCTGTGCGCAACATCCTCCTAGCATCAAACATATACCAGAAGACATTGCATACAGCAACAAAGAAACAGCAGGATTCACAAAATAATCAGCAAGACCGAAAGTAGTTTCCATCCCCATAATCACAAGAAGTCCCAGAACCAAGCGCTAAGATCCCAGTTTCCCTCAGGAACATGCACTTCTGAACTTAGGACGTGCAGATTCTGTATTGCCTTGAAGATAGTTGGGGAGGAATCTGGCACGAAAACACAGCAAGCGGACCCCACTAATTTACATACCCCACCACGTTCAGTCAGGATGACATCTAATGCCATCCGGTTCTGAAGTGCTACTAACCTTATTGCTTTCTGTTCTAGAGTCATATTATAGAGTATGTCAGTGGTCCGGTTGATGGTCCTCTCCAGTATTCTCACTAGCCTCCTGATATCTTCAGAGTTCATTATTTGTCCCCTAAATGGCACAAAGGATTTAGCTACATCACCCAGCGCTTGTGCTGAAGTGTCCCAATTCTCGTCCTGCTTTGGACGAGCCTCGGAAATCTCTACAGTACTTGCAATGAATACCCCGGGTAACAGGATCCCTAAATAACAAGTTCCCTGTCAATCCCTGGGTAACCATGGAAATGCTACATTACCGCAAGCAAAGTAGACAGGTTCACCTACACACAAATGTCTGTCCTCGCAAGTCAAATTTGCAACATTGGCGCAACCTTTAAAATCACCCATTGACTGAGTACCATTCCTCTGTATGCAGAAAGAAACTGAATCGGGGCTATGATTCACAGTGTAGGAAGGAGGCGTGGCATCCTTATTGCCTATAGGAGCCATCTTGAAAGAGATCAAAGATTGCAAAGGATGGGACAGTCTATCAGAAGGCCTAATAGAAGCAACGTTAGGCTTACTCCTATTTGTAAAGAGCGAGCATCCCAAGGGAGTCAGAACATGTTTTTCAAACTGATTTAAATTAGTGCCATCGAAGTTCCCTGAGACGCTATTGTTCCAGCGGCCAAAGAATAGTGCTCTAAGAGAAGCATAACATGCAGTTGTCAAAGGTAAAGGATGAATATACCAACCTAGCCCCTTATCTCCATGTTGCGGTAAATGTGAACAGACCCAACAATTAGATTTGTTGAAAAATGACATGTGTAGCATTCATGATGAGTAATAGTGTGTTATTATGATATCTCTGTCTGTGCTGAGAGTCTCTAGGAGATAGAGTGTGCAGATGCACGAAAGGAGTAGAAACAGTAGGTACATTTTCAGTCGGTAACAAATTCTCAAGCGGATGTACTTCTTCTAGATACCAGAAGCCTAAGACAATGACTATTATAAAACCAATTAACATTATCACAAGACAGCAGTACGTTTTCAGGGCACACGTAACGGATTTTCCATTTTCGCAGCTGGTCACACGTTCTCTTATCAGTTCTGTACTAGTGGAAGCGGTTGTAGGCATTGTAGTTTTCAAAGAAAAGCTCCAGTGTTATTTTGCTGGCGACCTCCAGGCCGAGCGTCTTCTTAGTCCTTCCACAAACCATAGCCAACAGAATCCCCTTTTGCAAAATTGATCGGGCCAAAAAGACAAGCCCTTTGATGATTTTACTTGATCGCACAGCCGAACCGTGCCGTAAGTCTATTTTCTCGGACGCAGATCGTACCTGTAATCCCTGGAACTGAATGATCTGTGAACAACGTGTCATCACTTCCCGTTGGAAGCGACAAATCCAAAGCAGATCAGATGCAAGATCCAGGACAAATTCAAAAGACGAAACTGTTGGAGAATGTGGAGACGAAGTGGCTGTTTCCCCAGGCCTCAGGGGCTCAGGGAGAATCTCTGATACACTCTCGATGCTATTTACTGCTTCGAAATCGTTGGTTGCAGTACTGGTAAGGGGTTCTGTATCTTCTTTAGCGTGTGGCACTGTGTGTGGAATCCTCTTGATGTGCGTCACGTGGATCCAGTGTTTCTGGCCTGCTACCCGCAGGACTTGGAAGGGGCCCTGCCAACGTGGTGCGAGGCAAGAAGATCGCTCATTTGACGTGACGAGGACCCACTCCCCCGGTCGTATGCTGTGACCGGGACCCTCGTACCGTACAGGTAAAACCTCTCGCACCTGGTGATAGATCAAATACAAGTTTTTAGTCAACTGGCTACAATAGTCAGAGAGAAGTACATTTTCAACATTTCGCAAAGAACAACACTTCGGAATATTCCAAATATTAGCAGGCCTCCCCATAACCACCTCAAAGGGAGAGAGCCCAGTCTTAGTTTGAGGGGTTGTTTGCATTGATAACAACACGATCGGTAAGGCGTCCGGCCATTTTTGTTTGGTGCCGGCACACGTCTTAGCAAGCTTGTTTTTTGATGATGCCATTTTGTCTTTCCACTAATCCAGCACTCTGAGCATGTCTAGCCGAATGGAACCGTTTATCGATCTGTAATCCCGCACATATCTGTAAGATTACAGCAGCAATAAAGTCTGGACCATTGTCTGACCAGATGACTCTTGGCAACCCAAATCTCGGGAAGTATTCCTTTAACATAGTCTTTGCCGTGGTCATGTCTGTGGCGTTTTTAACAAGAACCGCCTCAACCCATTTGCTAAAGGCACAGATGACGACTAACACGTATTTAAAATTATTGCAACACTCCATCTCAATAAAATCAAAATGGATGACCTCAAAGTGGACAGAAGGTGGGCCAAACTACCCCTAGGAGTTGATGTGTCCCTTCCCACATTATGCTGCAAACAAATCATGCATCCCTGAACAAAGCGTTCAGCTATTTTAGAGATTTTGTCATTTACCCATACTTTGTGCAACATTTTCGTGATTTTACGAGCACATGTGTGTGTGACCATGAGCCATAACAACCATCATCATAATATATGCGTCGGGAAGTAGCCACTTCTCTTCAACTCTGTCCACCCAACACCCATCATAATCAAGTTTCCCCAAGTCCTCAGCCCATTTCTTGGACTCTTCTAACGTGGCATCGGCTTGCCTATCCCTTACGGAATCAATATCCTCATCCATAGTACAAGCATTTGTGGCTTCCCTTGAAGTATACATGTCTGACGAGAGATCAGTGGCAGTCTGTTTGGCTATCTGGTCAGCAAAAGCGTTCCCCTTTCCTATATCGTCTACAATTTTCTGATTCGCTGCGCATTTTATGATAGCTAGCTGAGTAGGGAGTGCAAGCGTTGAGAGTAGCCATACTGTCAAGGAGCCATGTTGGATTTTTGTACCATGTGAGGTCAAGAACCCTCTTTCTGACCAAAGTCTACTGAAATTGTGAACCACACCAAAGGCGTACTGACTGTCAGTATATATGTTTACTGTAAGCCCTTCGGAAAATTCACAAGCTCCGGTCAATGCTATAATCTCTGCGGCCTGCGCGGAGTTATGCATGATTCTCTTCGTTTCCACGACTGTGCTCAATGTAGTGATTGCATAAGCAGCTGTCGATGTACCATCCGGAAGTTTGAAGTAGGAGCCATCACAAAACAGCTTCCCTTGTGGATTGTTCAAAGGAGTATCTTTCAGATCGATTCTACCCTTTGTCTCTTGTTCGGTAATGTAAAGACAGTCATGTGACTCTTCGTCACTGCAAGCAGTACCTTGCGAGAAATGTAAAAGTTCAGCCGGATTAAGAGCACAACACCTCTTGATTTGTATGTGTGGCACAAACAAGATCAATTCATTTCTCGTTAGTCGTGCGGAGGTGAGGTGTTGCGTTTCAGTTCTGTTTAATAGATCTACAGAGTGAGGTACCATTAGGGTTAAAGGATGGCCTAGGACCATTCCCTCGCTCTGTTTCACAGACGCAGCAGCAGCAGCGACAGCTCGCAAACATCTTGGCAAAGCGCATGCTACAGGATCAAGGGCGGACGAAAAGTAACCGCACGGCCTATTCTTCCCTCCATGTTCCTGCGTTAATACAGCCAAAGCACATCAATCGCATTCATTCACATACAACACAAAGGCCTTTTCATAGTTTGGTGTGCCCAAAACCGGTGCCGAGCACAACGCAGTCTTAAGCAGATCAAATGATTTCTGGTGTACCAAGTCCCCGCCAATGGCGAAGAAATGCCCTTCTTCGTCAAAGCCAACATTGGTTTGATCACTAGTGAAAAATTGGGGATCCACTGCCTACAGTAAGAAGCAATTCCTATCAAGGCTCTAACTTCTTTCTGCGTAATTGGGGCAGACATGCTAGAAATTAGTTTTATCCGTTCAGGTGTCAACCGTCTTCCCTCCTTTGACAGGAGATAGCCTAAATAGGCCACCTGACAACAATATTGATATTTTTTAAGCGAAGCTTTATGTCCATGTTTAAACAAAAGCTGCAGTTATCCGTGGATAAACTGCACAACCTCCTATAATTGATTTGATTCATATACGTTTGTGCCTAAAGACCCTGCATGATCCCCTCCAAGACAACAACCCTACTTAAAGAGTATGGCCCTCATTACGACCCTGGCAGAAAGTAACTGACCTGACCGCCATAGCGTAAATAGCGTTTCCGCCATTGCACGATGGAGTAAATTCTGACCCATCGGGCACGAGCATTACGCCATGGCGGAAGTGCAAAGTCCGCGATGGTGGAAATGTCCCCAAAACGCCCCTCACCGCCGTCGTACGGCGCCCTAGGTGCAATTCCGCCACCCATCATAGCGGTCACCGTAATGAGCGGTAATCGCAAAATACGGTGACCGTAAATATACGGAAACGGAAGTAAAAACATGGGGCCGGAACGGGAAACAGCACGCCGTACACCTATAAAATCAGAATCCCAACACAACCATTAAAAATCCGACCCTGAGACACATCCCAACCCGTTAGCCACCCTAGTTAAAACAATCAAAATGGGAAAAGTTGCTAAAAAAGCGTGCGACCGCAAGCGGCAGGTCCACTTCTCCCATGAGGAACTCACCGTGCTCACAGAGACCCTCCAGGAGAATGCTGCCGTCGTCTTCTCGACG
The DNA here is from genome assembly GCF_040938575.1 of Ambystoma mexicanum. Lineage (NCBI taxonomy): Eukaryota > Metazoa > Chordata > Amphibia > Caudata > Ambystomatidae > Ambystoma > Ambystoma mexicanum. The sequence goes on along the minus strand of NW_027182496.1, from coordinate 1,156,394 downwards.
CAAATGACCAGGACGGCACTTGCGAACAAGAAGGCCATATGGGCCCTGGTGGCACAGCGGGTAAGTGCGGTGGGGACCGCACCCCGCAACCCACAGCAATGCAGAAAGCGATGGGACGACTTGCGGATACGCGTACGGAGCATACTATCAGCTAACCGTAACATTGCCACAGCTACCGGGGGAGGATCGGAATCACCCATCAAGTTGACCCCCTGGGAAGAAATCTGTGCCTCCACCATTGGAATGGAGAGTATAGAGGGAGTCGGAGGGATGGAGAAAGGAGTGCAGACATCCGAAGAATCAGGTAGGTGGGCCAAATAAAACAATGCTAAATCCACAATGTCCAATCATGTGAAGTACCATGTGTCCACATAGTGCAACAGAAACACATGTCCAGGAGAACGTCCACATACATTGGCCTGATAGCGCACTTTAAAAGTCACATTAAATACATAAATAATTAAAAATCCTAAAAACACCCTCTACACGTGCAGCATGCACACCCTAACTGCAGGCTGCAAAACAACTGCATCCTCAATCCACACAAAAATGAAACCACCTCCAAGGCCCTGACCCAAATCACCCTCAGGTACCACCCCAATGCATGTGATACATTGCCATTCCAATTTCCACAGACCCATAAATAACGCTCGCCCTCCTTTACTCCACCACAGGGTCCGATTCAAACGACGAGCTTCAGGACACCCCTACCAGCACACCTGCAAAGAGGGCCAAGACCAACGGCCAAAGACCCTCCACCTCAGCTGCACGGATCAAGACACGGCAGCAGCACAAATCAAGTGGCAGCACACAGGAGGGGACTTCAACAGGCACCCCAGCAGCCAGCATGCCCACAACAGCAGCACAACAGGTCCGCCCAATGGATGCCACAGAAGGCACTGCTTCTGGTGGCAGCAGCACCATAGGTGACACTGCATTAATGCCAGCATGCTCCGACACAGAAAACGGTGCTGTCGATGTAGGACCCATCCATGACCTGTCTCAATCCCCCTGTTTGTTTCATCCCGTACACCATGAGGATACCACGCAGGGGCACCCACAAGACGACGACTGGCCATCCCCCACAAGCCCTGTGGCAAGGCAACATGAGGTGATCAGCCCCTCTGTGACACCACCGCAAATGGGCATGGCCCAGCAGAGGCAACAGTCCCTCGACCAGGTGATCGTGCAACAGCAGCAACTGGCCACGCTCCTCAAGGAGCATGCTGATGAATGTGGGGGTTCTAAGGCAGCCATAGAAACATCTACTGAGACACTTAGGGCACAAATGGAGCGAAGTACAGAGACACTAAGGGTACAAATGGAGAGAAGTACAGAGACACTAAGGGTACAAATGGAGAGAAGTACAGAGACACTAAGGGTACAAATGGAGAGAAGCACCGAGAGCCTGAGGGGGGAACTGCATGCGACGTCCAAAGACGTATGTGGTGAACTTGCCACTGTGCGCCGTGTGCTCACTGAGCTCTCACAAACCCTTAGGGACATGCATGGACGTGAGCAGACAGAGACATCATCCGTTGCAAGTTCCGTCCAGGGCAGCCCCCAACGTAGATCTGGGAGGAACCTGCGCTCCACAGGCAGGGGTGCCCCTGATACCCGGAGAGGGGGCTTGCAATAGCGTCTGCCCACTGACAATGAGCATCTTTGGACACTGGTGTTCGGGTGGGAGGTAGGAGGGTGGAGGGGGTGTTGGGCTTTCTTGGGTGGCGGGTCGATGGGGTGTGTAATATAATTTCACATATGCTATAAACATTTCATAATCATCCAATGAGATGTGTGGACATTGATCTTTGTGTACGAGGCCTTTATAGGCGTACAGTCCACATTGTGCATGTTCCAGACACACACAGTGCCACAAGTCCCGTGTCCATGTATCAGCCACCAGGCGTGAGTGCTAGAAGCATGAATCTATGATATTCTGACGAATTTCACGGGCCTCCTGTGCCTCGCGGACTCCTTGAGGTGCTGCCACATCCCCACCCTCATCATGACCATCTTCAGGTGCTTGGAGTTCTGCGTCAGGGGGCATGGGCACATTTCTACGTACGCACATGTTGTGTAGCATGACACATGCCATGACCATCTTTGCAACCTTCTCATGGCGGTACAGGAGTGCCCCGCCAGACCTGCTGAGGCAGCGGAAACGAGCCTTCAGTAGGCCGAATGCCTGTTCTATGACTACACGGGTACGTGAGTGGGCATGGTTGTAGTCCTCCTCATGCTGGTTCTGTGGGTTCCGGAGTGGTGTAAGGAGCCATCTCTTCAGTGGATACCCGGCATCACCTGTATGTGGACAATAAAGGATGTTTGTGGAATGACATTGCTACGTACGCATTCCCCCCCCTTCCTGCCAGGTCATTGCCGCATCACATACCCCACATTATCATGCATGAAATGAGACTCACCGAGTAGCCAGGATCTGTTCCCTGCGTGTCGCTCCATGTAGCGTGGTATTGTAGAGTTCCTCAAGACCATAGAATCATGGGTTGATCCAGGAAATCGGGCACAACAATGTGTAAAGATCCTGTTGGAGTCACACACCATTTGTACATTAAGAGAATGATGTTGTTTCCGGTTGCGGTACTGGACCTCCATGGCATGTGGGACAACCAATTCCACATGGGTGCAGTCGATGGCACCAATGCAACCCGGTATGCCGGCAAGTGCATGGAATCCCACTTTTGTGTTTGTAATCTCCTGCTCCGAGCGTGGTAAAGAGATGTAGTCGTCTGCGTGCTTCATGAGGGCATCGAGCACTTGCAATAGTGTCCGTGACAACAGTGGCTGTGAAATGCCATGCAACTGTCCGACTGTGTGCTGGTAGGTGCCTGTGGCCAGGAAGTGGAGTACAGACACCACCTTCAGTAGGGGTGGGATGGCGGTTGGGCTATCTATCATGCTGACAAGGTCAGCGTGTGTCATGTTCACAATGGCGGTTATGGTGTCCCGGTCCAAACGGTAGAGGGTGTGGATCTGCTCAGCAGTGAGGTTGAACGGATGAGCTCGGAGGCGTGAGATTGCGGGCTGCCTGCGTGGTGGTAGTAGCTGTGCTGGTGGGCCTTGCTGGCCCTGCCTTGCCCTCCTCCTCCTCCTGCGTCTCCTCTGTGCGGCCGGTTGTTGTAGTAGTTGGTGTTCGTCTTCTTCTTGAAGTTGGAGTACTTGCAGTGCTATCAGGTCCCCCAGGGCCAACATCGCTAGTCCTGCCGGTAGCATTTTGGAGTGGGTGTGGTTGTGGGAGGGGGTTGGGTGTGCAATTTATGTGTTTTCAGGCTGTATAGCCTCCACCTGTGGTGATTCATTCCACCTGTGCCATCTGCAATCCCCTTTGGGCGAGCACGTCCCGCACACAACGCTGCAATTTGACGCATGGCATCTTGCTATTACAATCATGTATTTAATCCCGATGGCAGTGAAATATTGGTTTATATGTTCATTCTGCTATGGTCCCATTGTTTCACATACTATCTTTGCAGTGGCGAACAAACTTGTGAAGGGTCAGTGGAATGTAGTACTCGATTAACGGTGGACCCTCATGCAGCACTGTACCGAGGTTCACCGACGGGCGGGGCGTCCCATTTGTGAGTGAAGCCAGTTGCCATTTTCACACACTGCCGCACTACATGGATGAATTTGTGATTTCAAGCGGTCACAGATGCCTTTTCGACGTGATGTTGCAAATGAGGAATTCGAAGGACAGCGCTTTCGGTTTTCAGCTAGCGGCGAGGAGACGCCCACAGGTCTGACTGCAAATATAACATTCTATTGTTTAATGTCCTTGGGACAGGGGCCATGGCGAGAATGCAATGATTGATATGAATAGTATGGGATGCGCAATAGCGTAGTGGACGATAAGGCAGGAAGTTCCCAAATACATGTTACTTCACAACACTAGAATTCCGGGCTGAAGCACAGTTGATTTTGCAGACTGCATTACGCACAGACTCAATGGAAATTTCAAATGTTATGTGAGTAAATAATCAGGCGTTTTTATACCGGGATGAGGGAATGATGTATGGATGCATGGACAGATGATTTAATTGAGAGTTTGCCATGTACATGGCTTTTTGGAATCTATCCCCTTCCCCTGCGCTATGTGATGCAGAGCTGCCATAGTGGGACCATCGTCTATCTGCCCTTGTTGAACCCTCCCTGTCTCGACGCGCCTTCAAACACTTGTGTCTATGCACGTTACTAATCCCATCTAATGGATTCTGTTTTAACAGACGCATGCACACAAACACTCGTTTGTAATAGTGTTTTCACCTCGATTTATATAGTTATGATTCGCAAGTGATTTTTGGGTGGAAAAAATCCTTTTGAGTGGGCTAGCATGCATATGCCTGTAGATTTAGTGTGATCATTGAAGTGAGTAATACAAATGAAGTTCTGATGCCCATACTATTCTTTTTCATTTCATTTGGGTGACAGGTATCTCCTCCCCTTTTGCCGCTGCCATCTGTATGCCACTCCTGCAGATGGCTTTTACTCCCGACACCTGCTGCTTCGAGTTAATCAGTGGAGCACCATTACGATCTTATGGGACGATCGCCAATGGGCCACATGCCCTTACGCAGTACTAGTGGCTAGGAGCAACATATCAACCTTTCAGCTGGACTAGTGCCTACCTAATGGGAAGGCCCTGCGGTTCTAGGCGCTTCCATGTTGCCTTTTTGAACGTGAATGTAGCCCCTGTGTACCATGAAGGAACAGGGCGTCACACAAGAAGAAGCTGGTCATTTATTGCGGATGCAGCCCACAGTAATGAAAAATATTTTGGAGTTTATGACCTAATAGCTGTATGGGCTTGGTGAATTTGATGTGCATTAAATTTTTATTCTGATATTAACCGTGTAGCGTTATTCTTTGCAAGTAATGTAGCATATTCCTATTTGTGGAGCGATGTATTGTGAGAAGATCTGCATTGGGTTCCGGCTTCTGAGTATAGTTGCGTGGTACTGTACTGGCCGCGTTTGCCTACGAAGCCCAGTAAGGTCAGGGATAGGGGCTGCCATTATGACTGTTTTAATGATGTCATGCTCAGGGGCGGGGGATTAGCTTTTGTGTAACAGATGCCGGTCAGCCAGGTGGATTGGTGGAATGATGTGATTATCAGAAAATGGCTGGTCACAGGTGCCTGTGTTTGCGTGCGTTTCTTGGAGAGAGACTGAGGTCATGTCCATTGGAATAGCTTCTGTATTCGTGCCATCTGTGCCCTGCAGCTCCCATTGGCCCCTCTTGAGATGAGCCTGGCTGCTCAGTCACTCTGCCAACTTGTGTGGTACATGCTTATGCTGATGGTTGGTTTGTTTACTGGCAAGAGTACAGGGCTGGTGCAGTCTCCCTCAGGATACTGCTTTGAATGTTGCCTTACACTGGTGTCAAGCGATGGGGGCCTGTTGTTGTTTTGTCTCATATTTCAGTTCATATTGCTGTACTTGAACCTTCACATGCCTGTGCTGCATCAGTACGGCAATGGTGACATGCCAAATATGGGTGGCCACTCACAAGGCACTTGGAGCCCCTACATTCATTTGTTCGTTGGCATGCATGGGTGACTTGTACATTTCACTGGTTGCATTGTGTAACTTCATTGCACCTACGAGGAGTTGTGCAATGTGGGCAGGGAGTGGTGTACAGGCACTCAGTAGGGCCATTTACGGTTGGTTCACGATGCCGTAATTCTCACCATGGCGGAATGGTACTTTCCGCCATGCTTGATGGCGTTAAGTAAATGTCCGCTAGGGTCAGAATTCGCGTACCGTTGCGCCATGGTGGTAATTACGGTTTTGCATGGCGCGCGTGCGCGTACTTGGTGCAGTTAGCGTTGGCGTTCACTACGGTGTCGCTAATGGCATCGTACTTTACGGTGACGGGTCATAATCGCACCGAGCGGTATTCGATGGCGGTATTACATTTCCGCCATCGTTTTTCGATTTCCGCCAGGGTCGTAATGAGGGCCTATGTGTTTTAGACATAAGACAGCATGCCAGAACTCATTTATTTCAGATTAATTTAATCATTTTTTAATTATAGAAAACTTTTACAAAAGAGCATGTCAAATATATTAATAACACATCTATAAAAAACAATTGTCAAGAACACACATTTTATCACATCAACAAAAAAAGCTCACATCACATATATCATTGCCTTCCATACTCTTTCATCCCCATACATACAAAAATCACTCACACTTGTGAAAAAACGCAATCAAGGTAATTTTGTTCTGTACCTCAGAACATCCCATCCATATGGGTTTGATATTTTACTAATTGCAAAAACGCCTATTTAACAATATTTTTTCCATCAAAAGATGTAAGAACACTGGGTGGGTATTCCAAAGATAATTGTTCATGGACCAATATTATTCCCCATATCTGTCTATAAAAACCCAAGTTAGAGCCAACTCTGGGAGGAGTAGGCTCTGTGGTATTGTCGACTCGAGTTTCGGGCTACCAGAACGGTCTATACAGCTTCCGTCTGGTGCACCTCATCAGGACGTATACATTACACACAAAGACACAATTACTAAAAACAGAATTCAAATTGATGTGAATTGACAAAGTTTATTCAATTTCAAAGAGCCAATTTCTTTTGCTTCACAGGGTGTTCAATAGTGGTAATCCAAATACGATTTTTTCCGAAAGCCACTTCTGCTGATGACCAAGGGCAAAAGGAAAAGGAGAAACAAAGAGAGAGAAAGAAACAGAGTTTACAATCCTTCTCTAAAGTTTCCTTCATGCTTTCTTTAACATTTGTTTTAGTTATTAGAATCAAGACATGCTGCTTAATCCTGGGAGCTGGCCAGGTCTACTCTGGGCATATCCCACTTAGGTTAGTTTACCCATATTTCTAACAGGCGAGACAAAAGAAGTTCTCCCTGACAATTCTGGTGGGGAAAAGATATTGACTCTCATGAGATGTCCTCCCAGCCCCCCACCCCTCTTCCAAAGAAAGACAATACACCAATCACACCCTTAGATTAAGAAAACTGAAAATGAAAGAAAAATCGGAAAAGTCCAAGAAAAACAAATTCAATTAACAAAAAAAGGGATAGCTATTCCTTAATTTGACAATCATGAGATACATCAAAGGCACAACATCTTGCTAACCAGGAAGCTGCTTTTTTTCTCATCCAAATGGTGAAAACCTTCTCATGTGGTTTTCACAGGACACAGCCACAGTTATATCTCCATCTTGGTTACAATATTATTATGTCTACAATGACAAATGTGTGTATGTCCCATCAAGGACTTGTTTTCTAAATTATGGCAGACAGTGTGGTAATAGTCCACATGGTTGTACCAATACAAATCCATGTGTCGCATACCCAATATTGTCGGCACAATTGCGTCATAATTACCTTGATTCACAGAGGTGTTGTTTCCTCCCCGCTGGATATGTTGTAGGCCAATTGGTTCGAGTGCACTAGACCAATGGCACAAGATCCCTGTATTCTTCCCCAAAACAGGAAAACACTGGATGTGCACAGTGTCTCACACTCAAGATGTCAGCAGTCACTAGACATTGAAAGGGGAGATCAAAAGATGAGGGCAGCCAATTAGCACTAAGAATTGGCAATACCAATCATGCAGGCAGTTATTGTTCCCTAATACTACAATCGTGTAGAAACATGGGGACAGGAGTACAACACAACCAACTAAAAACAGACTGTCTGGCCTGTTAAGATCGTGTCTCTGTCAAACCCAATTTAGAATACTGGGCTCTAAATAGAGTACTATAAGGTATTTCCCCAGCCATGGCGCCCTGCCGCATGACAAGGGGCCCCCAGAGGTTCAAGAGGATTCCAATTGCCGGAAAACCCCCAAACGAAAACCACACAGTGGAGGAGGGGGAGAGAAGAGAGCAAGGGAAAAAGAACTGGAAAAGTGGACACACGCTCACCACCAACGGCAACCAGGGCTCATTGAATCCCTAAACCAAAAGCGATACTCTGGTTTTGAAAGCGATTTGAGAAAAAGAGAGACGGGGAGAAAGGGACGGGAAGTACCCGCCCCTTAAACTCCATTACAAAGTCCTCGCAAAGATGAACAAGCCCCGCCGGCCATGGTAGCCGTCGTGGGACGCGAGGACCCCAGGGGCGCAGCAAACCGGTTGCTACTCCCCGGGGGGGCACCGTGCATCGCGAACGGCCAAGGCACCCAGTCGGGGCCGCGAATGTCAGGAATCCCTTGCATGCCGCGATACAGCACACCAAGACAAGTGTGTCGCCTGTGCGGACCCCATTTTCGTAATGCCCATAATGCGGCCGAAAAAGCCGTGCTGCGTTGCTCTTACCTGATGTATGTGCTTAAATGTCAGCCAACCATCTGGGAAAAGCGAGTCCCGTTGTGCAGCACTGCTGTTCGGTGTTGCGTCGAGCGTCTGGATGCCATTTATACGTGTTTAACGTGAAAAACATGCCTCCGAGCGTAGTCATGCATTCACACGCCCCCCAGAGGGCAGAAGCCTTATGTGATTGCAGAGCAAAAGCCAAAAAACACAGACAAAGACGCACCTTGCCTTTATCGCATAGGCGCACATGCCAGCTATATTAAAAGGGTAATGTTCGATTGTTTGTCTGGAATCAGAGTTCTTAATGCCAGAAAAATAACAAATAAAAAATAAAAATAAGAACAGTGCCACTGGTTGTTCTACGACGCAACAAATCTGTGGATTCAAGGGGCAAGTGTGTCTCTGATAGCACCACTGTAAAAACATATACAAGCCCCCCCCAGAAACAAAAAAGATCTAATACTTGACAAACTGTGCATGTATAAACAACAGCACCTAATGTTCAAAAGATGGGGTGGCCACCAGTTAGAACCCAGCGACTGAACACAATCGTCCATAGCTCAACAAACACTGGTGTAACCACACGGCTAACTAGGGAAAAATAAGGAGTTCAGGTGCCAATTGACACTTGCTTTCTGAAAAAGTCCACTAATAGAACATATCAATCAAATGCAGTCAGTGGTACAATCCAAGAGAGTCGCCAGAAAAACTGCAAAAATAATGCACCAGAATGTACAATATTTGAGGATCCTAGGATGGATCCTGAGGCGCGCTGATATTAGCGTTGTAGCAAAAAAGACCATTGGATATCATCATTGAGGCCGATTTCATGGGTCCTCAATCTATAGATCCAATTTTGCTCCAACTTAGTTAGCCTGTGTTGCAAGGAATATTGGCTCTTATCTGGTGCCAACTGGTCTATTATTGTCCAATGTATGTCGTCCTCCGTGTGGTTTTTTGCAATATAATGTTGGACCAAAGGTGCAGTGCTGTATCTGGTGCGAATACGCGATCTATGTTCACATATTCAAATAGATGCCTTCCTTGTCATCATACCTATATATAGTAGTTTGCAGGGACACCATATGGCATAGATGACATTACTCGATAAAACAATTGGTAAATTGTCATAGTTGCCAATTGAAGTGACCATGTTTGAAACTCATGGTTTTAGAGGTCAGGTGGCCTACACTGCAATTTCCACAGGGGTAATGACCTACAATCTGTTCTTTACTATGGGACCAGGCAGCTCTGAGGCTGTTCTTTGTAAAGTTGGTCTCAATTGTTTGTAGTCTAGATTGTACCAAATGATCTCGAAGATTTTTGAATCATTTTAGTGCAAACAAAGGTAACCCACTCATGCATCCCGTGCTTGTAACCAAGTTCCAATGTTTCTTGATAAGCTTTTTTTATCTGCACTGTTTGTGATGAAAAAGTGGTTACACAAACTAACCGATCTGTATTCTCTTTCTTCTCCCTGGGCCTCAAAAGATGTTCCCTCGGGGGTCCAATGGGCTCGTTTTGCTGATCGCTTAATTAATCTACGTGTGTAGTCCCTTTCCAGGAGTCTTGTTCCCAAAAGATTATCATGATGTTCATAGTCCACTAGATTGGTACAATTCCGTCGGAGACGGAGAAACTGTCCGTACGGTAAGTTGTCCTTCTGAGAGTGGGGATGTTGACTGGAATATTCAAGTAAAGTATTCCGATCAGTGTCCTTTCTGAATAATGATGTAAAAATACAGCCTTGTTTTTGGGCAATAATCAAGTCAAGAAACGGTAATTCTATGAGATCCCAATGACCTGTAAATGTAAGATTAGGTTTGCATTCATTTGGCCACAGAAGGAAAGCCTTAAGATGATCTTCAGTACCTGTCCAAATGAAAAATATATCATCGATATATCGCTTCTAATGGGAAACATATTGCCCAAACGGATTGTTGTTGTATACGAATAGATCTTCAAACAATGCCATGTATATGTTCGCCAAACTAGGGGCAAACGCTGCCCCCATGGCAGTGCCATGTTTCTAGATGTAAATAGCATCCAGAAACTGAAAAAAGTTGTTACATAGAGCCACCTCAAGTAGCTTCAATATAAACTGAGTTGGAATGCCATGAGGAGTAGGTCGTCCCTGCAGTCTCTGTTCAATGCTTGCCAATGCTTCATCTTGAGGGATATTTGTATATAGGGCAGTGATATCCAAGGTGACCAATAGAGTGTGATTCCCAGCCATAGTGAGCCCTTCATAGTAGTTTATCGTAGCCATAGTGTCCTTTAAAAAGGAAGGGGAATCTTCAGCCAATGCATGAATGGCCTTCTCGATGTATTTCCCTATTGGTTCCAGGATAGAGCCACACAGAGAGATGATAGGTCTTCCAGGAGGGTTAACACTATCTTTATGCCACTTAGGCATTGCATATATAGTTGGTATCCAGCAGTCCCTAGGGGTTAGGGGCATTCCCTATATCCATGTCTAGCCAGGTGAATAAGTAACAACACAGTGCCCTCCTTACAAGCGCTCTCTGAGTCAGCAGCTAAAAGCAAGTCATCAACATATTGAAGCAGTGTACAAGTAGAGGGCAATTCAAGGGTATCGAGCTGCTCTTTCAAAGCCCTACTATAAATGCTCGGACTTTCCGTGTAACGTTGCGGTGCACAAGTGAAGGTAAAGGAACGTCCCCCTAAGGTGAACGCGAACAGGTATCTACTGTCTTTATATATCGGAATACTAAAGAAGGCGTTCTTCAGTTCCACAACACTAAAGTAAGTAGCTGAAGCCAGGATCATAGTTAATATCGTCGTCACATCAGGCACAATTGGAAATTGTGGAGCAACAATCTTATTCATGGCACGCAAATCAATTATGAAACGAAAAGGAATTGCATTATCGCCTTTTTTGTACACGGGCAAAATCGGACTATTGCATAAACTACCTGCAATTTCTTCAATCACCCCTCGATGTACAAAATCAGAGACGATACATTTCAAGGCTTGCTCACCATCAACCGAGATCTTATACTGTGGAATACGTGGCAGCTTTACTCCATGTTTCAAAACAATTTGAACAGGTTCAATTTGCAAAATACCGACATCATTGTCATCTATTGCCCACAAACACTCCGGAACATCACTGAATTCCGGTGGCAAAGGTCTGGTCAAGAATTGTGAGACAGAAAGTTGCTGTGGTGAAATCGTCAAACGCACTTCATCAGGAGAACAGTGAATTACTGCATTTAATTCCTTCAACAGATTCAACCCCAACAAATTCTCTCCACAATTCGTAGTCAAAAGGAAGGGACAGTGGTCCGCAAATGAACCCAAAGTAATAGGTACCGGAGAAGAAACCGGACAGACAACTGGTGTGCCAGAAAACCCTACAGAAACATTGGTGTGGCCTGACAGTGGAATGTTTGGAACCCGAGAATGATCAATGGAACACTTCTGTGCCCCTGCATCTATCAAGAATAGATGTTTCCTATTTCCACTAACATTTCAACGTAGGGACCTTTCTGATTAACGGGAATAGGCGTTGGTTCCAAACCCTGCTTCGGGCAATCCTAACGAAACAGAATGTCATCAAAAGGAAGTTCTTCAGAGAGGTAAGCAGCAGAAGGATGATCAAACATGTTTCTATTATCCACACTTGGTGCCTGATTGTCCTGCAAAAAAGGTTGCTGTGAATCCTGCGAAAACTGACCTCTACCAGGACCCCCTATACCTGGGCGACCTCTGGATCATCTACCCATATTTCCAAATGTGTTATTTGACTTCTGCTGGAGGATCGGGCATGGTGCACATCAATGACCCTCTTGTCTACAATAAGCACACAGGTTAATGTTTATAGGACCTAAGGGTGCATTTCCTTGTGGAATGTACTGACCTCTAAATTGCGAATTACCCCTTCTAGGCCTTCTAACAATCTGTTGCAATAGTACTTTTGTCTTCAAATCACCTTTCCTCTTTTCGACTATTTCCTTTTCATTATTGACACGATTCTCGTAATACTGAGCCATGTGCAATACTTCTGACTGAGACTTCGCTTGGAAAGTGCTCACAGAGGACATAATTTGCGACTGGATGTCAGGCAACAATCCATGCGCAAATTTGTCCACGAATAATCTTTTCTCAGACTCTGTGCCTAAATCTTGTCCACTGAAATCTGAAAATACCTGTTCGAACCGATTGAAGAACTCAGTAGTACCCTCAGACTTCCCTTGGACACAGGCAGTAAGTTTGTCCCAAATAATTCTCTTTTCAGGAATTATATAGTTTTCAATTTCGCAACTATCCTGTCAGGTAAAGTTAATATCACCTGAGGCGGTCTTTCGCCAGCTGGCCTTTCTCCATCGATTTAATCATGTTAGTCCATGTATCTCCTAACCCTGGTACATCATCCACAGTTCTAATCTGTTTCCAAAAGTGGACTAGCAGGAGTACAGGAAATAACAAACCGATATCACTTAAGGTGAATACTGATGATTGCAAGACAGACTCTACTTCTTTGTAGAACCCTGTCAGATTCTTCCTAATGTCAGGAATAGATTGCTTAATGGTGTTCACTTCCTGTCTTGAGAACAGGACATAAACAAACTGTGACAGATAAGGTGCAGGAATTTCATAGGCTTGCGCACCCATTCCGATATCCGCTGGAACCTCGAATTTTGGGACAAGTGTCGGAGGGACCTCTCTCAGAGGCAACTGAGAAGTAGGCAACTCCAAACGCTTACTAAGCAACAGAGCCAAATCGAGTGCCAAAGCAGCCGAAGAAGTGTCAAACAAGTGTCAAACAAAAAAGCTCTCTTATAAATACTCAATAACTCTGCGGGACAACAAACCTGTCTTTTTACACACTCACTCAGTATTCTGCCATTACCTGTATCACTTTCTTCTGCATTTCTGGCATATACTGACTATACATGTCATATACTTCAACATGAGTTATCGATTTATCTGAGATCCATCTAATCGCGTCTTTCGCACAAATCCGTGTTTCACAGTTATCGATTTACGACAAGGAAGGAACCGTTTCTGTACAAACATAACGTCTAAACTATCTCTAGAGAACGCTAAAATATTCAAATCCCTCAATCCTTGTGGGAGATTTGTATTATTTAGCCTGTTCCACATTACACATAAATGAATTCATAATCCTTCAATAAAAATGTTTTTCTCAGGATAATTGTCTATATTAGAAAGTGTGGCAAAAACATTAGCTTGTTCACCCTTCTCCATGCAATGCTTAGCCCACGCAGTTAACTCACATTTCTTCTCTGGAGATACAGTATTACGAGTAACAACCCTAAATCCCACTCCCCGATCTACTACAAGCGATGTAGAACCACTTGGAAGAGGGAGAGTAGGCAAGTTTTGGACATCTGGGAACGGAGGTGCTATTACTGGTACAGCAGGCAAAGGTGGAGGATCAGGTGGAGGAGCAACGACAAAAGGAGGAACAACAACTGGAGGAAGAGGAACCGCAGGAGGAACGATAGGAAGAGGAGGAGGAGCAGGAGAATAACAGCAGGAAGAGGAACATACAGAGGTGGCGCAGTGGCACCAGGCCTTCGTTCATTTAACAGTTTAACAGTTTATCAATAAGTTTGTCAGAAACATGAAAGTCTTTAGAAGGATAGATTTTCTGAATACCAAGTGAGAAAGCCCTATCCATATTCCTAGCTGACTCAGACTGTTTATTTTGGTCATACAACAACGCTTTTTCGGCGTTTGTCATATGACGGCGCACATGCTTTTCTCTACTCTTGAGCTGCTGTAAAGCTTCTTTCTTCCAATTCTGTAAGACGTCAAATGCTGCAGGTCTAGCCTTTTTCTTCAATAATATAGATTCTAAGTATTCAATACGAGGGATTTCAAAACTACCATTGATTGGCCACTAAAGTTCGGAAGTATGTCTAGTTTGTCTTTGCCAAATATCATTAAATACTATACTACCAATGCCGTGCTTACAGTACATAGTACACTCCGGTGACCCCTCCATTGGTGCCGGTCGGCCAAATTCCAAAGATTGTCTGTCCTTGCGGAATAATGCCCTGAAGCAGGCAGACAATTTCTCAGGCATATCAGAATACTGGTGTTACCTGGTCAATAATGGAACTCGCGAGTCCAATGCGCCAAAACAAATGATCAGCTGATCAAATCCTAAGGAGGTCCGATCGGATACAAATTTTCTAACAAACAAGGGACCCTCATGTTTGGTGATTTCGGCAAATCTGCCCGCCTCGATATATGGATCCTCGTCAAGATGCCGACTCGGACCGCATGCTCACCGTCCAGGGATCAGGCCGTGCAGCGCTGCTGAGGTGTCACGTCTCATCCAAGAAAGGGGCCCCCTTTTACACCTTCCAATCCCGGTCCGATAGCCGTGTCAACCTTCAACGAGCTGGCATCAATCTTGAGGGTCCCTATTCGGGCGCCATCTGTAAAAGCAAAAAGAGAATATTGAGGCTGAGTACCCCAAAATGAAATACACCAACACAGGCTTACAAAGATACACAAATCTTTATTCTACAACTGAACAGTTTTCAAAGGACAAAACAACAGATAGCTATCAGGCCCTCAGTACAACACAGCGAATACCAGCCCTGTTCGGTGTGTGAAGTGGGTGGGACAGTACATCAGAATATTCGCTCTTTTATACAGTTTTGTAACATGATGTTCAGCCCCTCTGTACATTAATAATTCCCAATCTAGGGTTTGTGCCGAGTTCCCCTCTGACTCGCCCAACTGTATGCATATAGTCTGCCCTATCCCCCTTCTCATAGTACTTTTGTCTCACTAGCTGAAGACTCAGTTCTGTCTTATGCAGCAGGAGATCTTTCAGCTGGAGCCTATAGTCTTCCAAGGATGAAGATTAAGGACCTCTTGGTTGGGGTGTTTAGCCCCCGCACATTAAGGGACCCCATGCCCAGGGCCGGCAGGACATCAGCCATTGTCCGGATTCTCCTTATTACCATTTAGTACCCTCCCAGCATCATTCCCTTTCGGTTCCATTTGAGTTGTGATCGGGTCCCCTTTACCCCTCCCCCCAAGTGGGCCTTGAACTTTTCCCCAACTGCCCCCTGGTCCCCCCTTTAAGTTTAACTACCCCAACTGTACCTTCAACCCCCTCCCCCCACCCTGGCGTCCAGCCAAGTAGTTCCACCATTACTGGTAACTGGCCGGACCACCAGCCTACCGCCTCCAGCTGGGCTGATGTCAAAAATCACCCCTCTTTGAGCCCCCGAACCTCCCGAGCCTGCCTCCCCAGCGACCCCGTGACCCTGCATACTTGCTGTTCAAGGGGACCCCGTGTGTTCATGATCTCCGCGGTCCCCGATGCCGACTCGTCTTGGGACCGGGTTAATCCTCTACGTCCACGATCAGAGCTTCTTGCCCGGTTCCCCGAGCTCTTTCTTCATTTCCAAAATGGTTTTCAACTCCCCGACCCATGTGGGCCAGGCCGATCCGCTTCTCCGTACTCGGGGGCATTCCCCACCTTATCTGTCGCCGGGGATGGCAGGTTCAGCTTTTTGAATTTCCGAGTGCCGGTCTTCTTTCTCCTCTCTCCATGCGGTCCGCGCCCTCTAGTGCCTTCCGCGGCCAGCCCTGTGGGTTCCCTCCATGGGGCCGGCTCCGTCACGTAATCTTGGATGGCTCCCTTTATGTCCTCTTCCGTGACCAGGGTTGTCCACTGACACATGTACTCGAACGTGAGGGAGAAGGGGTACCCCCATCTATAGCGCACCCCTTTCCCCTTTAACAACTGTGTCAGGGAGCGGCACATCCTGCGTTTGGCCAGCGTGTATGAGGAGAGGTCCTGGAAAACGGACACCTGTGCATTATTGTATGTTAACTCCCGGGCCTTCCTGGCCTCCTCCAGCACCTTCACTTTTTCTGTGTAATAGTGGAACCGGACCAAGATAGACCGGGTGCCCCCCACTCTGCACCCCGCTCTGTGGACTCAGTGAAACGTTGGTGCCGTTGCCATCTCATCCGAGAAGTGGAGGGTAATGATGTCTCTCACCACCTGGGCTAGGTCTCTCTCTGTTTCTCCCTCTGTCTCTGGAACCCCAAAGATTCTGAGGTTGTTCCTCTGTTCCCTATTTTCAAATCATCCATTTGCCTGGCCCTCTCCTCGTCCCTCTTCTCTAGGGCAGACAGTCTCATGGCCATTTCCATCTCTTTAACCCCTGATGACGATTGGTTTGTCTCTAGTTGTAAGAGTCTGTCCTCTACCTTGTCTACCCTTTGGTCCGTTTTTTCTATCTTCTGGGCAATGTCCGCCCGCATGTCCCTGATCTCGTACAGGACTGAGGCAAACCCCTTTTCCATTGTGAGGGTGGGAGGGGGTGAGGTCTCTGACCAGGCCATCTCACTCTTTCGGCCTGGGCCCCGGTTCTCTCCTCCGTTCTCCTGGTAGCGGTATTCTTGGACCGTGTTTCGGCAGCTCATCGGGACCCCCCTCTCTCCCTTCCGGCCGGAACACCCCGGAGGCTAGGTGAGGGGACTGAGTTGGGAGTCCACCCTCTCTTCCTCCAGACAGATCGCTTCCTGTAGACAGCCTAGTGTCTAGTGAGGGCCACACACCCTTTTCTGTTGGCCTGAGATCGTCCGGTTACCCATGCACTTCTGTGGTGGGGGGGTGCGACAGTTTGTGCTGGATCCTGCCCTGGCGGGGCGTCCGGATGTTACCCCAGATGAAAAAGGGGGGGGTTCAGCGCCCGAGGCACATCATCCTGTACCGGCTGACTGTGGTCCCTGCCAGCTTCTCCCCCAGGCGGGCACACGCCCTGGGACGGGGACCCAGGGGCCACCACCTGTGTGTAGTCCGTGTCTGGGGCCTCTTCCCCTTCAATTCCTTATTGTGCCGGTTGTCCAGGTATTTTTATTTTTCCTTTGTTTTCCCCCTCTTCTAAAAACGCCCCCTTAGTGGGGGGGGGGGCGAGAACCCAGCAGCTGTGGTGTCCCTCTGGCTGCCTCCCTGTGTCCGGAGGGGCTCCACAGGCCCAGGCCCCCATCCTCCTCATCACTCGGGGATCGGTGTCTTTCAGCGGGATCGCGGGCCCCAATCTGCAGCGTCCCCGATCTGGGGATCCTCCTCTGTGTCCGTGTGGCGGGGCCCCAGTGCCCCAATTGCTCGATCCGGCCCTCAGGGCCTGGGCCGGGTGGGCGTCCTCCCTGTCTGCTGGCCCGGGTCCGCAGTGTAGAGCTCCTTCACCCGGGGGGAAAGGCACCACATCGCACAGGCGCCGTCCCCCGGCGACGCGGGTCCCCACCAGCGGATCCTACTGTACCGCTCTGATGCTCACCTGAGGGGGGCCTGAGGAAGAGGACGCCCGCCCTAGCATCCCCGTGGCTCCGGCGCTCCGCATCCCTGCGTGTTGCCCGAAACGGCGTTCAGGCAGTTCGGGGTTCCTTGCTTTAGGCCGCGGGACCCCGTTCTCTGGCACCCTCTTATGGCATCGCTCCTTTGGTCGGGGGGGCCCGGGATTCACCGCCTCAGTGGACCGTACTCATCCCGTGGGGGGGCTCAATCCCTCGTCGCAGTACTGCCTCGGCGGGAGCAGCGTCTTCAGGCAGCCATCACCTGTGCGCCCCCTGGTGGCCTCTCCCCGTTTGTCCTATTTTTACGCGGGGTACCGCACCTGGCCATAACCCTGCCCTCCTGCGCTCTGCATCACCCTTCAGTCCTTTTCTACATGCGGTTGAGGCTGGACGCACTAGTATCACTGGGAATTTTATTTTTGTTCCTGTTGTCCTTTCTTCTGGCTCCAGTTCCTTGGTCGCCTAGTCCTCCGTCTATGCGGTAGCGTCTGGGATTTGTGTCCTGTTCTTCCTGCGAATGTCGCTTCGCTAGGGCGGATCCCCACACTTTGCTTGGAGTGCCTTGGCCCGGAACATCATTGGGATTCCTGTTTCTACTACAACTCCCTCTCCGTCCAGGCACTCCAGCATAGAGCGGAGTGCCAACACTCTTGCACCAAGTCAACAACATCTCAAAGTCCTGCCACTACCATTTTAAAACTCTTAGGCAAGTCTTTCCATATCTCTCCTTTCCCAACAGATTCTCAGCCGTCCAATCAATTGTCATATCAAGACTGGATTATGCAAACCCCCTCTACCTCGGAGTCCATGCTTACCAACTGAATAAACTTCAAAGGGCCCAAAACGCCACAGCCAAACTGCTACTTGCGCTTGCCCCGAGAGACCACATCTCCCCAGCCCTTAAGACTCTGCACTGGCTTCCAGTGGCCCAAAGGGTGACTTTCAAAACCTTATGCATTTCTCATCGAGCATTGCATAAAACAGGACCTCAATATCTTCAAGACAAGCTAAAACCCTATCACCATCCACGTCCTCTGAGATCAAGCTGAGCCGGCCTACTAGTCATACCTGAAACAAACTCAGTCAGGTTAGACTGATCATCATTCTCAGCCTTGGCCCCCACGCTATGGAACGCATTCCCACCCCACATCCGCCTAACTGAAGATCTAATGTCCTTCCGCAAACTACTGAAAACTTGGCTCTTCCCTAAAACCAATCCATACGCAAACTAACCCAAACAGAATAACAGCAGCTCAATGACACCAATCCAACAAACTACTAGATCCTGAATAACAATAAGACAAATAACAATACAACATCAAGATCCATGTGAGAAATCGACAACTAATAACCGCTAATGTAAACTAAAAGGACAAACAGAAAAAAACGAGTAAAGTAGACCAAAGCTGTGAAGTGGGTAAAAAGAATAAATTGCACGGAAACTGTAATAAAGTTTAAATTAATGAAATGGATGTAATGAGTGCAATGGACAAAATGAACAAAAACGGGCAAAATTAATAAAGAGAAGAGGATGGAAAGATGAATAAAAGAGACTGATGAGTACAGAGACAGATGACTCAGACTGTATGAGTGCATGGCATAAATGGCAAGTACAGAAAAGAAGATTCAAGTACATGAGACGAGAGCAGTACATGAAATAGATAGAGAGCATGGAACGGATCCAGTGCGTATGACAAGTGACATGGCCTGAATCAATAATGCATGACGAACGAACGAAGTGAATGGAGCAGATGAAATCATTTGAATGGATGAAGCACGTGGAATGGATGAGCGCGCTGAGCGGACAAATGCATTGAGCAGATGAGTGTAAAGAACGGATGAGTCTATAGAGCGAATGAGCGTGTTGAGCGGATGAGCGTGTGGAGCGGATGAGTGTGTAGAGCGGATGAGTGTGTAGAGCGAACGTGGCTGTAGGGCGAACGAGTGCACAAGTGCAGAGGAGTGTGTAGAATGCAGGAGCAGATGAATGTGCTGAGCGGATAAGTGTATAGAGCGGATGAGTGTATAGAGCGGATGAGTGTATAGAGCGGATGACTTTGTGGAACTGCGTATATCAGATGAGTGTGCGGAGCGGAAGAGTGCGCGGAGCGGAAGAGGAAGAGTGCGTGGAAGAGGAAGAGTGCGCATAGCGGGAGCGGATGAGTGCGCAAGAGTGGATGAGTGCGCAAGAGCGGATGAGTGCGCAAGAGTGGATGAGTTGCGTAAGAGCCGCTGAGTTGCGTAAAGCGGACGGAATGGGTGACGCATATGGATGGAGGAGTGCTCAGAACAGATGGAGCGGGCAAAGTATGTGGATGGAATGGGGACGTATGTGGATTGAACGGATGAAGTAAGTGGAAGATACTGAAGTAACATGTGAACGGTACGGCTGAAATATGTGGAAGGTACAGATGAAAATGTGGACGGGGTGCATAAAACAACTTAGAATTGTGCATAAAACAACTTAGAATTCATGGAAATGATCAGAGTGCGTGGAACGGTTTCAGAGTGCGTGGAAAGGTTTCGGAGTGCGTGGAACGGTTTCGGAGTGCATAGAAGTGTGCGACATACATGAATGGTTTGTAATGCATGTAACGTTTGAAAGAGCATGTAAACCATCTTATCGCATCACCATGCTTACTCTCCTCTTTACACCACCACTCAACTAGAACACAGAGATACTATGACACCATTTGGTATAGCTGTTCTCATACCAACATCTGCCTCGTACTCCACATCACTCTAACTAATCACTGCTGGTTTCACATCCACCAGCCAGGCGTTCTCCTCAGGCCTAACGCAGCCAGAACCGGTATGGATAAAACCTGCCAGAACGAACACATACCCCTGATCTCTCAACCACCACACCTACCGCTATGAAGCAGCTATTACACGAATGCCACACCTGCTGCACACATATCCGGTACTCACAAGCACCTTTGACTCTCTCTACTCTCTCTACTGACTTGAACTTCGGTTCCCGAGGGCGTTCAACCTACCAGCGCCTTCAGACCATACCAATGGTACATAAGGCGCTATATAAATGCAAAAGTAACATAACATAACATATGGATAACCTTCAGTTTACATGTTCAAAAAATCACAATAGCAATAGTATATTCTCCGATCTAACATAAGCCTTAGTACGTATTTTAATACAATGCAGTTCAACAAGTGCTCACATTCAGTTATTTAGACATCATTGTGCTTAATATATGTTCATGGATTAGTATCGTTGGCACAGGTAATCCTCGATCTATAGGTCAACGATGGACAAGGTCTCATTACATGACCCTAACATTTGGCCTACGGGCAATTTAGGCATTAACTTGCATACAGAGGTCAAGACGGCCATGTTACAAACAGAAGAACACTGTCCACCATTTTAGAACACAGGGTGACTTTGGAGTGAGAATCAAAATGGCGGATGAATCTAAAATGGCGGCTTAATCGATCTAAGGTCGGAACCTTGCGACGCGGATTTCTTCGCAGAGTGACTGTGCTTACGCCAATATATACAATAAAGAGGGCACAATATGATTTCCCGTCTAACAACCCATCGCCTCCACCTGGGCCCCAGGCTGGATGGGGGGCCAGACACGTCAAACTCGGGAATGGGTTGTAGCGCCGCCGGGGCCCTCATCTGGGCCATTGCTGGAGGTTGTCGTGGTGGAGCTTGCAATTGTGGGACAGCCTGGGCCCCGTCCTGATTTGCTTGGTCATTCATGGGTTAGAGCGCACAGGCACCCCTTCTGCATGTTCAGGGGCCACAACTCACCCAGCCAGCGTGGTCTTCCACCTTCCAAACCAGAATTTCAGGCCTCCTGGCCTCCTTGATCTTCTGAACTCCCCACTCTGTCCACCAGCGCACACAGGCCCTCTGGTGGCCTGTGTGCCCCAAGGCCATGGAAGAGCCTGTGTACTCATGGGCTGGCAGGGTGCCCCCTGCCGAGGTATGCTAGCTGGGTGCCCCCAGCCTTGGTCCGCCTGGCCTGACATAATACTTTGGGTAAAAAACAGAGGGGGTCATTACGACCCAGGCGGTAAGTACACCAACTTTACCACCATGGTGTAAACTATGTTTACACCATGGTGGATGGCGGATTTACCGCCCCATTCCAAGGTGAGTCGGGCGGTAAATCCCCATTTCCCATTTACCCTTCCCCATTCCCATTTTTGCCCCATAGGGCATAATGGGAGTGGGGAAGGTGCTAATTACGGCACCGTAAATTACGGTGCCGTAATTAGCACCAAGGCGGTTTAGCGCCATGGATTTTAACGGCTGCTAAAAGCAGCCGTTAAAATTGGAATCAGGCGTTAAGGGTTAATGACGGCGTTAACCCTTAACGCCTGAGTTGTAATGAGGCCCATACAAACCTAATTTGCATATGGCTTGCACCAACATAAATTACTGCACAGAAAAGGACATCACGGGGAGCATCATCAGTCTTTGATACTTGGAGGCACCATGGAAGTGACTTTAGAATAAGTTGTCATAAATAAGCCAAATGGCAAATCATTTTTTGGTGCAAAATGCCTAAATTGCACTGTTATATATGGAGCAACTCTATAGTCAGGCTTTTTTTTTTTTAAATAACAGCATGATATATTAACACATAAGCTTTGAAGTGAATCACTTACAGAGCTATAGATAAGACACATTGGGCCTCATTATAAGGATGGTGGTACGGTAACAACGGTGCTGGTAAGCTACCGGAACCGTTGCTACCGTACCGCCATACTTCGAGCTGTGCTCGCGGCTACCTGTCAGCCCGCCTGGTCTGACCTGGTGGGCAGAGCGGCACCCGCGAGCACAGCATGTCTGATGCACCGGCACCGTTATTAACGCTGCCGGTGCATCCAAAATCCCCATTCCCATTGAGCCTTCTAGGGCTCAATGGGAATGGGGACTGACAGGTACCAGCACCCGGCAATGTAGGAATTACTGGATCTGGGAAAGTCAGTATACCCCAGTAATTCCTCATTGCCGGGTCCCGGATTGTTGCGCAAGTTTGGCGGTAGCCTGCCGTTTTACCAGAAAGGCTACCGCCAAACTTATAATGAGGCCCATTGTGATTACATGATCTGCCCAGGACCACACATTTTGGTTAAATGGTGAAACTGGCATGTGGAAAATGTAAGCAACTGAGCACATTTTCACAGATTTCGTTTTTATAGATATTTATTAAGGATTCCCTTTGCATTTTATGTGCTTAAATAATACTTTTTTTATAGCAATGCCTTGGAAGCAAAGGACATTACATAGGAAACTACCCTTTTTATTATTAACTTTACACTATACATCATTATAGAAATATGTTTGAGCAATAAGAGGATGGCTTTAGTTTTATTCTCTCCATCCTGCACTCAAACTCACAATAGCATCATGCAGATTAATGTGAACCTAACAAATCCCCCTTGAGTAAAGCCATAGTAATTATTTCATGAAGCCTGCAGCATTATGCAACCTTCCCAATGCTGATCACACTCTCTCATGCACATTTCTAAAGGGACAAAGGTCCCTGCTAATAGTGCCCCCTCCCACCCATTAGTGCCTAATGGCTCACATTCAAATGCTGTGTTAACAATTTGAGAGCCCCACTGCTGCTGCCCGGAGCTCCTTGGGACATTGTCCTGGCAGAGGCTTTGGAAAAGGGTAAGGTGTCCTGCTGCCAGGACAATGACTGTGCTGAACAGGAATTGCTCAGCACACATTGTCCTGCCAGCGGGCCACCTTTCCGAATGGGAGAGGTGGCCCACTGACGAAAGTCCCGGTCAGGCTCTCAACAGAGCCTGAGGGAGTGTGGGGGCAGCGTGCATTTCACCCATCCTCCTGATTGAGGGGCTTTAACACACCACATAAGACTTCCTCCATTAGGTTCTACACTTTTATTGTCAAAATGTAATATTCAAGAAAGAGCGTGAACAGTAATTTCAACTAAGTCATACATCCTAAAAGAGGCACATATAGAAACAACCACAAAGAGCAATACATAAGGAAAGTCGGTGGGTTCAAGGTGTGACAGAAGCAACAGGAACATCGATAAAACGGAGCACACTGATACAACGAGGCATTAGCAATGGCAACAGTTTGGGCTTTTGTGTAGGCATGGCAAAGGGTCTTGCCAGGCACAGTCGTATTGGTATTAACTGCACATTGATAGTTGCAGATGCAAAATGCTGCATGGGCATCTAAGCAGTTCCCGTCAAGTTCTACAGAGTGCTTATAAATCAAGTGGCTGAATGCAGACTTGGCTTCAGCATTTTTATTACACCAGTAGCGTGTTTACAGAGCCAATTAAGTCTGCAAGCTGTGTGCCAAACAACATCTACATGCTATGTGGCCCTCCTCATATGCCGACACCTAAACGGTTTCTGTCAAAGAGGCTGATACCTTAAAAGTAGGTACTGGAACAAAGAAGAGGAACATGAAGGTAATGTTTCTGAGAGATATGTGTAGAAATGAGCATTTCTACAGATAAAGTTGACTTCCTTAAATAAAACACATGGGCCTCATTACGAGTTAAAAATTGGGCGGCTGCCGTCAAACTCGTTATTTTACCGGCACCCGCCAATGGGGACGAACGTGGGTATTCCGACTTTGACAGACCCGGTCTGTCCCCATTGACTGGTGCCGGTAATAAGGAACTCCCCATTCCCATTTGAGCCCCATTGAGGCCCAATGGGAATGAAGTGGTCAGATGCACCAGCAACGTTTATACTGGTGCTGGTGCATCCGATATGCTGTGCTCACGGGTGCCACTATGCCTGGCAGGTCAGATCTGGAAGGCAGAAAGGCATCCGCGAGCACAACTCGTAGTCTGTCAGTCTGGATTCAACAGCACCGGCAAGCTTACCAGTGCCGTTGTATCTGGACCAGCAGACTTGTAATGACCCCCTAGTCTTGTTATTGTTCACAAGATACTCTATTATTCTTCATACAGAATCTATGCTGCTATCACACCCGGCTGGTGTGCATAGTGTAGTTCACTCCACAATCAGGAGAGCCCCATGGGATCAACCTCTCTGCCTGCCACTCCGTGCTTTTCTGTGCAACGCCCTGCAACACCCCCACACTCCTCCCGGCACCACGAGCGGTGTGCCCTTGTGGCGTGGGACAGAGCGATGCGGGCAACTCAGAGCACGGCACTACAGTATGCTGTGCAGAAACATCGACACAGTAGGCATACACATTGCCATGGAGACGTAGAAGGTGCTGGCAGCTGTAATGCAATATCCCCCCAGGAAGAGAGGTACATTGAAGAGTTACGCGGACCAATCGCAGCGGGGGCATCGAAGAGCAGGCAACGTTCCCTCTCTGGACAGGTACATGGCAGCAGTGGCCCGATTGGGGGAGACTTTAAGTGTGAAAAGGCTCCAACATGGGACAGAGCAATGGAGCATTGCTTATTACAGTAGGTGACGCCGGCGTGCAGCCGTGATGGCTGCAATGGGCTCAAAGCACCATTAATGCAGACAGACACTAGGCAGTAATGACCTGTTAGGCAGAACCACATGCAGTACCCTTTGGGAACACTACATGCAATTAAGACTACAAGTGTAAGCACACTTTCACCTTTAGTACAAGCCTGTACTACACAGTAAAGTGGTAGCGATGGCTGAGCAGCCAGACTTATCTCAACAGTTTAAGTGAGCAGTAGAACTAGTTACACAAAGGACCAACTAATACAGTGATTCAAACAAACACTTACTCAAGGTTTCTTGGTAAAAAAATATACATTTATTTACTCAGTTTGAAAACATTACACTAGCACAAGCAGCTCAATATCGCACACTAATAAACCACAAAAATACAACCGGTAAGTAAATGAACAAGTTTAGCTCCCCTGAAGTGGGAGCAAAATGAAACTTCAGATACTTAATAAAGGGGTAAAAGACAAGGTTATAAGAATAGACAGCCCAAATACATTAATAGGCAGGGCAAAGGATTTCAGTTAACTACAACCAGCAATTCAATTTGTAGGCCTGGGCCAAAGTCAATGGTTCAGAGTCTAGCAAAGGATATAGGATAGCACAGTTCTTGTAGTAACAGTTAGGTCTTTGCCACAGAGTTTAGAAGAATTTGGCTAGGCAAAGGGTTTGACGAATGTTTAAAGAAGGACAAGCCTTTGAAGTTGAGGAAAGTTCAGCAAACTTTCTCGATGGCCGAAAAGATTTCCGGACCGCGTTTGCAGAGTACCTTGATAATGAAGAGAAGCTGTAGCTGAGGCAGTTGTTCCTGTCAGTTCCTACAGATCTCGCTGTTCCTGACCTGCAGTCGTGGGGACAAGAAGGAGGATGTCAGGAGGTTCCTGCACTGCCAAGGGACGAGGCCAAAAGGCCTAGCAAGACGTCGGTTTAAGGTCCACAAGCTGGTTTCCTTCCCTCTGGCTATCCAGTTTTAAACAGCACTCTGATGAAAATATGACCAGGTGGGGACGGTGTCCATGTGGCTTGTGAGTTGGTTGTTCCCACCAAACTCAAGGCCAGAAGTTAACCTTGAAGGGCTTCTCTGTCGATTGGAGTTTCAGGCAATTCGGACCTGCAGCAGGGCTTCGCCGGTCATCCAGGAGTTGCAGCAGTGCTCTTCCTTCAGCTCGTCTTCTGTTCTTTCGTTCCAGTGGTCCACTCTGCTTTCCAAGTCCCACAGACCTGCTTTTAAACTGTTTTCCCCCATTCTTTCCAGCCTGGCTGTCACTCACACAGCAGGGTGGCTGTCCTTGCTGGACAGTCAGCCGGCCAATCATTCCACAGTGCATTCAGGTTTCCTAAGAGACTAAACACATGGAGTTTCGGGCACCTCCCTCCCATCCTGTCCACCCCAGACACTCAGGCGCCAGAGGAGGGCTTCAGCACTGAAGCCCGCCAAAGGCCAATGAACAAAGGGACCAAACCTGTTTTGGCGTGCAGAGACAAACACAAGAAGGACCTTTCCTAAAAGAAATGGTGAAAAAAGATGACCGGAGTCTGTTTTTACAGATAAGTCTTGGGTGCCATATTGAAAAACAATGCTCACCCGATTTTTAGCTACCGTTGTTAGCAGTCAGGAAAAATCATGGTAGTTGATCTAAACCATTGCTACCAGCCATTTAAAGTAGGAAAAGCTAACATTTGACTGTTACATGAGTGTTTTGACTCAGGGGAAGCTAGGCAACCCCTCCAACACTCTATAGGAAGATAGTGTGTGCTGGGCCAGTAAATTTAAAACGACTAGTAAAGCCAATTTAACTTTACATGCTCTGGAAGACAGTAGTCAGTCCCAGAGAAGGTATCAAAACCTTGGGAAGTCTGAAAGACATCCCTGTGCCGCTGCACTGAAGGTGCTGTGTGACACACAGAAAAAGATGATGCCACTGGAGTTGTTTTAAAACGCCATAACCAAAGAACACAAAAGTAAAACACACACAAAATACATGAAAGAGTGGGAAAAAAAGGCTCACACTCTTTCCAGGTAAAAAAAACAAATCCTAGAAATCCAGCAAAGTTGCTGGGGTTCTCAAAAGGTGAGAAAAATTAGCACATTTTAAGAATTCTCCCTAACATGACCCAAAGCAGGGTAACGTGGATGCCCTTGCAATAGCTACGGTAGGGCTTATATAGCAGCTATGTGGGCTTACAGTGGGGAAGGGAAGGACTGTATATCGCAGTTTGGTTGAAGGGTTGAGGAGGAGCTGACACTTTGGGCCAATGTTGAATTAGATCACTGTGCCTGCAACACTAAGTGCCCTTTGAGAATGCTGGTTTTTATGGCAGGGATACAGACATACTATGGTGGATGGTGGTATACGAAGGTCCAGTTACCTGAAGGAGACGCCCGGTTGTATATAAGGATTGGTAGTACTAGACTGCAGAAAGGCTAGTTCGGGGTCTGGACAGCGTCATTACACAGACCTTTTAGGGTGGATAGATAATACAGAGGATGCACAAGTGAAACACATGGTTGGACTAACTTTGTCCCAGGAGAGGGAGTAATATTCAGGAAAGTAGAGACAGTAAGTGGGGTCATCCGCAATAAAAGAGCAGAGGTACCTGGATCGAGGCACCTCGAAGATAGTGGAGTGGTGGAACTGTGGGCCATTATTTTTGATTGAGGCAGAAATAAGTTGCCGACCAGGTTGCTGTACTGTGGGTTCATATTGAGGGTTGGGACCAATTCGCTTCATTTGATATTCAGTGATTGTTGCTGAGGGTGAGTAGAGGGGACAAGCTACAAAACCACACTGGTTGCAGGCAGTGGCAGCCTGTAACTAGTTATAAGTGAAAATTATTAGTGATCGATGGCTGCCCAGGCAGTGAGGGTTGAAAATAGGAGTAAGTCAAACTGTACTAGTACCATTGTGAGGGAACATAAAAAGTGAATAGGGCCCTGATGTCAAAATCAAAAGACAAGGCTGCCCACGC
Source organism: Ambystoma mexicanum (assembly GCF_040938575.1). Classification (NCBI taxonomy): domain Eukaryota; kingdom Metazoa; phylum Chordata; class Amphibia; order Caudata; family Ambystomatidae; genus Ambystoma; species Ambystoma mexicanum. The sequence goes on along the minus strand of NW_027182496.1, from coordinate 1,128,353 downwards.
TAGACGGAGGCAGCCACCGGCGGAACAAGAAGGGCAGCTCGGGCAGTGCTCGAAGCAATGTGGAGAATTACAGGCAGGCTTGATTAAAAAGCGCAGTGGGCGGAATTGAAAAGAGATGGTATAGAGCCTGGAGTATTGGCGTTTAGCAAAGAGGACCTTAATGAGTGTTTGCAGGTGATGGAAGGGAGGCTTACAGATCATTTTCAACTGCAATTTACATCACTGTAAAAAGTGCTGAGAGCCTCCATAGCGAAAGTTAAAGAGGAATTGAAAGAGCTTTGTCACAGAGCCGATATCACAGAACAAGGCTTTACAGAAACATCTGAGGAGGTCCAACAAAACTGTGAATTGTTGGAGGACTTGGCGAGAGTTTCCCATAACTTGGAGCTACAAGTTGAAGATTTAGAGAACTGATCAAGAAGAGTTAACATCTGTATCAAAGGCTTAAGTGAATCAGTTATGGACACAGATTTCAAGGCTACGGTTCAACAATGTTTTGGTAGCTTGCTGACGGGCATGCAGCTGGAGGATATAGGGATTGATCAGATTCATAGGGTGGGCCCGAGAATGAGTGAGACAGGGACTAAACCCAGGGATGTGGTGGATGCTATGACGAATTATGCTGTGAAAGAGAACATTCTACGGGCAGCACGGGCAGCTGGTGAAGTAGTGATCAATGCAGATTCAGCTGTATCAGGACTTGGCGATGGCAAAGCTCCAGAAGCAAAGAGATATGGGTCAAGTTACACAGACTTTGAATGCAAGACACATTTTGTACAAATGGACCTTTCCTTTTGCTTTGTTATTTACCCTGGAAGGGATGCAACATTGCATAACTATGTGTGCCGAGGGCCTGGCGTTGCTACATATATAAGAGGAAGATAGGCATGAAGAGAGCCGGGCGAGGTCTTCTGCTCAGCAAGGGATGCAGCGTTGGGATTAGTCACTGGTAAAGGGGAAGAGAGGAGGTCATGGTACCTGTTTAAAGGGCCCTCGAGGAAGAGGTTTGGGGAGTAGGTTGGAAGGGAGTGTCACTGGCTCACCCTAAAAGTCTGATAATGTTTATTCTGAGGAGGGGGATGACCTTAGCAACTATAAATGAATATAACACTGGGCAGATATAATGGTTGTTCATGGTGAGGGCTTGGGGGGGAAATTCTTGGAACTCAAGGGAGGTGGTAGGAGACTTCCCGCTGGGAATGTCCCCAGGATTTCGTTCGGGCCTTAGCTTGGGGTATCTGTCCCAAGGTTATCATAAAATCATGGGCCTGGGCCTGGGCCTGGGCCTGGGAAGGGGAGTGGGGAAATGAGAGAGGGAGATGAAATGAGGGAGGGTGGGAATACTGAACAGAAGGAAAAACAAGTGGTATTCATGGGGAAGATTACACAGGTAGTCGCAAACCATGTATATAGTAAATATTGAAAGTATTTTCATATAATGTTAGGGGTTGAATTCCCCAGCTAAACAGAGAAAGGTAGAGAGGATAATTAAAAGAGGGATGTGGATATTATAATGTTGCAAAAGATGCATATTAGAAAAGTGGATCGGGTACTGAGGAGATTTTGAATGTTTTATAGAGTATTCCAGTCTAATGCGGGGGGGAAGACTCTTTATGTTCTAATAGGCATTAAACATTTGTTGGAGACAACGGTGTTGCAGCAGAAAGTACACCCGGAGGGTAGGTACTTATTTGTTCAATTGCAGATGGAATATAAATCGATAACATTAGCTACAGTGTATGTGCCAAATATGAGGCAGATAGCATATATATATTGGAAGTATTAAACAAACTGGAATAATTTGCTAGCAGTGACATAAGGTGTCTCCAGAGGTCACATGGGATGCTTTCAAAGTAGTTATCCGGGGAGAGCTTATAGTGCTGAAAGCACAGAGGTAGAAGATGAGGGCCAAGGCCAAGCTAGAACTAGACTTAGAATCTCAACTGCAGGAGACTCAGATAGCTAATGCCAATCAGAGGACGCGGGCGTTAACTAATAAATTGAAAGTGGTGAATAGCCAGCTAAATCTATTGAGAACTAGAAAGGCTGAGAGACCTTTGTTGATATCCAAGCAGAGATATTATATTCGGGCCAACAAGGCAGACAGGCTGTTGGCTCGTCAAATGAGGGGTGTAGGCACTGCAAAATTGATACAACAAATAAATCAATTAGATGGGTCAGTGGCGACAGGGACGGTGGAAATAACTGAAGCATTTGCTCAATATTATGAAACATTGTATATGTTAGACTATCCGGGGGAGGGAGAGATTCAAGAATATTTGACTGTAATAGACTTGCCAAAAATATCGCCAGAAGAGCAGGCAGACCTGAATAGGGCGATTACAGAGGAAGAAATGACGATAGCTATAAAGGCTTTGTCATTAAATAAGGCTCCGGGACCTTATGGATTTCCGGCACTGTTTTATCAAAAGTATGCTAAGCAACTGGCCCCGAAGTTGATGGAAGTTTTGAATGCGATAGTTATTAAAGGGGCAGTCACACCTACAATGTCGGAGGCTAAGGTTGTGGTATTTGGGAAACCGGGGAAGGAACCAACCAGATGTGGCCCCTATAGACCCATTGCTTTGTTAAACATTGATGCAAAGTTGCATGCAAGTATGCTGGCAGCGAGATTAGTACCTTGCTTGCCTTCATTAATACATATGGCTCCATCAGGATTTATAGCAGGTAGACACACTTCAGATAATATTAGAAGAGTTGAACATATAGTAGAAAAGGTTCAAATTAAACAAATCTCTGCACTTATAGTTTCGCTTGATGTCGAAAAGGAGTTTGATCGGGTAGAATGGACTTTTTTGTTTAAAGTGATGGGAAAATGGTCATGGGACCTACATTTGTTCAAATGGTGCAGGCCAATTATCAGTCTCCTACATTACGATTGGTGATTAATAAACAGATCTCACGTAGCATCAGAAGTAGTAAGGGTACCTGTCAAGGATGCCCAATTTTGCCCCTCTTATATGCTTTGAACATGGAACCATTTCTAAGTAGAAATAGGGTACGAGATGGAATACAGGGCACTAGGTTTGGGAGTGTGGTTCATAAGATTGTGGCTTTCGGGGATGATAGGTTATTGATGCAGCAGGAACCCAGACAATCAATACCAACTTTATTGGAGGCATTGGGTAGAATCGAACAGTTGGCGGCAGGGTTGAAGGTTAATATGGGGAAGTCGGAAATGTTGGCGCTAGGTCTGTCCCCATGTCAGAAGGACAAGTTATCTACCTATTCGCCATTTACAGAGGCGGATAAGTATATACAATACTTGGGGGTTATAACCAGGACGGTTTCTCAATTATATGAATGCAATTACACACAAGCATTAGAGCAAGTGAAAAAAATCTAGGAAGATGGAACCCGTATCATGATTTGGTAGGATATCCAGAGTTAAGATGGTGATTCGTCCCAGGTTGCTGTATAAGTTTCAAACTCTTCTAGTAACGATCCTAGATCATACTTTAAGGAACTTAATAAAGAAATTAGGAAGTATATCTGGCGGCATAAGATGCTGAGAGTGGCTTTTCATATTTTAACAGCATCTAGGAAAAATGGGGGACTGGGCTTGCCACACTTTGAAAACTATTTTGAGGCTGCACAGTTACGGGTGCTCCGTGAATGGTTTAAGGGGGATACTGGGAAGTTATGGGTTCACATTGATCGAGCAGTGGCTGGATGTCCACTAGATGGGATGTTATGGCTGGAATTACATGATAGACCCTGAATACAAGAGCTATCAGGGTGCTACCAGTAGTGGTAGAGATATGGGATCTCCTGCTGGTTAGAGGGGCTTTATCTACACGCCAGTCACCATTCACCCCACTGTTTGAGAATCCACAGCTTTACCCAGGGACGGTGAGGGGATCATTTAAGCAATGGCGAACGTGGGCTTTATAAACATAGGGGATATGGTACAGGGAGGGTCTTGAGCACGTTTGAAGAGTGTAAACACAGACTGGGGCTAGAGGAAAGGTATAGGCTTGAATATTACCAACTACGACATTGGGTGAATAGTTTGGGGTTGAGGGAAGTGGTGGAGAGAGAGCTCACACTATTTGAGAAAAGCATCACTGCCCACGTTGGGAATAGGCAAATGGTCTCTAAACTGTATTCGATCCTCCTTCATGAGAAAAAAGAACAGATTTGGGGGTATACGCTTAAATGGGAGAAAACATTGGGGACTGAATTGCCGAAGGAGTATTGGGAATTTTTGTGGAAAAATATCCCTAAACTAACGAGATCCATACAGATAAGCAAGGCATGGTATAGGGTTATGTATCAGTGGCATTATACGCCTGAGAAATTCCATACACTGTTTCTGGCCTCTTCGGAGGAATGTGGGAGAGGGTGCGGAAGGAAGGGGGACTGGCAGCATATTTGGTGGGATTGCCCAGAATTAGAGAATGTTTGAGAGGAGATCACCAACAGTTAACTTAATCCTTTCCTCAAACTGATAAATGGTCTCCAACAATGTGTCTATGGGGTCTATTTGACCAAGAGAATATAGTACTCACTAAAACGCAGAGCAAGGCCTTGATATTGATGGTGATCGCTGCATAGTTGGTTATTGCGGCCACTTGGAAGCAGAAGAAGCCGCCTGCGGTTCAAGATTGGCGGATTAAACTGTGTGGGTTTGTAACCTTGGAGTGGGTGACTTATAACCTGCAAGGAGAACAAGAACAATTTCGGCAGGATTGGGTTGATGTGCTGGAGTATCTCAATGGGGACTTTGTGCAACAATGGTGTCCACACAATTTGAGGATTTTGAACATTATATAAATGAAGCTGAGTACTATACTAATCTGTAATTTGTAAAAAATTCTGTTTGGATGGGTGTGGGGTGATGGGATGGGATGGGTGGGGGGAAGGGAAATAATCTTGTTTCTTTGAAAATGTCAATAAAAATACCTTAAAAAAAAGAAATGGAACAGTTCCTATTTCATCAACATTGCAGCCGTGGAAGCTGTCAATGTTTTCAACGCCGTGAGGCCTCATTAGACTATGTTTCACCATGAAAATATTTGAAATAAATAAAATAAAAATGTTACCTACTCCTGCTCACATGCAGATCACTCTAGCAAGCGTATTAATCCTCTTCACAGCAATATTACCAGGCTGGCTAGCTTATAGACTGTGTATATCATACATTTGTTAAGAAGGAGATGTATACAGCCGGAGCAGGCAGTATGTAAAAACATATTCATTTGCATGCATATTAATGCCATTCAATGGTGCCCCAGTGATTGGTGGTGTTCCAGAGGTGGGGATTATTCTTATAACATGTGTTTATCCCTTCTATGATGATTTTCAGGATGCCACATGGGTGCTGGTATTGCGTTTGTCTTTCTCTCTCTCTACCTGTCTCTTTCACATAATCTTTGACAAAACACTCTCCATAAAATAAATGTACTCTTGCCACTTCAAAAATACACCTTTACCATTAACCTCATAATTGCAAGGTCTTTGATAGACCCAAAAGTATAAAAGGCTCAGTCTAGAGGTGATCCTCAGATCTCTTTGGTGGTGACTCAACCCACGGAACAACCTTATTGGCTTAACAGATGGCTATAGCCGGTCATGGTCCACAATCGCGTTCCATGATCGGCAAGACTTGACCATGATTGGCGATGCTTGGCAAAGGTTGGCTATGATTGGGGATCTTTCAAAAAAGGTAGCAGGCGCTCCTCTCCAGAAAGAACATATACTTGTATCCTACGGGTCAGAATGACCCATTCCTAGTTAGATTGCACAAAGGGTTAATATGCCTGCTCTGATTTGACTGTTACATGCACTGCACATACCTACCATTCTATACAACGCAAAAGCCGTGGCCCCTGAAGCACACCTCTGAAAAACTGAAATATATATTACGATTTGCTCCTCATAAAAACAAATGTCCCTTCTTAGAAAGGCAGGTGGCTCTTTTCAACAAAAAAGGTGGTTCTTACTAGCAGCACTCTGATGAAACCATTTTAATTTTAAGGTGTAACAAAATCAGATAATTTGCATGTGTCTGTCCCTCCCGGTATTAAGGAAGTGCCAGCCTCAGGCATATGCGACCTGGGCAGTTGCCCAGGATGCCACATTAACATAATTTACATGGGCACCCTAGCGTCTGCCACACCAGCATAGAGGGTCCTTTAAAGAGCTCCTTTGTGCTGGCGTGGCAGTGGCCAATGTACCTCATGTAAAATAAAAGGCTCCACTGTGCTGGGCGGCAGCATCATCAAAGTTAGCTGGGAGGACTCCAACGTTTCACTTAAGTTGGGTGCTGCTGCTTCCCAGCATGGCAGAGAAGTTTTTCAAAGGGCGCGGATGCCATGCCAGCTATGGGGAGTCTTTCAAGGGCTCCCCCAAGCTCCTGTGGTTAAGGTGCTGTATTTAAATAAAAAACACCCGCTCTCGTGCTGTCACTGGGTGCTCCAGCATGGGAGTGAGGCCTTTTTCATTAAATAGTGCTCTGCTGCTACACCAGAACGGGACAGCCTTTGAAAGACTGCCCATGCTGGTGTGGCAGCAGCGCACTATTTAAGTGATAAACTCTCTGCTTCAACACAGCAGCTTGGAGCTTTTCATTTAAATAGGATGTTGTTGCTACATCAGTACCACCTGTAGCTTTTGAAAGGCTTCCCTGAGCTGGTGTGGCAGCAGTGCCCTACCACCTTCCAGATACAGAGGGACGCCCTGCGGCAGACCAGGCTTACAGCCGCCCGTCTGCCTCATGGGGTAGAGCTTGCTGAGGTGGCATGTTGCAAGGTTCTGGACAGAACTGGGACTTGCTTGTACTTCAGAGACATCTTCCAGAATCAGAAGACACTGCTCTAGTATTTATGCGAGTGAGTGGGGGCTGTGCATGGGGGATGCAGCCGCTTCACACATGTGCTTAAGAGGGACACATTGAAGCAATCAGCGAGGGATCCTAGCATTATCGGTGTCCCAACAACGAGTCTGTTTGGGTTGTAGCTGAAGACTGTGACTGGAGGCAGACCTAGTTCTCAGCTGTCAAACCCTCTGAGGAAGCCACTCCCCAGGGTTATGATCAAGCTCAGTGAGACAACTTGTCAACTAACTGCCAACTCACCATAGCTTTGGCAGAGCCTCAGTTTTTTGTGATTGCCCAGATACAATTCCCTTTCACACTTTCCCTTCATTATAAAAAAACATGCAATAGTCCCTCAGTGGCTGATTAAAGCTTGCACCCTACGTCTGTTTACCCGCTGTGCAAAACCTGAAGGTGTCTCCCTGGCTAAACCCCAGTGATCTGTCATCCAGGTGGCCGGGACACGGACATCACTATTGGATCCAGTTCCTGGGGGTGGACTAGTGAGGGAGGATCACCTGGATGGGGGAGTCCTCAGGAGTGGGATTGGGACACCCATGGGTGAGACACAGTATCCCCCTTCCTTCAGTACCTCTTTTCCACATCCGGTTCCATAGGTCATTCAAAAAACGCTGCCCTCTTTTCCGACACGAACACTTTCACACAACATGAAAGACAACGGACTAACATGAGAGCTGTTTACCTGACTTGTCCCAATACCAGGGTCAGGCAAAGTCAGGCAATTGATCAAAATCACACACACCTGACGGCCCTTTCCCTTCCCCATAGGGATAAAAGGGGGAGCAAGAGAGCATAGTACGAGCAAAGCAGTCCACACAATGAGACAGCTGTGCAGACCAGGCAGTTCGAGAGGAGGAGAAAGGCAGCAAATATCGAGAGGCCGCCGAGGAGAGACACAACCTTGCCCTTCTTGACAAAACCCAGCGAATCCTCCACAGAAGGAATCGTAAGACCAAGGACAATAGCCCAAGTGTCCTGCAGCAGATGTCAACGGTAAACAGAACCTATCAACGCTGATAAGCCGGAGCGAGGGAGACTCCTGCTACCATGGTACCTGCCTTGACTCCAGTTACAAGGAAAGCCAAGCGATTCATCACAGCCGGTGAGTCGAAGGGGAAACCGGTAAGAACGGGCTGGATGGAATGAAAGTCGCAAAGTGGCAAAGTAAGAGAAGTTCAAAGAACTGTAAAATTGTAAAGGGGAGGCCAGCTGCAGAAGGGGACTGGCACCATGTGGTTGCTGTCTGAGTAAAACGACAGATACCAAAAGGCCATAGTAGAGCCACTGAGATAGGTCAAAGTGGTCATACAGGAGGTCAAGTAAAATCCCCATACAGTCAAAAGCCTTTGACCTAAGAAATATAAGAACGCAAGGGAAGTGAATTCTGCAAACACTGAAAGTAAAGGTGAACGTGAAGTTGACAAGAGTGAACCCGGAAGATGGATGCTGAAGAAGAGGGGAAAAAGTCTAAAGTCCCTTAGAAACAGTGCTTTGACAAACGTGAACCTGGTAGAGGGATGTCCACTATGAACTATTAGAAAAGACATTAAGATTTGTGAACCAAGAGAAAGCCACAGTGACCCCGGTGGAGGGAGGCTGAAAGCAAAGAGGGGTTTGCACCCGGAAGAGGGGGATCTAGGGGTGAAGCCATCACCCGAGAAATACGCCATAGTGAACCTGGTGGAGGAAGGCTAAATGCAACGAAGGGTCTGCACCGGAAGAGGGGGAACCAGGGGTGAAGCCATCACCAGACAAATATATAGAACAGACTTTGTGTTTGTTAGTCATTTTTGTAAACCTATCAGGCCCTCGGGAACGGGAGATTCAACCACCGAATGCCTTGATATCGATAGGAACTGTGTTAGGATCCAGGCCCGGAAGAGGGAATCCTGGGGTGAAAGTCATCACCCAATACCCACTGAATAGGGACTGTATATTTGATTTGTGGAAAGTGATTGGTACCTGAAAAGGAACTTTGTGTTTGTTTGTTATTTTACTCACCCTCGAAGGTAAGAGACTTTTTAAAGGTAAAAGAGACTTGGCCAGTGAGGCTCCTGATAAGCTAAAACAGAACTGTTGTCTCACACTGGGAGAGCTAGAGAATGTGCTCTGCTCCAAGATTCCGCCTCAACCCGTGCTCCAAACGTGGGGAAGGAAGGCCCAGGGTACCATATCCAGACATATTATTTGTGAACATTTCTTTCTTTTCTTGAACACTATCCCACACCCTTTTTGTATTAGTTGTAAGGTTTGGCAATAGGATTCTTAGTATAGGCCCTTTATCATTTGATACAATGCCACAAGAACTGCCTTATTTTCATTTGATGGTTGACGCTTGCTGCTATCTTAGATTTAGGTTTAGGTTAGGCGTTTTTCCAACCGTCATGCAGTTTAATATAAACCCTTGAACTGTGATCACTTGTGTCTGTCTTTATTGTTGCCGCCATGAGTTCCTTACACCACTCTCCCCCTTTTTCCATCTTCCCCCTCATCCACAGAACTTCCTGACAAGAGTTAATATCTGCCAACTAGATATGTGCCATTACACGTAGGTAATAGCGCTATGGGTCTATAGGAGGCACAATTAGTGGGGTCTTTCCTGGGCTTCAGGATTAGCATAATCATGGCTTCACCATAGAAGGAGGGAGCCTTGCTGTAAAGCTTCTTGCCAGACTTTCAACAAGTGCAGGGACACTTTAGGACCAAATTCATAAAAAAATACAGCCATTAGACCATCTGATATCCAGACTTTTGCGGTGGTGGGAAGCGCTGCAATGGTTAATCATTATATCGTTTTCCGTGATTGGGGCATTTAGGAGTATAGGGTGCTCTGATTTAACTTGTGCATTGATATATTGCATAGGTTTGCTTTGAGTTCCATAGGGAATTGTGTCTTCTTCCTAGCATTCAGTGTCTTGCAATAAATATGAAACATATTCACTATGTCACTTAGATCTGACATGAGTGTCCCTTCATCGTTCAAAATGGTCGCTATGTTTGTAGGCCCCTGATCTGAATGCAAAATAAAAGAGGTGATGGCTGTAAGGTTTAGAATTAATCTTAACCTCTGGCATTGCTCTGGGCAACCCTCCAGGCCATTGTTCTTCACCTGCCAAGCCATTACAAAAGGGGAAAGACCATATGCAAATCAAGCTTGGTCCCACCCCAATAGGGGCACTCCAGCACAAACTATTAGGTCACATCCCTTCTGCACAAGACCACAAGCATCCCCAAACATGTTTTGGCCTTGTTGGGCCTCATCAGTGAGGAGTAGCTTGGGTCTCTCGGCCCAGCAGATACGTGACCCACGTCTGGGCATAGCTGTCCCACTCAGGGTGACAAAAGCAAAACAAAAAAGGTGATGTCTTTTTCAGAACACAACAGTCAGGCTAGGAAGCGGCAGGTCTTTGGTCCTCTCCATATTTCGGGTCTGTATCTGGGAAAAAACTAATTTCACCTCCTGATCTGCCAGTGATCGGAAATTGGTCCAGTTTAACTTTTATGGATGAAAGCAGGATGTTATTGCTGGACCTGATCTATTTCAATCTCAAGACGTCTGATCTGTACCTCGAGTTCCATCAAACTCCTCCTTATGGCCTTATGAACTCCATTCTCTATGCCTATGCAGCACTAAGATAAACCTTGAATGCCTCCCAGATAGTAGACATTCAGGCAGATCAAGCCGATATTACTTTAAAAAAGGTGTTAATGACCACGCTGATGTCACTTTTAAATGCTACATCCGACAGTACATGCAATTTAAAACACCAGAGAAGTTGCTCAATTACATTCTTCTCAAGAAGAAATGTCCACAATACGGGGGGGGGCGTTCTGATAGAGTCCTAGGGGAGCAGAGTACACTCCTGAGACCTATGTAACAGTCCTGTCCCGATTAAGATACATTCAATCAGTTACAAATCATGGACTGAAGAGTAATATGAATATTTCCCATCACTTGGATGGAGTGTCCTCCACAGGTCCAAAAGCTCAAAATCATCCATGCCCTTGTGACTTTCCTGTGCAGACAATGAAAGAGCTCTAGGAACCCTGCTGGATCTACCTAGGAAGGTGCTTAAAATGGTGTTGAAATCTCCAGCCTATATCAACTGGGTATAAAGATGTTTAACACATTTACTGTGGTTTTTGCTGCCTATGCTCTTGTGAGGTGGAGGAGCATTTTACCCTAACACGACTGCGGAGGTGAAGTGGAGGGACAAGTGGTTATTGGTGGTTCATGGTGGAGGGGCATGGAGTGGTTACTCCAGTCACCAAGGTCTGCAAGTAAGTTATCGGCCAACCTTTGTTGCTAACCCGGGTTTCCACACTCCTCTGCACTTTGGTACTTCCGCATGATAGTGGACTCAGAGTGCTTAAAACCTGTAACCCGAAAGTGGGAGAGTGAAAGCTGGACTGTTGTAAAACTGTACGTGAATATATTTGCACTCCCCTCCACTTTTGCTTTCTACTCTACGTCCAGCCAACTGAGTGGCTATTTACGTATTCTGGCAATTGGATAAGGAGGAGTTTGCCAAGCTAGAATCACTCCCGAGAGCCGTGCTACTGGTTGACTATTGATTTGCCACCAAAATCTATCACTCTCCAATGCCTCTGACTGTGTCAAGTTTTGGGTTTATGAGAGGGGTGGAGTCAGGGGTGGGACAGACTAAAACTGCTCCTTGAGCCATCGGGCGTTCCCTGTCCCCCCTCTCTGGGTCTCTGGAGGTTTTTCCTGAGGACTGGCCGCCGGTGGCAATCTGTGACCGTGGGTGGTGTGGCTGCCTGTGGACCCGAACAGTCCTTACTAAGCTATCAATCCAGGGCGGCGGGTGGCTATATTTGTCCTGCGGATCGTTGTGGTTCTCTATGGCCAGCAGCCCATTACAATTTGTTTCTTACTCATTGGCGCGTGCCAGAAGGTCCCGCTGTATAGTCACCATTTAGACATTGACTTTTTAGCAGTCTGACCTTTACACTTTTTAACCAATTTTATAACTGCTCAATTTTAATGTTCTTAGGTGCATTTATACTGTAAAGTATTTTAAATAGCTTCTGTGTATAAGGTGTGTATAATGTGTGTATAAGGTATTGTGCTGCACAGTTTCTTACCTTTATTACCACCATGGTGAAAAGAAAAGCAATGAACGATAGGAGACCGGGGGCACTGACAAAAAGTGCAAAAAAGCCTAAACAAATGAAAACAGAGCAGAAGCTTGCCCAGGCTAATCCCCATCTTTTGCAATGCTCCCTTGATTCGTATTTGGAAGACATGGCCAGCAAAATAGTGAATCGCATTACCGTTACTGAAAAAGCCACATGGGATGCTATTTCAAGTTCAGGAGAGAATCTCAAAGTTAGCACCACTGAACGAAATTGTCATATTGAGGGGATAGGAGCTTTAGGGGGCACAGTGGTTCAGGCATTGCTCTACAGAAGCAGGTGGTTGGGGTGCTTATTCCTCAGGATTCTCTGCACCCTGGTACGGAGGCAGATAATGAAGTAGACGTAGAAGGTGAGGGGGTGGGACTATGGATGGGAGAGCGGGTGTTGAGGAGTGGGGTAGTAATGTATCAATTGATGAGTAGCCATATGGGTGGGAGGGAACCAAGTCAGGATCTAAATTCCTCCTCTCGGGGAGGAGGATAAACTCTGGTTGGAATCACTTCTAGATGTAAAGCTCAAGCCCCTTCAGGCCATCCTGGAGTCATTGCAGACGTTTAAGTCCGGGGTAATGAACACACTGGCTATCCTGAATGACTCAGAGTTCTAACAAAAAGAGTGACAGAAATAGGTACGGTTGGGGTTGGTGTTAGGGAGAATTCTCAAGAATGTGCTAATTTCCCTTACTTTTTGAGACCCCAGCAACTTTGCTGGATTTCCAGGATTTTATTTTTTACCTGGGAAGAGTGTAAGTGTTTTTCCCACTCTTCCGTATATTTTGATGTGTGTTTTACTTTTGTGTTCTTTGGTTATGGAGTTTTTAAAACAACTCTATAGGCATCATCTTTTTCTGTGTGTCACACAGCACCTTCAGTGCAGTGGCACAGGGATGTCTTTCAGACTTCCCAAGGTTTAAATACCTTCTCTGGGACTGACTACTGTCTCCCAGAGCATGTAAAGTTAAATTGACTTTATGAGTCTCTTTAAATTTACAGTTCTGGAGGGGTTGCCTAGCATCCCCTGAGTCAAAACACTCATGTAACAGTCACATGGTACCCTTTCCTACTTGAAATGGCTGGTGGCAGTGGTTTAGATCAAACTATGTTGATTTTTCCCGACCGCGAACAACGTTAGCTAAAAATCGGGTCAGCCATGTTTTTCAATATGGCGCCCAAGACCTATCTGTAAAAACAGACTCTGGTCAACTTTTTTCGCCATTTCTTTTTGTAAAGGTCCTTCTTGTGTTTGTCTCTGGGCGCCAAACCAGGTTTGGTCTCTTTGTTCATTGGCCTTTGGCGGGCTTCAGTGCTGAAGCCCACCTCTGGCGCGTGAGTGTCTGGGGTGGACAGGATGTGAGGGAGGTGCCCGAAACTCCCCGTGCTTAGTCTCCTAGGAGACCTGAATGCACTCTGGCGTGATTGGCCGGCTGGCTGTCCAACAAGGACAGCCACCCTGCTGTGTGAGTGACAGCCAGGCTGGAATGCATGGGAGAAAACTGTTTAAATGCAGGTCTCTGGGACTTGGAAAACAGAGTCGACCACTGGAACGAAAGAACCGAAGGTGAGCTGAAGGAAGATGACTGCTGCAACTCCTGGATGACCGGTGAAGGCCTGCTGCTGGTCCGAATTGCCTGAAACTCCATCAACAGAGAAGCCCTTCAAGGTTAACTTCTTCCCTTGAGTTTGGTGGGAACAACCAACTTGCAAGCCACCTGGACACCATCCCCTCCTGGTCGAATTTTCTGCAGAGTGCTGTGGAAAACCGGATAGCCAGTGGGAAGGATACTGGTTTGTGGTCTTTAAGGTACTCACACCTTAAACCAATGTTTTGCCAAGCTTGTGGCCTCTTCCTTGGGCAGTCCAGGAACCTGCCGACGTCCTCCTTCTTGTCCCCACGACTGAAGCTCAGGAACAGTGAGATCTGCTCGAACTGTCAGGAACAACTACCTCAGCTACAGCTCTTCTTCACTTTAAAGGTACTGTGCAAACGTGGTCTGGAAATCTTTTCGGCCACAGTGAAAGTTTGTGAAACTTTCCCGACTTCGAAGGCTTGTCCTTCCCTAAACCAACATCTAACTTTTCGTCTGACCAAATTCTTCTAAGATCCGTGGCAAAGACTTAACCATTTACTACCAGAACTGTGCTATCCTCTATAAAGACTCTGAACCATTGACTTTGGCCTGGCCTATGAACTGAATTGCTGGTTGTAGTTAACTGAAACCCTTGCCCTGCCTAAGAAAGTATCTGTGCTTCATTTCTTATAACCTTGTCTTTTTACCCCTTTTTAAAAGTAACTGAAGTGCCATTTTGCTCCCACTTCAGGGGAGCTGAACTTGTTCAGTAACTTATTGGTTTTGTATTTGTAGTATATAAGTATATGATACTGCACTGCTCTTGGTAGTGTAATGTTTTCCAAATGACTGTGTAAATAAATGTACATTCTTTTACCAAGAAACCTTGAGTAAGTGTTTGTTTGAATAACTGTATTTGTTGGTCCTTTGTGTAACTTGTTCTACTGCTCACATTACTCTTGAGATAAGTCTGTCTGCTCAGCCACTGCTACCACATTACTGTGTAGAACAGGCTTTTACCAAAGGTGAAATTGTACTGACACTTGTAGTCTTAATTGCATGTAGTGTTCCCCAAGGGTTCTGCATGTGATTCTGCCTAACACTTGGGGCAAAGCCAAATGGTAAGATACTATAAGGGGGGGTGGGAGGTGAGCGTCCTGGTCCAGTCACTGAGGTTAGCGGGCCGGAGATGCCGGCAAAGGATAAGGAAGTAACCACAGAGTTAAGCTCAGTAACTGTTAATTCTAATTTTATGGGGACTGGGAGGTCCGACGTAAGCTTTAGGACTTTGATAGGAGACACTGGGGCTGATGTGTATATAGGAGTGCCGGAGAAGAGCATTTTGAATTGACCACCTGCATCAGCCCTTCTTGTGGGATTATCATGGGTGTACCGGGGCTCCCTAATTGTGGATTTGAATAAACTATTTAATTCATGAATAAAGCGACCCATTGGCTCAGCACCAACCTGATTGGACTGAACATATACCCAAGCCTTATATTAATGGCAATAAGAGTAGGATGAGTAGGCCAAAAAACTAAATGTATGGAGGCGGACTGCGTAGTGGTTTCCTTCTCGGATGCAATGATGGCTAGTTGTTTGGTGAACTCTAATTTATCCATAGGTCTAAAACCAAACAGCTACTGTCTCCATAGTAGGCTGGTCTCTGGATTTTTGCTACGGTTGTACAGGGAAGGTGGCTGATTCCGGGAACGGCTTGAGCGAATTTGTTAGGAGGAGGGAAGCACCGAGTGACCCCAGGCACGGGGGCCTTTGTATCCACCTCTTGGCCACAGATTCTCCTTGGGTTGGAGGTCAAACACTAATTTAGAAATATTGAACGCACAGAAGGGAGGGGCACATACTATTGGGTTGAGCTAGCTAATCGGTATGAGGCACTGACCACTTGTGAAGATCTGTAGCAACGTACTGCTGACCGGCCCAGCACAGTCGACCGGGAGGGTTGAGAAGGGAGGGGGGCCCTGGGTCCTGAGATTGGGGGACAAATGTTATCTAATTGTTATCTAAAGCAGCCCCTTTGGTGGCTAGCTGGCTATCCTGGAATATAGCCGAGGCCAGGGGGAAATTCGAAGGTTCAAAGGGGAAAGCACTGTGGAGTTTTTCAAAAACCCACAATGTCATTCTCCTGCAAAAGACCTGAGCCTTAAAGACCCCCCTGATAGTTGGCTCCACATTGTAGGGGATCTCAGTGAAATGAAATGCTAGAGGAAGATGTTATGGTGGTCTGGCCATTTTGATTAAGGCCTCCCTAACCTGTAGGGTTAGGGTACTGGAGACTAACATGGACTACCTACAGGTGCTCTGTATTTCACCCCGGGGGGGACTTGTTAATAATTTTGAACCTGTATAACAGCCCGCATAAGGCTGAGGCATACAGGTTAGCCAAGGTCAAGGCCTTTATTGATGAGTTATTTCTAACAGGAGGAATCATAACGAGAAATGCATATGGGGAGGAGATTTTAACGTCAAATTGGTTGTAGGTCTGCCAAAGAATCTATTAGATTCACTGGAGGACTGGACACTGAACATTTCCTTGCCCACGATGAAAGATGGACTGGTGTGTACAAAAGGTCTCCAAATGTGTTTATGACTCATAGAATGGGGGCTGAGCATGGCAAACGGACGCATAGCGCCCGATATACCGGGTAACCTTAGCTTCAATAATCCCCAAGGTTAGTCGACCATTGACTATTTTTGCATCTCCCTAGAATTGTAGGACAGGATTGTGGGTTTTGAAGTGCTTATGGATGTCAGTAGTGAGCATCACCCAATCTGTCTGAATCTGAATGGCATGGTAGGGAGGTTAAGCTCCAAGACACCCTTGTGTCCTTGGTAAAACCAACCCCAATTAGGAAAATTAAATGGGAAAGAATACAGGACTCCAACCTACACTTACACACTTTGTCAGAGAACCTATTCCTTATATATGATATTTGAACAGCATTGCAACCCCTGGGCAGGTAGTTGAACGGTTCACGAAGCTACGGGGGGCTTTGGCCAAGGGATTTATGATACATTGTAAAAAGAACATGAAGCCACATAAAAGAGAGCAGTTTGATGAGGCCTGTACCAATGCCAAGAAGCACTCCTAACGGCCTTGAAAGCACCGATCAGTACAAGCGGGAGATTGCTCAGGCCAGAGTGCACTATCGTGGGGAGTTAAAGAGAAGAAAAACTGAAATTGAAGAGGAAGCTTGGGAAGCTTGGGAGGGCGTCTTAGATGCCAAAAGGTGCAATGACCAGAAAGCTTTTTGGGAATTTGTGAAAGGGGGCCCATCCACTGTTAAAATGCAGAGGTCCAGCTGTACGCATGTGGAAGAAGCAGCATGGGTGGGGTATTTTGGCAATCTGTTTGGTGGTGGGTTTCAAGCGGGAAGCCTTGGAAGAAGGTACCCTCCACTACAGTTTAGGCTAGAGGGTGTGTCTCCGGCCATCGCTCAACAAGCTCGTAATCGAGTAAAGGGCCCTGATGCGATCCCCTCAGACCTTTCTCAGGATCATTTGGATTTTTGGGCTCCTTTGTTGACCAAGGTGTTCAATGCATGGATACAGGCTCATATCACCCTCGTGGAAATCGGCTATTATTTTTCCCATCTTTAAGGAAGGGGACCCAGCAAGTTCTATTTCCTACAGATCCATCTGGCTACTGGACACCTCTTTTAAAATCTTTGGAAGGGTTCTGCCGGGGCAGATTGCGACCTAGTTATTGGAAGGGTGGTCCTCTCTGATGTCCGGCTTGGCTTTCGTCCCGAGGAGGGTGTTATGGAACAGAGCCTCAATCTATACCTACTTGTTTCCAACTCAGTTTTCTGTAGGGGAGGAGGGAGTGTATCTTGCATTCATGGATCTGAGAACAGCCTTCAACAAAGTGGATAGATCCCTTCAACAAAGTGGAAAGATCAAGGTTGTGGGTAGTGCTCAGCTCCATGCGTTGTCCAGAGGCCATCTTGGTGGTGTTACAAGAACTGCATAGGGAGAACAAGGCTTGTGTGCGCAGCGGTTCGGGGGTACACTGGACTGTGTGCTTTAGGGTCATTTGTGGGGCCTGGCAGGGGTGTGTCTTTGCCTTGATCCATTTCACCCTTTATATGTATGGGCTCCTAAAGGCTCTGGTGGACACAAGGTGGATTATCCGCATCTGGGGAGCAGGGCTTTTCCAGTCCTGGCACATGCAGATGGTGCTGTGCTAATTGCCAGCACTCAAAGGGTTCTCCGTTTGCTGATCTATTCTTACACAGCCTTTATGGAAAATCTGAGGCTCAAAATTAACACCAAGAAATCTGCAGTAATGGGATGCATGGGACGAAAGAGGTTCTGCGAAGAAGCATCCAGTGCTTTGCAATGGGGAGATAATACCCAGAATCAAGGAATTTGACAATCTGGGGGTTAGATTCTCAGAGACAAGCAAGGGTAATGTGCATATCAAGAAACAATCAGCTAAGTTAAGTCAACAAGTGGGAGGGATCTCTCGTTTTTTGTCCTGCTGCCAGGGACAACTGCTGGATGTTGTCTTAAAAATCTACTCTGACCAGATGAAAGCAGTGACCTTATATGGAGCACCACTATGGGGTTTTTAGAAAGCTCCTGATATTTAAGTGAAGGAGAATACATTTTTCAGAAGGCTATTGGGTCTCCCGGGATCCACCCACTGTATCTCTATTCATAGGGAATTGAGAATGGAATACTGAGAGGACTAATGGGCCCTGGCGCCAATAACCTTCTGTATTCGGCGAATCAATACACTGCCCCATGCAACTTCATCATTACTCTTTAATGGCAAGGGATAATTGGAGGAAAATCCAGTGGCTCTACTATATTGATGAAGCTTTGTCCTGCGGAAACATCCGGGTACTTTCACTCACAGATAACCTGTTAACCAAAGGCCAAATGAGATCCTATGAAAGCAGCCTGGGAGTAGCATTCATGATGAAAAGGGATTTAATGGAGTTTGCAACCAATTCACACAAAGGACATGCAGTGATCAGCCGGGTGAAGGAGATCCAGTGCTATTTAATTTGAGGTTCTACTAAGAGAGAACACTGGCTGATCACCTGCACTAGATTTGATTACCTGCAGCTGAGGGGAACCACAGCTAAATGGAGTGGGTACCCTGACGTGGCGAGCAGCCCAGCGTGTGGTGCTGCTAGAGAGGACATGGATCATCTTTTAATGTTCTGCCCAGCCTATAAAAGTATCAGACGGTCAACCCTACTGCCGGTCCTTAGGTCAGCTAACATTCGCACCTATAGGCTGGCAGTTCTTTTTCTTTTGACAACATATTCTGTTCTGACAGCTTGGGCACTACTATCATTTTTTAAAAAGAGCCATGTTTCAAAGAAAGGGGCTGTTAACCCAAATGTTCTGAAAAGAATAGCCACCTACTGGAAAACTTGAAGGAGTATTGGCCCTAATGAACTGGGGGTATTTTGTGGTTCTCTTTCCCTCCTCATCAATTCTTATGAATGTTTATAACCTATGAATTTTAAAGGATGCGCCAAATTGTATTGTATTGGCTTCTATGAATTGTTTGCACTCTGGGTTATCATTATTCAGTTTTACAGAGAGTTGCGTTTTGATTGGTATTTTTAATCTGGAATATTGTATTTTATAAGCAACAGTGGGCAGTCATTTTATTTTATTATGTATTGTGTTTTTGTACTTTGTATGTGTTTGATGGTTTATTTGATTCGAATAAACATATTCACTGACTGACTGACTGATCACCACACTAATCAACACCTCATTCAAAACAGGCATTGTTCCCAACAACCTTAAAGACACATGGGTCCTCCCGTTACTCAAGAAGCCAACTATTGACCCCAACATCCCCAGGAACTATAGACCCATCACTACGGTCCCATTTCTCCTCAGAATCATTGATAGAGCAGCTTATCTGCAGATTCAAGAGCATTTAAAGCCCTAATTGACATAAAGACTCAAATCGAGGAGTTAAAAGACAAAGGTAAAGTTGCCGTCCTCCTTCTACTAGATATCTCAGCTGCGTTTGACCTAATAGACCACAAAATACTCTGCTTGCACCTAACATCACCAGCACTCTTCTCCAACAGAGCCACCACGTGGATACAGTCATGTTTAGACAATCAATCAATGAGAGTTGTTTTCCAGCAGCCTCGGCCAACCCTGCACTTGTCACGTGTGCGTTTCCCCTACCCTATACAATTTATTTACAAAGCCCCTGTTCGATGACGTGGACAATCTGGGTGTCACCTACACTAATTACTCTAATGACCCCCAGATACTCATCCCTGTCACTGGAGACTATGACACAGGCAACAAAGTACTTAACAACATCTACAATATCATTCAAGCCTGGATGGCCAAACATGGTCTATGTATTAATGACTAGAAGACAGAGCTTCTCCTCTTAGGCTTCAAGCTTAAACTTAACAAATTAGGCAAACAATTCAAAACTTTTAATATTGATGGCAGTTCCATCAAGGTGTCCAAAATGTGAAAACTCTTCTCTAAACCTATCAAGGCAGGTTAAAGCTTCGGCCTCCTCTACAGCATACACATGCAAATTAATCACGGCCTGCAGACCATTTCTCTCTATAACCAACTGTATTTCCATAGCCAGAGCTCTAGTACTCTCCAGGCTATACTATTGTAACGCTCTCTACCTGGGAAGCGGTCAACAGAACCTGAGAAAGATGCAAGGTCTGCAAAATAATGCCATCACGTCAGCATTGAATATTCCCAGATCGCATTGTATTTCCGATGTAAGACGCAACCTGAATTGGCTTTCGATTAAGCAAAGGATTGCCTATAAAACCCTTTCATTTACCCACAAATGTCTCATTAACCTAGTACCCAGCTACCTAACCAAAAGCTACACACGCAAGACGTCTTACCGCCCTCTGAGATCGGCACAAGCACACTGCCTTAAAGTACCTGGCTTCAAGCTACAAAAGGCAGGAGGGAGTAGCTTCCCTGTCCTTGCAGCCAAATTATGGAATAAAATGACTGCTCACTGTTGCTTATAAAATATAATATTCCAGATTAAAAATACCAATCAAAACGCAACTCTCTGTAAAAGTGAATAATGATAACCCAGAGTGCAAACAATTCATAGAATCCAATACACTACAATATGGCACATACTTTAAAATTCGTAGTACCACTCAGAACTGAACAAGCCTACCACCCATTCAGAAGGAATGCCAAAACCTGGCTCCTTGCTCAAGAACCCTAGACGCACGACCACTCGACTTGCCCGCAACTACGTAAATATCCAATCCCAGGCGAATGCTTCTCTTTTAATGTATAACAAATGTACCCCTGTAAATTATGTGCATTCTGTGTATTACTGTGCTTTTTTTCTCTCTATGTAAATACATTCTGTAATTTGTGACATTTATCATTATACCTATGCAACTGCTATGTAAGAAATGCACCCATATGCCTACGTGCTTGGAGCGCTATACAAATAAACAAAATACCAGACTGACTGACATTTATCAAGCAGGAGATTATGAAATGTAAGGTAATCAATATTCGTGGCATATCTATTGACAATGGTCAATTTAGTGTGGGCAAGTGTGCCTGTGACTATCAATTAGCGGCCCTAAGATCTCGATCATGACTATGTACTTTGAATTTAAGGGACTTATGAATTAAGGTGAGGACTCCACGTGAATTAGAAGAGAAGGATGTCAAAATCTGGAGGAGCCCGAAAGTTTAGCAAGGGACTCAGTTTCCTGGCCTGAGAGCTGTGTTTATTGCAGTAGGAATATTTTCGCCTTGTGTCGTTCGTAGTAGGATTGTACCCTGTGAGCCTTTATAGGCATATCGAGACCCTTAACATTCCAATTTAATAACATACACACATCCAGGAGGGGGGAATTGGGGTATCTCGTTAGTGGTGGTTAAGTGACGGTCATGATGTGAAGTTAGTTGCACTAAAGAGGCTGCATGTTGTGGATAATCCTGTGCTGTGATATGAAGTAATTTTAAGCTTTGCCTTGTCCCTGGGAGCCGAGCCATTCCCTCCCCCAACCTTATTTCCAGACCACAACAAGCAGTGATAACACCAACCCATGCCATCAAACAAACCCCAACATCAAACCTTGAGCAACTGCCCAAGGGCAATGTCGAGGCGCTCATCCTATTTGCCCCCACTTTGAGTCGGCAGGGGATGAGCTCCAGAATCTTCACTTGACTTAGATGTTATATCCTTAAGCATATGCTGGGGGACGATACCCCAGAAGGCATCCTTGTGATAGAGTCAAAGGTGCAATGAAAAGGAAGAGTTAAACCGTAATATTGTGGGGACATCAGGGACACTGTTTATTCAACTTACATCATTATATTATACCCATCTGTCAAGGTGTTGAGGGCACATTCACATATTCTACTCTGTGAAAAACCTAAGGGTGTTTCACTGCCCAGTCCCTGGGGGTTGCTTACTCAGCTGGACAGGGAAGGGCCATTGCTATTGGGTCCCAACCCTGGGGCCGGGCAAGCGAGGGAGGATCACCTGGGTAGGGGGTCCTTGGAAGTGGGGAAGAGGCAGCCAAAGGCGATAAATGGTATCTCCCATTTCCTGACAGCTATCTACCCAATATCCCCTCTGCATTTATGGGATACTACAACTCCCACAAATCCCATTCTCTCTCTGACAACCTGACTATTGAGACGCAGAAGAAGAAGACTGGGATTAGGAAGAGCACTGCTAGTAAGATGCAATGGCCCTGTCCCACTAATGAGGCCAGGCAGGGTCAGGCACTCAGACACAATTATACACACCTGAAACACATTGACGGGCAAACAGAGTATAAGAGGTGGAGCAAAGAAGCACACAGAGAACGAGGATGGGTACAAGAAGGAACAGCTGAGCAAGGGCTGTTGGGAACCAGGCTGAGGAGAACGGGAGGCAGAGGGGTTAGCAGACTGCAGAGGAGAGCAAGCGAAAGCCAGGCGAGGAAGCTGTCTCCAAGAAGCCGAAAGGGTTCCGAGAGGAAAGCCAAAAAGCTGGAGGAATCCTTTCTTTGATGTACCTAAAGGTTTCTAGTTTCCCGCAAAACAATGAGAGTGTCTGAGATGGTCCAAGGGGCAGGAGGAAGGGAGCCTGACCTCGGACCTGAAAGCAGTGTAGGGTGCTTTGAAAGCAATCACAGCCGGTGGATGAAAGGAGAGCCCGGTTTGTGAAGACATGAATGATAACCAAGTTGCAAGCAAGGTTATGCGTGTGACGGCAGACACGTGTAGAGAAAGACTTGATTGTTAAGAAGTACAATGTAACAGAGTGGTCCTGCAGAACGAAACACATTATCGAAAATCACTGTGAACTGTGAAATAATCTCAAACTACGATTAGCAAGATGCATTGTGTCAAAGTGGTCATGCAAAAGACTGAGTAATTCAATGCAGTTTCGAAAGTCTTCGACGTGAAAGTGAACCGGCAACCTAGAAGATTGGGGAAGGGAATCCTTTGGAGTGAAATACGAATTGAAAGAAGGTAAAGCACACAGAGGTCTGAACGCAGGTGAGGGAAGCCTGAGGGGCCTTTTGTAAAACTGTTTTGAATCGTTGTCTAAAGTAAAGAAAGGTCCAGACTCAGGTAGGGGAAACCTGAGGGTCCTATGGTGAAAGAGTCACCCTGAAATATTGTTATACCAGAACTGTGTTACATTGAGCTGATGGTGAATCAGACGAGGGAAGCTAGAGTGAACTGTTTTATATTGATCTGTTGGTGAATCAGGCGAGGGAAGCCTGAGAGAACTGTGTTGTATTAAATCGAAACTGAATCAGGCGAGGGAAGACTGAAAGCCTTTTTTTAACATAACGTTTTTATTGGTTTGATAACAACAGTGTAACTTACAGACTCACATAACATTACATGACAATGTACAGCAGATTGTGTGTGCATAACCACACACCCACATACCCCCCCACCCTCAACCCAGCCTATTCCATATGCATTTTACTACACTGTACGCCCTACTTTCCCTCACCTTCTCTTCCCATTAGTCCATTAATTGTGCCTGAGTACTACTGGCACCGCAGGCATTGTCATGTGCCGAAGCCCACAATTCCTGCACCATATGCTTCCACGAATCTAAGTCCATATTTTGTGATCGCTGGCAGTGGCAGGCCGCATCTTGCTACACTGAGGTTTCAGCAAGCGTCCACTTTTGGAGGTCTCTCCACCAAAGGCGCACCTCTGCACCCTTCCATGCTTTCCAACCTATTGCTAGAGAAGCCTGGAAGACTTGTGTGAACTGGCCTACCGAAAGGAACTCTTAAAGAACCCCAGTGACTTGAACTTGGGGAAGGGAGTTGTGAACCAACTCCATTGCCATTCTGACTTTCTTTTGATATACTTTTTTGTTTTGATACATTTTCCCACACTTAGCTATTGTAAAAGCGTGAAGGCAAGCATTGGTTTCTGACATGGACTTTTCTTATTTTGACTGACTGACATTGACTATGTTATTTTTCCTTTGATGGTCGAGATTACTCCCGTTATAGGTATAGTGCCAGTTAGGAAGTCTCCAACCCCATTCAGAACTTATAAAGGTGTTGAAACTTGTATCTTTGTGTCTGTGTCTAACTCTTGGTACCATGCCTACCTCACAACTCCCAGATCCAGCTCAACTCAGGGGCTCTGGTATTTTAAAAGGCTGGGAGGGAGTCCAGATAAGAGGGTGTTTCCTTTCGGGCCAGTAAATAAGTGTGTTTTATTGTTTTGAATGATAAGAACATTGGACGCGTACAATAGCGCATATTTCAAGCCTTTGTCCCACAATTTGAGCTTTACAGAGGTGAATGATAGTCAGGCCTTTTGGATGGATGATGTAAAGTCTGGGTAAAAGGAGATTCTAGCCTCTCGATAGTTTAATTCACCTAATTTGCGTACTCGCTGTAGAATCAGATCTTGATTTCTGTTGTTCAACAGTCTGACAATCATTTGGCAGGCATTTTGAGCAGGTGGAGGATTTGGACTGGCTACTCAATGTGCCCTCGCCACCAAGAACTGTGTAGATAGTTGGGGGTCACAGAGCGCTTCCCTAACAAACGTCTCGATAAAGATTTACATGTTGCTCGCCGGAATAGATTCAGGTATGCAGACCACCCGTACATTATTAATTCTTGGCTTGGGTCTCATTCACCTCCTGTTGCAGTGCTTTTATGACGTGGCTCACCTCTGAACTGCTGTCTTTCAGGAAACCTACTTGATGCTCTACCTCAGATATACGTCTGCTTTACTTCTCAATCCTTTGTTGAATTTACTGTGTCATTTGGGTAAGGATGGTGGACAATTCGGACTGGTCCCCTTGCTGTGCATTCACCAGAACCTCAGGCACTGAGGATTCATGGCCACCAATGACCCATTATATTCTCCTGCTGAAGTCATCTTGGAGGTGTGAGTCTTCTATCTGGGTGCATCAGGAAAGTCTTTATTTGAAAAAGACAATTTAGATTGTCTCTTGTTGCCCTTGGCCATGTGACAGACTAGGCCCGGTGGCACCAATGATCTACATAGTGTAAGCTCTGTTAAGCTCTTCTGGTGTGTTACCCTTGGGGCAGGAGCATTTTCAAAATGGGACCACTCATGCTCAACAATTCCAGCCACTTTGGGTATAGGGGTGAGGTGGTGGGGCTAACCTGTTAAGAGCAGGTGCTGAGAGCAGTTCTGGCAGTGGTGTGGCACCCCAACTGGAGGTTGATTGCTCAGAAGGCATTGTGACGAATCACAAGATTCAGTCACTTCTCCCAGGGGGGAGCCTTTCCCTGGGAGGCTTAGGGAAGTGAGCCCACTACGGGATACCCTGCCTAGGGGTACAGGCAAGCAGGACTTCACCGGGAGAGACTCCCCCCTTGGGGAGAAGGACTCCTGTTACACCAAGGAACTCCCTGAGTTACTCACTCTGGGACCATCAACAGCCTCAAGGCTCACAAAGGGCCAAGAAGATCAAATTACTGTTTGTTATTGTGACCTAAGGTTTATGAATCAACCTTAAGAA
The DNA here is from genome assembly GCF_040938575.1 of Ambystoma mexicanum. NCBI lineage: Eukaryota > Metazoa > Chordata > Amphibia > Caudata > Ambystomatidae > Ambystoma > Ambystoma mexicanum. Next base: position 1,102,760 of record NW_027182496.1, on the reverse strand, counting down.
ATAAATAGTATTGGTACTGTGAAGAGGAAGAATGAGCGAGTGATGCCGATCACTCATTGGAAAGAGTAAGAGAACTATAATCCTCCACTGGGGAGGGCCCAGCCAAGTGACATAAACATAGATGAAGGACTTCTATTGGAGAGTCATCTCCGGGAAGGAGAAACACGGGAGCTTCAAACCTGCAAGGGTTAGGAAACCCCAACCTCGAGGGTCAGTCGTGAGAGGTGGTGTGATCCTAGAAGGGTGGACTGTGCAGTCTGCTAACTGCGCCGAGGTCGCTGGTACTTGGGCACCGCCGAGCGGATGCCAAGAAACCGAGAGAGTCGAAGAAAACAGGGAAGCTGTCCTGACCAGAAAAAGAGGAGCTCCAATCCTGTGAGCAGGTCTGGCGACGTCAAACCCCTGGAGAGCAAGTAACGGGGACAGTGGGAGACACTTAAGGGATTTCGAAGATGATGAGCACCAGAATCATACTTGTCCCAGTAAAATTGATCGAGAATGATCAATGGAACACTTCTGTGCCCCTGCATCTATCAAGAATAGATGTTTCCTATTTCCACTAACATTTCAACGTAGGGACCTTTCTGATTAACGGGAATAGGCGTTGGTTCCAAACCCTGCTTCGGGCAATCCTAACAAAACAGAATGTCATCAAAAGGAAGTTCTTCAGAGAGGTAAGCAGCAGAAGGATGATCAAACATGTTTCTATTATCCACACTTGGTGCCTGATTGTCCTGCAAAAAAGGTTGCTGTGAATCCTGCGAAAACTGACCTCTACCAGGACCCCCTATACCTGGGCGACCTCTGGATCATCTACCCATATTTCCAAATGTGTTATTTGACTTCTGCTGGAGGATCGGGCATGGTGCACATCAATGACCCTCTTGTCTACAATAAGCACACAGGTTAATGTTTATAGGACCTAAGGGTGCATTTCCTTGTGGAATGTACTGACCTCTAAATTGCGAATTACCCCCTCTAGGCCTTCTAACAATCTGTTGCAATAGTACTTTTGTCTTCAAATCACCTTTCCTCTTTTCGACTATTTCCTTTTCATTATTGACACGATTCTCGTAATACTGAGCCATGTGCAATACTTCTGACTGAGACTTCGCTTGGAAAGTGCTCACAGAGGACATAATTTGCGACTGGATGTTAGGCAACAATCCATGCGCAAATTTGTCCACGAATAATCTTTTCTCAGACTCTGTGCCTAAATCTTGTCCACTGAAATCTGAAAATACCTGTTCGAACAGATTGAAGAACTCAGTAGTACCCTCAGACTTCCCTTGGACACAGGCAGTAAGTTTGTCCCAAATAATTCTCTTTTCAGGAATTATATAGTTTTCAATTTCGCAACTATCCTGTCAGGTAAAGTTAATATCACCTGAGGCGGTCTTTCGCCAGCTGGCCTTTCTCCATCGATTTAATCATGTTAGTCCATGTATCTTCTAACCCTGGTACATCATCCACAGTTCTAATCTGTTTCCAAAAGTGGACTAGCAGGAGTACAGGAAATAACAAATCGATATCACTTAAGGTGAATACTGATGATTGCAAGACAGACTCTACTTCTTTGTAGAACCCTGTCAGATTCTTCCTAATGTCAGGAATAGATTGCTTAATGGTGTTCACTTCCTGTCTTGAGAACAGGACATAAACAAACTGTGACACATAAGGTGCAGGAATTTCATAGGCTTGCGCACCCATTCCGATATCCGCTGGAACCTCGAATTTTGGGACAAGTGTCGGAGGGACCTCTCTCAGAGGCAACTGAGAAGTAGGCAACTCCGAACGCTTACTAAGCAACAGAGCCAAATCGAGTGCCAAAGCAGCCGAAGAAGTGTCAAACAAAAAAGCTCTCTTATAAATACTCAATAACTCTGCGGGACAACAAACCTGTCTTTTTACACACTCACTCAGTATTCTGCCATTACCTGTATCACTTTCTTCTGCATTTCTGGCATATACTGACTATACATGTCATATACTTCAACATGAGTTATCGATTTATCTGAGATCCATCTAATCGCGTCTTTCGCACAAATCCGTGTTTCACAGTTATCGATTTACGACAAGGAAGGAACCGTTTCTGTACAAACATAACGTCTAAACTATCTCTAGAGAACGCTAAAATATTCAAATCCCTCAATCCTTGTGGGAGATTTGTATTATTTAGCCTGTTCCACATTACACATAAATGAATTCATAATCCTTCAATAAAAAGTCGGCGCTGAGTCTTGGGAGTGACCGGAGTGATTCCCTGTTCGCTCTGTTTTTTTGCAGTGTGTCTTTCTGCTGCCTGTTTCCAGACTAGGCTGTGGGCGTGTCAAGAGCGCTGAAAGACCCGAGCCTTCCGCGGAGAGGACGCGGAGTCAGCGCTGAGTCTTGGGAGTGACCGGAGTGATTCCCTGTTCGCTCTGTTTTTTTGCAGTGTGTCTTTCTGCTGCCTGTTTCCAGACCTGGCTGTGGGCGTGTCAAGAGCGCTGAAAGACCCGAGCCTTCCGCGGAGCGGACGCGGAGTCGGCGCTGAGTCTTGGGAGTGACCGGAGTGATTCCCTGTTCGCTCTGTTTTTTTGCAGTGTGTCTTTCTGCTGCCTGTTTCCAGACCTGGCTGTGGGCGTGTCAAGAGCGCTGAAAGACCCGAGCCTTCCGCGGAGCGGACGCGGAGTCGGCGCTGAGTCTTGGGAGTGACCGGAGTGATTCCCTGTTCGCTCTGTTTTTTTGCAGTGTGTCTTTCTGCTGCCTGTTTCCAGACCTGGCTGTGGGCGTGTCAAGAGCGCTGAAAGACCCGAGCCTTCCGCGGAGCGGACGCGGAGTCGGCGCTGAGTCTTGGGAGTCTTAGGAGGTTGAGGAGTGCGAGGTTTCGTGCACTCCCTCGAAAAGATGTCGAAGGTGGTCCTTTCGCCCAAAACTCGGGCGCAGCGGAGGTTCGAAGCAGCTACAATGGAAACACGAGGCAAGGCTAATATGGCCGCCTGGGCTGAAACTGTAAGCCACGTACTAGAAGACCCAGCTGAACTGTCTTCTAACACATCCAATACAACTCATGTCTCCACGGAAAAGTCCTCTGCCACTTTTCAACAAGTAAGTGCTAACACGCACGCCTGTGTTCAATTTATCACCCCTGAACCTGCACTTGTAGCTAAAGTGGTGCATCCTACACAGCAGACGTTGTTAAGCCCTTTGTTAAGCCCGATGCCCGATCTGTCTCCCAAGTCCTGTAAAGTATTGTCTGATGTGTCGGATGTGAACGACACGCCTACAACGCGTGCTGCTGAACAGGTGGTTGGAGCAAAGTTGGCAAAGCTGGCCGGTGTGTTGGGCGATTCAGATACGTGTGATGCAAATCCGAAAAACTTCAATGGCAAGAAGTTTGTCACTGGTCATTTGCCCACATTGGTGATTGAACATGCCGGTTCCTCTAACCCCTTAAGTATTGACTCTCAAGAGTTGGGCATCCCCTATATTATAGCAGAATCGGTTGGCTTGGCGCCATGTGAGTTTCGCCGACGGTCGCTGAATGCTGACTCCCTGAACTGTATTACTGAGGGAGTTTCCTGCGAAACAGAGACTACCAAAAAGTCGTTTCAGTGTTGTGATTTGGAGACTCTAGAAATTGCACGATCCTTCATTGGGCCCGTAGATGATGCTCCACAACTGTCTATAGGCTGTGATGATGTTGTGTTTAGTGGACCTTTAGAAAGTTCTGGAGTTCTTCATCAACATAGAGATATAGCGCATATTCACTCCACCACTGATACTGATATAGCTTATGGTAGAGAACGAAGAAACTCGCTAGAAGTGGTAAACAAATTGCTGGCTGATCTCACTCGCATAAATCAACAAAGAACATCTAAGGTCAAAACTGGCAAAAACAACGTTGGTGTCAAAAAGGCTGACTTAGAAAGCGAGTGTTGTCAAACTGCCAGCGGGGCTCATTCTCTACTTGAGAAACAAAAGAAGAATGGAGCTGGTTACCTGATGAAACGCACGAGACGTGAGGAAAGCCTCTCACCCAGTTTAAGATGTTCTCAAAATAAGAAAGCTAAAAGGCCTGTGTACAGCATTTCACCTCATTGTACCCTGCCCTTGGAATCTGAGTACGACTCTCGTAACTCGGATGTAGCACCTAGAGACATCTTCGCTGGACATGAGTCTTCAGATTCCTCGCTGATGGAGCGGCCCTACCCTAAAATTAGACGGCCTGTTTATAAAAAGAAAGGCGTGCCTAGTAAAGTAACCATGCCTGAACTTGCAAGGAACTTACCGTCAATGCAAGATTTACAGGCCCTGATAATGTCCTCACTAAACTTATCGATTGCTCCTTTTCTCAAACTATATGAAAGTCTAAATGACACGATTAAAGACTTGTCCGCAGGGGTCTGTAGATTGTCCAATAACTCTGTAAACTTTGGAAAAGAAATGTCTGAAACCAGGAACATGGTGGAAGAGATGATTAGGAAGACTAATATAACAGAGGCCGCACTCTTAAATCAAGTCACAAATGCTAACATTGATAAAAAAATTACTGGCAGAGGTTGCTAAAGAGGCCTTGAAAATATTTCACAAAAAAAAAGAATGTGAAGAGCAATTAAAGTATCCTTATTGCCATAAGTGTCAAACGCAAAAAACTGCAAGTGATGTACAGATGTCAACAGTAGATACCTCTGATCAACAGATGCATGTTAAGTCGATTGTGCTCGAGGACCATTCTATTGCCTGCTTGGATGGATATAATGACTGTTGTGCGGCCGTCACAAAAACTCATACTTCAATTAATAGTGAAGTAACGAGTCTGAAGTCCGGCTTTGCTAAAGCAATTCTAGAGGCCCATGACGTGTCTAACTTAGCCCTACAAGATCCCGAAAGACCATCTACATCGAAGGAAGTCATCGCTCAAAAGCAGCAATTCTTCGCCCCATCTCAGGCTACGAAGAACAGCGAGGCTGAACCTACTGGGATATTTGCTATTTTTAAACCCGCTGGTGACTTACAAAAGACGAGCAAAGCCAACAGCTCTGCTAATGAGACCCTTGGAATGAAGACTAAAAATCAACCAAAAAAGAAAGCTAAGAGACGCAACATTAACTTGCTTAAGTTTCTGAGAAACCTTAAAATTTTGGATATAAGGGTGAACGGTGTGTCCACAAATGTAGTTCCAACAGCTTGCAATCAAACTGAAAAAAGCAGTTTAAATACAGCCAAGGCCTTAAATGTCTCTTATACCCATACTAGTGACATATCTGACACTCTGATAAATGTCTCAACCTATGAGGACGAAGATTCATGCAACAATGCAATGATAAATGACCACGAACGGTCATTGGCTGTGCTCCAAGTATCAACAGCAGAGGAGATTTTACCACCATTGGCCACTCATGCGGGCCACTCAGTTGTATTGGTACAATCACAGAACAACCTACAGTCGACGGCCGATCAGGCCATAGGCGATTGTAAGCGGTCCCCCATGATGTCTTCTAATGTACACAATAATGGAACGATACCTCCTGATGATACGCGGAGGTCATCTAGAACATGCCAAGTGATCTCTTTAACATCTAATTCACCACCTGGAAAGGAAGCGGTAAATTCGGAACTTATAACGCTTGAGGATAAAAGAAAGCTACTCGAAGCAAGGATGAAAGCATCTATGGCCTTACCGACTAGCAAAGATGCTAGTAGAGACTGGAACGAGCAGGTGAAGTTGCTGACGACTAGTGAGACGGTGTTCCCTGACTTTGCTGGAGTTTCTCGTGACCCTGGAAGGATTCCCAGAGGACCGGTCCTTAGCTCTTGGGCGAAGTCTCAACAAGTGACACAGAAACTGCCGAAGAAGAAGTCAAACGTTGATAATGGAAGAGAACTTTACTCAGCGAATCAAGAGTCTCATACTCTGCAACGTTTGTTACTCGAGCGTATCGAATCTTCGGACGATTTAATTCTAAATCGGCACAATGTTCTCTGGCTGTGTCACTTGATTCCCAGCCTAAGAGCAATTGAATCTGACGATCTCAGAATTGTTGAATTCTATGACGAGAACAAAAAAAAAAACGACGCTGTCATCTTACATCTTCAATCAAAACTGATTGCGGAAGCCATGCTAGAGGCTGGGCCTGTTCTAATGTCCTTGGGGTTTGATATATCAAGAGCTGATGGCTGCCTGCAATTACCAATACACAAAAGAGATCCTGGTGTCACTGTAGACGGGAAGAGTCGAAACCACTCTCAGCAGCTCGAATCACGACCATCCGCTGCACTGACTCGAAGCCCAGTATCAAAGTCTACTTCTGTGGCGAAACCATCTAAACTTATGCAAACAGGAGAGTGCATACGAATCACCGTGAACGGACCCTTACGCAGTCATAAGACCCTCGCGGAAAGTGCAAGTGATCCTTCCTTAACTCCAGCAGATTCTGATTGGTCTTGGCTTGCAGGTTTGTTAAATAAGAGCGATAACAAATAACGCCAGAAGTCTGAGACGCAAAATGTCTGTCGACTGGCCTCTTGGAACACTAGAGGTTTTAGCCACTTGTTTCAAACACCATGGGCAACCAACTTGGACCTGTTGTGCCTGCAAGAAACTTGGCTATCCTCCAGCCCTCTCTTAGAAGGATTTGAAATTGCTTGTAACCCGGCCATTCGCCAAGCCAAAGGAAGACCTATGTCGGGCTTACTGACAGCAGTGAGAAAGGCGGCGGGTTTTAGGATTGTACACTCTCAGAACCTGTCTCCATTTATTCAACTGTCAACTATTGCCTTACTCCAACCTAATGGAAAGAATGTTGATCGCCTACACATTCTTAATGTCTATTGGAACCATCGAAATAAATTTGCAACAACTTTTCTAGACACAGTGACTACTGTGATAGACGACCTCCTTGGGAAAGAAGCTTCGCTGAACTTGATTGTTTGTGGTGATCTGAACTTGGACTGTGTGAAAGAGAAATCCCAACTTGAGCCTAAAGCAGTGCAATGGTGCAATGAAATGGACCTTCGTGCTTTACACATGCTAAACGGTAACACCACAGGCGATATTCCGGCACAGCCTACGTGGAGAAGAGACGCATCAACATCAGTACTTGATTACATGTTTGTAACTGAAAATCTTCACAAGAGAGTCCTGCATTTTAATGTCCAAAAAATGTTCCATAGTGATCATGAAATGGTACAACTAACCCTCCAGAAAAAATGCGTCTGTCCGCAGCAAGTATGGTCGCACACGGTAAAAACAGGCTCAGGTAGGATTCGACTCCATTTATCAGAACCAGAAGTAGAGGCAATAACAACAAAATTTATAGAAAATACTGAGGGTCTCGAATACGAATACTTATTAGTCCAATTTGAAGAAAGAAGATCCAAACTGAGCCATGTTCAACTACATCGAAAACACAAATTTGACCTTTGTGTGCTACAGCAGAAACGTCTGATGAGACAGGAATTAAGGAAAACCAAAACCATCCTCAATATAAATGTGAAACAAATCTGTAGAGCGATCAAACAGAAATATAAACATTGGCTTAAGTCTCATGAGGCCACCAGATTACAAAATGATTCTGAGATGATGATGGGAAAAATGGAAGGGCGCAACTCAGCAGAATTCTGGAGCATAATAAACAACAGTGCATCCTCACAATATGCCTTACAGGCTAATGCTGTTAGTGAACAAGCCTGGGTTGCATTCTACTCTACTTTATTCACCAAAGACGATCTAGTAAGAGCTAATATATTCCTGCCTGAATCTAAATGGGATTTGCAATTTGAAAGAGATGAAATTCTCTTAATTATTAAGGGATTGAGTGAATCCAGAGCGCCGGGTCCAGATGGACTAACTAATTACACGCTCAAACGCAATCCAGAACTATGGGCAGATTTCTGTGCCACTCTGTTCAACCGCGTTGCTAAAAATGGATCCACTCCCAATTCATGGAAAAGTGCTATCGTGGTTCCCATCTTTAAAAAAGGAGATCGAACCAACCCTAAAAACTATCGTCCGATAGCATTACTTGATGTTGTAGGGAAGATCTATGCAACCTTGCTTCAACGCAAATTGGTGAAGTGGGCAGAAGAATCTAAGCACATTGATACGAGACAAGCGGGCTTTGTAAGAGGAGTAGGTTGTGGCCTCAATCTATTACTACTAAACCTCTTAAAGATGGAAGCTCTCAGAACCAAAACAAAAATCTATTTGGCTCTGATCGACCTCTCGCAGGCATTTGATAGTATCAATAGAGAGAGGATGTGGGATAAACTGAGCAAATGGGGCTGCCCACCTAGCTTACTGAGTGCAATTCAGGAACTACACTCTGAGACGTCTATCAGAGTTCGGTTGGACCTGAAAGGCACCTTGTCTGCAAAAATCAAAACATGTAGGGGAGTGAAGCAGGGCTGCCCTTTGGCAGCAACAATATTCAATTTGTTTATATCAGACATGACTGAGATTTTTTGTGGCAACAACATGTTCCCCCCAAAAATTCAGGGAGTACCTATCAACTACCTGTTATACGCTGACGACCTGGTCCTAATAGATCAGACGCCTATAGGTCTTCAGCGAAAAATGAACCTGATAAATACCTACATAACATCAAACGGCTCGCAAATTAATAGACTAAAAACCGAAAACCTGATATTGGGAAACCTGCAAGGAACCCTTGGCAAGGGGTTGAAAGAGCATTGGTACATTGCCGACGAACGTATCAAAATTGTAAAATCCGTGAAATATCTGGGGATGACTATCAGTGCGAGCAGAAATGACGCTCATTGGACGGATGTGGCAAAAAGCAAATGTCGGCAATTAGCAAATCAAGCATGCTTAATTAACAACAAATACGGCAAATTTTCATTGAAGCCGACTATCCTATTTTTTCAACAGAAAGTGGTCCCGAGCCTGATCTACGGAGGAGAAAATGCCTTCGGTTGCTCTAATGATTTATGGAACTCTTTAGAAAACATCTTTTGGTCTCGTGTACTACACCTACCGAGGGGAATAGCAACTGTTTGTATACGGTATGAGCTTGGCTTAATTTCAATACATGCCAGAGTAATGTGGAATCTGCTAAGCCTATACCGTAAAACGATGCTAAAGACTCCACACCCCAATTCCAAATCATGCATAGACCAGACAGTACGAAAGAGTATACAATACTCGCAAAGTGGAATCAGCTTTGTCAAGACCTGCTAGGCGAGTACGATATTACCTCTGCCTTGCTAGTGGAAAACCCAGATGCAGCAAAGATGAAGATTTGGCGGTTAGATTGGATCAAGACCTGTGAGCAAAGATCAAAATGTAAGCTAATGCAGGAAGTCCCAGGTGAAGCGAAAGCCTTCAATCAACGCCACTCTTATCTAACCCATCTGCCAAATCAGCATGCCAGAGCCTTGTACATGAGATTCAGATTAAACGCTCTAAATACAAGAGAGCGATTAGGCTCCTGGCCCAAGTATGCAAATATTGATAGAAGGTGTCGTTTCTGTAATTTTGATATGGAATCTCTAAAGCACTTGATCATGTCATGCCCGAGCCTTGGTAAAGAACGAGGACGGCTTTTTTCACCGATTATTCACAACAGTAGTTCAAGGAATCTGGAAAACTGGTGGGAATTGTTCTTTGAAGCCTCCAACCGGACTGTAATGTTCAATTTGATAACCTTCCTCCAGGTCATAAAAACAAGATTGGATTTGAAGGAATCAATTGAAGTGCCTGGAGTCGAATGAACCCTTGTAGTCAAAACGTCAAGACTCAGGCCACTTGTTTTATTGTATATAGAACGGCGGTGAGAGAAATGGAGTTTAAAAGGATATGTGGTTGATTGGACGTGAATTGTCTGTCAAAAAAATTTTTTTTTTTAAAGGTTGAATAAACCGTATAAAAATAAAAAAAAAAAAAATGTTTTTGTCAGGATAATTGTCTATATTAGAAAGTGTAGCAAAAACATTAGCTTGTTCACCCTTCTCCATGCAATGCTTAGCCCACGCAGTTAACTCACATTTCTTCTCTGGAGATACAGTATTACGAGTAACAACCCTCAATCCCACTCCCCGATCTACTACAAGCGATGTAGAACCACTTGGAAGAGGGAGAGTAGGCAAGTTTTGGACATCTGGGAACGGAGGTGCTATTACTGGTACAGCAGGCAAAGGTGGAGGATCAGGTGGAGGAGCAACGACAAAAGGAGGAACAACAACTGGAGGAAGAGGAACCGCAGGAGGAACGAGAGGAAGAGGAGGAGGAGCAGGAGGAAGAATAACAGCAGGAAGAGGAACATACAGAGGTGGCGCAGTGGCACCAGGCCTTCGTTCATTTAACAGTTTAACAGTTTATCAATAAGTTTGTCAGAAACATGAAAGTCTTTAGAAGGATAGATTTTCTGAATACCAAGTGAGAAAGCCCTATCCATATTCCTAGCTGACTCAGACTGTTTATTTTGGTCATACAACAACGCTTTTTCGGCGTTTGTCATATGACGGCGCACATGCTTTTCTCTACTCTTGAGCTGCTGTAAAGCTTCTTTCTTCCAATTCTGTAAGACGTCAAATGCTGCAGGTCTAGCCTTTTTCTTCAATAATATAGATTCTAAGTATTCAATACGAGGGATTTCAAAACTACCATTGATTGGCCACTAAAGTTCGGAAGTATGTCTAGTTTGTCTTTGCCAAATATCATTAAATACTATACTACCAATGCCGTGCTTACAGTACATAGTACACTCCGGTGACCCCTCCATTGGTGCCGGTCGGCCAAATTCCAAAGATTGTCTGTCCTTGCGGAATAATGCCCTGAAGCAGGCAGACAATTTCCCAGGCATATCAGAATACTGGTGTTACCTGGTCAATAATGGAACTCGCGAGTCCAATGCGCCAAAACAAATGATCAGCTGATCAAATCCTAAGGAGGTCCGATCGGATACAAATTTTCTAACAAACAAGGGACCCTCATGTTTGGTGATTTCGGCAAATCTGCCCGCCTCGATATATGGATCCTCGTCAAGATGCCGACTCGGACCGCATGCTCACCGTCCAGGGATCAGGCCGTGCAGCGCTGCTGAGGTGTCACGTCTCATCCAAGAAAGGGGCCCCCTTTTACACCTTCCAATCCCGGTCCGATAGCCGTGTCAACCTTCAACGAGCTGGCATCAATCTTGAGGGTCCCTATTCGGGCGCCATCTGTAAAAGCAAAAAGAGAATATTGAGGCTGAGTACCCCAAAATGAAATACACCAACACAGGCTTACAAAGATACACAAATCTTTATTCTACAACTGAACAGTTTTCAAAGGACAAAACAACAGATAGCTATCAGGCCCTCAGTACAACACAGCGAATACCAGCCCTGTTCGGTGTGTGAAGTGGGTGGGACAGTACATCAGAATATTCGCTCTTTTATACAGTTTTGTAACATGATGTTCAGCCCCTCTGTACATTAATAATTCCCAATCTAGGGTTTGTGCCGAGTTCCCCTCTGACTCGCCCAACTGTATGCATATAGTCTGCCCTATCCCCCTTCTCATAGTACTTTTGTCTCACTAGCTGAAGACTCAGTTCTGTCTTATGCAGCAGGAGATCTTTCAGCTGGAGCCTATAGTCTTCCAAGGATGAAGATTAAGGACCTCTTGGTTGGGGTGTTTAGCCCCCGCACATTAAGGGACCCCATGCCCAGGGCCAGCAGGACATCAGCCATTGTCCGGATTCTCCTTATTACCATTTAGTACCCTCCCAGCATCATTCCCTTTCGGTTCCATTTGAGTTGTGATCGGGTCCCCTTTACCCCTCCCCCCAAGTGGGCCTTGAACTTTTCCCCAACTGCCCCCTGGTCCCCCCTTTAAGTTTAACTACCCCAACTGTACCTTCAACCCCCTCCCCCCACCCTGGCGTCCAGCCAAGTAGTTCCACCATTACTGGTTACTGGCCGGACCACCAGCCTACCGCCTCCAGCTGGGCTGATGTCAAAAATCACCCCTCTTTGAGCCCCCGAACCTCCCGAGCCTGCCTCCCCAGCGACCCCGTGACCCTGCATACTTGCTGTTCAAGGGGACCCCGTGTGTTCATGATCTCCGCGGTCCCCGATGCCGACTCGTCTTGGGACCGGGTTAATCCTCTACGTCCACGATCAGAGCTTCTTGCCCGGTTCCCCGAGCTCTTTCTTCATTTCCAAAATGGTTTTCAACTCCCCGACCCATGTGGGCCAGGCCGATCCGCTTCTCCGTACTCGGGGGCATTCCCCACCTTATCTGTCGCCGGGGATGGCAGGTTCAGCTTTTTGAATTTCCGAGTGCCGGTCTTCTTTCTCCTCTCTCCATGCGGTCTGCGCCCTCTAGTGCCTTCCGCGGCCAGCCCTGTGGGTTCCCTCCATGGGGCCGGCTCCGTCACGTAATCTTGGATGGCTCCCTTTATGTCCTCTTCCGTGACCAGGGTTGTCCACTGACACATGTACTCGAACGTGAGGGAGAAGGGGTACCCCCATCTATAGCGCACCCCTTTCCCCTTTAACAACTGTGTCAGGGAGCGGCACATCCTGCGTTTGGCCAGCGTGTATGAGGAGAGGTCCTGGAAAACGGACACCTGTGCATTATTGTATGTTAACTCCCGGGCCTTCCTGGCCTCCTCCAGCACCTTCACTTTTTCTGTGTAATAGTGGAACCGGACCAAGATAGACCGGGTGCCCCCCACTCTGCACCCCGCTCTGTGGACTCAGTGAAACGTTGGTGCCGTTGCCATCTCATCCGAGAAGTGGAGGGTAATGATGTCTCTCACCACCTGGGCTAGGTCTCTCTCCGTTTCTCCCTCTGTCTCTGGAACCCCAAAGATTCTGAGTCTGTTCCCTATTTTCAAATCATCCATTTGCCTGGCCCTTTCCTCGTCCCTCTTCTCTAGGGCAGACAGTCTCATGGCCATTTCCATCTCTTTAACCCCTGATGATGATTGGTTTGTCTCTAGTTGTAAGAGTCTGTCCTCTACCTTGTCTACCCTTTGGTCCGTTTTTTCTATCTTCTGGGCAATGTCCGCCCGCATGACCCTGATCTCCTACAGGACTGAGGCAAACCCCTTTTCCATTGTGAGGGTGGGAGGGGGTGAGGTCTCTGACCAGGCCATCTCACTCTTTCGGCCTGGGCCCCGGTTCTCTCCTCCGTTCTCCTGGTAGCGGTATTCTTGGACCGTGTTTCGCCAGCTCATCGGGACCCCCCTCTCTCCCTTCCGGCCGGAACACCCCGGGGGCTAGGTGAGGGGACTGAGTTGGGAGTCCACCCTCTCTTCCTCCAGACAGATCGCTTCCTGTAGACAGCCTAGTGTCTAGTGAGGGCCACACACCCTTTTCTGTTGGCCTGAGATCGTCCGGTTACCCATGCACTTCTGTGGTGGGGGGGTGCGACAGTTTGTGCTGGATCCTGCCCTGGCGGGGCGACCGGATGTTACCCCAGATGAAAAAGGGGGGGGTTCAGCGCCCGAGGCACATCTTCCTGTACCGGCTGACCGTGGTCCCTGCCAGCTTCTCCCCCAGGCGGGCACACGCCCTGGGACGGGGACCCAGGGGCCACCACCTGTGTGTAGTCTGTGTCTGGGGCCTCTTCCCCTTCAATTCCTTATTGTGCCGGGTGTCCAGGTATTTTTATTTTTCCTTTGTTTTCCCCCTCTTCTAAAAACGCCCCCTTAGTGGGGGGGGGGGCGAGAACCCAGCAGCTGCGGTGTCCCTCTGGCTGCCTCCCTGTGTCCGGAGGGGCTCCACAGGCCCAGGCCCCCATCCTCCTCATCACTCGGGGATCGGTGTCTTTCAGCGGGATCGCGGGCCCCAATCTGCAGCGTCCCCGATCTGGGGATCCTCCTCTGTGTCCGTGTGGCGGGGCCCCAGTGCCCCAATTGCTCGATCCGGCCCTCAGGGCCTGGGCCGGGTGGGCGTCCTCCCTGTCTGCTGGCCCGGGTCCGCAGTGTAGAGCTCCTTCACCCGGGGGGAAAGGCACCACATCGCACAGGCGCCGTCCCCCGGCGACGCGGGTCCCCACCAGCGGATCCTACTGTACCGCTCTGATGCTCACCTGAGGGGGGCCTGAGGAAGAGGACGCCCGCCCTAGCATCCCCGTGGCTCCGGCGCTCCGCATCCCTGCGTGTTGCCCGAAACGGCGTTCAAGCAGTTCGGGGTTCCTTGCGTTAGGCCGCGGGACCCCGTTCTCTGGCACCGTCTTATGGCATCGCTCCTTTGGTCGGGGGGGCCCGGGATTCACCGCCTCAGTGGACCGTACTCATCCCGTGGGGGGGCTCAATCCCTCGTCGCAGTACTGCCTCGGCGGGAGCAGCGTCTTCAGGCAGCCATCGCCTGTGCGCCCCCTGGTGGCCTCTCCCCGTTTGTCCTATTTTTACGCGGGGTACCGCACCTGGCCATAACCCTGCCCTCCTGCGCTCTGCATCACCCTTCAGTCCTTTTCTACATGCGGTTGAGGCTGGACGCACTAGTATCACTGGGAATTTTATTTTTGTTCCTGTTGTCCTTTCTTCTGGCTCCAGTTCCTTGGTCGCCTAGTCCTCCGTCTATGCGGTAGCGTCTGGGATTTGTGTCCTGTTCTTCCTGCGAATGTCGCTTCGCTAGGGCGGATCCCCACACTTTGCTTGGAGTGCCTTGGCCCGGAACATCATTGGGATTCCTTTTTCTACTACGACTCCCTCTCCGTCCAGGCACTCCAGCATAGAGCGGAGTGCCAACACTCTTGCACCAAGTCAACAACATCTCAAAGTCCTGCCACTACCATTTTAAAACTCTTAGGCAAGTCTTTCCATATCTCTCCTTTCCCAACAGATTCTCAGCCGTCCAATCAATTGTCATATCAAGACTGGACTATGCAAACCCCCTCTACCTCGGAGTCCATGCTTACCAACTGAATAAACTTCAAAGGGCCCAAAACGCCACAGCCAAACTGCTACTTGCGCTTGCCCCGAGAGACCACATCTCCCCAGCCCTTAAGACTCTGCACTGGCTTCCAGTGGCCCAAAGGGTGACTTTCAAAACCTTATGCATTTCTCATCGAGCATTGCATAAAACAGGACCTCAATATCTTCAAGACAAGCTAAAACCCTATCACCATCCACGTCCTCTGAGATCAAGCTGAGCCGGCCTCCTAGTCATACCTGAAACAAACTCAGTCAGGTTAGACTGATCATCATTCTCAGCCTTGGCCCCCACGCTATGGAACACATTCCCACCCCACATCCGCCTAACTGAAGATCTAATGTCCTTCCGCAAACTACTGAAAACTTGGCTCTTCCCTAAAACCAATCCATACGCAAACTAACCCAAACAGAATAACAGCAGCTCAATGACACCAATCCAACAAACTACTAGATCCTGAATAACAATAAGACAAATAACAATACAACATCAAGATCCATGTGAGAAATCGACAACTAATAACCGCTAATGTAAACTAAAAGGACAAACAGAATAGAACGAGTAAAGTAGACCAAAGCTGTGAAGTGGGTAAAAAGAATAAATTGCACGGAAACTGTAATAAAGTTTAAATTAATGAAATGGATGTAATGAGTGCAATGGACAAAATGAACAAAAACGGGCAAAATTAATAAAGAGAAGAGGATGGAAAGATGAATAAAAGAGACTGATGAGTACAGAGACAGATGACTCAGACTGTATGAGTGCATGGCATAAATGGCAAGTACAGAAAAGAAGATTCAAGTACATGAGACGAGAGCAGTACATGAAATAGATAGAGAGCATGGAACGGATCCAGTGCGTATGACAAGTGACATGGCCTGAATCAATAATGCATGACGAACGAACAAAGTGAATGGAGCAGATGAAATCATTTGAATGGATGAAGCACGTGGAATGGATTAGCGCGCTGAGCGGACAAATGCATTGAGCAGATGAGTGTAAAGAACGGATGAGTCTATAGAGCGAATGAGCGTGTTGAGCGGATGAGCGTGTGGAGCGGATGAGTGTGTAGAGCGGATGAGTGTGTAGAGCGAACGTGGCTGTAGGGCGAACGAGTGCACAAGTGCAGAGGAGTGTGTAGAATGCAGGAGCAGATGAATGTGCTGAGCGGATAAGTGTATAGAGCGGATGAGTGTATAGAGCGGATGAGTGTATAGAGCGGATGACTTTGTGGAACTGCATATAGCAGATGAGTGTGCGGAGCGGAAGAGTGCGCGGAGCGGAAGAGGAAGAGTGCGTGGAAGAGGAAGAGTGCGCATAGCGGGAGCGGATGAGTGCGCAAGAGTGGATGAGTGTGCAAGAGCGGATGAGTGCGCAAGAGTGGATGAGTTGCGTAAGAGCCGCTGAGTTGCGTAAAGCGGACGGAATGGGTGACGCATATGGATGGAGGAGTGCTCAGAACAGATGGAGCGGGCAAAGTATGTGAATGGAATGGGGACGTATGTGGATTGAACGGATGAAGTAAGTGGAAGATACTGAAGTAACATGTGAACGGTACGGCTGAAATATGTGGAAGGTACAGATGAAAATGTGGACGGGGTGCATAAAACAACTTAGAATTGTGCATAAAACAACTTAGAATTCATGGAAATGATCAGAGTGCGTGGAACGGTTTCAGAGTGCGTGGAAAGGTTTCGGAGTGCGTGGAACGGTTTCGGAGTGCATAGAAGTGTGCGACATACATGAATGGTTTGTAATGCATGTAACGTTTGAAAGAGCATGTAAACCATCTTATCACATCACCATGCTTACTCTCCTCTTTACACCACCACTCAACTAGAACACAGAGATACTATGACACCATTTGGTATAGCTGTTCTCATACCAACATCTGCCTCATACTCCACATCACTCTAACTAATCACTGCTGGTTTCACATCCACCAGCCAGGCGTTCTCCTCAGGCCTAACGCAGCCAGAACCGGTATGGATAAAACCTGCCAGAACGAACACATACCCCTGATCTCTCAACCACCACACCTACCGCTATGAAGCAGCTATTACACGAATGCCACACCTGCTGCACACATATCCGGTACTCACAAGCACCTTTGACTCTCTCTACTCTCTCTACTGACTTGAACTTCGGTTCCCGAGGGCGTTCAACCTACCAGCGCCTTCAGACCATACCAATGGTACATAAGGCGCTATATAAATGCAAAAGTAACATAACATAACATGTGGATAACCTTCAGTTTACATGTTCAAAAAATCACAATAGCAATAGTATATTCTCGGATCTAACATAAGCCTTAGTACGTATTTTAATACAATGCAGTTCAACAAGTGCTCACATTCAGTTATTTAGACATCATTGTGCTTAATATATGTTCATGGATTAGTATCGTTGGCACAGGTAATCCTCGATCTATGGGTCAACGAAGGACAAGGTCTCATTACATGACCCTAACATTTGGCCTACGGGCAGTTTAGGCATTAACTTGCATACATAGGTCAAGACGGCCATGTTACAAACAGAAGAACACTGTCCACCATTTTAGAACACAGGGTGACTTTGGAGTGAGAATCAAAATGGCGGATGAATCTAAAATGGCGGCTTAATCGATCTAAGGTCGGAACCTTGCGACGCGGATTTCTTCGCAGAGTGACTGTGCTTACGCCAATATATACAATAAAGAGGGCACAATATGATTTCCCGTCTAACAACCCATCGCCTCCACCTGGGCCCCAGGCTGGATGGGGGGCCAGACACGTCAAACTCGGGAATGGGTTGTAGCGCCGCCGGGGCCCTCATCTGGGCCATTGCTGGAGGTTGTCGTGGTGGAGCTTGCAATTGTGGGACAGCCTGGGCCCCGTCCTGATTTGCTTGGTCATTCATGGGTTAGAGCGCACAGGCACCCCTTCTGCATGTTCAGGGGCCACAACTCACCCAGCCAGCGTGGTCTTCCACCTTCCAAACCAGAATTTCAGGCCTCCTGGCCTCCTTGATCTTCTGAACTCCCCACTCTGTCCACCAGCGCACACAGGCCCTCTGGTGGCCTGTGTGCCCCAAGGCCATGGAAGAGCCTGTGTACTCATGGGCTGGCAGGGTGCCCCCTGCCGAGGTATGCTAGCTGGGTGCCCCCAGCCTTGGTCCGCCTGGCCTGACATAATACTTTGGGTAAAAAACAGAGGGGGTCATTACGACCCAGGCGGTAAGTACACCAACTTTACCACCATGGTGTAAACTATGTTTACACCATGGTGGATGGCGGATTTACCGCCCCATTCCAAGGTGAGTGGGGCGGTAAATCCCCATTTCCCATTTACCCTTCCCCATTCCCATTTTTGCCCCATAGGGCATAATGGGAGTGGGGAAGGTGCTAATTACGGCACCGTAAATTACAGTGCCGTAATTAGCACCAAGGCGGTTTAGCGCCATGGATTTTAACGGCTGCTAAAAGCAGCCGTTAAAATTGGAATCAGGCGTTATGGGTTAATGACGGCGTTAACCCTTAACGCCTGAGTTGTAATGAGGCCCATACAAACCTAATTTGCATATGGCTTGCACCAACATAAATTACTGCACAGAAAAGGACATCACGGGGAGCATCATCAGTCTTTGATACTTGGAGGCACCATGGAAGTGACTTTAGAATAAGTTGTCATAAATAAGCCAAATGGCAAATCATTTTGTGGTGCAAAATGCCTAAATTGCACTGTTATATATGGAGCAACTCTATAGTCAGGCTTTTTTTTTTTAAATAACAGCATGATATATTAACACATAAGCTTTGAAGTGAATCACTTACAGAGCTATAGATAAGACACATTGGGCCTCATTATAAGGATGGTGGTACGGTAACAACGGTGCTGGTAAGCTACCGGAACCGTTGCTACCGTATCGCCATACTTCGAGCTGTGCTCGCGGCTACCTGTCAGCCCGCCTGGTCTGACCTGGTGGGCAGAGCGGCACCCGCGAGCACAGCATGTCTGATGCACCGGCACCGTTATTAACGCTGCCGGTGCATCCAAAATCCCCATTCCCATTGAGCCTTCTAGGGCTCAATGGGAATGGGGACTGACAGGTACCGGCACCCGGCAATGTAGGAATTACTGGATCTGGGAAAGTCAGTATACCCCAGTAATTCCTCATTGCCGGGTCCCGGATTGTTGCGCAAGTTTGGCGGTAGCCTGCCGTTTTACCAGAAAGGCTACCGCCAAACTTATAATGAGGCCCATTGTGATTACATGATCTGCCCAGGACCACACATTTTGGTTAAATGGTGAAACTGGCATGTGGAAAATATAAGCAGCTGAGCACATTTTCACAGATTTCGTTTTTATAGATATTTATTAAGGATTCCCTTTGCATTTTATGTGCTTAAATAATACTTTTTTATAGCAATGCCTTGGAAGCAAAGGACATTACATAGGAAACTACCCTTTTTATTATTAACTTTACACTATACATCATTATAGAAATATGTTTGAGCAATAAGAGGATGGCTTTAGTTTTATTCTCTCCATCCTGCACTCAAACTCACAATAGCATCATGCAGATTAATGTGAACCTAACAAATCCCCCTTGAGTAAAGCCATAGTAATTATTTCATGAAACATTTCTAAAGGGACAAAGGTCCCTGCTAATAGTGCCCCCTCCCACCCATTAGTGCCTAATGGCTCACATTCAAATGCTGTGTTAACAATTTGAGAGCCCCACTGCTGCTGCCCGGAGCTCCTTGGGACATTGTCCTGGCAGAGGCTTTGGAAAAGGGTAAGGTGTCCTGCTGCCAGGACAATGACTGTGCTGAACAGGAATTGCTCAGCACACATTGTCCTGCCAGCGGGCCACCTTTCCGAATGGGAGAGGTGGCCCACTGACGAAAGTCCCGGTCAGGCTCTCAACAGAGCCTGAGGGAGTGTGGGGGCAGCGTGCATTTCACCCATCCTCCTGATTGAGGGGCTTTAACACACCACATAAGACTTCCTCCATTAGGTTCTACACTTTTATTGTCAAAATGTTATATTCAAGAAAGAGCGTGAACAGTAATTTCAACTAAGTCATACATCCTAAAAGAGGCACATATAGAAACAACCACAAAGAGCAATACATAAGGAAAGTCGGTGGGTTCAAGGTGTGACAGAAGCAACAGGAACATCGATAAAACGGAGCACACTGATACAACGAGGCATTAGCAATGGCAACAGTTTGGGCTTTTGTGTAGGCATGGCAAAGGGTCTTGCCAGGCACAGTCGTATTGGTATTAACTGCACATTGATAGTTGCAGATGCAAAATGCTGCATGGGCATCTAAGCAGTTCCCGTCAAGTTCTACAGAGTGCTTATAAATCAAGTGGCTGAATGCAGACTTGGCTTCAGCATTTTTATTACACCAGTAGCGTGTTTACAGAACCAATTAAGTCTGCAAGCTGTGTACCAAACAACATCTACATGCTATGTGGCCCTCCTCATATGCCGACACCTAAACGGTTTCTGTCAAAGAGGCTGATACCTTAAAAGTAGGTACTGGAACAAAGAAGAGGAACATGAAGGTAATGTGCCTGAGAGATATGTGTAGAAATGAGCATTTCTACAGATAAAGTTGACTTCCTTAAATAAAACACATGGGCCTCATTACGAGTTAAAAATTGGGCGGCTGCCGTCAAACTCGTTATTTTACCGGCACCCGCCAATGGGGACGAACGTGGGTATTCCGACTTTGACAGACCCGGTCTGTCCCCATTGACTGGTGCCGGTAATAAGGAACTCCCCATTCCCATTTGAGCCCCATTGAGGCCCAATGGGAATGAAGTGGTCAGATGCACCAGCAACGTTTATACTGGTGCTGGTGCATCCGATATGCTGTGCTCACGGGTGCCACTATGCCTGGCAGGTCAGATCTGGAAGGCAGAAAGGCATCCGCGAGCACAACTCGTAGTCTGTCAGTCTGGATTCAACAGCACCGGCAAGCTTACCGGTGCCGTTGTATCTGGACCAGCAGACTTGTAATGACCCCCTAGTCTTGTTATTGTTCACAAGATACTCTATTATTCTTCATACAGAATCTATGCTGCTTTCACACCCGGCTGGTGTGCATAGTGTAGTTCACTCCACAATCAGGAGAGCCCCATGGGATCAACCTCTCTGCCTGCCACTCCGTGCTTTTCTGTGCCACGCCCTGCAACACCCCCACACTCCTCCCGGCACCACGAGCGGTGTGCCCTTGTGGCGTGGGACGGAGCGATACGGGCAACTCAGAGCACGGCACTACAGTATGCTGTGCAGAAACATCGACACAGTAGGCATACACATTGCCATGGAGACGTAGAAGGTGCTGGCAGCTGTAATGCAATATCCCCCCAGGAAGAGAGGTACATTGAAGAGTTACGCGGACCAATCGCAGCGGGGGCATCGAAGAGCAGGCAACGTTCCCTCTCTGGACAGGTACATGGCAGCAGTGGCCCGATTGGGGGAGACTTTAAGTGTGAAAAGGCTCCAACATGGGACAGAGCAATGGAGCATTGCTTATTACAGTAGGTGACGCCGGCGTGCAGCCGTGATGGCTGCAATGGGCTCAAAGCACCATTAATGCAGACAGACACTAGGCAGTAATGACCTGTTAGGCAGAATCACATGCAGTACCCTTTGGGAACACTACATGCAATTAAGACTACAAGTGTAAGCACACTTTCACCTTTAGTACAAGCCTGTACTACACAGTAAAGTGGTAGCGATGGCTGAGCAGCCAGACTTATCTCAACAGTTTAAGTGAGCAGTAGAACTAGTTACACAAAGGACCAACTAATACAGTGATTCAAACAAACACTTACTCAAGGTTTCTTGGTAAAAAAATATACATTTATTTACTCAGTTTGAAAACATTACACTAGCACAAGCAGCTCAATATCGCACACTAATAAACCACAAAAATACAACCGGTAAGTAAATGAACAAGTTTAGCTCCCCTGAAGTGGGAGCAAAATGAAACTTCAGATACTTAATAAAGGGGTAAAAAGACAAGGTTATAAGAATAGACAGCCCAAATACATTAATAGGCAGGGCAAAGGATTTCAGTTAACTACAACCAGCAATTCAATTTGTAGGCCTCGGCCAAAGTCAATGGTTCAGAGTCTAGCACAGGATATAGGATAGCACAGTTCTTGTAGTAACAGTTAAGTCTTTGCCACAGAGTTTAGAAGAATTTGGCTAGGCAAAGGGTTTGACGAATGTTTAAAGAAGGACAAGCCTTTGAAGTTGAGGAAAGTTCAGCAAACTTTCTCGATGGCGAAAAGATTTCCGGACCGCGTTTGCAGAGTACCTTGATAATGAAGAGAAGCTGTAGCTGAGGCAGTTGTTCCTGGCAGTTCCTACAGATCTCGCTGTTCCTGACCTGCAGTCGTGGGGACAAGAAGGAGGATGTCAGGAGGTTCCTGCACTGCCAAGGGACGAGGCCAAAAGGCCTAGCAAGACGTCGGTTTAAGGTCCACAAGCTGGTTTCCTTCCCTCTGGCTATCCAGTTTTAAACAGCACTCTGATGAAAATATGACCAGGTGGGGACGGTGTCCATGTGGCTTGTGAGTTGGTTGTTCCCACCAAACTCAAGGCCAGAAGTTAACCTTGAAGGGCTTCTCTGTCGATTGGAGTTTCAGGCAATTTGGACCTGCAGCAGGGCTTCGCCGGTCATCCAGGAGTTGCAGCAGTGCTCTTCCTTCAGCTCGTCTTCTGTTCTTTCGTTCCAGTGGTCCACTCTCCTTTCCAAGTCCCACAGACCTGCTTTTAAACTGTTTTCCCCCATTCTTTCCAGCCTGGCTGTCACTCACACAGCAGGGTGGCTGTCCTTGCTGGACAGTCAGCCGGCCAATCATTCCACAGTGCATTCAGGTTTCCTAAGAGACTAAACACATGGAGTTTCGGGCACCTCCCTCCCATCCTGTCCTCCCCAGACACTCAGGCACCAGAGGAGGGCTTCAGCACTGAAGCGCGCCAAAGGCCAATGAACAAAGGGACCAAACCTGTTTTGGCGTGCAGAGACAAACACAAGAAGGACCTTTCCTAAAAGAAATGGTGAAAAAAGATGACCGGAGTCTGTTTTTACAGATAAGTCTTGGGTGCCATATCGAAAAACATGGCTCACCCGATTTTTAGCTACCGTTGTTAGCAGTCGGGAAAAATCATGGTAGTTGATCTAAACCATTGCTACCAGCCATTTAAAGTAGGAAAAGCTAACATTTGACTGTTACATGAGTGTTTTGACTCAGGGGAAGCTAGGCAACCCCTCCAACACTCTATAGGAAGATAGTGTGTGCTGGGCCAGTAAATTTAAAACGACTAGTAAAGCCAATTTAACTTTACATGCTCTGGAAGACAGTAGTCAGTCCCAGAGAAGGTATTAAAACCTTGGGAAGTCTGAAAGACATCCCTGTGCCGCTGCACTGAAGGTGCTGTGTGACACACAGAAAAAGATGATGCCACTGGAGTTGTTTTAAAACGCCATAACCAAAGAACACAAAAGTAAAACACACACAAAATACATGAAAGAGTGGGAAAAAAGGCTCACACTCTTTCCAGGTAAAAAAAACAAATCCTAGAAATCCAGCAAAGTTGCTGGGGTTCTCAAAAGGTGAGAAAAATTAGCACATTTTAAGAATTCTCCCTAACATGACCCAAAGCAGGGTAACGTGGATGCCCTTGCAATAGCTACGGTAGGGCTTATATAGCAGCTATGTGGGCTTACAGTGGGGAAGGGAAGGACTGTATATCGCAGTTTGGTTGAAGGGTTGAGGAGGAGCTGACACTTTGGGCCAATGTTGAATTAGATCACTGTGCCTGCAACACTAAGTGCCCTTTGAGAATGCTGGTTTTTATGGCAGGGATACAGACATACTATGGTGGATGGTGGTATACGAAGGTCCAGTTACCTGAAGGAGACGCCCGGTTGTATATAAGGATTGGTAGTACTAGACTGCAGAAAGGCTAGTTCGGGGTCTGGACAGCGTCATTACACAGACCTTTTAGGGTGGATAGATAATACAGAGGATGCACAAGTGAAACACATGGTTGGACTAACTTTGTCCCAGGAGAGGGAGTAATATTCAGGAAAGTAGAGACAGTAAGTGGGATCATCCGCAATAAAAGAGCAGAGGTACCTGGATCGAGGCACCTCGAAGATAGTGGAGTGGTGGAACTGTGGGCCATTATTTTTGATTGAGGCAGAAATAAGTTGCCGACCAGGTTGCTGTACTGTGGGTTCATATTGAGGGTTGGGACCAATTCTCTTCATTTGATATTCAGTGATTGTTGCTGAGGGTGAGTAGAGGGGACAAGCTACAAAACCACACTGGTTGCAGGCAGTGGCAGCCTGTAACTAGTTATAAGTGAAAATTATTAGTGATTGATGGCTGCCCAGGCAGTGAGGGTTGAAAATAGGAGTAAGTCAAACTGTACTAGTACCATTGTGAGGGAACATAAAAAGTGAATAGGGCCCTGATGTCAAAATCAAAAGACAAGGCTGCCCACGCTAGACGGAGGCAGCCACCAGCGGAACAAGAAGGGCAGCTCGGGCAGTGCTCGAAGCAATGTGGAGAATTACAGGCAGGCTTGATTAAAAAGCGCAGTGGGCGGAATTGAAAAGAGATGGTATAGAGCCTGGAGTATTGGCGTTTAGCAAAGAGGACCTTAATGAGTGTTTGCAGGTGATGGAAGGGAGGCTTACAGATCATTTTCAACTGCAATTTACATCACTGTAAAAAGTGCTGAGAGCCTCCATAGCGAAAGTTAAAGAGGAATTGAAAGAGCTTTGTCACAGAGCCGATATCACAGAACAAGGCTTTACAGAAACATCTGAGGAGGTCCAACAAAACTGTGAATTGTTGGAGGACTTGGCGAGAGTTTCCCATAACTTGGAGCTACAAGTTGAAGATTTAGAGAACTGATCAAGAAGAGTTAACATCTGTATCAAAGGCTTAAGTGAATCAGTTATGGACACAGATTTCAAGGCTACGGTTCAACAATGTTTTGGTAGCTTGCTGACGGGCATGCAGCTGGAGGATATAGGGATTGATCAGATTCATAGGGTGGGCCCGAGAATGAGTGAGACAGGGACTAAACCCAGGGATGTGGTGGATGCTATGACGAATTATGCTGTGAAAGAGAACATTCTACGGGCAGCACGGGCAGCTGGTGAAGTAGTGATCAATGCAGATTCAGCTGTATCAGGACTTGGCGATGGCAAAGCTCCAGAAGCAAAGAGATATGGGTCAAGTTACACAGACTTTGAATGCAAGACACATTTTGTACAAATGGACCTTTCCTTTTGCTTTGTTATTTACCCTGGAAGGGATGCAACATTGCATAACTATGTGTGCCGAGGGCCTGGCGTTGCTACATATATAAGAGGAAGATAGGCATGAAGAGAGCCGGGCGAGGTCTTCTGCTCAGCAAGGGATGCAGCGTTGGGATTAGTCACTGGTAAAGGGGAAGAGAGGAGGTCATGGTACCTGTTTAAAGGGCCCTCGAGGAAGAGGTTTGGGGAGTAGGTTGGAAGGGAGTGTCACTGGCTCACCCTAAAAGTCTGATAATGTTTATTCTGAGGAGGGGGATGACCTTAGCAACTATAAATGAATATAACACTGGGCAGATATAATGGTTGTTCATGGTGAGGGCTTGGGGGGGAAATTCTTGGAACTCAAGGGAGGTGGTAGGAGACTTCCCGCTGGGAATGTCCCCAGGATTTCGTTCGGGCCTTAGCTTGGGGTATCTGTCCCAAGGTTATCATAAAATCATGGGCCTGGGCCTGGGCCTGGGAAGGGGAGTGGGGAAATGAGAGAGGGAGATGAAATGAGGGAGGGTGGGAATACTGAACAGAAGGAAAAACAAGTGGTATTCATGGGGAAGATTACACAGGTAGTCGCAAACCATGTATATAGTAAATATTGAAAGTATTTTCATATAATGTTAGGGGTTGAATTCACCAGCTAAACAGAGAAAGGTAGAGATGATAATTAAAAGAGGGATGTGGATATTATAATGTTGCAAAAGATGCATATTAGAAAAGTGGATCGGGTACTGGGGAGATTTTGAATGTTTTATAGAGTATTCCAGTCTAATGCGGGGGGGAAGACTCTGGATGTTCTAATAGGCATTAAACATTTGTTGGAGACAACGGTGCTGCAGCAGAAAGTACACCCGGAGGGTAGGTACTTATTTGTTCAATTGCAGATGGAATATAAATCGATAACATTAGCTACAGTGTATGTGCCAAATATGAGGCAGATAGCATATATATATTGGAAGTATTAAACAAACTGGAATAATTTGCTAGCAGTGACATAAGGTGTCTCCAGAGGTCACATGGGATGCTTTCAAAGTAGTTATCCGGGGAGAGCTTATAGTGCTGAAAGCACAGAGGTAGAAGATGAGGGCCAAGGCCAAGCTAGAACTAGACTTAGAATCTCAACTGCAGGAGACTCAGATAGCTAATGCCAATCAGAGGACGCGGGCGTTAACTAATAAATTGAAAGTGGTGAATAGCCAGCTAAATCTATTGAGAACTAGAAAGGCTGAGAGACCTTTGTTGATATCCAAGCAGAGATATTATATTCGGGCCAACAAGGCAGACAGGCTGTTGGCTCGTCAAATGAGGGGTGTAGGCACTGCAAAATTGATACAACAAATAAATCATTCAGATGGGTCAGTGGCGACAGGGACGGTGGAAATAACTGAAGCATTTGCTCAATATTATGAAACATTGTATATGTTAGACTATCCGGGGGAGGGAGAGATTCAAGAATATTTGACTGTAATAGACTTGCCAAAAATATCGCCAGAAGAGCAGGCAGACCTGAATAGGGCGATTACAGAGGAAGAAATGACGATAGCTATAAAGGCTTTGTCATTAAATAAGGCTCCGGGACCTTATGGATTTCCGGCACTGTTTTATCAAAAGTATGCTAAGCAACTGGCCCCGAAGTTGATGGAAGTTTTGAATGCGATAGTTATTAAAGGGGCAGTCACACCTACAATGTCGGAGGCTAAGGTTGTGGTATTTGGGAAACCGGGGAAGGAACCAACCAGATGTGGCCCCTATAGACCCATTGCTTTGTTAAACATTGATGCAAAGTTGCATGCAAGTATGCTGGCAGCGAGATTAGTACCTTGCTTGCCTTCATTAATACATATGGCTCCATCAGGATTTATAGCAGGTAGACACACTTCAGATAATATTAGAAGAGTTGAACATATAGTAGAAAAGGTTCAAATTAAACAAATCTCTGCACTTATAGTTTCGCTTGATGTCGAAAAGGAGTTTGATCGGGTAGAATGGACTTTTTTGTTTAAAGTGATGGGAAAATGGTCATGGGACCTACATTTGTTCAAATGGTGCAGGCCAATTATCAGTCTCCTACATTACGATTGGTGATTAATAAACAGATCTCACGTAGCATCAGAAGTAGTAAGGGTACCTGTCAAGGATGCCCAATTTTGCCCCTCTTATATGCTTTGAACCTGGAACCATTTCTAAGTAGAAATAGGGTACGAGATGGAATACAGGGCACTAGGTTTGGGAGTGTGGTTCATAAGATTGTGGCTTTCGGGGATGATAGGTTATTGATGCAGCAGGAACCCAGACAATCAATACCAACTTTATTGGAGGCATTGGGTAGAATCGAACAGTTGGCGGCAGGGTTGAAGGTTAATATGGGGAAGTCGGAAATGTTGGCGCTAGGTCTGTCCCCATGTCAGAAGGACAAGTTATCTACCTATTCGCCATTTACAGAGGCGGATAAGTATATACAATACTTGGGGGTTATAACCAGGACGGTTTCTCAATTATATGAATGCAATTACACACAAGCATTAGAGCAAGTGAAAAAAATCTAGGAAGATGGAACCCGTATCATGATTTGGTAGGATATCCAGAGTTAAGATGGTGATTCGTCCCAGGTTGCTGTATAAGTTTCAAACTCTTCTAGTAACGATCCTAGATCATACTTTAAGGAACTTAATAAAGAAATTAGGAAGTATATCTGGCGGCATAAGATGCTGAGAGTGGCTTTTCATATTTTAACAGCATCTAGGAAAAATGGGGGACTGGGCTTGCCACACTTTGAAAACTATTTTGAGGCTGCACAGTTACGGGTGCTCCGTGAATGGTTTAAGGGGGATACTGGGAAGTTATGGGTTCACATTGATCGAGCAGTGGCTGGATGTCCACTAGATGGGATGTTATGGCTGGAATTACATGATAGACCCTGAATACAAGAGCTATCAGGGTGCTACCAGTAGTGGTAGAGATATGGGATCTCCTGCTGGTTAGAGGGGCTTTATCTACACGCCAGTCACCATTCACCCCACTGTTTGAGAATCCACAGTTTTACCCAGGGACGGTGAGGGGATCATTTAAGCAATGGCGAACGTGGGCTTTATAAACATAGGGGATATGGTACAGGGAGGGTCTTGAGCACGTTTGAAGAGTGTAAACACAGACTGGGGCTAGAGGAAAGGTATAGGCTTGAATATTACCAACTACGACATTGGGTGAATAGTTTGGGGTTGAGGGAAGTGGTGGAGAGAGAGCTCACACTATTTGAGAAAAGTATCACTACCCACGTTGGGAATAGGCAAATGGTCTCTAAACTGTATTCGATCCTCCTTGATGAGAAAAAAGAACAGATTTGGGGGTATACGCTTAAATGGGAGAAAACATTGGGGACTGAATTGCCGAAGGAGTATTGGGAATTTTTGTGGAAAAATATCCCTAAACTAACGAGATCCATACAGATAAGCAAGGCATGGTATAGGGTTATGTACCAGTGGCATTATACGCCTGAGAAATTCCATACACTGTTTCTGGCCTCTTCGGAGGAATGTGGGAGAGGGTGCGGAAGGAAGGGGGACTGGCAGCATATTTGGTGGGATTGCCCAGAATTAGAGAATGTTTGAGAGGAGATCACCAACAGTTAACTTAATCCTTTCCTCAAACTGATAAATGGTCTCCAACAATGTGTCTATGGGGTCTATTTGACCAAGAGAATATAGTACTCACTAAAACGCAGAGCAAGGCCTTGATATTGATGGTGATCGCTGCATAGTTGGTTATTGCGGCCACTTGGAAGCAGAAGAAGCCGCCTGCGGTTCAAGATTGGCGGATTAAACTGTGTGGGTTTGTAACCTTGGAGTGGGTGACTTATAACCTGCAAGGAGAACAAGAACAATTTCGGCAGGATTGGGTTGATGTGCTGGAGTATCTCAATGGGGACTTTGTGCAACAATGGTGTCCACACAATTTGAGGATTTTGAACATTATATAAATGAAGCTGAGTACTATACTAATCTGTAATTTGTAAAAAATTCTGTTTGGATGGGTGTGGGGTGATGGGATGGGTGGGGGGAAGGGAAATAATCTTGTTTCTTTGAAAATGTCAATAAAAATACCTTAAAAAAAAGAAATGGAACAGTTCCTATTTCATCAACATTGCAGCCGTGGAAGCTGTCAATGTTTTCAACGCCGTGAGGCCTCATTAGACTATGTTTCACCATGAAAATATTTGAAATAAATAAAATAAAAATGTTACCTACTCCTGCTCACATGCAGATCACTCTAGCAAGCGTATTAATCCTCTTCACAGCAATATTACCAGGCTGGCTAGCTTATAGACTGTGTATATCATACATTTGTTAAGAAGGAGATGTATACAGCCGGAGCAGGCAGTATGTAAAAACATATTCATTTGCATGCATATTAATGCCATTCAATGGTGCCCCAGTGATTGGTGGTGTTCCAGAGGTGGGGATTATTCTTATAACATGTGTTTATCCCTTCTATGATGATTTTCAGGATGCCACATGGGTGCTGGTATTGCGTTTGTCTTTCTCTCTCTCTACCTGTCTCTTTCACATAATCTTTGACAAAACACTCTCCATAAAATAAATGTACTCTTGCCACTTCAAAAATACACCTTTACCATTAACCTCATAATTGCAAGGTCTTTGATAGACCCAAAAGTATAAAAGGCTCAGTCTAGAGGTGATCCTCAGATCTCTTTGGTGGTGACTCAACCCACGGAACAACCTTATTGGCTTAACAGATGGCTATAGCCGGTCATGGTCCACAATCGCGTTCCATGATCGGCAAGACTTGACCATGATTGGCGATGCTTGGCAAAGGTTGGCTATGATTGGGGATCTTTCAAAAAAGGTAGCAGGCGCTCCTCTCCAGAAAGAACATATACTTGTATCCTACGGGTCAGAATGACCCATTCCTAGTTAGATTGCACAAAGGGTTAATATGCCTGCTCTGATTTGACTGTTACATGCACTGCACATACCTACCATTCTATACAACGCAAAAGCCGTGGCCCCTGAAGCACACCTCTGAAAAACTGAAATATATATTACGATTTGCTCCTCATAAAAACAAATGTCCCTTCTTAGAAAGGCAGGTGGCTCTTTTCAACAAAAAAGGTGGTTCTTACTAGCAGCACTCTGATGAAACCATTTTAATTTTAAGGTGTAACAAAATCAGATAATTTGCATGTGTCTGTCCCTCCCGGTATTAAGGAAGTGCCAGCCTCAGGCATATGCGACCTGGGCAGTTGCACTGCACATACCTACCATTCTATACAACGCAAAAGCCGTGGCCCCTGAAGCACACCTCTGAAAAACTGAAATATATATTACGATTTGCTCCTCATAAAAACAAATGTCCCTTCTTAGAAAGGCAGGTGGCTCTTTTCAACAAAAAAGGTGGTTCTTACTAGCAGCACTCTGATGAAACCATTTTAATTTTAAGGTGTAACAAAATCAGATAATTTGCATGTGTCTGTCCCTCCCGGTATTAAGGAAGTGCCAGCCTCAGGCATATGCGACCTGGGCAGTTGCCCGGGATGCCACATTAACATAATTTGCATGGGCACCCTAGCGTCTGCCACACCAGCATAGAGGGTCCTTTAAAGAGCTCCTTTGTGCTGGCGTGGCAGTGGCCAATGTACCTCATGTAAAATAAAAGGCTCCACTGTGCTGGGCGGCAGCATCATCAAAGTTAGCTGGGAGGACTCCAACGTTTCACTTAAGTTGGGTGCTGCTGCTTCCCAGCATGGCAGAGAAGTTTTTCAAAGGGCGCGGATGCCATGCCAGCTATGGGGAGTCTTTCAAGGGCTCCCCCGAGCTCCTGTGGTTAAGGTGCTGTATTTAAATAAAAAACACCCGCTCTCGTGCTGTCACTGGGTGCTCCAGCATGGGAGTGAGGCCTTTTTCATTAAATAGTGCTCTGCTGCTACACCAGAACGGGACAGCCTTTGAAAGACTGCCCATGCTGGTGTGGCAGCAGCGCACTATTTAAGTGATAAACTCTCTGCTTCAACACAGCAGCTTGGAGCTTTTCATTTAAATAGGATGTTGTTGCTACATCAGTACCACCTGTAGCTTTTGAAAGGCTTCCCTGAGCTGGTGTGGCAGCAGTGCCCTACCACCTTCCAGATACAGAGGGACGCCCTGCGGCAGACCAGGCTTACAGCCGCCTGTCTGCCTCATGGGGTAGAGCTTGCTGAGGTGGCATGTTGCAAGGTTCTGGACAGAACTGGGACTTGCTTGTACTTCAGAGACATCTTCCAGAATCAGAAGACACTGCTCTAGTATTTATGCGAGTGAGTGGGGGCTGTGCATGGGGGATGCAGCCGCTTCACACATGTGCTTAAGAGGGACACATTGAAGCAATCAGCGAGGGATCCTAGCATTATCGGTGTCCCAACAACGAGTCTGTTTGGGTTGTAGCTGAAGACTGTGACTGGAGGCAGACCTAGTTCTCAGCTGTCAAACCCTCTGAGGAAGCCACTCCCCAGGGTTATGATCAAGCTCAGTGAGACAACTTGTCAACTAACTGCCAACTCACCATAGCTTTGGCAGAGCCTCAGTTTTTTGTGATTGCCCAGATACAATTCCCTTTCACACTTTCCCTTCATTATAAAAAAACATGCAATAGTCCCTCAGTGGCTGATTAAAGCTTGCACCCTACGTCTGTTTACCCGCTGTGCAAAACCTGAAGGTGTCTCCCTGGCTAAACCCCAGTGATCTGTCATCCAGGTGGCCAGGACACGGACATCACTATTGGATCCAGTTCCTGGGGGTGGACTAGTGAGGGAGGATCACCTGGATGGGGGAGTCCTCGGGAGTGGGATTGGGACACCCAAGGGTTAGACACAGTATCCCCCTTCCTTCAGTACCTCTTTTCCACATCCGGTTCCATAGGTCATTCAAAAAACGCTGCCCCCTTTTCCGACATGAACACTTTCACACAACATGAAAGACAACGGACTAACATGAGAGCTGTTTACCTGACTTGTCCCAATACCAGGGTCAGGCAAAGTCAGGCAATTGATCAAAATCACACACACCTGACGGCCCTTTCCATTCCCCATAGGGATAAAAGGGGGAGCAAGAGAGCATAGTACGAGCAAAGCAGTCCACACAATGAGACAGCTGTGCAGACCAGGCAGTTCGAGAGGAGGAGAAAGGCAGCAAATATCGAGAGGCCGCCGAGGAGAGACACAACCTTGCCCTTCTTGACAAAACCCAGCGAATCCTCCACAGAAGGAATCGTAAGACCAAGGACAATAGCCCAAGTGTCCTGCAGCAGATGTCAACGGTAAACAGAACCTATCAACGCTGATAAGCCGGAGCGAGGGAGACTCCTGCTACCATGGTACCTGCCTTGACTCCAGTTACAAGGAAAGCCAAGCGATTCATCACAGCCGGTGAGTCGAAGGGGAAACCGGTAAGAACGGGCTGGATGGAATGAAAGTCGCAAAGTGGCAAAGTAAGAGAAGTTCAAAGAACTGTAAAATTGTAAAGGGGAGGCCAGCTGCAGAAGGGGACTGGCACCATGTGGTTGCTGTCTGAGTAAAACGACAGATACCAAAAGGCCATAGTAGAGCCACTGAGATAGGTCAAAGTGGTCATACAGGAGGTCAAGTAAAATCCCCATACAGTCAAAAGCCTTTGACCTAAGAAATATAAGAACGCAAGGGAAGTGAATTCTGCAAACACTGAAAGTAAAGGTGAACGTGAAGTTGACAAGAGTGAACCCGGAAGATGGATGCTGAAGAAGAGGGGAAAAAGTCTAAAGTCCCTTAGAAACAGTGCTTTGACAAACGTGAACCTGGTAGAGGGATGTCCACTATGAACTATTAGAAAAGACATTAAGATTTGTGAACCAAGAGAAAGCCATAGTGACCCCGGTGGAGGGAGGCTGAAAGCAAAGAGGGTTTTGCACCCGGAAGAGGGGGATCTAGGGGTGAAGCCATCACCCGAGAAATACGCCATAGTGAACCTGGTGGAGGAAGGCTAAATGCAACGAAGGGTCTGCACCGGAAGAGGGGGAACCAGGGGTGAAGCCATCACCAAACAAATATATAAAACAGACTTTGTGTTTGTTAGTCATTTTTGTAAACCTATCAGGCCCTCGGGAACGGGAGATTCAACCACCGAAGGCCTTGATATCGATAGGAACTGTGTTAGGATCCAGACCCGGAAGAGGGAATCCTGGGGTGAAAGTCATCACCCAATACCCACTGAATAGGGACTGTATATTTGATTTGTGGAAAGTGATTGGTACCTGAAAAGGAACTTTGTGTTTGTTTGTTATTTTACTCACCCTCGAAGGTAAGAGACTTTTTAAAGGTAAAAGAGACTTGGCCAGTGAGGCTCCTGATAAGCTAAAACAGAACTGTTGTCTCACACTGGGAGAGCTAGAGCATGTGCTCTGCTCCAAGATTCCACCTCAACCCGTGCTCCAAACGTGGGGAAGGAAGGCCCAGGCTACCATATCCAGACATATTATTTGTGAACATTTCTTTCTTTTCTTGAACACTATCCCACACCCTTTTTGTATTAGTTGTACGGTTTGGCAATAGGATTCTTAGTATAGGCCCTTTATCATTTGATACAATGCCACAAGAACTGCCTTATTTTCATTTGATGGTTGACGCTTGCTGCTATCTTAGATTTAGGTTTAGGTTAGGCGTTTTTCCAACCGTCATGCAGTTTAATATAAACCCTTGAACTGTGATCACTTGTGTCTGTCTTTATTGTTGCCGCCATGAGTTCCTTACACCACTCTCCCCCTTTTTCCATCTTCCCCCTCATCCACAGAACTTCCTGACAAGAGTTAATATCTGCCAACTAGATATGTGCCATCACACGTAGGTAATAGCGCTATGGGTCTATAGGAGGCACAATTAGTGGGGTCTTTCCTGGGCTTCAGGATTAGCATAATCATGGCTTGACCATAGAAGGAGGGAGCCTTGCTGTAAAGCTTCTTGCCAGACTTTCAACAAGTGCAGGGACACTTTAGGACCAAATTCATAAAAAAATACAGCCATTAGACCATCTGATATCCGGACGTTTGCGGTGGTGGGAAGCGCTGCAATGGTTAATCATTATATCGTTTTCCGTGATTGGGGCATTTAGGAGTATAGGGTGCTCTGATTTAACTTGTGCATTGATATATTGCATAGGTTTGCTTTGAGTTCCATAGGGAATTGTGTCTTCTTCCTAGCATTCAGTGTCTTGCAATAAATATGAAACATATTCACTATGTCACTTAGATCTGACATGAGTGTCCCTTCATCGTTCAAAATGGTCGCTATGTTTGTAGGCCCCTGATCTGAATGCAAAATAAAAGAGGTGATGGCTGTAAGGTTTAGAATTAATCTTAACCTCTGGCATTGCTCTGGGCAACCCTCCAGGCCATTGTTCTTCACCTGCCAAGCCATTACAAAAGGGGAAAGACCATATGCAAATCAAGCTTGGTCCCACCCCAATAGGGGCACTCCAGCACAAACTATTAGGTCACATCCCTTCTGCACAAGACCACAAGCATCCCCAAACATGTTTTGGCCTTGTTGGGCCTCATCAGTGAGGAGTAGCTTGGGTCTCTCAGCCCAGCAGATACGTGACCCACGTCTGGGCATAGCTGTCCCACTCAGGGTGACAAAAGCAAAACAAAAAAGGTGATGTCTCTTTCAGAACACAACAGTCAGGCTAGGAAGCGGCAGGTCTTTGGTCCTCTCCATATTTCGGGTCTGTATCTGGGAAAAAACTAATTTCACCTCCTGATCTGCCAGTGATCGGAAATTGGTCCAGTTTAACTTTTATGGATGAAAGCAGGATGTTATTGCTGGACCTGATCTATTTCAATCTCAAGACGTCTGATCTGTACCTCGAGTTCCATCAAACTCCTCCTTATGGCCTTATGAACTCCATTCTCTATGCCTATGCAGCACTAAGATAAACCTTGAATGCCTCCCAGATAGTAGACATTCAGGCAGATCAAGCCGATATTACTTTAAAAAAGGTGTTAATGACCACGCTGATGTCACTTTTAAATGCTACATCCGACAGTACATGCAATTTAAAACACCAGAGAAGTTGCTCAATTACATTCTTCTCAAGAAGAAATGTCCACAATACGGGGGGGGCGTTCTGATAGAGTCCTAGGGGAGCAGAGTACACTCCTGAGACCTATGTAACAGTCCTGTCCCGATTAAGATACATTCAATCAGTTACAAATCATGGACTGAAGAGTAATATGAATATTTCCCATCACTTGGATGGAGTGTCCTCCACAGGTCTAAAAGCTCAAAATCATCCATGCCCTTGTGACTTTCCTGTGCAGACAATGAAAGAGCTCTAGGAACCCTGCTGGATCTACCTAGGAAGGTGCTTAAAATGGTGTTGAAATCTCCAGCCTATATC
Organism: Ambystoma mexicanum; assembly: GCF_040938575.1. Lineage (NCBI taxonomy): Eukaryota > Metazoa > Chordata > Amphibia > Caudata > Ambystomatidae > Ambystoma > Ambystoma mexicanum. The sequence continues at coordinate 1,067,136 of NW_027182496.1, read as the reverse complement.
AACTGGGTATAAAGATGTTTAACACATTTACTGTGGTTTTTGCTGCCTATGCTCTTGTGAGGTGGAGGAGCATTTTACCCTAACACGACTGCGGAGGTGAAGTGGAGGGACAAGTGGTTATTGGTGGTTCATGGTGGAGGGGCATGGAGTGGTTACTCCAGTCACCAAGGTCTGCAAGTAAGTTATCGGCCAACCTTTGTTGCTAACCCGGGTTTCCACACTCCTCTGCACTTTGGTACTTCCGCATGATAGTGGACTCAGAGTGCTTAAAACCTGTAACCCGAAAGTGGGAGAGTGAAAGCTGGACTGTTGTAAAACTGTACGTGAATATATTTGCACTCCCCTCCACTTTTGCCTTCTACTCTACGTCCAGCCAACTGAGTGGCTATTTACGTATTCTGGCAATTGGATAAGGAGGAGTTTGCCAAGCTAGAATCACTCCCGAGAGCCGTGCTACTGGTTGACTATTGATTTGCCACCAAAATCTATCACTCTCCAATGCCTCTGACTGTGTCAAGTTTTGGGTTTATGAGAGGGGTGGAGTCAGGGGTGGGACAGACTAAAACTGCTCCTTGAGCCATCGGGCGTTCCCTGTCCCCCCTCTCTGGGTCTCTGGAGGTTTTTCCTGAGGACTGGCCGCCGGTGGCAATCTGTGACCGTGGGTGGTGTGGCTGCCTGTGGACCCGAACAGTCCTTACTAAGCTATCAATCCAGGGCGGCGGGTGGCTATATTTGTCCTGCGGATCGTTGTGGTTCTCTATGGCCAGCAGCCCATTACAATTTGTTTCTTACTCATTGGCGCGTGCCAGAAGGTCCCGCTGTATAGTCACCATTTAGACATTGACTTTTTAGCAGTCTGACCTTTACACTTTTTAACCAATTTTATAACTGCTCAATTTTAATGTTCTTAGGTGCATTTATACTGTAAAGTATTTTAAATAGCTTCTGTGTATAAGGTGTGTATAATGTGTGTATAAGGTATTGTGCTGCACAGTTTCTTACCTTTATTACCACCATGGTGAAAAGAAAAGCAATGAACGATAGGAGACCGGGGGCACTGACAAAAAGTGCAAAAAAGCCTAAACAAATGAAAACAGAGCAGAAGCTTGCCCAGGCTAATCCCCATCTTTTGCAATGCTCCCTTGATTCGTATTTGGAAGACATGGCCAGCAAAATAGTGAATCGCATTACCGTTACTGAAAAAGCCACATGGGATGCTATTTCAAGTTCAGGAGAGAATCTCAAAGTTAGCACCACTGAACGAAATTGTCATATTGAGGGGATAGGAGCTTTAGGGGGCACAGTGGTTCAGGCATTGGCTCTACAGAAGCAGGTGGTTGGGGTGCTTATTCCTCAGGATTCTCTGCACCCTGGTACGGAGGCAGATAATGAAGTAGACGTAGAAGGTGAGGGGGTGGGACTATGGATGGGAGAGCGGTGTTGAGGAGTGGGGTAGTAATGTATCAATTGATGAGTAGCCATATGGGTGGGAGGGAACCAAGTCAGGATCTAAATTCCTCCTCTCGGGGAGGAGGATAAACTCTGGTTGGAATCACTTCTAGATGTAAAGCTCAAGCCCCTTCAGGCCATCCTGGAGTCATTGCAGACGTTTAAGTCCGGGGTAATGAACACACTGGCTATCCTGAATGACTCAGAGTTCTAACAAAAAGAGTGACAGAAATAGGTACGGTTGGGGTTGGTGTTAGGGAGAATTCTCAAGAATGTGCTAATTTCCCTTACTTTTTGAGACCCCAGCAACTTTGCTGGATTTCCAGGATTTTATTTTTTACCTGGGAAGAGTGTAAGTGTTTTTCCCACTCTTCCGTATATTTTGATGTGTGTTTTACTTTTGTGTTCTTTGGTTATGGAGTTTTTAAAACAACTCTATAGGCATCATCTTTTTCTGTGTGTCACACAGCACCTTCAGTGCAGTGGCACAGGGATGTCTTTCAGACTTCCCAAGGTTTAAATACCTTCTCTGGGACTGACTACTGTCTCCCAGAGCATGTAAAGTTAAATTGACTTTATGAGTCTCTTTAAATTTACAGTTCTGGAGGGGTTGCCTAGCATCCCCTGAGTCAAAACACTCATGTAACAGTCACATGGTACCCTTTCCTACTTGAAATGGCTGGTGGCAGTGGTTTAGATCAAACTATGTTGATTTTTCCCGACCGCGAACAACGGTTTTTCAATATGGCGCCCAAGACCTATCTGTAAAAACAGACTCTGGTCAACTTTTTTCGCCATTTCTTTTTGTAAAGGTCCTTCTTGTGTTTGTCTCTGGGCGCCAAACCAGGTTTGGTCTCTTTGTTCATTGGCCTTTGGCGGGCTTCAGTGCTGAAGCCCACCTCTGGCGCGTGAGTGTCTGGGGTGGACAGGATGTGAGGGAGGTGCCCGAAACTCCCCGTGCTTAGTCTCCTAGGAGACCTGAATGCACTCTGGCGTGATTGGCCGGCTGGCTGTCCAACAAGGACAGCCACCCTGCTGTGTGAGTGACAGCCAGGCTGGAATGCATGGGAGAAAACTGTTTAAATGCAGGTCTCTGGGACTTGGAAAACAGAGTCGACCACTGGAACGAAAGAACCGAAGGTGAGCTGAAGGAAGATGACTGCTGCAACTCCTGGATGACCGGTGAAGGCCTGCTGCTGGTCCGAATTGCCTGAAACTCCATCAACAGAGAAGCCCTTCAAGGTTAACTTCTTCCCTTGAGTTTGGTGGGAACAACCAACTTGCAAGCCACCTGGACACCATCCCCTCCTGGTCGAATTTTCTGCAGAGTGCTGTGGAAAACCGGATAGCCAGTGGGAAGGATACTGGTTTGTGGTCTTTAAGGTACTCACACCTTAAACCAATGTTTTGCCAAGCTTGTGGCCTCTTCCTTGGGCAGTCCAGGAACCTGCCGACGTCCTCCTTCTTGTCCCCACGACTGAAGCTCAGGAACAGTGAGATCTGCTCGAACTGTCAGGAACAACTACCTCAGCTACAGCTCTTCTTCACTTTAAAGGTACTGTGCAAACGTGGTCTGGAAATCTTTTCGGCCACAGTGAAAGTTTGTGAAACTTTCCCGACTTCGAAGGCTTGTCCTTCCCTAAACCAACATCTAACTTTTCGTCTGACCAAATTCTTCTAAGATCCGTGGCAAAGACTTAACCATTTACTACCAGAACTGTGCTATCCTCTATAAAGACTCTGAACCATTGACTTTGGCCTGGCCTATGAACTGAATTGCTGGTTGTAGTTAACTGAAACCCTTGCCCTGCCTAAGAAAGTATCTGTGCTTCATTTCTTATAACCTTGTCTTTTTACCCCTTTTTAAAAGTAACTGAAGTGCCATTTTGCTCCCACTTCAGGGGAGCTGAACTTGTTCAGTAACTTATTGGTTTTGTATTTGTAGTATATAAGTATATGATACTGCACTGCTCTTGGTAGTGTAATGTTTTCCAAATGACTGTGTAAATAAATGTACATTCTTTTACCAAGAAACCTTGAGTAAGTGTTTGTTTGAATAACTGTATTTGTTGGTCCTTTGTGTAACTTGTTCTACTGCTCACATTACTCTTGAGATAAGTCTGTCTGCTCAGCCACTGCTACCACATTACTGTGTAGAACAGGCTTTTACCAAAGGTGAAATTGTACTGACACTTGTAGTCTTAATTGCATGTAGTGTTCCCCAAGGGTTCTGCATGTGATTCTGCCTAACACTTGGGGCAAAGCCAAATGGTAAGATACTATAAGGGGGGGTGGGAGGTGAGCGTCCTGGTCCAGTCACTGAGGTTAGCGGGCCGGAGATGCCGGCAAAGGATAAGGAAGTAACCACAGAGTTAAGCTCAGTAACTGTTAATTCTAATTTTATGGGGACTGGGAGGTCCGACGTAAGCTTTAGGACTTTGATAGGAGACACTGGGGCTGATGTGTATATAGGAGTGCCGGAGAAGAGCATTTTGAATTGACCACCTGCATCAGCCCTTCTTGTGGGATTATCATGGGTGTACCGGGGCTCCCTAATTGTGGATTTGAATAAACTATTTAATTCATGAATAAAGCGACCCATTGGCTCAGCACCAACCTGATTGGACTGAACATATACCCAAGCCTTATATTAATGGCAATAAGAGTAGGATGAGTAGGCCAAAAAACTAAATGTATGGAGGCGGACTGCGTAGTGGTTTCCTTCTCGGATGCAATGATGGTTAGTTGTTTGGTGAACTCTAATTTATCCATAGGTCTAAAACCAAACAGCTACTGTCTCCATAGTAGGCTGGTCTCTGGATTTTTGCTACGGTTGTACAGGGAAGGTGGCTGATTCCGGGAACGGCTTGAGCGAATTTGTTAGGAGGAGGGAAGCACCGAGTGACCCCAGGCACGGGGGCCTTTGTATCCACCTCTTGGCCACAGATTCTCCTTGGGTTGGAGGTCAAACACTAATTTAGAAATATTGAACGCACAGAAGGGAGGGGCACATACTATTGGGTTGAGCTAGCTAATCGGTATGAGGCACTGACCACTTGTGAAGATCTGTAGCAACGTACTGCTGACCGGCCCAGCACAGTCGACCGGGAGGGTTGAGAAGGGAGGGGGGGCCTGGGTCCTGAGATTGGGGGACAAATGTTATCTAATTGTTATCTAAAGCAGCCCCTTTGGTGGCTAGCTGGCTATCCTGGAATATAGCCGAGGCCAGGGGGAAATTCGAAGGTTCAAAGGGGAAAGCACTGTGGAGTTTTTCAAAAACCCACAATGTCATTCTCCTGCAAAAGACCTGAGCCTTAAAGACCCCCCTGATAGTTGGCTCCACATTGTAGGGGATCTCAGTGAAATGAAATGCTAGAGGAAGATGTTATGGTGGTCTGGCCATTTTGATGAAGGCCTCCCTAACCTGTAGGGTTAGGGTACTGGAGACTAACATGGACTACCTACAGGTGCTCTGTATTTCACCCCGGGGGGGACTTGTTAATAATTTTGAACCTGTATAACAGCCCGCATAAGGCTGAGGCATACAGGTTAGCCAAGGTCAAGGCCTTTATTGATGAGTTATTTCTAACAGGAGGAATCGTAACGAGAAATGCATATGGGGAGGAGATTTTAACGTCAAATTGGTTGTAGGTCTGCCAAAGAATCTATTAGATTCACTGGAGGACTGGACACTGAACATTTCCTTGCCCACGATGAAAGATGGACTGGTGTGTACAAAAGGTCTCCAAATGTGTTTATGACTCATAGAATGGGGGCTGAGCATGGCAAACGGACGCATAGCGCCCGATATACCGGGTAACCTTAGCTTCAATAATCCCCAAGGTTAGTCGACCATTGACTATTTTTGCATCTCCCTAGAATTGTAGGACAGGATTGTGGGTTTTGAAGTGCTTATGGATGTCAGTAGTGAGCATCACCCAATCTGTCTGAATCTGAATGGCATGGTAGGGAGGTTAAGCTCCAAGACACCCTTGTGTCCTTGGTAAAACCAACCCCAATTAGGAAAATTAAATGGGAAAGAATACAGGACTCCAACCTACACTTACACACTTTGTCAGAGAACCTATTCCTTATATATGATATTTGAACAGCATTGCAACCCCTGGGCAGGTAGTTGAACGGTTCACGAAGCTACGGGGGGCTTTGGCCAAGGGATTTATGATACATTGTAAAAAGAACATGAAGCCACATAAAAGAGAGCAGTTTGATGAGGCCTGTACCAATGCCAAGAAGCACTCCTAACGGCCTTGAAAGCACCGATCAGTACAAGCGGGAGATTGCTCAGGCCAGAGTGCACTATCGTGGGGAGTTAAAGAGAAGAAAAACTGAAATTGAAGAGGAAGCTTGGGAAGCTTGGGAGGGCGTCTTAGATGCCAAAAGGTGCAATGACCAGAAAGCTTTTTGGGAATTTGTGAAAGGGGGCCCATCCACTGTTAAAATGCAGAGGTCCAGATGTACGCATGTGGAAGAAGCAGCATGGGTGGGGTATTTTGGCAATCTGTTTGGTGGTGGGTTTCAAGCGGGAAGCCTTGGAAGAAGGTACCCTCCACTACAGTTTAGGCTAGAGGGTGTGTCTCCGGCCATCGCTCAACAAGCTCGTAATCGAGTAAAGGGCCCTGATGCGATCCCCTCAGACCTTTCTCAGGATCATTTGGATTTTTGGGCTCCTTTGTTGACCAAGGTGTTCAATGCATGGATACAGGCTCATATCACCCTCGTGGAAATCGGCTATTATTTTTCCCATCTTTAAGGAAGGGGACCCAGCAAGTTCTATTTCCTACAGATCCATCTGGCTACTGGACACCTCTTTTAAAATCTTTGGAAGGGTTCTGCCGGGGCAGATTGCGACCTAGTTATTGGAAGGGTGGTCCTCTCTGATGTCCGGCTTGGCTTTCGTCCCGAGGTGGGTGTTATGGAACAGAGCCTCAATCTATACCTACTTGTTTCCAACTCAGTTTTCTGTAGGGGAGGAGGGAGTGTATCTTGCATTCATGGATCTGAGAACAGCCTTCAACAAAGTGGATAGATCCCTTCAACAAAGTGGAAAGATCAAGGTTGTGGGTAGTGCTCAGGTCCATGCGTTGTCCAGAGGCCATCTTGGTGGTGTTACAAGAACTGCATAGGGAGAACAAGGCTTGTGTGCGCAGCGGTTCGGGGGTACACTGGACTGTGTGCTTTAGGGTCATTTGTGGGGCCTGGCAGGGGTGTGTCTTTGCCTTGATCCATTTCACCCTTTATATGTATGGGCTCCTAAAGGCTCTGGTGGACACAAGGTGGATTATCCGCATCTGGGGAGCAGGGCTTTTCCAGTCCTGGCACATGCAGATGGTGCTGTGCTAATTGCCAGCACTCAAAGGGTTCTCCGTTTGCTGATCTATTCTTACACAGCCTTTATGGAAAATCTGAGGCTCAAAATTAACACCAAGAAATCTGCAGTAATGGGATGCATGGGACGAAAGAGGTTCTGCGAAGAAGCATCCAGTGCTTTGCAATGGGGAGATAATACCCAGAATCAAGGAATTTGACAATCTGGGGGTTAGATTCTCAGAGACAAGCAAGGGTAATGTGCATATCAAGAAACAATCAGCTAAGTTAAGTCAACAAGTGGGAGGGATCTCTCGTTTTTTGTCCTGCTGCCAGGGACAACTGCTGGATGTTGTCTTAAAAATCTACTCTGACCAGATGAAAGCAGTGACCTTATATGGAGCACCACTATGGGGTTTTTAGAAAGCTCCTGATATTTAAGTGAAGGAGAATACATTTTTCAGAAGGCTATTGGGTCTCCCGGGATCCACCCACTGTATCTCTATTCATAGGGAATTGAGAATGGAATACTGAGAGGACTAATGGGCCCTGGCGCCAATAACCTTCTGTATTCGGCGAATCAATACACTGCCCCATGCAACTTCATCATTACTCTTTAATGGCAAGGGATAATTGGAGGAAAATCCAGTGGCTCTACTATATTGATGAAGCTTTGTCCTGCGGAAACATCCGGGTACTTTCACCCACAGATAACCTGTTAACCAAAGGCCAAATGAGATCCTATGAAAGCAGCCTGGGAGTAGCATTCATGATGAAAAGGGATTTAATGGAGTTTGCAACCAATTCACACAAAGGACATGCAGTGATCAGCCGGGTGAAGGAGATCCAGTGCTATTTAATTTGAGGTTCTACTAAGAGAGAACACTGGCTGATCACCTGCACTAGATTTGATTACCTGCAGCTGAGGGGAACCACAGCTAAATGGAGTGGGTACCCTGACGTGGCGAGCAGCCCAGCGTGTGGTGCTGCTAGAGAGGACATGGATCATCTTTTAATGTTCTGCCCAGCCTATAAAAGTATCAGACGGTCAACCCTACTGCCGGTCCTTAGGTCAGCTAACATTCGCACCTATAGGCTGGCAGTTCTTTTTCTTTTGACAACATATTCTGTTCTGACAGCTTGGGCACTACTATCATTTTTTAAAAAGAGCCATGTTTCAAAGAAAGGGGCTGTTAACCCAAATGTTCTGAAAAGAATAGCCACCTACTGGAAAACTTGAAGGAGTATTGGCCCTAATGAACTGGGGGTATTTTGTGGTTCTCTTTCCCTCCTCATCAATTCTTATGAATGTTTATAACCTATGAATTTTAAAGTATGCGCCAAATTGTATTGTATTGGCTTCTATGAATTGTTTGCACTCTGGGTTATCATTATTCAGTTTTACAGAGAGTTGCGTTTTGATTGGTATTTTTAATCTGGAATATTGTATTTTATAAGCAACAGTGGGCAGTCATTTTATTTTATTATGTATTGTGTTTTTGTACTTTGTATGTGTTTGATGGTTTATTTGATTCGAATAAACATATTCACTGACTGACTGACTGATCACCACACTAATCAACACCTCATTCAAAACAGGCATTGTTCCCAACAACCTTAAAGACACATGGGTCCTCCCGTTACTCAAGAAGCCAACTATTGACCCCAACATCCCCAGGAACTATAGACCCATCACTACGGTCCCATTTCTCCTCAGAATCATTGATAGAGCAGCTTATCTGCAGATTCAAGAGCATTTAAAGCCCTAATTGACGTAAAGACTCAAATCGAGGAGTTAAAAGACAAAGGTAAAGTTGCCGTCCTCCTTCTACTAGATATCTCAGCTGCGTTTGACCTAATAGACCACAAAATACTCTGCTTGCACCTAACATCACCAGCACTCTTCTCCAACAGAGCCACCACGTGGATACAGTCATGTTTAGACAATCAATCAATGAGAGTTGTTTTCCAGCAGCCTCGGCCAACCCTGCACTTGTCACGTGTGCGTTTCCCCTACCCTATACAATTTATTTACAAAGCCCCTGTTCGATGACGTGGACAATCTGGGTGTCACCTACACTAATTACTCTAATGACCCCCAGATACTCATCCCTGTCACTGGAGACTATGACACAGGCAACAAAGTACTTAACAACATCTACAATATCATTCAAGCCTGGATGGCCAAACATGGTCTATGTATTAATGACTAGAAGACAGAGCTTCTCCTCTTAGGCTTCAAGCTTAAACTTAACAAATTAGGCAAACAATTCAAAACTTTTAATATTGATGGCAGTTCCATCAAGGTGTCCAAAATGTGAAAACTCTTCTCTAAACCTATCAAGGCAGGTTAAAGCTTCGGCCTCCTCTACAGCATACACATGCAAATTAATCACGGCCTGCAGACCATTTCTCTCTACAACCAACTGTATTTCCATAGCCAGAGCTCTAGTACTCTCCAGGCTATACTATTGTAACGCTCTCTACCTGGGAAGCGGTCAACAGAACCTGAGAAAGATGCAAGGTCTGCAAAATAATGCCATCACGTCAGCATTGAATATTCCCAGATCGCATTGTATTTCCGATGTAAGACGCAACCTGAATTGGCTTTCGATTAAGCAAAGGATTGCCTATAAAACCCTTTCATTTACCCACAAATGTCTCATTAACCTAGTACCCAGCTACCTAACCAAAAGCTTCACACGCAAGACCTCTTACCGCCCTCTGAGATCGGCACAAGCACACTGCCTTAAAGTACCTGGCTTCAAGCTACAAAAGGCAGGAGGGAGTAGCTTCCCTGTCCTTGCAGCCAAATTATGGAATAAAATGACTGCTCACTGTTGCTTATAAAATATAATATTCCAGATTAAAAATACCAATCAAAACGCAACTCTCTGTAAAAGTGAATAATGATAACCCAGAGTGCAAACAATTCATAGAATCCAATACAATACAATATGGCACATACTTTAAAATTCGTAGTACCACTCAGAACTGAACAAGCCTACCACCCATTCAGAAGGAATGCCAAAACCTGGCTCCTTGCTCAAGAACCCTAGACGCACGACCACTCGACTTGCCCGCAACTACGTAAATATCCAATCCCAGGCGAATGCTTCTCTTTTAATGTATAACAAATGTACCCCTGTAAATTATGTGCATTCTGTGTATTACTGTGCTTTTTTTCTCTCTATGTAAATACATTCTGTAATTTGTGACATTTATCATTATACCTATGCAACTGCTATGTAAGAAATGCACCCATATGCCTATGTGCTTGGAGCGCTATACAAATAAACAAAATACAAGACTGACTGACATTTATCAAGCAGGAGATTATGAAATGTAAGGTAATCAATATTCGTGGCATATCTATTGACAATGGTCAATTTAGTGTGGGCAAGTGTGCCTGTGACTATCAATTAGCGGCCCTAAGATCTCGATCATGACTATGTACTTTGAATTTAAGGGACTTATGAATTAAGGTGAGGACTCCACGTGAATTAGAAGAGAAGGATGTCAAAATCTGGAGGAGCCCGAAAGTTTAGCAAGGGACTCAGTTTCCTGGCCTGAGAGCTGTGTTTATTGCAGTAGGAATATTTTCGCCTTGTGTCGTTCGTAGTAGGATTGTACCCTGTGAGCCTTTATAGGCATATCGAGACCCTTAACATTCCAATTTAATAACATACACACATCCAGGAGGGGGGAATTGGGGTATCTCGTTAGTGGTGGTTTAGTGACGGTCATGATGTGAAGTTAGTTGCACTAAAGAGGCTGCATGTTGTGGATAATCCTGTGCTGTGATATGAAGTAATTTTAAGCTTTGCCTTGTCCCTGGGAGCCGAGCCATTCCCTCCCCCAACCTTATTTCCAGACCACAACAAGCAGTGATAACACCAACCCATGCCATCAAACAAACCCCAACATCAAACCTTGAGCAACTGCCCAAGGGCAATGTCGAGGCGCTCATCCTATTTGCCCCCACTTTGAGTCGGCAGGGGATGAGCTCCAGAATCGTCACTTGACTTAGATGTTATATCCTTAAGCATATGCTGGGGGACGATACCCCAGAAGGCATCCTTGTGATAGAGTCAAAGGTGCAATGAAAAGGAAGAGTTAAACCGTAATATTGTGGGGACATCAGGGACACTGTTTATTCAACTTACATCATTATATTATACCCATCTGTCAAGGTGTTGAGGGCACATTCACATATTCTACTCTGTGAAAAACCTAAGGGTGTTTCACTGCCCAGTCCCTGGGGGTTGCTTACTCAGCTGGACAGGGAAGGGCCATTGCTATTGGGTCCCAACCCTGGGGCCGGGCAAGCGAGGGAGGATCACCTGGGTAGGGGGTCCTTGGAAGTGGGGAAGAGGCAGCCAAAGGCGATAAATGGTATCTCCCATTTCCTGACAGCTATCTACCCAATATCCCCTCTGCATTTATGGGATACTACAACTCCCACAAATCCCATTCTCTCTCTGACAACCTGACTATTGAGACGCAGAAGAAGAAGACTGGGATTAGGAAGAGCACTGCTAGTAAGATGCAATGGCCCTGTCCCACTAATGAGGCCAGGCAGGGTCAGGCACTCAGACACAATTATACACACCTGAAACACATTGACGGGCAAACAGAGTATAAGAGGTGGAGCAAAGAAGCACACAGAGAACGAGGATGGGTACGAGAAGGAACAGCTGAGCAAGGGCTGTTGGGAACCAGGCTGAGGAGAACGGGAGGCAGAGGGGCTAGCAGACTGCAGAGGAGAGCAAGCGAAAGCCAGGCGAGGAAGCTGTCTCCAAGAAGCCGAAAGGGTTCCGAGAGGAAAGCCAAAAAGCTGGAGGAATCCTTTCTTTGATGTACCTAAAGGTTGCTAGTTTCCCGCAAAACAATGAGAGTGTCTGAGATGGTCCAAGGGGCAGGAGGAAGGGATCCTGACCTCGGACCTGAAAGCAGTGTAGGGTGCTTTGAAAGCAATCACAGCCGGTGGATGAAAGGAGAGCCCGGTTTGTGAAGACATGAATGATAACCAAGTTGCAAGCAAGGTTATGCGTGTGACGGCAGACACGTGTAGAGAAAGACTTGATTGTTAAGAAGTACAATGTAACAGAGTGGTCCTGCAGAACGAAACACATTATCAAAAATCACTGTGAACTGTGAAATAATCTCAAACTACGATTAGCAAGATGCATTGTGTCAAAGTGGTCATGCAAAGGACTGAGTAATTCAATGCAGTTTCGAAAGTCTTTGACGTGAATGTGAACCGGCAACCTAGAAGATTGGGGAAGGGAATCCTTTGGAGTGAAATACGAATTGAAAGAAGGTAAAGCACACAGAGGTCTGAACGCAGGTGAGGGAAGCCTGAGGGGCCTTTTGTAAAACTGTTTTGAATCGTTGTCTAAAGTAAAGAAAGGTCCAGACTCAGGTAGGGGAAACCTGAGGGTCCTATGGTGAAAGAGTCACCCTGAAATATCGTTATACCAGAACTGTGTTACATTGAGCTGATGGTGAATCAGACGAGGGAAGCTAGAGTGAACTGTTTTATATTGATCTGTTGGTGAATCAGGCGAGGGAAGCCTGAGAGAACTGTGTTGTATTAAATCGAAACTGAATCAGGCGAGGGAAGACTGAAAGCCTTTTTTTAACATAACGTTTTTATTGGTTTGATAACAACAGTGTAACTTACAGACTCACATAACATTACATGACAATGTACAGCAGATTGTGTGTGCATAACCACACACCCCCATACCCCCCCACCCACAACCCAGCCTATTCCATATGCATTTTACTACACTGTACGCCCTACTTTCCCTCACCTTCTCTTCCCATTAGTCCATTAATTGTGCCTGAGTACTACTGGCACCGCAGGCATTGTCATGTGCCGAAGCCCACAATTCCTGCACCATATGCTTCCACGAATCTAAGTCCATATTTTGTCATCGCTGGCAGTGGCAGGCCGCATCTTGCTACACTGAGGTTTCAGCAAGCGTCCACTTTTGGAGGTCTCTCCACCAAAGGCGCACCTCTGCACCCTTCCATGCTTTCCAACCTATTGCTAGAGAAGCCTGAAAGACTTGTGTGAACTGGCCTACCGAAAGGAACTCTTAAAGAACCCCAGTGACTTGAACTTGGGGAAGGGAGTTGTGAACCAACTCCATTGCCATTCTGACTTTCTTTTGATATACTTTTTTGTTTTGATACATTTTCCCACACTTAGCTATTGTAAAAGCGTGAAGGCAAGCATTGGTTTCTGACATGGACTTTTCTTATTTTGACTGACTGACATTGACTATGTTATTTTTCCTTTGATGGTCGAGATTACTCCCGTTATAGGTATAGTGCCAGTTAGGAAGTCTCCAACCCCATTCAAAACTTATAAAGGTGTTGAAACTTGTATCTTTGTGTCTGTGTCTAACTCTTGGTACCATGCCTACCTCACAACTCCCAGATCCAGCTCAACTCAGGGGCTCTGGTATTTTAAAAGGCTGGGAGGGAGTCCAGATAAGAGGGTGTTTCCTTTCGGGCCAGTAAATAAGTGTGTTTTATTGTTTTGAATGATAAGAACATTGGACGCGTACAATAGCGCATATTTCAAGCCTTTGTCCCACAATTTGAGCTTTACAGAGGTGAATGATAGTCAGGCCTTTTGGATGGATGATGTAAAGTCTGGGTAAAAGGAGATTCTAGCCTCTCGATAGTTTAATTCACCTAATTTGCGTACTCGCTGTAGAATCAGATCTTGATTTCTGTTGTTCAACAGTCTGACAATCATTTGGCAGGCATTTTGAGCAGGTGGAGGATTTGGACTGGCTACTCAATGTGCCCTCACCACCAAGAACTGTGTAGATAGTTGGGGGTCACAGAGCGCTTCCCTAACAAACGTCTCGATAAAGATTTACATGTTGCTCGCCGGAATAGATTCAGGTATGCAGACCACCCGTACATTATTAATTCTTGGCTTGGATCTCATTCACCTCCTGTTGCAGTGCTTTTATGACGTGGCTCACCTCTGAACTGCTGTCTTTCAGGAAACCTACTTGATGCTCTACCTCAGATATACGTCTGCTTTACTTCTCAATCCTTTGTTGAATTTACTGTGTCATTTGGGTAAGGATGGTGGACAATTCGGACTGGTCCCCTTGCTGTGCATTCACCAGAACCTCAGGCACTGAGGATTCCATGGCCACCAATGACCCATTATATTCTCCTGCTGAAGTCATCTTGGAGGTGTGAGTCTTCTATCTGGGTGCATCAGGAAAGTCTTTATTTGAAAAAGACAATTTATATTGTCTCTTGTTGCCCTTGGCCATGTGAAAGACTAGGCCCAGTGGCACCAATGATCTACATAGTGTAAGCTCTGTTAAGCTCTTCTGGTGTGTTACCCTTGGGGCAGGAGCATTTTCAAAATGGGACCACTCATGCTAACAATTCCAGCCACTTTGGGTATAGGGGTGAGGTGGTGGGGCTAACCTGTTAAGAGCAGGTGCTGAGAGCAGTTCTGGCAGTGGTGTGGCACCCCAACTGGAGGTTGATTGCTCAGAAGGCATTGTGACGAATCACAAGATTCAGTCACTTCTCCCAGGGGGGAGCCTTTCCCTGGGAGGCTTAGGGAAGTGAGCCCACTACGGGATACCCTGCCTAGGGGTACAGGCAAGCAGGACTTCACCGGGAGAGACTCCCCCCTTGGGGAGAAGGACTCCTGTTACACCAAGGAACTCCCTGAGTTACTCACTCTGGGACCATCAACAGCCTCAAGGCTCACAAAGGGCCAAGAAGATCAAATTACTGTTTGTTATTGTGACCTAAGGTTTATGAATCAACCTTAAGAAATAAATAGTATTGGTACTGTGAAGAGGAAGAATGAGCGAGTGATGCCGATCACTCATTGGAAAGAGTAAGAGAACTATAATCCTCCACTGGGGAGGGCCCAGCCAAGTGACATAAACATAGATGAAGGACTTCTATTGGAGAGTCATCTCCGGGAAGGAGAAACACGGGAGCTTCAAACCTGCAAGGGTTAGGAAACCCCAACCTCGAGGGTCAGTCGTGAGAGGTGGTGTGATCCTAGAAGGGTGGACTGTGCAGTCTGCTAACTGCGCCGAGGTCGCTGGTACTTGGGCACCGCCGAGCGGATGCCAAGAAACCGAGAGAGTCGAAGAAAACAGGGAAGCTGTCCTGACCAGAAAAAGAGGAGCTCCAATCCTGTGAGCAGGTCTGGCGACGTCAAACCCCTGGAGAGCAAGTAACGGGGACAGTGGGAGACACTTAAGGGATTTCGAAGATGATGAGCACCAGAATCATACTTGTCCCAGTAAAATTGATGTGAGAAGGTCAAGTGTGCAATATTACTGATTACATGTGTTTGAAGAAACATACATTGTGATAAGAGTGAATGGTAAGATACTGAGAAGGGTGACAAGAGTGTTATTGGCTGGCTCATCAACGAAAGGAATTGGGCGCTATATCCTAGGGAATAAAGAATATATTGAATGAAGAGGAAGAGGAAAGGCATTTCAGGAAAGAAAAACCCAGTGCTAAAGTCAATGTTAAAGTCAAATATTATGAACTGATCAAAGTAGTGACTAGAAACTACTTAAAGATTAATTATTGAAGTGCCTTTTGCTAAGAGCAAAGTACAGGAGAAGGGAGTCATTCTCCTGTACCCTCGTCGGTTTGGAATGGTGATAGGGACAGAGCAGATTAGAATTCAACAGAGGACAGTGATTCTTTTTGGAGACTCAACAACAGCAGACGAACTCCTGAGTTAGTTTGTTAGGTAGGCATAACACCTAGCTTAGGGCTAGCGAGGAGTTCTTTTATTTTCCTTTTAATTTCACAATAAGTCATGAAAATGCCCAAATTAAGTCACTCCTTCTTCTGACTCACCACAGGATCCTCAAAGTAAACCATACATAGATTCACCTGCGAGTTTAAGCCCATATGGAGTGTAACTGTTAGATACCATCCACCTTCCTTCTCTCCTGAATCTCACCTGCACGACCATGTGTCCCTAGAGGAACCTCTTGATGGAGCGCTGTGGGGTAGTGCTACTGAGGTTAACCACTATGTCGAATCGTAGCCATGCCCAGCTCACCAGCCGCTTGTAGGGGAGAGGCGGGCCACCAGGCATGGCTCTGTGGTTCCCACGCTGATGCGGAATGGCTCCAGCACAAACCCAAATCCCTAAGCCGGTAATAGAGGCCCAATCTACCTGTAATGCTCCAACTCAGCAAGGCATCTATGGAGATGGTCAAGGGAATACAATGTGATTTGGAGCAGTTCATTTGCAGGCTGAAATAGTCCCCAATTCTTGCCATTGCCTGTGTAATTGGGGCTAGGTTATGAGAGGAGTTTTTCATCAATCCCCTGTGTGAGGTAAAGAAGAGCAAACAGAGGTGGGATCCCTGCTTGGTACTGATCACAATGGGAAACATGCACAAGAATGCCCAGCACCAAATACTCTTTGTCTAGGGCAGGAGTAGAAAAAGAACATGGAGTCTGAGAAGTAACCCTCAGCCCCACATTTTACCCATGACCATGAGCATGTACCTTCAGGACACAGAATCAAATGCTTTCTCTGAGTCAACAAATGCAGCAACCACTGTATGATGGGTTTGAGTGAGGATGTAGAATAGACAGGGACAATTCATTGTGCTGGATCTGCCAGGTATAAACCCTAACTTGGTCTCGGGGTTGTGCAAAAATGGCAGCATATTTCAGCATCTGGCTCACCAGAATATGGGGAGAAACATTAGCATCTACATTGATCATCGATCAGGGTCTCTAAAGACCACATGCCTTCGGGGGTCACAGTTTGACTTTACTAGCAGTGTGATTATCGTCTCACTCAAGCCATCAGGAAGTCAGAGGCGTAGCCAGGATTGTCTAACAGGTAGGGACTGAAGCTAAGGTAGTTGGTCCCATAGCAGTGACATTAATATCTGTAAATGCCCACTCAGCACTACTGAGTGGGCATTTACAGGTTTTGGGTGGGCCTGGCCTGCTCAGGCCCTACCCTGTCTGCACCTCCGCAGGAAGTACACAAAACTGATTCACCTCCCCCACAACCACAGCAGGTACAGAGATAGCAGGGAGTGCACTTCTTAGAGACCTCCATCACACCTGTTAATCTTGGTTCTTGGAAGGATGTCAATGCACAGTGAAAGGAGTATTCAGCTCTTCATGACATGGCAAACTGAGAGACTTCCAGGGTATACTGTATGAGATAAGAAATCACTGTCAGCATACAGCTCTCTATGAAAGGACTTGAACACCCTGTTGATCTCTTTATCAGCTATCTACACAGCAAACTCTGCATGTTTTGGATATCCATGATAAGAGCACCGTTGGTCTTAATGAAGAAGCCATGCCAGAGTCCTACCTTGATTTGACCCTGGCAAAATCTCCTTGCTAAACCAGGTTAACAAAGGGATATGACCCTTTTGATCTGCCACAGGCCAGATATAGTCCAGGTTTGGTTGTAGAGAATATACGAGATCAGGGTCTCTGTTCTGGCATGCTCATTATCAAGGGTCCATAAGGAGAACAATTCATGCTTCACCATTTTGATAATCATTCCTTCCACACCACTGTATACTACCCATTGTGTACTCCTTAAATGTTTCCTAGAGTGTAACTAGTGTGACAAGGCCAATAATTGGGCCTTATCAAAGGGTGGTCAAGAACCACTCTACCACCCCTTTCCTTTCCTCTCTTGTTCCTTCAGTTAATCCCCTTCTCATTCCGTTTCACACAGCTCTTTTCAACTCTTCACTCTCAAATGCTGTATTTCCTTATTCCTTTAATCATCTATCTTAGCGATCCACAAAAATCCTTCCTTGGACCCTTCCTCTCCAGCTACCTTCTGTCCTATCTCTCGTCTGCCTTTTCTCTCTAAACACCTGGAGCCATAGTTTACTCTCAGATCTCTCCTCATATAATTTCTAATGCGCTTATTTCCCCTCATCAATCGAGTTTACGACCTCTACATTCCATGGAAACAGCTCTTCCTGCTGTATCCAACTCTCTCTTTACTGTGTGTTACTCTAAGATCTGTTTTCGTCTTGTCCTCCTTGATCTCTCGGATGCTTTCAACACTGTGGAATGCTCCTATTCTTCTGTACTCTCACCACAATCTTGGTTTCTGTGGTTTGCTTATTATCTTTCAGCGGGTACCTTCTCTGTATCCTGCCTTACCAATTGTCCCCTTCCTTTCCACTTATTTATTGTATTTTCCGTCGTAGGCCCTTTTCTTTTCTCCCTATATCGGACTCATCTAGATTTCATTATTTCTTCATTTGGAGTCTCCCACCATCTCTATGCAGATGGCTCTCAAATCTTACTTTCCTTTTCTTCATACCTACAGTTCAATCCCTCTGCCTGTCTTCTTGCCATCCAATCTTGGATGGCATCCCATTATATTCATCTGAATCCTTCTAAAATCAAGGTTATCATCTTCCCTGCTTCAACCACCCCCTTCTACTCTTTCCCTCTTCTATCCCCCCCACCTTCTATTGCTCTATCTCCTACTGCCAGGACTGGGTTTTGCCAACACATTTCTTCCACATCTCGCTCCTGCCATTATCAACTGTACAACATCCGCAAGTCTCACCCTTTTCTCACAACTCATGCTACTAAGCTCCTGCCTTCTTCTCTGGTATTCTTTCGACTTTTTCTTTTGCTCATGTATTCTCTTTGGTCTTCTTGCATCAAAGCTGCCCCTCTTTGCTCACCTTTAATTCTTCTATACATCTTCTCTTCTCTCTTTGTCCCCGGGACTACATTTGTCACGCTTTTCTGTCCCTACATTGGGTCTCCTTCAACTCTTGTCTACCATATTATTTTGTCTGCATACTTTTTAAATGCCTCAATGATCTTGCAGCAGGTCGGGGAAACTATGTGCTCTGGCTGTGCACTTATGGGAGTGGGCGAGGATTAGCAATATAATGCCACAAGCAGCTCATCTAGCAGGAACAGACAATGTTCCAGCAGATGAGCTAAGCAGGAGACCCTTTGCCAATTTCAAATGGGAGTTGAGCAAGCAGGTTCTCTGGGAGATCTTTACCTCCAGAGGTCTGCCCTCAGTGGATCTATTCACATTGGAACTGAACAAGTGTCTTTGTTATGCCTCATGTCAGGAGAAAGGGAAACATTCACAGGGAAAGGCATTGCCGGTCTCACGAAAAAACTACTTTGCATATGCATTTCCCCCTCTCCCTCCGATTCCCAAAGTATTGCAGACATTCAGAGCCTCCAGTCACTGCGAACATCTCCTAACAGCCCCCCATTGGCCGCACAGACATTGGTTCTCAAAGCTACTATTTATGGCAAGTGAGCCATCTCTCCTTCTCTTCCTCATTCTGGACCTGCTTCACCAGCAAGGGGGAAAGTAATAGACCTTTGCCCATGATCACTTACTTTGGTGCACTCACACCTGAAACATTGATCTATTCTCACTTGGGATTATTGGAAGACAACCTTGAGGTAATTGGGACATCTTTCTATGTGATCCCAGCACAAAGGAAAATAGTTTCTTTTTTTGCCATTGGATGCTGGGAAAGTTAAGGGATCGTCTACCGACATCCATAGATGACATCCTTTCCTTCTTCACAAGTATTGTTCATTCTGGGACTAGTCTCATCAGAACGACAAATAGGTGTCCACAAGCTTGTGGAACACTCTCGTCCCCTGCACACCTAATTTTATTGTGATCCAATCAACATTTGAAACAGTCTGGCTAATTACTTATGGATGCCTGTTATATATAGCTCTCATGCACAAGCCCTTCAAGCCAATTGCGTTATTTGGTTTACGTCTGGTGACATGGAAAACATCTTTTCTAGTGGCAATTAACTCAGTCCGTCCTATCAGCGAACTGCAAGTTTCATCCATCTAAGAGCCCTCCTCTCCTTCAACAGAGACAAAGTGGTCTTACTGACCACATAAACCAAGAATGGTATTTTTCCCCAAACCTCAGACAGGAGCAGATACTTTCTCCATTGTTTGGAGGTTCGAATGGCCTTGGGGTGTTTTATCGAGAGGGCTAGGCCTCACAGATCCTCAGACAGACTGTTTTTCACCTTTGGTGGGGGACATCAAGGTAGGCCGGTGGCTAAAACCACTATAGCCAAATGAATAGTCTCACGCTTACCAAGTGCAGGGCAAAATCCCTCCAAGTCCTGCCTGCCCACTTGACGAGAGCTAAGAACATGGCAGTAGCCTTCCAAAGTCACATGCCCAGGGAGGCCTTATGCAAAGCAGAGATATGGGCTTCCCCTTCAGCTTTCTGTAAACACGGCACACTGGATTCAAGCACCAGGGGTCACGCCCGATTCAGACAAGCAGTCATAAGCAATATATTTGCAACAGTGTAGGTGCCACCCTCCTTGGGCCACAGTAGTGTTTCATACTTCCCCATAAATATGGTGGAAAGAGGATGGGACAAAAGAGTAAGGAAAAGTTGCTCAACGTAGCGACTACTGTACTCCTATTCCAATGTCCCCTTTACCCCTTTACTCCATCCACCTGCTCTCAATACACCTACGTTAGTTAAATAGGTCCTTCCAGTCCTCTCGGTGTGTCTGAGACTGAGGTGGAAGAGCACAGGAGGCAGGGCATAGGGCGTGGTAGCGCTACATGCACATGGCCCGCTCCACTCTCTAACTACTTAGAGCGGAAGAGCACTTGGGCTTGACATAGATCCAGCCGCATTCCTACTATGCGGGAACTCACATAACTATGGAGGAAAGAGCACATTGACTAGAAGTACAGTAGTTCCTGCAGTGAGTAGCTTTACCTTTCTCTTTTTTGGAGTACTCTGATTAATTTTTCTGGGAATACAAATTATGATATCGTATTCAGTCCTGTATTATTTGGTATCCCCTTAATTTTGAGGATTAATGCTTTACAAATATACTTGATTTGGCCTTGAATTTGTGAGGTGAACAGGGGAGTCCTCTCATCCATGTTTTTGTGGATGCTAGCTATAGCAGCTGATTCAGTGCTGTAATATTGGGTGTCTCCTTGATTTCCAAGATTAACGTTTAACAAAATGCTGATTGAAGCTCCCTTGTATTTGGGGGTGGAGGGAGTGAGTATGTGCCTGCAGAATATTCTTCTTTCGAGTCCTCTCATCATTTTGTTGTTGGGAAGCGAAATGTAGTAGCCAAATGTAGCAGCCAATGTCTTAATTAAGCTGAAAATACAGTGGCCTAGAATTTAGCAGTACTGCTAGAGAGTATGCAGCATGCATTGCAAAAACAAGGTTCCATTTTTTTCAATTTGGGCCCCCCCAAACTCCCAGTTTCCCAAGCCTTGTTACCCCACCGCAAAACCCTCTCCACCTGTTTTAATCCCTTATCCACCCACCATATATATTTGTAACCAAAAATTCGACATTTGTTTGTTATTTATTTTTAGTTAAAAAAAGTTATTTGTTATTTTCATTTCATTATATTCACTGCATACCCAAAAACATTTGTGCTGATTGACTCCTTACTCAGTCAAGGCCCAGGCCCCATGGAAGCTTGGAGTACTCCCAGCCATTTTAGACAGGGTTGCTAACATAATAGAAAATTCAGTGCAGCAATATTTAATATCCCTTTGATTTTGAGGGTTAAAATTTAACAAAACATCAGATGATATGCCTTGTATTGAAGAGGTAAGAAGAGTAAGTGCCCGCATGATATTTTCTTTCTTGGAGTCCTAGCATCTAGATCTATTGGGGAAGTCAACTATAACAGCAAATTCAGCACTGTAATATTTGCTGTTCACTTTATTTCAACAGCAAACATTGAACAAAAATGCTGCTTGAAAAGCCATTGTATTGGGAAGTGAATACAGACTTTATCTGCACTCTGTTCTCCTTGTTGGAGTCCTCTCATCCTTTCCTCTTTTGTGGGGATGCCAAATATAATAGCTAATGTCTGAGCACCGACCATCTGGAACTCACTTCCACTAACTATCCGCTGCATAGAGGACCATCTCACCTACAGGAAGGCTCTCAAGACCTGGCTCTTCCCATCAGCACCCTAACAGTCTTAGTCGGATCACTTGGGCTCAAACCATTCACCCACTCCTTCCCAGGAAACTGGAAGCACAGGAGAAGCACATAGGGGCGACATAGCACTTCCTAACCGGACCTATAGGATATGCTCTGCAAGAAAATAATATATCTAGGTTTTAAGTCTTCCACAACCAGACCCTCATGCACTACATCCCAGGGAATACAGCTGTGCCCCTGTGGGGGATTGGCTGCACAGACACAAGCAACTGCAATACACATAACCTAAACACCCATCACCCTCAGAGGCATAGACAGGGTAGGGCCTGAGCAGTGTTAATGTCACTAAGGTGGGGCCAACTACATTAGATTCAGGCCTGACTTGTTAGACAATCCAGGCTATGCTGCTGATCACCCTTGGCACAAGTGACTTTTTCAAGTAGAATACAGCTGAGTCCCACGCAAAACATGGTCCAGCCATCTCACATAGCTTGATTCGTAGGGACTCTCATGACTCCTGTGACTCCTTTGATACTTTCACCGGCCCCACCAACTGATCATCAAAAGTTGCTGATAGGGACCTAGCCACTCCCAACCTAAGCTACCTTTGTAATGGCTACAAATGCACACACACATTTTACAACTCCTCATCATTACTCAATCATCAGACTACGGTCTTCCAAGGGCATTTAACCTCACAGCGCTTCTAGGCCATAGTAATGGCAGTAGGTGCTATACAACTACCGTATAACATAACATATAACATAACATGTAATATTTGGTGCCACCTTTATTTCATTGGATAATGTTTAACAAAAGGCCACTTAGATTGGTATTGTATTGTCGAGGGGAGTACATCATAATTCTACACTGTGACGTCTGGGGATACCAAATATAACAACTCATATAGCATTGTAATATTTGGTATTCCCTTGATTTTGAGGGTTAGCATTTAACAAAACACTGCTTGAACAATCCCTTGTATTGGGCAGGGGAAAACATCATAATTGTACACTGGGGCGCCTGCTGGAAGTCATCCCATCCTTTTTTTCTGGGGATACCAAATATATCAACTGATATAGCGTTGTAATATATGGTATCCCCTTGATGTTGAGGGTTAGCATTTAACAAAACGCTGCTTGAACTATCCCTTGTATTGGGGAGGTGAGTACATCATAGCTGTACACTGTGACTCCTTCTGGATGATATCCCTTCCTTTTTTTTTGTGGATGCCAAATATAACAGCTGATGTAGCGTTGTCATATTTGGCAACCCTTGATTTTGAGGGTTAGCATTTAAAAAAAAACACGGCTTGAACTATTCCTTGTATTGGGGAGGGGAGTACATAGTAGGTGTACACTGACTCCTTCTGGATGCCATCCCTTCCTTTTTCGTCTGGAGATACCAAATATAACAGCTGATATAGCTCTGTAATACTTGATATCACCTTGATTTTGAAGGGTTATCATTTAATAAAACACTGCTTGAACTAGCCCTTGTATCAGGGTGGTGAGTACATCATTTGCCTACACTGTGACTCCTTCTGGAAGTCATCCCATCCTTTTTTCTGGGGATACCAAATATAACAGCTGATATAGCATTGTAATGTTTGGGATCCCCTTGATTCTGAGAGTTAGCATTTAACAAAACTCTGTTTGAACTGGTATTGAGGCAGGGGAGTACATCATATGTCTACACTCTGACTCCTTCTGGAAGTCATCCCATCCTTTTTTCTGGGGATAGCAAATATAACAGCTGATATAGCATTGCAATATTTGTTATCCCCTTGATTTTGAGGGTTAGCATTTAGCAAAACACTGCTTGAACTGTCCCTGGTATTGGGGAGGGGAGTACATCATAAGTCTACATTGTGACTCCTTCTGGAAGTCATCCCATCCTTTTTTTATGGGGATACCAAATATAACAGCTGATGTAGCATTGTAATATTTACACCACCTTGATTTTGAGGGAAAACATTTATCAAAGCACTGCTTCAACTATCTCTTGTATTGGGGAGGGGAATACATCATAATTTTACACTGGGACACCTGCTGGAAGTCATCCCATACTTTTTTCTGATGATTACGAAATATAACAACTAATATAGTATTGCAACATTTGGTTTGCCCTTGATTTTGAGAGCATTTAACAAAACACTGCTTGAACTATCCATTGTATTGGGGAGGGGAATGCATCATAATTCTACCCTGGGCCGCCTGCAGGAAGTTAT
Organism: Ambystoma mexicanum; assembly: GCF_040938575.1. NCBI lineage: Eukaryota > Metazoa > Chordata > Amphibia > Caudata > Ambystomatidae > Ambystoma > Ambystoma mexicanum. Next base: position 1,043,128 of record NW_027182496.1, on the reverse strand, counting down.
CACATCCTATTTTCTGGGGATACCAAATATAACAGCTCATATAGCGTTGTCATATTTGGTAATCCTTGATTGTGAGGGTTAGCATTTTAAAAAAAACACTGCTTCAGCTATCCCTTGTATTGGGGAAGTGAGTACATTGTAGGTGTACACTGACTCCTTCTGGATGCCATCCCTTCCTTTTTTCTGGGTATGCCAAATATACCAGCTGATATAGCATTGTAATATTGGGTATCCCCTTGGTGTAGAGGGTTAGCATTTAACAAAACACTGTTTGAACTATCCCTGGTATTGGGGGATGGGAGTACAGCATACATCAACATTGTGACTCCTTCTGGAAGTCATCCCATCCTTTTCTTCTGGGGATAACAAATATGACAGCTGATGTAGCATTGTAACATTTGCATCACCTTGATTTTGAGGGAAAACATTTATCAAAGCACTGCTTCTTCTATCCCTTGTATTGGGGAGGGAAATATATCATAATTCTATGCTGGGACACCTGCTTGAAGTTATCACATCCCTTTTTCTGGGGATACCAAATACAACAGATGATATAGCGTTGTCATATTTGGTAACCTTTCATTTTGAGGGTTAGCATTTTTTTTAAAACACTGCTTGAACTATCCCTTGTATTGGGGAGTGGGTACATCGTTGGTGTACACAAACTCTTTCTGGATGCCACCCATTCCTTTGTTTCTGGGGCTACCAAATATAACAGCGGATGTAGCATTGTAATATTTGGTATCCCCTAGATTTTGAGGTTTAGCATTTATTAAAGCACTGCTTCAACTATCCCTTGTATCGGGTGGGGGCGGGTGAATAAATAATTTGCCTACACTATGCCTCCTTCTGTAAATCCTACCATCCTTTTTTCTGGGGATTACGAAATATAACAGCTGATATATCATTGTAATGTTTGGTTTCCCCTTGATTTTGAGAGTTAGCATTTAACAAAACACTGGGTGAACTATCCCTTGCATTGGGGAGGGGAATACATCATTGACACTGAGCCGCCTGCTGGAAGTTATCACATTCTTTTTTCTGAGCATACCAAATATAACAGCTGATACAGCGTTGTCATATTTGGTAAGCCTTACTTTTGAGGGTTACCAATTAACAAAACACTGCTTGAACTATTTGTGGTATTAGGGGAGGGGAGTACATTATACATTTACATTGTCACTCATTCTGGAAGTCATCCCATCCTTTTTTTCTGGGGATACCAAATATACCACAGCGGATATAGCTTTGCAATATTTGCATCACCTTGATTTTGAGGGAAAACATTTATCAAAGCACTGCTTCAACTATCCCTTGTATTGGGGAGGGGAATACATCATTATTCCACACTGGGCCGCCTGCAGGAAGTCATTCCATCCTTTTTTCTGATGATTACGAAATATAACAACTAATATCGCATTGCAACATTTGGTTTCCCCTTCATTTTGAGAGTTAGCATTCAATAAAACACTGCTTGAACTATCCCTTGTATGGGGGAGGGGAATACATCATAATTCTACACTGGGCCGCCTGCAGGAAGTTATCACATCCAATTTTCTGGGGATACCGAATATATCAGCTGATATAGCGTTGTCATATTTGGTAACCCTTGAATGTGAGGGTTAGCATTTAAAAAAAACACTGCTTCAGCTATCCCTTCTATTGGGGAAGCGAGTACATTGTAGGTGTACACTGACTCCTTCTGGATGCCATCCCTTCCTTTTTTCTGGGTATGCCAAATATACCAGCTGATATAGCATTGTAATATTGGGTATCCCCTTGATGTAGAGGGTTAGCATTTAACAAAACACTGTTTGAACTATCCTGGTATTGGGGGATGGGAGTACAGCATACATCAACATTGTGACTCCTTCTGGAAGTCATCCCATCATTTTCTTGTGGGGATACCAAATATAACAGCTGATATAGCATTGTAACATTTGCATCACCTTGATTTTGAGGGAAAACATTTACCAAAGCACTGATTCTTCTATCCCTTGTATTGGGGAGGGAAATATATCATAATTCTACACTTGGACACCTGCTGGAAGTTATCACATCCCTTTTTCTGGGAATACCAAATACAACAGATTATATAGCATTGTCACATTTGGTAACCTTTGATTTTGAGGGTTAGCATTTTTTTAAAACACTGCTTGAACTATCCCTTGTATTGGGGAGGGGGTACATCGTTGGTGGACACAAACCCTTTCTGGATGCCATCCATTCCTTTGTTTCTGGGGCTACCAAATATAACAGCGAATGTAGCATTGTAATATTTGGTATCCCCTAGATTTTGAGGTTTAGCATTTATCAAAGCACTGCTTCAACTATCCCTTGTATCGGGTGAGGACGGGTGAATACATCATTTGCCTACACTATGCCTCCTTCTGTAAATCCTACCATCCTTTTTTCTGGGGATTACGAAATATAACAGATTATATATCATTGTAATATTTGGTTTCCCCTTGATTTTGAGAGTTAGCATTTAACAAAACACTGCGTGAACTATCCCTCTTTTTGGGTAGGGGAATACATCATAATTCGACATTGAGCCGCCTGCTGGAAGTTATTGCATTCTTTTTTCTGGGCATACCAAATATAACAGCTGATACAGCGTTGTCATATTTAGTAAGCCTTACTTTTGAGGGTTACCAATTAACAAAACACTGCTTGAACTATCCGTGGTATTAGGGGAGGGGAGTACATCATACATTTACACTGTCACTCATTCTGGAAGTCATCCCATCCTTTTTTTCTGGGGATACCAAATATAACAGCTGATATAGCATTGCAATATTTCAATCACCTTGATTTTGAGGGAAAACATTTATCAAAGCACTGCTTCAACTATCCCTTGTATTGGGGAGGGGAATACATCATAATTCTACACTGGGACACCTGCTGGAAGTCATCCCATCCTTTTTTCTGATGATCACGAAATAGCAAGTCTGCCCATCCTTTTTTCTGGGTATACAAAATATAACAGATGATATAGCTTTGTAATATTTGGTATCCCCTTGATTTTGAGGGTTATGATTTAACAAAACACTGCTTGAATTATCGCTTCTATTGAGGAGGGGAATATATCCTCATTCTACACTGGGCTGCCAAATGGAAGTTATCACATCCTTTTTTCTGGGGATATCAAATATAACAGCTGATATAGCGTTGTCATATTTGGTAACCCTTGATTTTGATGGTTAGCATTTTAAAAAACACTGCATGAACTATCCCTTGTTTTCAGAAGGAAAGTGCATTGTAGGTGTACACTGATCCTTCCTTTTTTTCTGAGGCTACCAAATATAACAGCTGATATACCATTGTAATATTTGGTATTACCTTGATTTTGAGGGTTAGCATTTATCAAAGCACTGCTTCAACTATACCTTGTATCGGTTGGGGGCAGGTGATTACATTATTTGCCTACACTATGCCTCCTTCTGTAAGTTCTCTCATGCTTTTTTTCTGGGGATTACGAAATATAACAGCTGATATAGCATTATAATATTTGGTTTCCCGTTGATTTTGAGAGTTAGCATTTAACAAAACAGTGCTTGAACTATCCCTTGTATTGGAGATGGGAATACACCATAATTCTACACTGAGCCGCCTGCTGGAAGTTATCGCATCCATTTTTCTGGGGATACCAAATATAACAGCTGATATAGCGTTGTCATATTTGGTAACCCTTGATTTTGAGGGTTAGCATTTAAAAAAAAAACACTGCTTGAATTATCCGTTGTATTGGGGAGGGGAGTACATTGTCGGTATACACTGACTCCTTCTGGATGCCATCCCTTCCTTTTTTTCTGGGTATACCAAATATACCAGCTGATATAGCATTGTATTATTTGGTATTCCCTTGATTTTGAGGATTAGCATTTAACAAAACACTGCTTGAACTAACCCGAGTATTGGAGGAGGGGAGAATATCATATGTCTACATTGTTACTCCTTCTGGAAGTCATATAAACCTTTTTTCCTGGGGATACCACATATAACAGCTGATATAGCATTGTAATATTTGCATCAACTTGATTTTGAGGGAAAACATTTATCAAAGCACTGCTTCAACTATCCCTTGTATTGGGGCGGGGAATACATGATAATTCTACACTGGGACACCTGCTGGATGTAATCCCACCCTTTTTTCTGGAGATTACAAAATATACCAGCTTATATAGCATTGTAATATTTGTTATCCCCTTGATTTGGGGAGTTAGCATTGAACAAAACACTGCTTGAACTATCCCTAGTATTGGGGAGGGGAATACATCATAATTCTACACTGGGACGCCTGCTGGAAGCCATCCCATCCTTCTTTTCTGGAGATACCAAATATAACACCTGATATAGCGTTGTAAAATTTGGTATCCCCTTGATTTTGAGGGTTATAATTTAATAAAAAACTGCTATAACAAGCCCTTGTATCAGGGTTGTCAGTACTTCATTTGCTTACTCTATGCCTCCTTCTGTAAATCTGCCCATCCTTTTTTCTGGGGATACAAAATATAACAGCTGATATAGCTTTGTAATATTTGGTATTCCCTTGATTTTGAGGGTTAGCATTTAACAAAACACTGCTTGAACTATCGCTTCTATTGAGGAGGGGAATATATCCTAATTCTACACTGGTCTGCCAACTGGAACTTATCACATCCTTTTTTTCTGGGGATACCAAATATAACAGCTGATATAGCTTTGTCATATTTGGTAAATCTTGATCTTGATGGTTAGCATTTAAAATAATACTGCATGAACTATCCCTTGTTTTCGGAAGGAAAGTGCATTGTAGGTGTACACTGATCCTTCTGGATGCCATCCCTTGCTTTTTTCTGAGGCTACGAAATATAACAGCTGATATAGCATTGTAATATTTGGTATCCCCTTGATTTTGAGGGTTAGCATTTATCAAAGCACTGCTTCAACTATCCCTTGTATCGGGTGGCGGGCAGGTGATTACATTATTTGCCTACACTTTGCCTCCTTCTGTAAATTCTCTCATGCTTTTTTCTGGGGATTCCGAAATATAGCAGCTGATATAGCATTATAATATTTGGTTTCCCCTTGATTTTGAGAGTTAGCATTTAAAAAAACAGTGCTTGAACTATCCCTTGTATTGGAGAGGGGAATACATCATAATTTTACACTGGGACATCTGCTGGAAGTCATCCCATCCTTTTTACTGGGGATTACGAAATATAACAGCTGATGTAGCGTTGTAATATTTGGTCTCCCCTTGATTTTGAAGGTTTGCATTTTAAAAGAACACTGCTTGAACTATCCCTTGTTTTGGGGAGGGAGTACATTGTAGGTGTACACTGACTCCTTCTGGATGCCATCCCTTCCTTTTTTACTGGGGCAACCAAATATAACAGCTGATATAGCATTGTAATATTTGGTATCCCCTTGATTTTGAGGGTTAGCTCTTCTCATAGCACTGCTTCAACTATCCCTTGTATCGGGTGGAGGGCAGGTGAATACATTATTTGCCTACAATATGCCTTCTTCTGTAAGTTCTTTGATGCTTTTTTCTGGGGAATACGAAATATAACAGCTGATATAGAATTGTAATATTTGGTATCCCCTTGATTTTGAGGGTTAGCATTTAACAAAACACTGCTTGAACTATCGCTTCTATTGAGGAGGGGAATATATCCTAATTCTACACTGGGCTGCCAACTGGAAATTATCACATCCTTTTTTCTGGGGATACCAAATATAACAGCTGATATAGCTTTGTCATATTTGGTAACCCTTGATTTTGATGGTTAGCATTTAAAAAAATACTGCATGAACTATCCCTTGTTTTCGGAAGGAAAGTACATTGTAGGTGTACACTGATCCTTCTGGATGCCATCCCTTGCTTTTTTTCTGAGGCTACGAAATATAACAGCTGATATAGCATTGTAATATTTGGTATCCCCTTGATTTTGAGGCTTAGCATTTATCAAAGCACTGCTTCAACTATCCCTTGTATCGGGTGGCGGGCAGGTGATTACATTATTTGCCTACACTTTGCCTCCTTCTGTAAATTCTCTCATGCTTTTTTCTAGGGATTCCGAAATATAGCAGCTGCTATAGCATTATAATATTTGGTTTCCCCTTGATTTCGAGAGTTAGCATTTAACAAAACAGTGCTTGAACTATCCCTTGTATTGGAGAGGGGAATACATCATAATTTTACACTGGGACATCTGCTGGAAGTCATCCCATCCTTTTTACTGGGGTTTACGAAATATAACAGCTGATATAGCGTTGTAATATTTGGTCTCCCCTTGATTCTGAAGGTTTGCATTTTAAAAGAACACTGCTTGAACTATCCCTTGTTTTGGGAAGGGAGTACATTGTAGGTGTACACTGACTCCTTCTGGATGCCATCCCTTCCTTTTTTACTGGGGCAACCAAATATAACAGCTGATATAGCATTGTAATATTTGGTATCCCCTTGATTGTTAGGGTTAGCTCTTATCAAAGCACTGCTTCAACTATGCTTTGTATCGGAAGGGGGCGGGTGAATACATCATTTGCCTACACTATGCCTCCTTCTGTAAATCCTACCATCCTTTTTTCTGGGGATTACGAAATATAACAGCTGATATATCATTGTAATATTTGGTTTCCCCTTGATTTTGAGAGTTAGTATTTAACAAAACACTGCTTGAACTATCCCTTGTATTGGGGAGGGGAATACATCATAATTCAACACTGACCGCCTGCTGGAAGTTATCACATTCTTTTTTCTGGGCATACCAAATATACAGCTGATATAGCGTTGTCATATTTGGTAAGCCTTACTTTTTAGGGTTACCAATTAACAAAACACTGCTTGAACTATCCATGGTATTAGGGGAGGGGAGGATATCATACGTTTACACTGTCACTCATTCTGGAAGTCATCCCATCCTTTTTTTCTGGGGATACCAAATATTCCAAAGCGGATATAGCATTGCAATATTTGCATCACCTTGATTTTGAGGGAAAAGATTTATCAAAGCACTGCTTCAACTATCCCTTGTATTGGGGAGGGGAATACATCATAATTCTACACTGGGACACCTGCTGGAAGTCATCCCACCCTTTCTTTTCTGGAGATTACGAAATTTACCAGCTGATACAGCATTGTAATATGTGTTATCCCCTTGATTTGGAGAGTTAGCATTGAACAAAGCACTGCTTGATCTATCCCTAGTATTATGGAGGGGAATACATCATAATTCTACATTGCGACACCTGCTGGAAGCCATCCCATCCTTTATTTTCTGTGGATACCAAATATAACAGCTGATATAGTGTTGTAAAATGTGGTATCCCCTTGATTTTGAGGGTTATCATTTAACAAAACACTGCTATAACTAGCCCTTGTATCAGGGTGGTGAGTATATCATTTGCCTACTCTATGCCTCCTTCTGTAAGTCTGCCCATCCTTTTTTCTGGGGATACAAAATATAACAGATGATATAGCTTTGTAAGATTTGGTATCCCCTTGATTTTGAGGGTTAGGATTTAACAAAACACTGCTTGAACTATCGCTTCTATTGAGGAGGGGAATATATTCTCATTCAACACTGGGCTGCCAAATGGAAGTTATCACATCCTTTTTTCTGGGGATACCAAATATAACAGCTGATATAGCGTTGTCATATTTGGTAACCCTTGATTTTGATTGTTAGCATTTAAAAAAACACCACATAAACTATCCCTTGTTTTCAGGAGGAAAGTACATTGTAGGTGTACACTGATCCTTCTGGATGGCATCCCTTCCTTTTTTTCTGGGGCTACCATATATAACAGCTGATATAACATTGTAATATTTGGTATCCCCTTGATTTTGAGGGTTAGCATTTATCAAAGCACTGATTCAACTATCCCTTGTATCGGGTGGGGGGCAGGTGATTACATTATTTGTCTACACTATGCCTCCTCCTGTAAGTTCTCTCATGCTTTTTTCTGGGGATTACGAAATATAACAGCTGATATAGCATTATAATATTTGGTTTCCCCTTGATTTTGAGAGTTAGCATTTAACAAAACAGTGCTTGAACTATCCCTTGTATTGGAGAGGGGAATACATCATAATTCTACACTGAGCCGCCTGCTGGAAGTTATCACATCCATTTTTCTGGGGATACCAAATATAACAGCTGATATAGCGTTGTTATATTTGGTAACCCTTGATTTTGAGGGTTAGCATTTAAAAAAAAACACTGCTTGAATTATCCCTTGTATTGGAGAGGGGAGTACATTGTAGGTGTACACTGACTCCTTCTGGATGCCATCCCTTCCTTTTGTCTGGGTATACGAAATATACCAGCTCATATAGCATTGTATTATTTTGTATCCCCTTGATTTTGAGGGTTAGCATTTAACAAAACACTGCTTGAACTATCACAAGTATTGGTGGAGGGGAGAACATCATACGTCTACATTGTTACTCCTTCTGGAAGTCATTTAATCCTTTTTTTCTGGGGATACCATATATAACAGCTGATATAGCATTGTAATATTTTCATCACCTTGATTTTGAGGGAAAACATTTATCAAAGCACTGCTTCAACTATCTCTTGTATTTGGGAGGGGAATACATCTTTTACACTGGGACACCTGCTGGAAGTCATCCCATCCTTTTTACTGGGGATCACGAAATATAACAGCTGATATCGCGTTGTAATATTTGGTCTCCCCTTGATTTTGAAGGTTTGCATTTTAAAAGAACACTGCTTGAACTATCCCTTGTTTTGGGGAGGGAGTACATTGTAGGTGTACACTGACTCCTTCTGGATGCCATCCCTTCCTTTTTAACTGGGGCAACCAAATATAACAGCTGATATAGCATTGTAATATTTGTTATCCCCTTGATTTTGAGGGTTAGCTCTTCTCATAGCACTGCTTCAACTATCCCTTGTATCGGGTGGGGGGCAGGTGAATATATTATTTGCCTACAATATGCCTTCTCTGTAAATTCTCTGATGCTTTTTTCTGGGGATTACGAAATATAACAGCTGATATAGCATTGTAATATTTGGTTTCACCTTGATTTTCAGAGTTACCATTTATGAAAGCACTGCTTCAACTATGCTTTGTATCGGAAGGGGGCGGGTGAATACATCATTTGCCTACACTATGCCGCCTTCTGTAAATCCTACCATCCTTTTTTCTGGGGATTACGAAATATAACAGCTGATATATCATTGTAATATTTGATTTCCCCTTGATTTTGAGAGTTAGTATTTAACAAAACACTGCTTGAACTATCCCTTGTATTGGGGAGCGGAATACATCATAATTCGACACTGACCGCCTGCTGGAAGTTATCACATTCTTTTTTCTGGGCATACCAAATACACAGCTGATATAGCGTTGTCATATTTGGTAAGCCTTACTTTTCAGGGTTACCAATTAACAAAACACTGCTTGAACTATCCATGGTATTAGGGGAGGGGAGGACATCATACGTTTACACTGTCACTCATTCTGGAAGTCATCCCATCCTTTTTTTCTGGGGATACCAAATATACCAAAGCGGATATAGCATTGCAATATTTGCATCACCTTCATTTTGAGGGAAAAGATTTATCAAAGCACTGCTTCAACTATCCCTTGTATTGGGGAGGGGAATACATCATAATTCTACACTGGGACACCTGCTGGAAGTCATCCCACCCTTTCTTTTCTGGAGATTACGAAATATACCAGCTGATATAGCATTGTAATATGTGTTATCCCCTTGATTTGGAGAGTTAGCATTGAACAAAGCACTGCTTGAACTATCCCTAGTATTGGGGAGGGGAATACATCATAATTCTACACTGAGGCGCCTGCTGGAAGCCATCCCATCCTTTATTTTCTGTGGATACCAAATATAATAGCTGATATAGTGTTGTAAAATGTGGTATTCCCTTGATTTTGGGGGTTATCATTTAACAAAACACTGCTATAACTAGCCTTGTATCAGGGTGGTGAGTACATCATTTGCCTACTCTATGCCTCCTTCTGTAAGTCTGCCAATCCTTTTTTCTGGGGATACAAAATATAACAGATGATATAGCTTTGTAATATTTGGTATCCCCTTGATTTTGAGGGTTAGGATTTAACAAAACACTGCTTGAACTATCGCTTCTATTGAGGAGGGGAATATATCCTCATTCTACACTGGGCTGCCAAATGGAAGTTATCACATCCTTTTTTCTGGCGATACCAAATATAACAGCTGATTTAGCGTTGTCATATTTGGTAACCCTTGATTTTGATTGTTAGCATTTAAAAAAACACTGCATAAACTATCCCTTGTTTTCAGGAGGAAAGTACATTGTAGGTGTACACTGATCCTTCTGGATGGCATCCCTTCCCTTTTTTCTGGGGCTACAATATATAACAGCTGATATAGCATTGTAATATTTGGTATCCCCTTGATTTTGAGGGTTAGCATTTATCAAAGCACTGATTCAACTATCCCTTGTATCGGGTGGGGGGGCAGGTGATTACATTATTTGCCTACACTATGCCTCCTCCTGTAAGTTCTCTCATGCTTTTTTTCTGGGGATTACGAAATATAACAGCTGATATAGCATTATAATATTTGGTTTCCCCTTGATTTTGAGAGTTAGCATTTAACAAAACACTGCGTGAACTATCCCTTGTATTGGGGAGAGGAATACATCAGAATTCGACACTGAGCCGCCTGCTGGAAGTTATCGCATTCTTTTTTCTGGGCATAGCAAATATAACAGCTGATACAGCATTGTAATATTTGGTATTACCTTGATTTTTAGGGTTAGCATTTATCAAAGCACTGATTCAACTATCCCTTGTATCGGGTGGGGGGCAGGTGATTACATTATTTGCCTACACTATGCCTCCTTCTGTAACTTCTCTCGTGCTTTTTTCTGGGGATTACGAAATATAACAGCTGATACAGCATTATAATATTTGGTTTCCCATTGATTTTGAGAGTTAGGATTTAACAAAACAGTGCTTGAACTATCCCTTGTATTGGAGAGGGGAATACATCATAATTCTACACTGAGCCGCTTGCTGGAAGTTATCACATCCATTTTTCTGGGGATTCCAAATATAACAGCTGATATAGCGTTGTTATATTTGGTAACCTTTGATTTTGAGGGTTAGCATTTAAAAAATACACTGCTTGAATTATCCCTTGTATTGGAGAGGGGAGTACATTGTAGGTGTACACCGACTCCTTCTGGATGCCATCCCTTCCTTTTTTCTGGGTATAACAAATATACTAGCTGATATAGCATTGTATTATTTGATATCCCCTTGATTTTGAGGGTTAGCATTTAACAAAACACTGCTTGAACTATCACAAGTATTTGTGGAGGGGAGAACATCATACGTCTACATTGTTACTCCTTCTGGAAGTCATCTAATCCTTTTTTTCTGGGGATACAAAATATAACAGCTGATATAGCATTGTAATATTTTCATCACCTTGATTTTGAGGGAAAACATTTATCAAAGCACTGCTTCAACTATCTCTTGTATTTGGGAGGGGAATACATCATAATTTTACACTGGGACACCTGCTGGAAGTCATTCCATCCTTTTTTCTGGGGATTACGAAATATAACAGCTGATATAATGTAATATTTGGTTTCCCATTGATTTTGAAGGTTAGCATTTAAAAAAAAACACTGCTTGAACTATCCCTTGTTTTGGGGAGGGGAGTACATTGTAGGTGTACACTGACTCCTTCTGGATGCCATCCCTTCCTTTTTTACTGGGGCAACCAAATATAACAGCTGATATAGCATTGTAATATTTGGTATCCCCTTGATTTTTAGGGTTAGCTCTTATCAAAGCACTGCTTCAACTATCCCTTGTATTGCGAGGGGCAGCTGAATACATTATTTGCCTACAATATGCCTTTTTCTGTAAGTTCTCTGATGCTTTTTTCTGGGGATTACGAAATATAACAGCTGATTTCGCATAGTAATATTTGGTTTCACCTTGATTTTCAGAGTTACCATTTATCAAAGCACTGCTTCAACTATGCTTTGTATCGGATGGGGGCGGATGAATACATCATTTGCCTACACCATGCCTCCTTCTGTAAATCCTACCATCCTTTTTTCTGGGGATTACGAAATATAAGAGCTGATATATCATTGTAATATTTGGTTTCCCCTTGATTTTGAGAGTTAGTATTTAACAAAACACTGCTTGAACTGTCCTTTGTATTTGGGAGGGGAATACATCATAATTCGACACTGACCGTCTGCTGGAAGTTATCACATTCTTTTTTCTGGGCGTACCAAATATACAGCTGATATAGCGTTGTCATATTTGGTAAGCCTTACTTTTGAGGGTTACCAATTAACAAAACACTGCTTGAACTATCCATGGTATTAGGGGAGGGGAGGACATCATACGTTTACACTGTCACTCATTCTGGAAGTCATCCCATCCTTTTTTTCTGAGGATACCAAATATTCCAAAGCGGATATACCATTGCAATATTTGCATCACCTTGATTTTGAGGGAAAAGATTTATCAAAGCACTGCTTCAACTATCCCTTGTATTGGGGAGGGGAATACATCATAATTCTACGCTGGGACACCTGCTGGATGTCATCCCACCCTTTCTTTTCTGGAGATTACGAAATATACCAGCTGATATAGCATTGTAATATGTGTTATCCCCTTGATTTGGAGAGTTAGCATTGAACAAAGCACTGCTTGAACTATCCCTAGTATTGGGGAGGGGAATACATCATAATTCTACACTGAGGCGCCTGCTGGAAGCCATCCCATCCTTTATTTTCTGTGGATACCAAATATAATAGCTGATATAGTGTTGTAAAATGTGGTATTCCCTTGATTTTGGGGGTTATCATTTAACAAAACACTGCTATAACTAGCCTTGTATCAGGGTGGTGAGTACATCATTTGCCTACTCTATGCCTCCTTCTGTAAGTCTGCCAATCCTTTTTTCTGGGGATACAAAATATAACAGATGATATAGCTTTGTAATATTTGGTATCCCCTTGATTTTGAGGGTTAGGATTTAACAAAACACTGCTTGAACTATCGCTTCTATTGAGGAGGGGAATATATCCTCATTCTACACTGGGCTGCCAAATGGAAGTTATCACATCCTTTTTTCTGGCGATACCAAATATAACAGCTGATTTAGCGTTGTCATATTTGGTAACCCTTGATTTTGATTGTTAGCATTTAAAAAAACACTGCATAAACTATCCCTTGTTTTCAGGAGGAAAGTACATTGTAGGTGTACACTGATCCTTCTGGATGGCATCCCTTCCCTTTTTTCTGGGGCTACAATATATAACAGCTGATATAGCATTGTAATATTTGGTATCCCCTTGATTTTGAGGGTTAGCATTTATCAAAGCACTGATTCAACTATCCCTTGTATCAGGTGGGGGGCAGGTGATTACATTATTTGCCTACACTATGCCTCCTCCTGTAAGTTCTCTCATGCTTTTTTTTCTGGGGATTACGAAATATAACAGCTGATATAGCATTATAATATTTGGTTTCCCCTTGATTTTGAGAGTTAGCATTTAACAAAACACTGCGTGAACTATCCCTTGTATTGGGGAGAGGAATACATCAGAATTCGACACTGAGCCGTCTGCTGGAAGTTATCGCATTCTTTTTTCTGGGCATAGCAAATATAACAGCTGATACAGCATTGTAATATTTGGTATTACCTTGATTTTTAGGGTTAGCATTTATCAAAGCACTGATTCAACTATCCCTTGTATCGGGTGGGGGGCAGTGGATTACATTATTTGCTACACTATGCCTCCTTCTGTAACTTCTCTCGTGCTTTTTTCTGGGGATTACGAAATATAACAGCTGATATAGCATTATAATATTTGGTTTCCCCTTGATTTTGAGAGTTAGCATTTAACAAAACAGTGCTTGAACTATCCCTTGTATTGGAGATGGGAATACATCATAATTCTACGCTGAGCCGCCTGCTGGAAGTTATCGCATCCATTTTTCTGGGGATACCAAATATAACAGCTGATATAGCGTTATTATATTTGGTAACCCTTGATTTTGAGGGTTAGCATTAAAAAAAAAAACACTGCTTGAATTATCCCTTGTATTGGGGAGGGGAGTACATTGTAGGTATACACTGACTCCTTCTGGATTCCATCCCTTCCTTTTTTTCTGGGTATACCAAATATACCAGCTGATATAGCATTGTATCATTTGGTATCCCCTCGATTTTGAGGGTTAGCATTTAACAAAACATTGCTTGAACTATCCTGAGTATTGGAGGAGGGGAGAATAACATACGTCTACATTGTTACTCCTTCTGGAAGTCATCTAATCCTTTTTTTCTGGGGATACCACATATAACAGCTGGTATAGCATTATAATATCTGGTTTCCCCTTGATTTTGAGAGTTATCATTTAACAAAACAGTGCTTGAACTATCCCGTGTATTGGAGATGGGAATACATCATAATTTTACACTGGGACATCTGCTGGAAGTCATCCCATCTTTTTTACTGGGGATTACGAAATATAACATCTGATATAGCGTTGTAATATTTTGTCTCCCCTTGATTTTGAGGGTTTGCATTTTAAAAGAACACTGCTTGAACTATCTCTTGTTTTGAGGAGGGGAGTACATTGTAGGTGTAAACTGACTCCTTCTGGATGCCTTCCCTTCCTTTTTTACTATGGCAACCAAATATAACAGCTGATATAGCATTGTAATATTTGGTATCCCCTTGATTTTGAGGTTTAGCTCTTATCAAAGCACTGCTTCAACTATCCCTTGTATTGGGTGGGGGGCAGGTGAATACATTATTTGCCTACAATATGCCTTCTTCTGTAAGTTCTCTGGTGCTTTTTTTCTGGGGATTACGAAATATAACAGCTGATATAGGGCCTCATTACACGGACGGCGGTGGACCAAGGTGCTATTAGCACCTTTTTCCATGCCGGTAAAATACCAGCACCGCCTTGGTGGAAAGGGGAATTACCGCCCTATTCCAAGGTTGGTGGGGCGGTAATTTTCCCTTCCCCCAATGCCCTTGCCCATTCCCAATTTTGCCCCATAGGGCATAATGGGAATGGAGAAGGTGCTAATTACTGCACCGCAAATTGCGGTACCGTAATTAGCTCCCTGGTCCCTTTGTGGGTTAGTTTTTAACGCCTACTAAAAGCAGGCGTTAAATTCTCCAACCCGCAAAGGGACCTCGTAGTACGGCAGTAAGGGTTAACGGTAACCGGTACCATTAATGGTGACCGTTAACCCTTACCGCCGTCCGTGTAATGAGGCCCATAGCATTGTAATATTTGGTTTCACCTTGATTTTGAAAGTTAGCATTTATCAAAGCACTGCTTCAACTATCCTTTGTATCGGGTGCGGGCAGGTGAATACATCATTTGCCTCCACTATGCCTCCTTCTGTAAATCCTACCATCCTTTTTTCTGGGGATTATGAAATATCACAGCTGATATATCATTGTAATATTTGGTTTAGCGTTGATTTTGAAAGTTAGAATTTAACAAAACACTGCTTGAACTATCCGTTGTATTGGAGAGTGGAAAACATCATAATTCAACACTGAGCCGCCTGCTGGAAGTTATCTCATTTTTTTTTCTAGGCATACCAAATATAACAGCTTATATAGCGTTGTCATATTTGGTAAGCCTTACTTTTGAGGGTTACCAATTAACAAAAAACTGCTTGAACTATCCATAGTATTAGGGGAGGGGAGTACATCATACATTTACACTGTCACTCATTTTGGAAGTCATCCCATCCTTTTTTTCTGGGGATACCAAATATACCACAGCGGATATAGCATTGCAATATTTGCATCACCTTGATTTTGAGGGAAAACATTTATCAAAGCACTGCTTCAACTATCCCTTGTATTGGGGCGGGGAATACATGATAATTCTACACTGGGACACCTGCTGGATGTCATCCCACCCTTTTTTTCCGGAGATTATGAAATATACCAGCTGATATAGCATTGTAATATTTGTTATCCCCTTGATTTGGAGAGTTAGCATTGAACAAAACACTGCTTGTACTATCCCTAGTATTGGGGAGGGGAATACATCATAATTCAACACTGGGACGCCTGCTGGAAGCCATCCCATCCTTTTTTTCTGGAGATACCAAATATAACACCTGATATAGCGTTGTAAAATTTGGTATCCCCTTGATTTTGAGGGTTATCATTTAATAAAACACTGCTATAACTAGCCTTGTATCAGGGTTGTGAGTACATCATTTGCCTACTCTATCCCTCCTTTTGTAAGTCTGCCCATCCTTTTTTCTGGGGATACAAAATATAACAGCTGATATAGCTTTGTAATATTTGGTATCCTCTTGATTTTGTGGGTTAGCATTTAACAAAACATTTCTTGAATTATCGCTTCTATTGAGGAGGGGAATATATCCTAATTCTACACTGGGCTGCCAAATGGAAGTTATCACATCCTTTTTTCTGGGGATACCAAATATAACAGCTGATATAGCGTTGTCATATTTGGTAACCCTTGATTTTGATGGTTAGCATTTAAAAAAACACTGCATGAACTATCCCTTGTTTTTGGAAGGAAAGTACATTGTAGGTGTACACTGATCCTTCTGGATGCCATCCCTTCCTTTTTTTCTGGGGCTACCCAATATAACAGCTCATATAGCATTGTAATATTTGGTATACCCTTGATTGTGAGGGTTAGCATTTATCAAAGCACTGCTTCAACTATCCCTTGTACTGGAGAGGGGAATACATCATAATTCTACACTGAGCCGCCTGCTGGAAGTTATCACATCCATTTCTCTGGGGATACCAAATATAACAGTTGATATAGCGTTGTTATATTTGGTAACCCTTGATTTTCAGGGGAAGCATTGAAAAAAAACACTGCTTGTATTATCCCTTGTATTGGGGAGGGGAGTACATTGTAGGTGTACACCGACTCCTTCTGGATGCCATCCCTTCCTTTTTTGTGGGTATACCAAACATACAAGTTGATATAGCATTGTATTATTTGGTAGCCCCTTGATTTTGAGGGTTAGCATTTAAGAAAACACTGCTTGAACTATCCCGAGTATTGGTGGAGGGGAGACCATCATATGTCTACATTGTTACTCCTTCTGGAAGTCATCTAATCCTTTTTGTCTGTGGATACCATATATAACAACTGATATAGAATTGTAATATTTGCATCACCTTGATTTTGAGGGAAAACATTTATCAAAGCACTGGTTCAACTATCCCTTGTATTAGGGAGGGGAATACATCATGATTTTACACTGGGACACCTGCTGGAGGTCATCCCATCCTTTTTTCTGGGGATTACGAAATATAACAGCTGACATAGCGTTGTAATATTTGGTCTCGCCTTGATTTTGAGGGTTCACATTTTAAAAGAACACTGCTTGAACTATCCCTTGTTTTGGGGAGGGGAGTACATTGTAAGTGTACACTGACTCCTTCTGGATGCCATCCCTTCCTTTTTTACTGGGGCAGCTAAATATAACAGCTGATATAGCATTGTAATATTTGGTATCCCCTTGATTTTTAGGGTTAGCTCTTATCAAAGCACTGCTTCAATTATCCCTTGTATCAGGTGGGGGGCAGGTTAATACATTATTTGCCTACACTATGCCTCCTTGTGTAAATTCTCTGATGCTTTTTTCTGGGGATTACGAAATATAACAGCTGATATAGCATTGTAATATTTGGTTTCACCTTGATTTTGAGAATTAGCATTTATCGAAGCACTGCTTCAACTATCCCTTGTATCGGGTGGGGGTGGGTGAATACATCATTTGCCTACACTATGCCTCCTTCTGTAAATCCTACCATCCTTTTTTCTGGGGATTACGAAATATAACAGCTGATATATCATTGTAATATTTGGTTTCCCTTTGATTTTGAGAGTTAGCATTTAACAAAGCACTGCTTGAACTATCCCTTGTATTGGGAAGGGGAATACATCATAATTCGACAGTGAGCTGTCTGCTGGAAGTCATCACATTCTTTTTTCTGGGCATACCAAATATAACAGCTGATATAGCGTTGTCATATTTGGTAAGCCTTACCATTGAGGGTTACCAATTAACAAAACACTGCTTGAACTATCCATGGTATAAGGGGAGGGGAGTACATCATACGTTTACACTGTAACTCATTCTGGAAGTCATCCCATCCTTTTTTTCTGGGGATACCAAATATACCACAGCGGATATAGCATGGCAATATTTGCATCACCTTGATTTTGAGGGGAAACATTTATCAAAGCACTGCTTCAACTGTCCCTTGTATTGGGGAGGGGAATACATCATAATTCTACACTGGGACACCTGCTGGAAGTCATCCCACCCTTTCTTTTCTGGAGATTACGAAATATACCAGCTGATATAGCATTGTAATATTTGTTATCCCCTTGATTTGGACATTTAGCATTGAACAAAACACTGCTTGAACTATCCCTAGTATTGGGGAGGGGAATACATCATAATTCTACACTGGGACTCCTGCTGAAAGCCATCCCATCCTTTTTTTTCTGTGGATACCAAATATAACAGCTGATATAGCGCTGTAAAATGTGGTATCCCCTTGATTTTGAGGGTTATCATTTAACAAAACACTGCTATAACTAGCCCTTGTATCAGGGTGGTGAGTACATCATTTGCCTACTCTATGCCTCCTTCTGTAAGTCTGCCCATCCTTTTTTCTGGGGATACAAAATATAACAGCTGATATAGCTTTGTAATATTTGGTATCCCCTTGATTTTGAGGGTTAGCATTTAACAAAACACTGCTTGAACTGTCCATTGTATTGGGGAGGGGAATACATCATAATTCCACACTGGGCTGCCAAATGGAAGTTATCACATCCTTTTTTCTGGGGATACCAAATATAACAGCTGATATAGCATTGTAATATTTGGTATCCCCTTGATTTGGAGGGGCAGCTATTATCAACGCACTGCTTCAACTATCTCTTGTATTAGGTGGGGGGCGCGTAAATACATCATTTGCCTACACTATGCCTCCTTGTTTCTTCTGGGGATTATGAAATATAACAGCTGATATAGCATTGTGATATTTGGTTTCCCCTTGATTTTGAGAG
Organism: Ambystoma mexicanum; assembly: GCF_040938575.1. Lineage (NCBI taxonomy): Eukaryota > Metazoa > Chordata > Amphibia > Caudata > Ambystomatidae > Ambystoma > Ambystoma mexicanum. Next base: position 1,024,012 of record NW_027182496.1, on the reverse strand, counting down.
TTAGCATTTAACAAAACACTGCTTGAACTATCCCTTGTATTGGGTAGGGTAATACAACATAATTTAATGCTGGGCCGCCTGCTGGCAGTTATCACATCCTTTTTTATGGGGATACCAAATATAACAGCTGATATAGCGTTGTCATATTTGGTAACCCTTGATTTTGAGGGTTAGCATTTAAAAATAACACTGCTTGCACTATCTGTTGTATTTCGGAGGGGGGTACATCGTAGGTGTGCACAGATTCCTTCTGGATGCCATCCATTTCTTTGTTTCTGGGGCTAAAAAATATAAGAGCTGATATAGCATTGTAATATTTGGTATCTGCTTGATTTTGAGGATTAGCATTTATCAAAGCACTGCTTGAAGTATCCTTTGTATCGGGTATGGGAGGGTGAATACATCATTTGCCTTCACTATGCCTCCTTCTGTAAGTCCTCCATTCCTTTTTTTCTGGGATTACGAAATATAACAGCTGGTATAGCATTGTAAAATTTGGTTTCCGCTTCATTTTGAGAGTTAGCATTTAACAAAACGCTGCTTGAACTATCCCTTGTATTGGGGAGGGGAATACATCATAATTCTACACTGAACCTCCTCCAGGAAGTTATGACATCCTTTTTTCTGGGATACCAAATATAACAGCTGATATAGCGGTGTCATATTTGGTAACCCTTGGTTTTGAGGGTAACATTCACTTCTTGAACTATCCCTAGTATTGGGGAGGGGAGTACATCGTAGGTGTACACCGACTCCTGTTTCAACAATCCCTTGTATCGGGTGCAGGGGCACGTGGTTTACATTACTTGCCTACATTATGCCTCCTTCTGTAAGTTCTCTCATGCTATTTTCTGGGGATTACAAAATATAGCAGCTGATATAGCATTATAATATTTGGTTTCCCCTTGATTTTCAGAGTTAGCATTTAAAAAAACACAGCTTGAACTATGCCTTGTATTGGGTAGGGGAATACATCATAATTCAACACTGGGCCACCTGCTGGAAGTTATCACATTCTTTTTTATGGATTTACCAAATATAACAGCTGATATAGCGTTGTTATATGTGGTAACCCTTGAATTTGAGGGTTAGCATTTATCAAAGCACTGCTTCAACTATCCCTTGTATCGGGTGGGGGCGGGTGAATACATCATCTGCCTACACGAGGCCTCCTTCTGTAAGTCCTCCCATCCTTTTTTCTGGGAAATACGAAATATAACGGCTGATATAGCATTGTAATATTTGGTTTCCCCTTGATTTTGAGAGTTAGCATTTAACAAAACACTGCTTGAACTATCCCTTGTACTGGAGAGGGGCATACAACATAATTCTACACGGAGCCACCAGATGGAAGTTATCACATCCTTTTTCAGGGGATACCAAATATAAAAGCTGATATAGCGTTGTTATATGTGGTAACCCTTGAATTTGAGGATTAGCATTTACCAAATCACTGCTTGAGCTATCCCTGGTATTGTGGAGGGGAGTATATCATACGTCTACATTTTGAGTCCTTCTTGAAGTCATCCCGTCCTTTTTTTCTGGGGATACCAAATGTACCAGAGCTCATATAGCATTGCAATATTTGTATCACCTTGATTTTGAGGGAAAACATTTATCAAAGCACTGCTTCAAATATCCCTTGTATCGGGGAGGGGAATGCATCATAATTCTACACTGGGACACCTGCTGGAAGTCATCCCATCCTTTTTTCTGGGGAATATGAAATATAACAGCTGATATAGCATTGTAATATTTGGTATCGCCTTGATTTTGAGACTTAGCGTTTAACAAAACACTACTTGAGCTACCCCTATTATTGGGGAAGGACATACATCATAATTCTGCACTGGGACGCCTGCTGGAAGTCATCCCATCCTTTTTTTCTGGGGATACCAAATATAACAGCTGATATAGCGTTGTAAAATGTGGTATCCCCTTGACTTTGAGGGTTAGCATTTAACAAAACACTGCTTGAACTAGCCCTTGTATCAGGGTGGTGAGTACATCACTTGCCTATACTATGCCTCCTTCAGAAAGTCCACCCATCTTTTTTTCTGGGGATACAAAATATAACAGCTGATATAGCTTTGTAATATTTGGTATCCCCTTGATTTTGAGGGTTAGCATTTAACAAAACAATGTTTGAACTATCCCTTGTACTGGGGAGGGAGTACAACATAGGTGTACACTGTGACTACTTCTGGATGACATCCCTTCCTTTTTCTGGGGATAACAAATATAACAGCTGATATAGCTTTGGAATATTTTGTATTCCCTGATTTTAAGGGTTAGCATTTTAAAAGAACACTGCTTGAACTATCCCTTGTTTTGGGGAGGGGTGTACATTGTAGGTATACACTGACTCCTTCTGGATGCCATCCCTTCCTTTTTTACTGGGGCAACCAAATATAACAGCTGATATAGCATTGTAATATTTGGTATCCCCTTTATTTCGAGGGTTAGCTCTTATCAAAGCACTGCTTCAACTATCCCTTGTATCGGGTGGCGGGTAGGTGAACATTATTTGCCTACACGATGCCTCCTTCTGTAAATTCTCTGATGCTTTTTTCTGGGGTTACGAAATATAACAGCTGATATAGCGATGTTATATTTGGTAACCCTTGATTTTGAGGGTTAGCATTGAAAAAAAACACTGCTTGAATTATCCCTTGTATTGGGGAGGGGAGTATATTGTAGGTGTACACCGACTCCTTCTGGATGACATCCCTTCCTTTTTTCTGGGTATACCAAATATACCAGCTGATATAGCATTGTATTATTTGGTATCCCCTTGATTTTGAGGGTTAGCATTTAACAAAACACTGCTTGAACTATCCCGAGTATTAGTGGAGGGGAGACCATCATACGTCTACATTGTTACTCCTTCTGGAAGTCATCTAATCCTTTTTTTCTGTGGATACCATATATAACAACTGATACAGCATTGTAATATTTGCACCACCTTGATTTTGAGGGAAAACATTTATCAAAGCACTCGTTTAACTATCCCTTGTATTGGGAAGGGGAAATACATCATAATTTGACACTGACCGCCTGCTGGAAGTTATCACATTCTTTTTTCTGGGCATACCAAATATACAGCTGATATAGCGTTGTCATATTTGGTAAGCCTTACTTTTGAGGGTTACCAATTAACAAAACACTGCTTGAACTATCCATGGTATTAGGGGAGGGGAGGACATCATACGTTTACACTGTCACTCATTCTGGAAGTCATCCCATCCTTTTTTTCTGGGGATACAAAATATTCCAAAGCGGATATAGCATTGCAATATTTGCATCACCTTGATTTTGAGGGAAAAGATTTATCAAAGCACTGCTTCAACTATCCCTTGTATTGGGGAAGGGAATACATCTTTTACACTGGGACACCTGCTGGAAGTCATCCCACCCTTTCTTTTCTGGAGATTACGAAATATACCAGCTGATATAGCATTGTAATATGTGTTATCCCCTTGATTTGGAGAGTTAGCATTGAACAAAGCACTGCGTGAACTATCCCTAGTATTGGGGAGGGGAATACATCATAATTCTACACTGTGACGCCTGCTAGAAGCCATCCCATCCTTTATTTTCTGTGGATACCAGATATAACAGCTGATATAGTGTTGTAAAATGTGGTATCCCCTTGATTTTGAGTGTTATCATTTAACAAAACACTGCTATAACTAGCCCTTGTATCAGGGTGGTGAGTGCATCATTTGCCTACTCTATGCCTCCTTCTGTAAGTCTGCCCATCCTTTTTTCTGGGGATACAAAATATAACAGATGATATAGCTTTGTAAGATTTGGTATCCCCTTGATTTTGAGGGTTAGGATTTAACAAAACACTGCTTGAACTATCGCTTCTATTGAGGAGGGGAATATATCCTCATTCTACACTGGGCTGCCAAATGGAAAATATCACATCCTTTTTTCTGGGGATACCAAATATAACAGCTGATTTAGCGTTGTCATATTTGGTAACCCTTGATTTTGATGGTTAGCATTTAAGAAAACACTGCATAAACTATCCCTTGTTTTCAGGAGGAAAGTACATTGTAGATGTACACTGATCCTTCTGGATGGCATCCCTTCCTTTTTTTCTGGGGCTACCATATATAACAGCTGATATAGCATTGTAATATTTGGTATCCCCTTGATTTTGAGGGTTAGCATTTATCAAAGCACTGATTCAACTATCCCTTGTATCGGGTGGGGGGCAGGTGATTACATTATTTGCCTACACTATGCCTCCTCCTGTAAGTTCTCTCATGCTTTTTTTCTGGGGATTACAAAATATAACAGCTGATATAGCATTATAATATTTGGTTTCCCCTTGATTTTAAGAGTTAGCATTTAACAAAACAGTGCTTGAACTATCCCTTGTATTGGAGATGGGAATACATCATAATTCTACACTGAGCCGCCTGCTGGAAGTTATTGCATCCATTTTTCTGGGGATACCAAATATAACAGCTGATATAGTGTTATTATATTTGGTATCCCCTTGATTTTGAGGGTTAGCATTTAACAAAACACTGCTTGAACTATCCCGAGTATTGGAGGAGGGGAGAATATCATACGTCTACATTGTTACTCCTTCTGGAAGTCATTTAATCCTTTTTTTCTGGGGATACCACATGTAACAGCTGATATAGCATTATAATATTTGGTTTCCCCTTGATTTTGAGAGTTATCATTTAACAAAACAGTGCTTGAACTATCCCGTGTATTGGAGATGGGAATACATCATAATTTTACACTGGGACATCTGCTGGAAGTCATCCCATCATTTTTACTGGGGATTAGAAATATAACATCTGATATAGCGTTGTAATATTTTGGCTCCCCTTGATTTTGAGGGTTTGCATTTTAAAAGAACACTGCTTGAACTATCTCTTGTTTTGGGGAGGGGAGTACATTGTAGGTGTAAACTGACTCCTTCTGGATGCCATCCTTTCCTTTTTTACTGGGGTAACCACATATAACAGCGGATATAGCATTGTAATATTTGGTATCCCCTTGATTTTGAGGTTTAGCTCTTATCAAAGCACTGCTTCAACCATCCCTTGTATCGGGTGGGGGGCAGGTGAATACATTATTTACCTACATCATGCCTTCTTCTGTAAGTTCTCTGGTGCTTTTTACTGGGGATTACGAAATATAACAGCTGATATAGGGCGTCTTTACACGGACGGCATTGGACCAAGGTGCTATTAGCACCATTTCCACGCTGGTAAAATACCAGCACCGCCTTGGTGGAAAGGGGAATTACCGCCCTATTCCAAGGTTGGTGGGGCTGTAATTTCCCCTTCCCCCATTGCCCTTCCCCATTCCCAATTTTGCCCCATAGGGCATAATGGGAATGGAGAAGGTGCTAATTATGGCACTGCAAATTGCGGTAATGTAATAAGCTCCCTGGTCCCTTTGCGGGTTGGTTTTTAACGCCTGCAAAAAGCAGGTGTTAAATTCTCCAACCTGCAAAGGGACCTCGTAGTAAGGCAGTAAGGGTTAACGGTAACCGGTACCATTAATGGTGACCGTTAACCCTTACCGCCGTCCATGTAATGAGGCCCATAGCATTGTAATATTTGGTTTCACCTTGATTTTGAAAGTTAGCATTTATCAAAGCACTACTTCAACTATCCTTTGTATCGGGTGGGGGCGGGTGAATACATCATTTGCCTACACTATGCCTCCTTCTGTAAATCCTACCATCCTTTTTTCTGGGGATTACGAAATATTAATGCTGATATATCATTGTAATATTTGGTTTACCCTTGATTTTGAACGTTAGCATTTAACAAAACACTGCTTGAACTATCCGTTTTATTGGGGAGTGGAAAACATCATAATTCGACATTGAGCCGCCTGCTGGAAGTTATTTCATTCTTTTTTCTAGGCATACCAAATATAACAGCTGATATAGCGTTGTCATATTTGGTAAGCCTTACTCTTGAGGGTTACCAATTAACAAAACACTGCTTGAACTATCCATAGTATTAGGGGAGGGGAGTACATCATACATTTACACTGTCACTCATTTTGGAAGTCATCCCATCCTTTTTTTCTGGGGATACCAAATATACCACATCGGATATAGCGTTGCAATATTTGCATCACCTTGATTTTGAGGGAAAACATTTATCAAAGCACTGCTTCAACTATCCCTTGTATTGTGGCGGGGAATACATAATAACTCTACACTGGGACAGCTGCTGGATGTCATCCCACCCTTTTTTCTGGAGATTATGAAATATACCAGCTGATATAGCTTTGTAATATTTGTTATCCCCTTGATTTGGAGAGTTTGATTGAACAAAACACTGCTTGAACTATCCCTAGTATTGGGGAGGGGAATACATCATAATTCTACACTGAGCCGCCTGCAGGAAGTTATCACATCCTATTTTCTGGGGATACCAAATATAACAGCTGATATGGCGTTGTCATATTTGGTAACCCTTGATTGTGAGGGTTAGCATTTAAAAAAAACACTGCTTCAGCTATGCCTTGTATTGGGGAAGTGAGTACATTGTAGGTGTACACTGAGTCCTTCTGGATGCCATCCCTTCCTTTTTTCTGGGTATGCCAAATATACCAGCTGATATAGCATTGTTATATTTGGTATCCCCTTGATTTATAGGGTTAGCATTTAACAAAACACTGCTTGAACTATCCCTGATATTGGGGGATCGTAGTACATCATACATCAACATTGTGACTCCTTCTGGAAGTCATCCCATCCTTTTCTTCTGGGGATACCAAATATAACAGCTGATATAGCATTGTAACATTTGCATCACCTTGATTTTGAGGGAAAACATTTATCAAAGCATTGCTTCTTCTATCCCTTGTATTGGGGAGGGAAATATTTGATAATTCTACACTGGGACACCTGCTGGAAGGTATCACATCCCCTTTTCTGGGGATACCAAATACAACAGATGATATAGCGTTGTCATATTTGGTAACCTTTGATTTTGAGGGTTAGCATTTTTTTTAAAACACTGCTTGAACTATCACTTGTATTGGGGAGGGGGTACATTGTTGGTGTACACAAACTCTTTCTGGATGCCATCCATTCCTTTGTTTCTGGGGATTACAAACTATATCAGCTGATATATCATTGTAATATTTGGTTTCCCCTTGATTTTGAGATTTAGCTTTTAACAAAACACTGTGTGAACTATCCCTTGTATTGGGGAGGGGAATACATCATAATTCGACACTGGAAGTTATAATTTCACCTGCTGGAAGTTATCGCATTCTTTTTTCTGGGAATAGCAAATATAACAGCTGATACAGCGTTGTCATATTTGGTAAGCCTTACTTTTGAGGGTTACCAATTAACAAAACACTTCTTGAACTATCCGTGGTATTAGGGGAGGGGAGTACATCATACATTTACACTGTCACTCATTCTGGAAGTCATCCCATCCTTTTTTTCTGGGGATACCAAATATACCACAGCGGATATAGCATTGCAATATTTGCATCACCTTGATTTTGAGGGAAAACATTTATCAAAGCACTGCTTCAACTATCCCTTGTGTTGGGGAGGGGAATACATCATAATTCTACACTGGGACACCTGCTGGAAGTCATCCCACCCTTTATTTCTGGAGATTATGAAATATACCAGCTGATATAGCATTGTGATATTTGTTATCTCCTTGATTTGGAGAGTTAGCATTGAACAACACACTGCTCAAACTATCCCTAGTATTGGGGAGGGGAATCCATCATAATTCTACACTGGGACACCTGCTGGAAGCTATCCCATCCTTTTATTCTGGGGATACCAAATATAACATCTGATATAGCGTTGTAAAATTTGGTATCCCCTTGATATTGAGGGTTCTTATTTAACAAAACACTGCTATAACTAGCCCTTGTATCCAGGTGGTGAGTACATCATTTGCAAACTCTATGCCTCCTTCTGTAAGTCTGCCCACCCTTTTTTCTGGGGATACAAAATATAACAGCTGATATAGCATTGTAATATTTGGTATCCCCTTGATTTTGAGGGTTAGCATTTAACAAAACACTGCTTGAACTATCGCTTCTATTGAGTAGGGGAATATATCCTAATTCTACACTAGGCTGCCAACTGGAAGTTATCACATCCTTTTTTCTGGGGATACCAAATATAACAGCTGATATAGCTTTGTCATATTTGGTAACCCTTGATTTTGATGGTTAGCATTTAAAAAAATACTGCATGAACTATCCCTTGTTTTCGGAAGGAAAGTACATTGTAGGTGTCCACTGATCCTTCTGGATGCCATCCCTTGCTTTTTTTCTGAGGCTACGAAATATAACAACTGATATAGCATTGTAATATTTGGTATCCCCTTGATTTTGAGGGTTAGCATTAATCAAAGCACTGCTTCAACTATCCCTTGTATCGGGTGGCGGGCAGGTGGTTACATTATTTACCTACACTTTGCCTCCTTCTGTAAGTTCTCTCATGCTTTTTTCTGGGGATTCCGAAATATAGCAGCTGATATAGCATTATAATATTTGGCTTCCCCTTGATTTTGAGAGTTAGCATTTAACAAAACAGTGCTTGAACTATCCCTTGTATTGGAGAGGGGAATACATCATACTTTTACACTGGGACATCTGCTGGAAGTCATCCCATCCTTTTTACTGGGGTTTACATATATAACAGCTGATATAGCGTTGTAATGTTTGGTCTTCCCTTGATTCTGAAGGTTTGCATTTTAAAAGAACACTACTTGAACTATCCCTTGTTTTGGGGAGGGAGTACATTGTAGGTGTACACTGACTCCTTCCGGATGCCATCCCTTCCTTTTGTCTGGGTATACCAAATATACCAGCTCATATAGCATTGTATTATTTTGTATCCCCTTGATTTTGAGGGTTAGCATTTAACAAAACACTGCTTGAAATACCACAAGTATTGGTGGAGGGGAGAACATCATATGGCTACATTGTTACTCCTTCTGGAAGTCATCTAATCCTTTTTTTCTGGGGATATCATATATAACAGCTGATATAGCATTGTAATATTTTCATCACCTTGATTTTGAGGGAAAGCATTTATCAAAGCACTGCTTCAACTATCTCTTGTATTGGGGAGGGGAATACATCTTTTATACTGGGACAAACTGGAAGTCATCCCATCCTTTTTACTGGGGATTACGAAATATAACAGCTGATATAGCGTTGTAATATTTGGTCTCCCCTTGATTTTGCAGGTTTGCATTTTAAAAGAACACTGCTTGAACTATCCCTTGTTTTGGGGAGGGAGTACATTGTAGGTGTACACTGAGTCCTTCTGGATGCCATCCCTTCCTTTTTTACTGGAACAACCAAATATAACAGCTGATATAGCATTGTAATATTTGGTATCCCCTTGATTTTGAGGGTTAGCTCTTCTCATAGCACTGCTTCAACTATCCCTTGTATTGGGTGGGGGGCAGGTGAATACATTATTTGCCTACAATATGCCTTCTCTGTAAATTCTCTGATGCTTTTTTCTGGGGATTACGAAATATAACAGCTGATATAGCATTGTAATATTTGGTTTCACCTTGATTTTCACAGTTACCATTTATCAAAGCACTGCTTCAACTATGCTTTGTATCGGAAGGGGGCGGGTGAATACATCATTTGCCTACACTATGCCGCCTTCTGTAAATCCTACCATCCTTTTTTCTGGGGATTACAAAATATAACAGCTGATATATCATTGTAATATTTGGTTTCCCCTTGATTTTGAGAGTTAGTATTTAACAAAACACTGCTTGAACTATCCCTTGTATTGGGGAGGGGAATACATCATAATTCGACACTGACCGCCTGATGGAAGTTATCACATTCTTTTTTCTGGGCATACCAAATATACAGCTGATATAGCGTTGTCATATTTGGTAAGCCTTACTTTTCAGGGTTACCAATTAACAAAACACTGCTTGAACTATCCATGGTATTAGGGGAGGGGAGGACATCATACGTTTACACTGTCACTCATTCTGGAAGTCATCCCATCCTTTTTTTCTGGGGATGCCAAATATTCCAAAGCGGATATAGCATTGCAATATTTGCATCACCTTGATTTTGAGGGAAAAGATTTATCAAAGCACTGCTTCAACTATCCCTTGTATTGGGGAGGGGAATACATCATAATTCTACACTGGGACACCTGCTGGAAGTCATCCCACCCTTTCTTTTCTGGAGATTACGAAATATACCAGCTGATATAGCATTGTAATATGTGTTATCCCCTTGATTTGGAGAGTTAGCATTGAACAAAGCACTGCTTGAACTATCCCTAGTATTGGGGAGGGGAATACATCATAATTCTACACTGAGACGCCTGCTGGAAGCCATCCCATCCTTTATTTTCTGTGGATACCAAATATAACAGCTGATATAGTGTTGTAAAATGTGGTATTCCCTTGATTTTGAGGGCTATCATTTAACAAAACACTGCTATAACTAGCCTTGTATCAGGGTGGTGAGTACATCATTTGCCTACTCTATGTCTCCTTCTGTAAGTCTGCCCATCCTTTTTTCTGGGGATACAAAATATAACAGATCATATAGCTTTGTAATATTTGGTATCCCCTTGATTTTGAGGGTTAGGATTTAACAAAACACTGCTTGAACTATCGCTTCTATTGAGGAGGGGAATATATCCTCATTCTACACTGGGCTGCCAAATGGAAGTTATCACATCCTTTTTTCTGGCGATACCAAATATAACAGCTGATTTAGCGTTGTTATATTTGGTAACCCTTGATTTTGATTGTTAGCATTTAAAAAAACACTGCATAAACTATCCCTTGTTTTCAGGAGGAAAGTACATTGTAGGTGTACACTGATCCTTCTGGATGGCATCCCTTCCTTTTTCTCTGGGGCTACAATATATAACAGCTGATATAGCATTGTAATATTTGGTATCCCCTTGATTTTGAGGGTTAGCATTTATCAAAGCACTGATTCAACTATCCCTTTTTATCGGGTGGGGGGCAGGTGATTACATTATTTGCCTACACTATGCCTCCTCCTGTAAGTTATCTCATGCTTTTTTCTGGGGATTACGAAATATAACAGCTGATATAGCATTATAATATTTGGTTTCCCCTTGATTTTGAGAGTTAGCATTTAACAAAACACTGCGTGAACTATCCCTTGTATTGGGGAGAGGAATACATCAGAATTCGACACTGAGCCGCCTGCTGGAAGTTATCGCATTCTTTTTTCTGGGCATAGCAAATATAACAGCTGATACAGCATTGTAATATTTGGTATTACCTTGATTTTGAGGGTTAGCATTTATCAAAGCACTGCTTCAACTATCCCTCGTATCGGTTGGGGGCAGGTGATTACATTATTTGCCTACACTATACCTCCTTCTGTAAGTTCTCTCGTGTTTTTTTCTGGGGATTACGAAATATAACAGCTGATATAGCATTATAATATTTGGTTTCCCCTTGATTTTGAGAGTTAGCATTTAACAAAACAGTGCTTGAACTATCCCTTGTATTGGAGATGGGAATACATCATAATTCTACGCTGAGCCGCCTGCTGGAAGTTATCGCATCCATTTTTCTGGGGATACCAAATATAACAGCTGATATAGCGTTTTTATATTTGGTAACCCTTGATTTTGAGGGTTAGCATTAAAAAAAAAACACTGCTTGAATTATCCCTTGTATTGGGGAGGGGAGTACATTGTAGGTATACACTGACTCCTTCTGGATGCCATCCCTTCCTTTATTTCTGGGTATACCAAATATACCAGCTGATATAGCATTGTATCATTTGGTATCCCCTTGATTTTGAGGGTTAGCATTTAACAAAACACTGCTTGAACTATCCTGAGTATTGGAGGAGGGGAGAATATCATACGTCTACATTGTTACTCCTTCTGGAAGTCATCTAATCCTTTTTTTCTGGGGATACCACATATAACAGCTGATATAGCATTATAATATTTGGTTTCCCCTTGATTTTGAGAGTTATCATTTAACAAAACAGTGCTTGAACTATCCCGTGTATTGGAGATGGGAATACATCATAATTTTACACTGGGACATCTGCTGGAAGTCATCCCATCCTTTTTACTGGGGATTACGAAATATAACATCTGATATAGCGTTGTAATATTTTGTCTCCCCTGATTTTGAGGGTTTGCATTTTAAAAGAACACTGCTTGAACTATCTCTTGTTTTGAGGAGGGGAGTACATTGTAGGTGTAAACTGACTCCTTCTGGATGCCTTCCCTTCCTTTTTTACTGGGGCAACCAAATATAACAGCTGATATAGCATTGTAATATTTGGTATCCCCTTGATTTTGAGGTTTAGCTCTTATCAAAGCACTGCTTCAACTATCCCTTGTACTGGGTGGGGGGCAGGTGAATACATTATTTGCCTACAATATGCCTTCTTCTGTAAATTCTCTGGTGCTTTTTTTCTAGGGATTACGAAATATAACAGCTGATATAGGGCCTCATTACACGGACGGCGGTGGACCAAGATGCTATTAGCACCTTTTTCCATGCCGGTAAAATACCAGCACCGCCTTGGTGGAAAGGGGAATTACCGCCCTATTCCAAGGTTGGTGGGGCGGTAATTTCCCCTTCCCCCATTGCTCTTGCCCATTCCCAATTTTGCCCCATAGGGCGTAATGGGAATGAAGAAGGTGCTAATTACGGCACCGCAAATTGTGGTATCGTAATTAGCTCCCTGGTCCCTTTGTGGGTTAGTTTTTAACGCCTGCTAAAAGCAGGCGTTAAATTCTCCAACCCGCAAAGGGACCTCGTAGTAAGGCAGTAAGGGTTAACGGTAACCGGTACCATTAATGGTGACCGTTAACCCTTACCGCCGTCCGTGTAATGAGGCCCATAGCATTGTAATATTTGGTTTCACCTTGATTTTGAAAGTTAGCATTTATCAAAGCACTGCTTCAACTATCCTTTGTATCGGGTGCAGGCAGGTGAATACATCATTTGCCTACACTATGCCTCCTTCTGTAAATCCTACCATCCTTTTTTCTGGGGATTACGAAATATAACAGCTGATATATCATTGTAATATTTGGTTTAGCGTTGATTTTGAAAGTTAGAATTTAACAAAACACTGCTTGAACTATCCGTTGTATTGGAGAGTGGAAAACATCATAATTCGACACTGAGCCGCCTGCTGGAAGTTATCTCATTTTTTTTTCTAGGCATACCAAATATAACAGCTGATATAGCGTTGTCATATTTGGTAAGCCTTACTTTTGAGGGTTACCAATTAACAAAACACTGCTTGAACTATCCATAGTATTAGGGGAGGGGAGTACATCATACATTTACTCTGTCACTCATTCTGGAAGTCATCCCATCCTTTTTTTCTGGGGATACCAAATATACCACAGCGGATATAGCATTGCAATATTTGCATCACCTTGATTTTGAGGGAAAACATTTATCAAAGCACTGCTTCAACTATCCCTTGTATTGGGGCGGGGAATACATGATAATTCTACACTGGGACACCTGCTGGATGTCATCCCACCCTTTTATCCGGAGATTATGAAATATACCAGCTGATATAGCATTGTAATATTTGTTATCCCCTTGATTTGGAGAGTTAGCATTGAACAAAACACTGCTTGAACTATCCCTAGTATTGGGGAGGGGAATACATCATAATTCTACACTGGGACGCCTGCTGGAAGCCATCCCATCCTTTTTTTCTGGAGTTACCAAATATAACACCTGATATAGCGTTGTAAAATTTGGTATCCCCTTGATTTTGAGGGTTATCATTTAATAAAACACTGCTATAACTAGCCTTGTATCAGGGTTGTGAGTACATCATTTGCCTACTCTATCCCTTCTTTTGTAAGTCTGCCCATCCTTTTTTTTGGGGATACAAAATATAACAGCTGATATAGCTTTGTAATATTCGGTATCCCCTTGACTTTGAGGGTTAGCATTTAACAAAACACTGCTTGAACTATCGCTTCTATTGAGGAGGGGAATATATCCTAATTCTACACTGGGCTGCCAACTGGAAGTTATCACATCCTTTTTTTTGGGGATACCAAATATAACAGCTGATATAGCTTTGTCATATTTGGTAACCCTTGATTTTGATGGTTAGCATTTAAATAAATACTGCATGAACTATCCCTTGTTTTCGGAAGGAAAGTACATTGTAGGTGTACACTGATCCTTCTGGATGCCATCCCTTGCTTTTTTTCTGAGGCTACCCAATATAACAGCTCATATAGCATTGTGATATTTGATATCCCCTTGATTTTGAGGGTTAGCCTTTATCAAAGCACTGCTTCAACTATCCCTTGTATCGGGTGGCAGGCAGGTGATTACATTATTTGCCTACACTTTGCCTCCTTCTGTAAGTTCTCTCATGCTTTTTTCTGGGGATTCCAAAATATAACAGCTGAAATAGCATTATAATATTTGGTTTCCCCTTGATTTTGAGAGTTAGCATTTAACAAAACACTGCTTGAACTATCCCTTGTATTGGGGAGGGGAATACATCATAATTCGACACTGAGCCGCCCGTTGGAAGTTAACACATTCTTTTTTCTGGGCATACCAAATATAACAGCTGATATAGTATTGTCATATTGTCAAGGAGTTCCCCCCTTCTCACCTGAGTCCGTTCTTTACTGGTGTCCTTGGTCGATGCCTTCTTGCGGATGGACCGGGTCTTGAAGATGGCTGCCCGATTCTCTTCCGAAAGTAGAATGCGTTCAGTTTCCGGGACGCCAAATCCAGGAAACCAGGAGGCAGTGGAAGCACGCTAGCCAGGAATCCAGGAGGGAAGTAGAAGGGGAGGACTAGGAAGGGATAGTGGGATTGGGAAAAGGAGAAGAACTGCAAGCTATGGAGCACACGTATGGTCCCTACTTCGCAATAGCATTGAGACACGCGGAGCTGCGGAAGGCGTGGTCTATTAGTAGAAAAGGCTACGTCCAGCGCATGGAGCGAGAAGGGATTACGCTGGACGGCCATCTTAGGAGTATTAATGAGTGCAAGCCCGCTGTGACAAGGACCAAGAAGCCCAAAAGGGGCGCACTCTGTGATTGATTGACAGCATGCCTCCTCCGAAAACCTTTCCCTCCAGGTTTGCCCGGGTGAATGAGATGAAATCTTCTGAGCAGTCGAGGGGCTTTAATGTTTGACATAGGCTCCCAGGTTGTTTCACTAAGGGGGATATCCTTTCCATTCAACCAGATATTGAAGCTGGCGCCTTCTATACCTGGAATCACAAATCCGGGACACCTCGTATTCCAATTGGTTGTCGACCACTATAGGAGGAGGTTTGTAGGGTTTCTGGGAGGATGGATAGTAGGATTTCAGCAAAGATGTCTGAAAGACTGGGTGTATTTTCTTCCAGGATTCTGGCAATTTGATCCGATAAGAAACAGGATTTATAACTTCTTTAATGGGAAATGGTCCATAGTATCGAGGGGCCAATTTACTCAGCCGTAGATGTCGGGGTATTAATTTTGAGGACAACCAGACCTTTCACCGATTGCATATGAAGGGCCTGGTCTTCTTTTGGAGTTTGCATATTTCTTGGTCTGTTTTCTGGCCTTCTCCAAGAATTCTTTGGCCTCCTTATGTATATTGACAAGGGTTTCGATCCAGGAGTCAACTGTAGGTACTGGTGTAGGTTGAGGAGGAACAGAAGGCAGGACCGATGGATGGAAACCTTGACTGAAATAAAAGGGGCTGGTCTTAAGTGCTGAATGGTCGGAATTGTTGTAGGCGAATTCAGCCACGGGTATCAGGAGGGACCCGTCATCCTGAACCTTGGTGGCGAAGCATCGAAGATGCTGTTCCAGGGTTTGATTGACACGTTCTGTGGCTCCGTTGGTTTGAGGGTGATATCCTGAAGAAAGGGCGCGTTGGATTCCTAAGCATTGACAGAGACTTTTCCAGAATTGTGAGATGTATTGAGGTCCACGATCCGATATGATCTTGGAAGGGAGTCCATGCAAACGGAATATGTGTTACAGGAAGATTCCTGCTAGTTCAGAGGAGGATGGCAGTTTATGCAGGGGTGTAAAATGAGCAATATGAGTGAACAAGTCTATGGTAACCATAGTGGTAGTGTATCCATGGGAAGGTGGTAGTTCCACAATGAAGTCCGTAGTGATAATCTCCCATGGCCTGGTTGGCAGTGTAGGTTGCAGTAGAAGGCCCGCCGGTCTCTTGTTATCATGTTTATTTTGACTGCAGTAAATACAGGATTGAATGTACTGATGTACGTCAAATCTCATCCTAGGCCACCAGAATTGCCTTTGTATAAGACGGAGGGTATTGGCGATGCCACAATGTCCGGAGTGTAGGGTATCATGACAGAGATTTATTATTCTTTGTTGTAGCCTTTTTGTAGGGATGACCAATACATTGTCCTTGAACAGATACCCTTCCTGGACCCTTAGATTCCATTGATTTTTCTTAGATGTATCCTTCCACAGATCAGAGGATTGGGTCTGAGCTTGGATTTCTTCAAGGACGTTCACTGCTTGGGCTACAAAGATCTTGGGGTAAAACATCTGAGGATATGCCTTGTATTCAATGGGCTCGTAGTCTGGTCATTGAGATAAGGCGTCAGCAATTAGGTTTTGTGATCCTGGAACATGAATGATGTGGAACTGGTACTGGGCAAAGAAGTAGGCCCATCACGCCTGACGACTATTCCTACACTCCAAAGACTGTAGAATCTGGAGGTTCCGGTGGTCCGTACTGACCTGAACTGGATGTTTAGCTCCCAGAAGTAAATGTCGCCACTCAGTGAAGGCTTGACGGGTGGCTAACAATTCCTTTTCCAGGACTGAATAGTGTGTTTCACTAGGAGTCAGAGTTCGTGAAAGATAAGCAATTGGGTGTTCCAGTTTATCTCCTAATTCTTGCTTCAGGACCGCACCTATGGCGTAATTAGAGTTGTCCGTTTCTACTAGGAAGGGTCGACTAGTAGCGGTTGGGCCAAGATATGAGCTTGTGTAAACTCTGTCTTCAGACGCTGGAACGCCATTTCTTGTGGTGTAGACCAGAGGAAGAGAGTGTCTTTCTTCAGGAGAGCAAAAATCATTGGTTGTACTATCTCGGAGAAGTTAGATATGAACTTGCGGTAGAAATTGGCAAGGCCCAGGGATGATTGAACTTGTTTCACGGAAGCAGGAGCAGGCCAGGTCAGTATGGCCTTTACCTTTGAAGGATCCATACCGATTCCTTCTGGGCTAAGGATAAATCATAGGTAATGAACAGAGGTTACATGGAACAAACATTTTTCGGGTTTGGCTAGGAGTTTGTGTTCTCTAAGTCTCTGCAAGACTGCCTTCACATGCTCTTCATGTTGTATAGGGTCCTTGGAGAAGATCAATATGTCATCCAGATATACAGTGACGAAGAGAAACAACATGTCAGAAAACACCCTGTCCATAAAGCCTTGGAAAATTGCCGGGGCATTAGCTAGTCCAAAGGGCATGACTAGATATTCATAATGGCCAAAGGGTGTTCCGAAGGCGGTTCTCCATTCGTACCCTTCCCGGACACGAATCAAATTATAGGCGCCCCTGAGATCCAACTTGGTGAATACTACCGTGACCCTCAGGGCTTCCAGGATGTCCGAAATCAAGGGTAATGGGTACCGGTCCTTGAAGGTGCATTGATTTAGGCCGCGATAATCGAGGCAGGGTCTGAGTTCCCTGGTGTCCTTCTTGGGAACAAAGAATAGGGAAGCACCAGCAGGAGATTTTGAAGGTCTGATGGTGCCATTTTCAAGGTTGGTATCCAGGTATTCTCTTAGGGCCTTTTTCTCGGGTTCGAAAGGATGAACATCCTGCCGAAGGGAATCACTGCGGAGGGTTCTGTATCTATTGCGCAGTCTTCAGGTCTGTGTGGGGGTAAAGCCTGGACTATGGCAGTTGAAAACACATCAGCATATCCTTGATAGGCCTCAGGAACATGTATGACATTAGACACCATGAGTGATGTCTGTTGTTCCCTTGTTGGTTCCTTTAGGTGTGTTAACGGAGGTTCCAGGGATAGGCAGTGAGACATGCAAAACTCTGAGCCTAGGAATAGAGAACCCGCTGTCCAGTTGATATATGGATTGTGTTTCTGTAGCCAGGGCATACCCAAAACCATGGGGTATTGAGCTGACTTAATGATGTCAAACCTAATCAGCTCCTGATGGTGATTTATTGAAAGCTGGATCTCTTTGGTCTGCAGGCTTATGGGCCCTGATGCGAGGGGTCTTTCGTCAATAGCTTCCACAGGTTGCATGGTGCTTCGTGTCTCGTACGGAATTCGATGTTTAGTAACCCATTCTTGACCGATGAATATCCCCATAGCTCTGCAGTCTACCAGGGCCAAAATGGAATAGGTGTTATTCTTGGAGGGGATAGAAAGGCTTGTAATATCACCAAATTGTTTTGTCCAGGAGAGTTCAAGGATGGAATTGATGTGGAGCAAACATCTCTCTCCCGAAGCTATGCTCCATCTAGGATCGGGAGCTGGCGTTTCCCGAATGCAGAGGGGGTGCTAGAGGGCATTCACTAACCAAATGCTTATCCAAGGCACAATAAATGCACAAACCTGTATGAATTCTTCTCATTCTCTCTTGCAGGGATATGGGTCCACGAAAGGCCCCAATCTGCATGAGCTCTGGTTCCGTGACTGGGCTTGGGTTGGTGTCCGTTCTGACAGTACTCTCAAATGATACCTTGGGAGGAATTCTCCTGGTTTTTTTCTTTTCTGTCTTCCTTTCCTGGATACGGAAGTCAATTTGCATGGCAAGATCCATTAGTGCCTGGAACGAGCTTGATCGTGCCACTCTGGCCAGCTCATCCTTAATCTCTTTGTTGTATCCTCTCCTGAACAGGGTAAAGCTCACCTCAGCGGACCAGTCAGCTTCCTTAGCCAACTGTTTAAATCGGGTCACATATGTGAGCATATCTTGGGAACCTTGCTGAAAGTCTAACAGGCGTTACTGGGCGCTGTAAACCTGCTTAGGGTGGTCAAACATGCCTTTAAGGGCCTGTATAAACCCATCATAGTCATCCAAGAAGGCATCACTAGAGTTAATGAGGGGAGTAGCCCAAGTTACGGCATTCCCGGAAAGGTGAGAGATTATAAAACCGACCTTGGCCCTGGGGGTCGAAAAGTAATAGGGCTTGAAGGTAAAGTGGACCAAGCACGAATCCAGGAATGCACAAAGGGTCTTTGCTGAGCCGTCGTATTTGTCCACGATGCCGCCCAGTAAGACACATCATTTGCCTACTCTATGCCTCCTTCTGTAAGTCTGACCATCCTTTTTACTGGGGATAAAAAATATAACAGCTGATATAGCGTTGTAATATTTGGTATCCCCTTGATTTTGAGGGTTAGCATTTAAAAAAACACTGCTTGAACTATTGCTTCTATTGAGGAGGGGAATATATCCTAATTCTAGACTGGGCTGACAACTGGAAGTTATCACATCCTTTTTTCTGGGGATACCAAATATAACAGCTGATATAGCATTGTCATATTTGGTAACCCTTAATTTGGATGGTTAGCATTTAAAAAAATACTGCATGAACTATCCCTTGTTTTTGGAAGGAAAGTACATTGTAGGTGTACACTGATCCTTCTGGATGCCATCCCTTCCTTTTTTTCTGGGGCTACCAAATATAACAGCTGATATAGCATTGTAATATTTGGTATCCCCTTGATTTTGAGGGTTAGCTCTTATCAAAGCACTGCTTCAATTATCCCTTGTATCGGGTGGGGGGGCAGGTTAATACATTATTTGCCTACACTATGCCTCCTTGTGTAAATTCTCTGATGCTTTTTTCTGGGGATTACGAAATATAACAGCTGATATAGCATTGTAATATTTGGTTTCACCTTGATTTTGAGAATTAGCATTTATCGAAGCACTGCTTCAACTATCCCTTGTATCGGGTGGGGGTGGGTGAATACATCATTTGCCTACACTATGCCTCCTTCTGTAAATCCTACCATCCTTTTTTCTGGGGATTACGAAATATAACAGCTGATATATCATTGTAATATTTGGTTTCCCTTTGATTTTGAGAGTTAGCATTTAACAAAGCACTGCTTGAACTATCCCTTGTACTGGGAAGGGGAATACATCATAATTCGACAGTGAACCATCTGCTGGAAGTTATCACATTCTTTTTTCTGGGCATACCAAATATAACAGCTGATATAGCGTTGTCATATTTGGTAAGCCCTACTTTTCAGGGTTACCAATTAACAAAACACTGCTTGAACTATCCATGGTATTAGGGGAGGGGAGGACATCATACGTTTACACTGTCACTCATTCTGGAAGTCATCCCATCCTTTTTTTCTGGGGATGCCAAATATTCCAAAGCGGATATAGCATTGCAATATTTGCATCACCTTGATTTTGAGGGAAAAGATTTATCAAAGCACTGCTTCAACTATCCCTTGTATTGGGGAGGGGAATACATCATAATTCTACACTGGGACACCTGCTGGAAGTCATCCCACCCTTTCTTTTCTGGAGATTACGAAATATACCAGCTGATATAGCATTGTAATATGTGTTATCCCCTTGATTTGGAGAGTTAGCATTAAACAAAGCACTGCTTGAACTATCCCTGGTATTGGGGAGGGGAATACATCATAATTCTACACTGAGACGCCTGCTGGAAGCCATCCCATCCTTTATTTTCTGTGGATACCAAATATAACAGCTGATATAGCGTTGTAAAATGTGGTATCCCCTTGATTTTGAGGGTTAGCATTTAACAAAACACTGCTTGAACTAGCCCTTGTATCAGGGTGGTGAGTACATCATTTGCCTATACTATGCCTCCTTCTGTAAGTCCGCCCATCTTTTTTTCTGGGGATACAAAATATAATAGCTGATATAGCTTTGTAATATTTGGTATCCCCTTGATTTTGAGGGTTAGCATTTAACAAAACAATGTTTGAACTGTCCCTTGTACTGGGGAGGGAGTACATCATAGGTTTACACTGTGACTACTTCTGCATGACATCCCTTCCTTTTTTCTGGGGTTACCAAATATAACAGCTGCTATGGCTTTGAAATATTTGGTATGCCCTTGATTTTAAGGGTTAGCATTTAGCAAAACACCGTTTGAACTGTCCCTTGTATTGGGGATGGCAGTACATCATAGATGTACACTGTTACTCCTTCTTGAAGCCATCCCTTCCGTTCTTCTGGGGATACCAAATATAACAGCTGATATAGCGTTGTCATATTTGTTATCCCCTTGATTTTAAGGGTTAGCATTTAACAAAACACTGCTTGAACTCACCCTTGTATCGCGGTGGTGAGTACATCATTTGCCTATACTATGCCTCCTTCTGTAAGTCCGCCCATCCTTTTTTCTGGGCATACAAACTATAACAGCTGATTTAGTCTTGTAATATTTGGTATCCCATTGATTTTGGGGTAGCATTTAACAAAACACTGCTTGAACTATCGCTCGTATCGGGGAGGGGAATGCATCATAATTCTACACTGGGACACCTGCTGGAAGTCATCCCATCCTTTTTTCTGGGGATTATGAAATATAACAGCTGATATAGCATTGTAATATTTGGTATCCCCTTGATTTTGAGAGTTAGCGTTTAATAAAACACTGCTTGAGCTATCCCTATTAATGGGGAAGGACATGCATCATAATTCTACACTGGGACGCCAGCTGGAAGTCATCCCATTCTTTTTTTCTGGGGATACCAAATATAACAGCTGATATAGCATTGTAAAATTTGGTATCCCCTTGATTTTGAGGGTTAGCATATAACAAAACACTGCTTGAACTAGCCCTTGTATCAGGGTGGTGAGAACATCATTTGTCTATGCTATGCCTCCTTCTGTATGTCCGCCCATCTTTTTTTCTGGGGATACAAAATATAACAGCTGATATAGCTTTGTAATATTTGGTATCCCCTTGATTTTGAGGCTTAGCATTTAACAAAACAATGTTTAAACTATCCCTTGTACTGGGGAGGGTGTACATCATAATTGTACACTGTGACTACTTCTGGATGATATCCCTTCCTTTTTTCTGGGGATACCAAATATAACAGCTGATATAGCTTTGAAATATTTGGTATCCCCTTGATTTTAAGGGTTAGCATTTAACAAAACACTGCTTGAACTCACCCTTGTATTGCGGTGGTGAGTACATCATTTGCCTATACTATGCCTCCTTCTGTAAGTCCGTTCATCCTTTTTTCTGGAGATACAAACTATAACAGCTGATTTATTGTTGTAATATTTGGTATCCCCTTGATTTTAAGGGTTAGCATTTAGAAAAACACGGTTTGAACTGTCCCTTGTATTGGGGATGGCAGTACATCATAGTTGTACACTGTCACTCCTTCTGGATGCCATCCCTTCCTTTTCTTCTGGGGATACCAAATATAACAGCTGATATAGCGTTGTCATATTTGTTATCCCCTTGATTTTGAGGGTTAGCATTTAACAAAACACTGCTTGAACTCACCCTTGTATCGAGGTGGTGAGTGCATCATTTGCCTATACTATGCTTCCTTCTGTAAATACGCCCATCCTTTTTTCTGGGGATACAAACTATAACAGCGGATTTAGTGTTGTAATATTTGGTATTCCATTGATTTTGGGGGTAGCATTTAACAAAACACTGCTTGAACTATCCCTCGTATTGAGGGAGAGTAATACATAATAATTCTACTGGGACGCCTGTTGGAAATCATCCCAACCCTTCTTCCTTGGGATACAAAATATAACAGCTGATATAGCATAATAATATTTGGTATTGCTTTGATTTTGAGAGCTAGCATTTAACAAAACACTGCTTGAACTATCCCTTGTATTGGGGACGGGGGATATGTCATAATCCTACACTGGGGCGGCTGCTGGAAGTCATCCCATCCTTTTTTCTGGGGATACCAAATTTAACAGCTGATATAGCATTATAATATTTGGTATGCCCTTGATGTTGAGGGTTAGCATTTAAGAAAGCATTGCTTGAACTATCCCTTGTATTGGGGAGGTGCGTACATCATAGCTGTACACTGTGACTCCTTCTGGATGCCATTCCTTCTTTTGTTTTCTGGGGCTACCAAGACAGCTGATATAGCTTTGTAATATTTGGTATCCCCTTGATTTTGAGGATAAACATTTAACAAAACACTGTTTGAACTATACCTTGTATTAGAGCGGGGGACATATCATAGGTCTACATTGTGACTCCTTCAGGATGCCAACTCTTCCATTTTTTCTGGGGATACCAAATATAACAGCTAATATTGCTTTGTAATAATTAGTATCCCTTTGATTTTGAGGGTTAGCATTTAACAAAACACTGCTTGAACTAGCCCTTGTATCAGGGTGGTGAGTACGTCATATGCCTACACTATGCCTCCTTCTGTAAATCCGCCCATCCTTTTTTCTGGGAATACGAAATATAAAAGCTGACATAGTGTTGTAATATTTGGTATCCCCTTGATTTTGAGGGTTAGCATTTAACAAAACACTGCTTGAACTACCCCTGGTATTGGGGGAGGGGAGTACACCATACGTCTACACTGTGACTCCTTCTGGAAGTCATCCCATCCTTTTTTTCTGGGGATACCAATATAACAGCTGATATAAGATTGTAATATTTCCATCCCCTTGCTTTCGATGGTTATCATTTATGAAAGCACTGCTTCAACCATTCCTTTTATCAGGTGGGGTGGTGAATACATCATTTGCCTATATTATGCTTCCTTATGTAAGTCCTCCCATCTTTTTTCTGGGGATTACGAAATATAACAGCTGATATAGAATTGTAATATTTGGTATCCCCTTGATATACCAAAGACAATCTCATATTGCAGCTAGAATATGCTGTATTAGCTCGCCCTTCATCAGTGCATGAGGAGTCCATTGCCGCCCAACACTTCTTACAGTCCTTAACACAGTGGTCCCCAACGTGTAGCTCGGGAGCAACATAGGAGGCCTATAATGAGGTGCTGAAGGGATGAGACCTAGCAGAGTCCTGAACTGTGTGACAATGTTGGCCAATGAGCCTGCTGTGCCTCCAGTTGGCTTATTTTTGTCGATGCAAGATTTGAGTTTGTTGCCACCATGCAACATTATTTCTCAGTGAATGTCCTTGCTTATTATATCAGAGTCATGTTTAAAACCGGTCATCTTCAGATACTTTGTCAAGCTGACAAATGTGTTAATGAGAAAAATAATTGAACCATGTTCTTATGTTTCTGTCCCGGAGAAAATTGTCATAATCTGTTCCTTTGTACAGCTAGCGGGAGCATAATGGAGAAATAAGTGGCATGCATACCCAAGTATCCTTTGTTAAATAATGTACATGCACTGCTTTTGCTACAACCGAGGTGTGTGTTTGATGCCACCATGCATTATATTTATCAGAAATATTACTTATTATATTCCTAACCACTTTTTCACTACTGTAAGATGCCCCGTGTGCTTTACCAATGTAACAGGTCCCGTGTGCTTTAAAATTAACTATTTGCCATTGCATGCCAAAATAATTCTTAAGAGGTAGCCTCCAAAGCCACGCTGAAGTGATCTGTAAAGCCTACCATGTAATGACCAGCCTAAATCAATACTATTTAATCGTATTTCTCCATTAAGCAACATTTAAAAACATTCAGAGAAAACAATTCTAAAACAAAAAACAGCTGTTGCATATTCAAACAATATGTATATAAAGACCTGATCATTACAATTCATTATATAAAACATAGCTTCCATGCATGTCCACACAGAAAATGTACCAAATCTTCATTGGCTCCCATTTTGCAGGCATACTTTGTGCTTCCTCGTGCACAACTTCTTCATTCATTCATTCAGGGGTGGGTAAATGTAAACGTCCTATTAGCATCAGCCTCCTGCATTCTGGGGGTACTATTTCAAAGACTTCTTCTTGCCTTATAATATGTGTGCGGAAGTCTTCATATAAAACTGAAGAGGGCAGTTTATGTGTATTTTGGACATCTGCCTCTCTCCCCCTCGGACAAGCTCTTAATTTAAGAGCTATATTCACTTAATGTGCCAAATATAGTTACATCCCACCCCCACTATCCAAATGGGCAGTGCCCTACATCCCCCCATCCCGAACTCCTTACCACAAGTATTTCTCTTTACCAGAGAGGCCTAAATCGTGCTTACACTGAAATTTAATTTATGATTAGCAGAAAATCCCAGATGTGTTTAAAAAAAAAAGTAAAGAATCTTAACTTGTTTGACACCTACAAACTGAAAGCCTCCAATTTAGCTAATAAGGTGATACCAGGTGTACCCTGAGCGAGGCACAGGATTTTATTTTGCACCTGTGCTTGCACAGGAATGTATTTTGCAACCCCTCCAGGGCATGACCGTTTGAACAACCCCAGATTTCGCTGCCATATAAAATCATGGAACAGACTTTTGCCTTATATCCCTCCAGGCACTTGTCCAATATGAATGCCCCAAACTTAAACTAAATTAAATCTTAAAAAGCCCTTTAACCCTTAATGATGCCCTTCCAGCTGTCTTCCTAAAATGATTGACCCAAACTACCTCCTCATCGCTATATTAATTTAAAGACCAGCTACAAGGTTTTACCCTTTTCCGGAACAACATAATTTTTGTTTTTATCATATTTAATTTCAAACTACAGTTCCCAAAATAGTCATTTGTGTATAGCAGGCCGTGTTGGGGACCTGTGAGGGTTTAGTCCAAAAGAGCTGCGTCATCGGCATAAAGAGGCATGCTATAAAATGTACCCTTCTGAGAGGGCGGATTGACTTTCCTAAAAGAAGTGCTACAGTCAAAGTCTGAAATGAACAAATTAGGGGCAACTGACATCCCTTTAATTGCTGTGAAAAAACAATGTATAATTCCCCCATCTTGTATATCGGACAGACGCTGAGATGTCTGTCTATCACAGTTGGATAACATTTAATAAACCATTGGCCACCCCAATTTAAATATATATTACACCACAAGGCGTTTCAATCAAATAAAATGCGTCCTTCAAATCTAAAAAAGCCACAAATAATCTCCCTCCCTTAAACTTACTGTATTTCTACATGGTGTTGACCACTGTACTAAACCCTCCACTGTAACCCACTTGGCAGAGTTTCAAGATATTGTTACTTTGAGCCCACTCCTTCAGTCTGAGCAACAAACCTTTGGAGAATATCTTACTGGCAATGCCCAGTAGAAAATGGGCCCATTACAGTGGGGAGGGGTGGGTGGGGTGGGGCGTTGACTGAGGACTACTTGTCCAAGGAGATGGCACAATGCCTGCCTCGACAAATGCATTAAACATTTGCAGGCCGATTCATGGAATAATTAGCGCGGCGCAAGTGGGCAAAAACGTGCGAATCGCAGTGGAATAGCGAAAATCGCAGTGCAAGTGCGAAAATCGCACGAAAAGCAGCGCACGTCGATTCATGGAAGTCCGTGCCCGAGAAAACCAGCGGATGTGCGATAAAAAAGTGCGCCGCGCACGTTGGCGCACAGGCCATCTAACAGCGTGCGCCAGGTCACAGCGAAAATCGCACAGGCCACAGCGAAATTCGCACATAGCGCGGCGCATGCAACAAAAGTAGGTGGAACACGGGCGTAACACTCGGAATGGGGAACAACTTGCAAAAACGTGGGCGTCACGGGGGAAGTACAGGGCACAAGTGCGCGGAACGCCCACACGCTCGCCTACAACACGTATTCATGGAATAGAATAGGGCAAAAAAGCGCACGCTCAAACCAGCGCACAGGCACAAACACGACCGCCACAAGAAAGCAGGCGGTAGCGTCTCTGCGGCTGTAAGAAATGTGCGCCAAAAGGTGCACCAACAAATAGCACCTATATACTGCCATGATGAATGTCCTATACTGTGGCCCTCCAGGACAAATGACGTGCAAAGGGGTACCCACAAACACGGACACCCGCTGACAAAAAATACGTGTGCGTGTATACCGGGGTACGCGGGAAGTCTCACAAGCGATTTGGCCGGGTACGTGGATCTCAGGGGTGCGCGGGAAGTTCCACACGCGATTTCAGCAGGGTACGTGTATTTCAGGGGTGCGCGGGAAGTTCCACACGCGATTGGCCCAGTGCGAGCAGGGTACGTGTATTTCAGGGGTGCGCGGGAATTTCCACATGCGATTTCAGCAGGGTACATGTATTTCAGGGGTGCGTGGGAAGTTCCACATGCGATTTCAGCAGGGCACGTGTATTTCCGGGGTGCGCGGGAAGTTCCACACGCGATTTCAGCAGGGTACGTGTATTTCAGGGGTGCGCGGGAAGTTCCACACGCGATTGGCCCAGTGCGAGCAGGGTACGTGTATTTCAGGGGTGCGTGTGAATTTCCACACGCGATTTCAGCAGGGTACGTGTATTTCAGGGGTGCGCGGGAAGTTCCACACGCGATTTCAGCAGGGTACGTGTATTTCAGGGGTGCGCGGGAAGTTCCACACGCAATTTCATCAGGGTACGTGTATTTCAGGGGTGCGCAGGAAGTTCCACACGCGATTGGCCCAGTGCGAGCAGGGTACGTGTATTTCAGGGGTGCGTGGGAATTTCCACACGCGATTTCAGCAGGGTACGTGTATATCAGGGGTGCGCGGGAAGTTCCACACGCGATTTCAGCAGGTTACGTGTATTTCAGGGGTGCGCGGGAAGTTCCACACGCGATTTCATCAGGGTACGTGTATTTCAGGGGTTCTGGGGAGTACCACACGTGAATTGGCCGTGTGGGCCCTCCCAGGTGTACGCTCCACAACCTCCATGGACCCTGCAGGCAGCCCACACCACGGGGGACTACCCTGCACCCATGCTCATGTCCCGCAGGCAGCCCATCCACCATGGGCATGTGTCATACCTCAAGGAACCTGGCGGCTGTGGACTAAATGGAAGCTGCGTCCTCCATTACTGGTTCCTTTACGTACAACGAAACGCAGAGTACGAGTCTAGTCTTTTTTACGCATTCCGACGCCCGTTTATAAGCCGCTCACTTCCGGGGTCGGATGCGTTGCAACGAACAGTTTTCCTGATCGCCTGCGCTTTCGTACTCCTTGTACTCGCTCTTCAGAGTTTTGCCCTCTCTTTCTCGCCTCGCTTTCCTCCCGTCCTTGCCCTTGGTATTTCCACCATTTCTCTTCGCCTCCGTTCCTTACCCTTATCCTTCTACCTTCCGCTCCCTTCTTCCTCCTGTCCCGTCCTCCCGTCTGGTGTTCCTTTACTTCAGCCTTACCTCCCTCCATTTCCTCCTTCCAGTCTTACCTACGAGTTTTCCCGTGTATCGACCACATTCTGTGTAACGGACTGCCTTGCCTTATCCCAGTGACTTTGTTGTTCTTCCTGTGCACCGACTCCTGCTTGCCTACGGACTGCCTGCCTTTTCCTGTACATTGTTGTGGCGATCCAAACTTACTACTACTGGACCTACCCTGGTTGATCCGGATATTCCGGGTTCACTCATCTCTTCAGTTGAAACATTCCTTTCTGGGGTTTTTTATGCCGCCGGCTTTTTCCCCACCGTATTACGGCTGAGGAGGGTAGCCACAGTTCACCCATTGGGTGTCACTGTGGCGTCCTTTCACGGTCGTCCTTCCCTGCAAAAAAAAAAGGGAAAGAATCGCACACAAGACAATCCGAAGCTTGCTTCACATCGAAAGATCAGAGGTGAGGAGGAAGGGGAGGACTGGGGATCAGACTCTTCACAAGCAGAGGAAGAATTCTCTGACAGATTGCAACGCCTGCAAATCCCTATGGCTACTCCACAACAGGTGCAGGAGTTAGTGGCAGCGGTCCAGAGCCTGAACTTAGAAGTTCAAAATCTTAAGGGCGCTAATGCCGCCTTACAGCAGAGGATGGCGGAACGGGACCCACCTACCTCGGATCTTCCTCCCTTGCCCTTAGTCTCGGGGAAGTTTGAAGGGACGCCCAAGAATTTGAAGGAGTTCTTGGATGCTTGTAACTTACATTTTTCATTCCGTTCCCATGCATTTGCTTCCGGACACGCTAAGGTCGGATTCATGATTACTCACATGTCAGGCAATGCTCTGGCCTGGGCTACCCCACTGGTTAACAGAGCAGATCCCGTGTTACAAGACTATGAAGCTTTCAAGACATTGATGAAGCAGACCTTCCTACGTACTGAGAGTACGTATTTGGCCTCGGAGGACCTGTTGGACATTAGACAAGGGAACTCCGACTTAATGTCCTACATCACGTTGTTCAAACAAATAGCCGCTGAGGCGGGCTGGCAAGAACAGGCACAATACGCCATATTCCGGAGAGGTCTGCGAGAAGAACTCAAAGACGAACTAGCACGCATAGAAAGACCTCTCACCTTTACAGATCTCATCACAGCTACATTGCGAATTGATTTCCGATTAACCGAACAACGAGCAGAGCGTCGAAAGACAAAGATGGGGATCCCTATACCTCCTGTTTCCCTCCCTCTGACATCACCTTCCTCGACACGCTCCACGCGAGAAGAACCTATGCAGATAGGCACGACTCGTGCCCCTCTCACGGTGGAAGAACGCAGAAGAAGACGGGAAGGAAGTCTGTGTATGTACTGTGGATCTTCGACGCATTTACTTCGAGACTGCCCAGATGTACCCCCGAGACGCTCGGGAAACGGGCACCCTCGGTAAGTTTGGGGACTCACTACCGAGGGATGAGTCCTAGTCCCTTTGTGACCCTTTCAATCACTACATTGGAAGGAAGTAATGATGACCGACTCATGGTGATGGCAGTTACCCTACTTATCGGCAAGACCTCCATTCAGACCCAGGCTCTTCTGGATTGTGGGGCCGCTGGCAATTTCATAGACACTCAGTGGGCAGAAAGCCACGGACTCATCCGAGTAGCCAAGACCGAAGATCAGAAAGTGGAAGGTGTTGATGGAGAACCTTTAAGCTCAGGCCTGATTACTCATTCCACAGAGATCCTCACTGTGTGCATCATGGAACATTCTGAACGTCTATCCTTTGACATTATCCGAGCAGCACACTTCCCTCTCATTCTGGGCATAGGTTGGCTCCGTCGACACAACCCTTCTATAGATTGGACCAGTAACCTTTTAAGTTTTCACTCCACCTTCTGTAAAAAGAACTGTCTGCCCAAACCTACCTTTACTACTATCCAAACCACCAACGGTACAGAATCAAAGACAATACATTGTTTACCTTCCTTTCTCAATGAATACACTGATGTAGTTACAGAGAAGATACCTCTTGAGCTTCCTCCTCACAGACCTGAAGATTGCAAAATTGATCTGCATCCGGGGGCTTTGGTCCCTTTTTGTCGTATGTTTTCTTTGACACTCCAAGAAAGAAGATATCTGCGAGAATACCTTGATAAGAATCTGGCCAATGACCTGATCAGGCCTTCTAGATCTCCTGCTGGTGCCTCTTTATTTTTTATTCCCAAGAAAGACACACTAGAACTGCGTCCGTGTATCGATTACAGGGGACTAAACAAGGTAACTACAAAAGACAGGTATCCCATGCCTCTCATCTCAGAAATCATTCACGCCATTCAGTCGGCCACAATATTTACTAAACTAGATTTACGGAACGCATATCATTTGCTTCGTATTCACTCTGGAGATGAGTGGAAGACTGCGTTTAGGACCCCCTTTGGACTTTATGAATATCAAGTAATGCCATTTGGCCTTGTCAATGCCCCTTCCATTTTCCAACGCTTCATGGACAGACTTTTTTCTGATCTCTTGGGTCATTCAGTACTCATCTACCTAGATGATATCCTTGTTTTCTCTCGCACACAAGAAGAACATGTCGCCCACGTCCTGGAGGTATTCCACAGGTTGCAAAAAAACCATCTTTCAGTTAAACTTGAAAAATGTGTCTTTTCGGCTAAATCCATTTCCTACTTAGGTTACATCCTTTCCTCAGAGGGCATTGCAATGGACCCTCAAAAAGTCAATTCCATCCTTGACTGGCCATCCCCTAAGACGGTTAAGGACATTCAGAGATTTCTTGGCCTTTCGTCTTCAGCTACCATCAAGCTTACGCCGCGTTCATCCGGTATTTCACGCTTCTCAACTAAAATCTTTTGTTGAAGATAGATGGACCCGAAAGACAAGCCGCAACTCTGTACCCAACGACCCTTCTAATGATATCTATGAGGTGGCCCAGATATGTGACTCCCGGTATCATAGAGGACGCTTAGAATACTTGATTCGTTGGAAAGGATACCCTATTTCAGAAAACACCTGGGAACCTAGATCACATTTGAATACCCCCTTGCTGTTGTTCAAGTTCCATCGCAATAATCCGAGCAAGCCAGGAGGCGTGGACCTTAGGAGGGGGCATACTGTCATACCTCAAGGAACCTGGCGGCTGTGGACTAAATGGAAGCTGCGTCCTCCATTACTGGTTCCTTTAGGTACAACGAAACGCAGAGTACGAGTCTAGTCTTTTTTACGCATTCCGACGCCCGTTTATAAGCCGCTCACTTCCGGGGTCGGATGCGTTGCAACGAACAGTTTTCCTGATCGCCTGCGCTTTCGTACTCCTTGTACTCGCTCTTCAGAGTTTTGCCCTCTCTTTCTCGCCTCGCTTTCCTCCCGTCCTTGCCCTTGGTATTTCCACCATTTCTCTTCGCCTCCGTTCCTTACCCTTATCCTTCTACCTTCCGCTCCCTTCTTCCTCCTGTCCCGTCCTCCCGTCTGGTGTTCCTTTACTTCAGCCTTACCTCCCTCCATTTCCTCCTTCCAGTCTTACCTACGAGTTTTCCCGTGTATCGACCACATTCTGTGTAACGGACTGCCTTGCCTTATCCCAGTGACTTTGTTGTTCTTCCTGTGCACCGACTCCTGCTTGCCTACGGACTGCCTGCCTTTTCCTGTACATTATTGTGGCGATCCAAACTTACTACTACTGGACCTACCCTGGTTGATCCGGATATTCCGGGTTCACTCATCTCTTCAGTTGAAACATTCCTTTCTGGGGTTTTTTATGCCGCCGGCTTTTTCCCCACCGTATTACGGCTGAGGAGGGTAGCCACAGTTCACCCATTGGGTGTCACTGTGGCATCCTTTCACGGTCGTCCTTCCCTGCAAAAAAAAAAGGGAAAGAATCGCACACAAGACAATCCGAAGCTTGCTTCACATCGAAAGATCAGAGGTGAGGAGGAAGGGGAGGACTGGGGATCAGACTCTTCACAAGCAGAGGAAGAATTCTCTGACAGCATGCCCCCCAGCCAACCCACATGTCACCTTGCACTACTGATCAACAATGCATGTCTCCCACCACCCCCACCCCCCTGCCACCATGGGCAGCCTCCACCAGGCCCCCACTCATGTCTCCCACCACCCCCACCCCCCAGCCACCAGGGGCAGCCTCCACCATGCCCCCACTCATGTCTCCCACCACCCCCACCCCCCAGCATCCAGGGTCACCCTCCACCAGGCCCCCACTCATGTCTCCCACCACCCCCACCCCCCTGCCACCATGGGCAGCCTCCACCAGGCCCCCACTCATGTCTCCTACCACCCCCACCCCCCAGCCACCAGGGGCAGCCTCCACCAGGCCCCCACTCATGTCTCCCACCACCCCCACCCCCCAGCAGTGCAGGGGCAGCCTCCACCAGGCCCCCACTCATGTCTACCACCACCCCCACCCCCCAGCATCCAGGGTCACCCTCCCCCAGGCCCCCACTCATGTCTCCCACCACCCCCACCCCCCAGCATCCAGGGTCACCCTCCACCAGGGCCCACTCATGTCTACCACCACCCCCACCCCCCAGCAGTGCAGGGGCAGCCTCCACCAGGCCCCCACTCATGTCTCCCACCACCCCCACCCCCCAGCCACCAGGGGCAGCCTCCACCAGGCCCCCACTCATGTCTCCCACCACCCCCACCCCCCAGCATCCAGGGTCACCCTCCACCAGGCCCCCACTCATGTCTCCCACCACCCCCACCCCCCTGCCACCATGGGCAGCCTCCACCAGGCCCCCACTCATGTCTCCCACCACCCCCACCCCCCAGCCACCAGGGGCAGCCTCCACCAGGCCCCCACTCATGTCTACCACCACCCCCACCCCCCAGCAGTGCAGGGGCAGCCTCCACCAGGCCCCCACTCATGTCTCCCACCACCCCCACCCCCCAGCATCCAGGGTCACCCTCCACCAGGCCCCCACTCATGTCTACCACCACCCCCACCCCCCAGCAGTGCAGGGGCAGCCTCCACCAGGCCCCCACTCATGTCTCCCACCACCCCCACCCCCCAGCAGTGCAGGGGCAGCCTCCACCAGGCCCCCACTCATGTCTAGATCCACCCTCCCCAACCCCCCAGCATCCAGGGTCACCCTCCCCCAGGCCCCCACTCATGTCTCCCACCACCCCCACCCCCCAGCATCCAGGGTCACCCTCCACCAGGCCCCCACTCATGTCTCCCACCACCCCCACCCCCCAGCATCCAGGGTCACCCTCCACCAGGCCCCCATTCATGTCTACCACCACCCCCACCCCCCAGCAGTGCAGGGGCAGCCTCCACCAGGCCCCCACTCATGTCTCCCACCACCCCCACACCCCAGCAGTGCAGGGGCAGCCTCCACCAGGCCCCCACTCATGTCTCCCACCACCCCCACCCCCCAGCAGTGCAGGAGCAGCCTCCACCAGGCCCCCACTCATGTCTCCCACCACCCCCACCACCCAGCATCCAGAGTCACCCTCCACCAGGCCCCCACTCATGTCTACCACCACCCCCACCCCCCAGCAGTGCAGGGGCAGCCTCCACCAGACCCCCACTCATGTCTACCACCACCCCCACCCCCCAGCAGTGCAGGGGCAGCCTCCACCAGGCCCCCACTCATGTCTCCCACCACGCCCACCCCCCTGCCACCATGGGCAGCCTTCACCAGGCCCCCACTCATGTCTAACACCACCCCCACCCCCCAGCCACCAGGGGCAGCCTCCACCAGGCCCCCATTCATGTCTCCCACCACCCCCACCCCCCAGCAGTGCAGGGGCAGCCTCCAACAGGCCCCCACTCATGTCTCCCACCACCCCCACCCCCCAGCAGTGCAGGGGCAGCCTCCACCAGGCCCCCACTCATGTCTACCACCACCCCCACCCCCCAGCATCCAGGGTCACCCTCCCCCAGGCCGCCACTCATGTCTCCCACCACCCCCACCCCCCAGCATCCAGGGTCAGCCTCCACCAGGCCCCCACTCATGTCTACCACCACCCCCACCCCCCAGCAGTGCAGGGGCAGCCTCCACCAGGCCCCCAATCATGTCTCCCCCCACCCCCACCCCCCAGCCACCATGGGCAGCCCCCACCAGGTCCTCACAATCCCCAACCATGTGCGTAATGGACAGCCTCCACAGCCAAAAAGCCCTACCAAGTAACCCATTCACCCACATGGAAATGGAAATCACATGTTACACCCCCAATGTTCATTAAGCTAATGAACCCATGTCCGTCACACACAATGGTTGCAATTGAATGGGAAAACACACAACATGACATGCATGAAACCAATGAGATGATACCACACAGTGAAGTATGGAAACAGAATTGTATTGAAAAAAATAAAGAATGCTAAAGAAAGAAAACAAACTACAATGTGAATGAGAAGAAAAAAGCTGCATGTCCGTATAAAAACACAAAACTGCAAATCAGAATCCAAAAAATATTTGCCCAAAGTCAAAAGTTAAAAAATCTCCATGCAATAAAGAACTATGTAAAAAACTACCAAGGGTCCATGAGCCCAACTGAACAAAGGAAACCTACTAAAGAACCTACCTAAAAATCAACTATATACAAAAAGTGGAGCAGTGTCCGTCGACTCCAAATCATAATAAGAAAGAAAGGAAACCTAAAACTATAGAACTATATACAAATGCGGCGGGCAAGTCCAGCGGCTCACTCCGTGGTGTCCCGGGCCAGGGCATCATCGAACTCCTGTTCGATGTCCCGGAGGCGGTCCAGTTCCATGGCCCCGAGGGTCCGCAGGGACGATGCCGTGTCCTCCTCCAACCCCCTGCGGATTGCATCGAGGCACTCGGCCCGCCTCAGGGCCCTCCGCATGGAGTTCTCCGCCCTGACCATTGTGAGCCGCGCCTCTTCCGCCCGCCGCCGCTCTGCACCTAAGGCGTGGCCCAACCGCTGCCACACGGAAGACACTCTCTGTCCTGGGTCCCCCTGCCCTCCGGCCGATGCCTGCCCCTCCGATGTCGAAAGCCCCGAGCCTTCATGTCTCCCACCATGTTGCTGCTGCTGCTGCTCTGCCTCTGCCCGTGCACTGCCTCCTGCTGCCTGCACATCCTCCGCCGGCTGGGGTGCAGTTGTTGATGTGGCCACCCCTGCTGGACCTCCGACTCCCGACTGTGGCAGGGATGCCTCCTCCACCAGCCTGGCCGCACCGTCAGAGGCAGCTCCACAGGGCACCCAGGTGACTGATGGGTGGGAAGATGGCACAGAGGACGACTGGCGCGTAGGGGGTCCAGTTGAGGAGGGGGTCGGAGCAAGCCCCATCAGATGGAGGAATCCGGCCTGGGTGACCTGTCCCAGCAGGCTGACGTGGTCAACGAGCCATTCGAGATGACGTGCAGTCTCTCCATGAAAAGACTGCAGGTCACCTCGCATGGCCCGTTGACGCAACGCCACACCAGCCAGGACAGGCTCAACCCGGACCTGGATGGCCACGTCCGCAGGCAGAGGAAGGCCAGTTGACGTCAGCTCATCCCCTGCCTGAAAACGGGTCTGGACGTAGGCATCCCTGCTGGTGCAAGATGATGCAGGGACAGGATCGGGGACAGGATTGCACACAGGCACCTCCGCGGCCGCCTGTGCTGCCTCCTGTCCCTGGTCCTGCACTGCACCACTAGCACCAGTGGGATCCCCACCTCCAGACCCCGTCTCTGGTGCTTGCACGGCCCCCTCCTCCACCAAACCCCCCACCAACCTGGATGACTCCGTGCCATCTTCCCCTGTTGGGCCCTGTGGGGTTCCAGCTGCCCCTTCTGCTGCCGAGGAGTCCAACTGCAACCTCCGCCTCTTGGACCTCCTCCCGGCAGCTGCGGTTTGGGACACGGCACCGGACTCCTCACTCCCCGACGAGATGACAACACGGGAGGGGAGCCGGGCCTTGCATCTCCGGCTGGCGGTCGGATCCCCGCCGCTGTGCTCCACAGCACCTTCTCCGCCCTCTTCATCAGTTGACGCTGCAGACAGGGAGAAACAAAACACAGGCATCAGGGCACTGTACAATGGACACATACACGCATGACAGTTGCACATGAGTGGCATTGGCAAACCTCAGACATGTCATCACAATCCCCAACACACATGTCATTGCAACTCACACACATGAGCCATACCACAGCCATATCGCAACTGCCACCACCATCCCTACACATACAACAGCATCAGCAGCCAAAGGGGAGCCAGACATTACATGCAACACAGGAAGTGCACCACACATGTACACACAGCACCACACTTGCATGCACGTCTACACCTCTGCCAAGTGTTGCACTGTTCAGACGGGCATCCATGTCACATCTGCCAATCAGGCTTCCACATACCGCTGTCACATGCATCCATGTTGCATCACTGTTGCACCCTTGACAAATACACACACATGCACATGTACACAGTGCTCATACATGCAGCCGAAAACAACATACATGCCTGACATCACGGACATGTCTACTTACATACACATTCATCCAAACATGTGTGCACGCACAACTGCATTTGCCATGCAAGCCCACACACACAAGCACCATCCATGTCTCACACATTACAGCCCTCGCATGTGTCAGACCCACGGCCCTGTACACCCCCACCCATACTCGACCCCATACAAACAGATGTGCAACCGGCACAATGCCGAATAATCACCACACGCACTGCTCACAATCAGGATGCATGTACACTCACCGCTCGACTCCAGACGGGTCTGCTTCTCTAGGACCTGGACGTGGAGCGCTGGGGATATGCGTTCCAGGACCCCCATCTGTTCTTCCGACAAGTGGCCCTGGCGCCCCTTGGCATCCGCTGCCTTCAAGAGGCGCCGGGCCTTGTTCAGGGTCCTGGACCTGAAGTCCTCCCAGCGCTTCCTGACATGTTGTAAGTCCCGGACTGCCACCCCCTCCGCGTTGATGGCAGTCACGATGTCAGTCCAGATCCGAGTCTGTCCTTCCTTGTCGCCGCGGGAACTTCAGAAGAGGGCATCATACTGCCCCAGGACTTGCTCCACCAGGACACCAACTTCGGTGGCACTGAAGCTGGTGCCCCTCTGCCTCTCTGGCCGGGGGTTGTCAGTGGCACAGATGGTGTTTGCCCCGACATGACAACCCCACAGGCAGGAGTGGGTGGGCAACTGGGTCCTGGGGCTGGGCTGTGGAGCGATGGAATTCCAGTCGGGAGTCTTCGGTTCCAGAGGGGTGGTCACAGCAACAGCACCCCTGGCTGATGTGCAGGCAGCAAATGGCAGTGCACGTGGGCAGCAGGCAGTCAGGCAGCAGCAGATGGCAGGTGGGAGCGTGCTCGGGGCTCTGGGGGCAGTAGTTCGGCCTTCTGGGCAGGAGCGTGGTCTTCCGTGTGCTTACGCGTGGCCAGCTTGGTACGGAGTGAATTGGCACGTGAAAATCCTGCACGTCAGCGTGAAAACCGAGGAAAGGCCCTTAGCGCGTCTGTGACGTGACCCGCACGGGTGTTTCCCACACAGCACGTGAAGACAGAGCACACGTGGAAAGACTGCACGTCAGAGTGTCATCGCGTGTGATTGGTGGAAATGGCCCTACACGCAGAAGTGACAAAGCGTGTAATTGGTGGAAATGGCCCTAGCGCGTACACGCCGCGTAAGTGACGCTGGACGTGTGGGCCTGTATAAAAGGTACGCGTAGAACACCATTTCCTTGTACGTGCTTTTCGTGGAGAGCGAGTAGGTGAATTCTGTACTTTTTGTCGTTTCACAAGCGATTTACTTCACGGCGTTTCAAGTTCATATTCCCTGTTACCTCTGACAGCTTTTTCTCTTTTTTCTCTTTTACTGGTTTACCTGGGCCTGTTCCCTCAAACAGTGTTCCCTTCTACTGTTGTCCTGTCTCCTCAGACAGCGTACAAATCTTCTTTTGGCGGGGGTGTTGCCAACCAAACGCGCTCCTTTTTCACGCTCTTTTACCTGGCAGACGGTGAGTCACGCACGTATCTAACATCTGTGCTTGCCCCGTGTGTAGCCTACCCCTTCAGAGGTCATTCTAGGCTGCGTGTGACATGCATACGTTCATTCTTGTGTTACTGGGTGCCGCAGCGTAGTGCAGGTTTTTCTTTCTGCACACGTGGTCTAGGAGGGGTTGCGTGCACGTCATCTCCCTTTTTTGGGGCTCCTGTGCGTAGCGTGACCCGTCATCTTTCCCCAGGGGTTACAATCAGCCTTGCAAGAGCACTAGGGTACAATTACCATCTGGTACCCAACCCCTTTCACCCCCAATTGGCCAGGACAATATTTTACAGCCACTCCCATACGCACATTAACATCAGTGCCATGGCTGGGAGGCGAGGATTCCGTAAGGGTGGCAAAGGTGGAAGAGCCACAAGTGGTGGCCGTGGTGGATCCGGTAGGGGACGTGGTTGTTACTTGCAGGGTGAGCCTGTCCCCCCATGTGTGGAGGACCAGTCAAGGGCACCCATAATCCCCCCCCTCCCGTTGAGGCTGATGTGGCTGACACCATCCATGCTCAGCCCTTGTTGGACCAGCCCATTGTGGCACCAGACCTGGCTGACTCCATGGCTGACTTCCAGGTCAGCAGGCCTATGACACGTGCGCTGGTGCACGTTGATGTCACCATGCCACGTGCATCTGGGGCAGCAAGGTCATCTGCTGCACCAAGTAGGCAGGGCGGAGAGGCTGCAGGGGCAGCTGCGGCTCCATCCACCCCAGCCCTCACACACCCAGCCCGGACAGTGTCGGTCCTAGTCCATGCTGCTGACATTCCCCCTGACACCATCACACTAGAGCCAATGCCTGCACCAACTCCCATGCTGAGTGTGCAATCCCACACTCCTGATACAGAGTCCACCAGGGCTCCTGCCCCTAGTGTCCAGAGAGGCGCAGGACACTCAGGATGACCACCACCTTCCAAGCAGAAGAGGAAGAGTGCTCGTCCGGCACAGGCTGATGCCCCAGACACGGCTACACAGTCCGGCCCATCCAGGAAGCCCAGCTTCACGGATGACGAACTGAATGCACTTGTCGAGTATGTGTCCGCACATGACAACGAGATGGTCATTGTTGCAGGATCCAAGACCACACCTGCACAACGCCAGGCACACTGGCAGACCGTTGCGGACATCGTAAGTGCCCTTGGAATCGTGAGGCGCACAGCCAATGATTGCTATAAGCGCTGGAATGACCTAAAGCGCAGGGCAAAGAGTAAGCTGGCCTCAAGTCATGCCGCAACTCTAGTGACTGGAGGTGGGTCTCCAGTAGTAGACATGGAACTCACTCCACATGAGTCAGTCGCTGGGACCTACGTCACGGAGGAACAGATCCAAGGCGTGGGAGATTTGGCTGATTACGAGGCATTGTCCGGTGAGTGCACATGCATGTGTGTGTCATCCATGTGCATGGTGTGTGTGAGGGCTTCTGTTTGTGTGACAGGTGAGAGTGTGTGCGCCTGAGTCGTATGGGTCAGCCATGTGCTTCATGCAATACATCCTGCGCAGCTGCATTTGGCCATAGCAGTATCCCTTCTGCCAACAGTAGACATCTAGCCCAACTGCACGCCAGTTGCCCTTGAAGTGTCACCTTGCCACAACATTGTTGCTTGATTTTTCACTGTTCATTTAGTCAGATTGTTTGCATTCCACCACTATTACTAGGCATGTCGCAGTCCTCTAGTCACATGTCTGACATGGCTATGGTAAAGTGGAGTGACTTTGTTACCTGGATATCATTTGTACAAACATGTCCCTGTGCAATTGCACCATTTCGGAGTGGCAGCTCCAGGTGAAGAATCTGACCTGTTTGAATTAGAAAAGCTATTACATGCGGGAACTGGACTGAATGAATAGGTGCTGCCCTCCTCTCCATCTTCACTCAATAGCAATGGTACATGCCATCTGTGTGATGGCATGTGTGTTTCACCTGCCAATCACAGGCCAATGTGTGATGCCACTGCCAGGCAGCATGCAGAAAATGTGTTCATCTTCCATCTTGGTGTCATCAGTGTGTGCCATTTGCCTGCCCTTCATACGCAGTGAGGGTGCATGCATGGGAGGGTTTTAGTCATGTGGGACATGTGTCAAACAAGTACTGGTTCTCTTGCTTCTCAGCCCTCATTGTGTGCCATGGTGCTAATGCCTGTTTCCATTTCTTTGTTTTTATGTCTTTGCAGGGGAAGACGCACCTGATACTGCTGGGGTTGTGGAGATGGTGCAGACCCAGGAGGGGTCCGAGGGCCGACCAACCACCAGTGAGGGACGTGGTGTGGTGGTGGGTGAGAACCCACAAGTGCTGCAGGTCCTGCTCTCAAGGGGTGTCTCTGGGTGCACCTCCCCCGAGCTGTTCTCAGGTGTTGATTCGGATGAGACCTACGTGCCGTCGCAGGTGAGTGTTCCAGGGAGGGATTCTGTTCTGTCTCACCCACCTGCACCAGGGTCAGAACCCTCAATGGGGATGTCAGTGTTGGCAGCTACGCCTTTGGTGGTTACGGATGCAGGGTCACACTCCGCGACATCTGATCCTGTTCCTGGGCCAGCAGATCAGAGGGGGAATGCAGTCCTGCAGCCTCAGGCAGTGCCGGCACAGCAAGGCGCAGTTCGTCTTGCCCCAGACAGGTGTGGTGCCCGCCGACGTGGTGGCCGTACGCCAACTGGCAATACCGCATGGGAGCAATCCATTTACGGTATGGCAACCCAAC
The DNA here is from genome assembly GCF_040938575.1 of Ambystoma mexicanum. NCBI lineage: Eukaryota > Metazoa > Chordata > Amphibia > Caudata > Ambystomatidae > Ambystoma > Ambystoma mexicanum. The sequence continues at coordinate 983,082 of NW_027182496.1, read as the reverse complement.
AGGCAGCATCATCCGAGATGATGGCTCAGGCCATGGATAGGGTGGCCACTTCCATTGTCCCCCCTGAAAGGCTGATGGAGCGACTAGATCAGGCAACCGACTCCATCTGCCAGTCACACAGGGAGGACATGTTGGGGTCCAACAGGGACAGGCGGGCGGCACTGGCGACTCTGCAGGAGGCCATCTCCATTGAGTCCCAGGGCCACAGGGAAGCCCTGTGGCAGGAGCTCCTTCACCTCAGGACGACTCTTGTTGAGCTTGAGGCTTCAACACACCAAAGGACAGAACAGCAGCTGGAGCGTCTCACCCGTACGCTCTCAGCTGAGATTCAGGCAACGAGGGCGGAGGTCCGGGCATCCCGTGAGTTGTTGCATGGGGACCTCCGCACACTCATCCTCCAGAACCAGACCTACCACACCCGCATGCTTGCAGCCATGGAGGAGCAGACTAGGGCTGCCTCCCATAGTGCAACCACCTCCGGATGCAGCTGCACAGGGTGATAATAGCGACAGCAGTGATACGCCCACAATAGGGTAGCCGTGTGGGCCATGAGCCCATGGAGGTGTTTTTTTTCCCAGGATCCACGCAGGTGGGTTCTGGTGTGCATCCTGTCCTCGGACCTCCTGGGTGGCCTCCCCAACCCCCCCGGGCCCTTCAATGGCCATTTTTAATTTTTTTTTATTTTTATTTTCATTTTTATTTATTTTATTCCCAATTTTTTTTGGGTTGGGACGATTTGTTGGCTTCCGTGGTTCCTGTGGGCATACGCTGCATTGTGGCTGGGCACATGCAGGCTTGTAATGTATTTGGTTCAGATGCTTGGGTTTGAGTCACACACACCCCTCCTGCTTCCCGTTTCCATGGGCTTGCAAAGGGTGTGCCCAAGTGACAGTGAATTACACAGTGACGTTGGACTCCCATGAGCTGTGTGGGCAGTCTGTAGTCAATACTGTGTATACATTCTTAGTGCATATTGCTGTTGTGTTGTACACTGCATGTTGCATTGATGTGTAACTCATCTTCTGTGTCTACCTCCCAATTTGCAGGTCCCTTCCTCATGTCTACACAAGGACCTCTAGTCTGGAGATGTGGTCCATGTTGGCAGCAGTGCACCTACAACTCTACATGGCGCCAACACTGCACAGTTGGTAGTGGTGGGAGTGCAGGCATTTCCAGGTGGTGAGACTACTAATATTTAACATTAGTGATGTCATGTTAATGGTAGTACGTGCTCAAGTTTGTTGTTGGTCCGGCATTACTGTGAGCATTTCAGGTGTTGCAAGTATCTAATAGGGACACTGTACATTGTGACACTAGTGTCATGTTGTGGGGATTACTTTGTTTACCTGCAAATAGCATGACATGGCACGGTGTGTGGTGTGGCGGTGCTGGGGTTGGGTTGGCTGACATGGCACTGTCCTCTTGTTGCATTTTGCAAGTGGGTATTCATTTTAGCTGCTTGAATGTGTAACTTCACAAAACTGCATTGGTGGTTTCTGTGTGGGTAGGGATGCACACATTGTGACACTTCCAGGTGAACAATCTCAGGCTGATATGGTTTTCACGGTTCTTTCTCCAGACATTCAGGGTCAGTGTCAGGTTGAGTCATCATTGATTGTCAGATGGAATGTGCCAGGGCAGTGTGCACTCCACAGGGGTGTGATTTCTATGTGAAGTAATTAGCCACTAGCTGTGTACGGGCTGCCTCCCCCCGTGCCCTTTCCCCTCCCATGCGCAGCGGCTGTGCATGTGGTTGGGGATGGGGGGGCACCACCATGTCCACGGCCAGGCCCCGGCGTGTTGCAACGTTGTGCAGGACACATGCTGCCACTATGATCCTGCACACTACTGGGGGAGCGTACAACAGCTGCCCGCCAGAACGGTCAAGGGAGCGAAAGCGTGACTTCAGCACTCCGAATGTGCGCTCCACTATGCCCCGGGTTGTAATGTGGCCTGCGTTATATCTTACCTGGGGTGGCGTGGTGGGGTTCCGAATTGGCGTCATCATGTGGGGGCTGAGAGGGTAGGCACTGTCCCCTGTGGAGGTGGTGATTGGTATCATTGGTGGGGTTGTGACCTTGCTCAGTATCTAACATGCATGCATGTGCAGTGGCATTCATACTCACCAAGCAGCCATGTATCGCCATGCCGCCCAGCTTCTAGGTCCCGGCTTAGGGTGGACATTCGGTAAATGAAGCTGTCGTGGGTGGACCCGGGATAGTTGGCATATACTGAGGTGATGATTCCCTTGCCATTACATACTACCTGCACGTTGATGGAATGCCAGTGCTTGCGGTTCCTATAGATGTGCTCAGATGCCCTGGGGGGACGTAGAGCCACATGGGTGCAGTCAATGGCACCTAGCACTTTCGGGAATCGTGCCACAGCGTAGAAATCCAGGGCGGCAGCATGCCTTTCTGCAGGGGTTCTGGGCAGGTATATGTGCCTGCGGACTGATGGGCGTGCAGTGATGATGTTCAAGACCTGGTGTAGGCAGCGTGACTGGGTGGCCTGTGATACACCACCCACAATGGCACTTGTCCGCTGAAATGATCCAGTGGCTAAGAAGTGCAGTACATTGAGGACCTTCTCCAGGGGGCTGAGTGCTTGGGAGCACAGGGTGGGTGATGTGAGGTCATCATCCCACTCACTCACCAGGTCCAGTATGATGTGTGGTGGAAACCTGTTCCTCCCATGCACCTGGTCATCAGGCATCCCGAAAAGGCTGGTTCTGGGTGTGAATATTCTGGCCCTGACTATCCTCCTCCTCCTCCTCCTTTGGTAGGCCACGCCCACTGCTGCTAGGAACGGTATGTTCATCCTGGGTCTGAGCTTGTTATTTTTTTAGCGCGCAAATTAATGCGTCGCGCGTGTTGTAGGCGAGCGTGTGACCCGCGCACCCCTGAAATCCAGTACCCAGTCCAATAGCGTGTGGAAATTCCCGCACACACCGGGATACAGGTGCGCTGACGTACTTGCGTGTGTAAGTGTCCGCGCACACCTGATATACACGTACATAGGCCAAACGCGTGTACGTGCACTTTTGTCCAATTACACGCGATGACACCCTGACGTGCTGCCCAATTACACGCAATGAGACTCTGCCGTGCTGTCCAATTACACGCGATGACACTCTGACGTGCAGTCTTTCCACGTGTGTTCTGTCATCATGTGCTGTGTGGGAAACACCCGTGCGGGTCACGTCACAGACGCGCTTACGCGCTGAGGGCCTTTGGTCACGCGCTAAGGGCCTTTCCTCGTTTTTCACGCTGACGTGCAGGATTTTCACGTGCCAAATCACTCCGTACCAAGCTGGCCACACGTAAGCACACGGAATACCACGCTCCTGCCCGGAAGGCCGAACTACTGCCCCCCAGAGCCCCGAGCACGCTCCCACCTGCCATCTGCTGCTGCCTGACTGCCTGCTGCCCCTGCACTGGTGGGGGTGGTGGGAGACATGAGTGGGGGCCTGGTGGGGGCTGCCCCTGCACTGCTGGGGGGTGGGGGTGGTGGGAGACATGAGTGGGGGCCTGGTGGAGGGTGCCCCTGGATGGTGGGGGGTGGGGGTGGTGGGAGACATGAGTGGGGGCCTGGTGGAGGGTGCCCCTGGTGGCTGGGGTGTGGGGGTGGTGGGAGACATGAGTGGGGGCCTGGTGGAGGGTGCCCCTGGTGGCTGGGGGGTGGGGGTGATAGGGGACATGAGTGGGGGCCTGATGGAGGCTGCCCCTACACTGCTGGGGGGTGGGGGTGGTGGGAGACATGGGTGGGGGCCTGGTGGAGGCGGCCCCTGCACTGCTGGGGGGTGGGGGTGCAGGGGGACATGAGCAGGTGTGCAGGGTAGTCCCCTGTTTTGTCGAGGGTGTACAGGGAACACCTGTGAGGACCCACCCAGCCTAATCGCGTGTGTAACTTCCCACGCACCCCTGTAATACACGTACCAAGCCAAATCGCGTGTGATAATTCCCGCGCACCCCTGTAATACACGTACCTGGCCAAATCGCATGTGAGAATTCCCGCGCACCCCTGAAATACACGTACCCTGCTGAAATCGTGTGTAAAACTTCCCGCGCACCCCTGAAATACACGCGCCCAGGCTATTCGCGTGTGGAACTTCCCACGCACCCCTGAAATACACGCGCCCAGGCTATTCTCGTGTGGGACTTCCCGCGCACCCCTGAAATACACGTACCCTGCTAAAATCGCGTGTAAAACTTCCCGCGCACCCCTGAAATACACGCGCCCAGGCTATTCGCGTGTGGAACTTCCCACGCACCCCTGAAATACACGCGCCCAGGCTATTCGCGTGTGGAACTTCCCGCGCACCCCTGAAATACACGCGCCCAGGCTATTCGCGTGTGGAACTTCCTGTGCACCCCTGAAATACACGCGCCCAGGCTATTCGCGTGTGGAACTTCCCGCGCACCCCTGAAATACACGTACCCTGCTGAAATCGCGTGTAAAACTTCCCGCGCACCCCTGAAATACACGCGCCCAGGCTATTCGCGTGTGGAACTTCCCGCGCACCCCTGAAATACACGCGCCCAGGCTATTCGCGTGTGGAACTTCCCACGCACCCCTGAAATACACGCGCCCAGGCTATTCGCGTGTGGAACTTCCCACGCACCCCTGAAATACACGCGCCCAGGCTATTCGCGTGTGGAACTTCCCGTGCACCCCTGAAATACACGCGCCCAGGCTATTCGCGTGTGGAACTTCCCGCGCACCCCTGAAATACACGTACCCTGCTGAAATCGCGTGTAAAACTTCCCGCGCACCCCTGAAATACACGCGCCCAGGCTATTCGCGTGTGGAACTTCCCGCGCACCCCTGAAATACACGCGCCCAGGCTATTCGCGTGTGGAACTTCCCGCGCACCCCTGAAATACACGTACCTTGCTGAAATCGCGTGTAAAACTTCCCGCGCACCCCTGAAATACACGCGCTCAGACTATTCGCGTGTGGAACTTCCCGCGCACCCCTGAAATACACGTACCCTGCTGAAATCGCGTGTAAAACTTCCCGCGCACCCCTGAAATACACGCGCCCAGGCTATTCGCGTGTGGAACTTCCCGCGCACCCCTGAAATACACGCGCCCAGGCTATTCGCGTGTGGAACTTCCCGCGCACCCCTGAAATACACGTACGCTGCTGAAATCGCGTGTAAAACTTCCCACGCACCCCTGAAATACACGCGCCCAGGCTATTCGCGTGTGGAACTTCCCACGCACCCCTGAAATACACGCGCCCAGGCTATTCGCGTGTGGAACTTCCCGCGCACCCCTGAAATACACGTACCCTGCTGAAATCGCGTGTAAAACTTCCCGCGCACCCCTGAAATACACGCGCCCAGGCTATTCGCGTGTGGAACTTCCCGCGCACCCCTGAAATACACGTACCCTGCTGAAATCGCGTGTAAAACTTCCCGCGCACCCCTGAAATACACGCGCCCAGGCTATTCGCGTGTGGAACTTCCCGCGCACCCCTGAAATACACGCGCCCAGGCTATTCACGTGTGGAACTTCCCGCGCACCCCTGAAATACACGCGCCCAGGCTATTCGCGTGTGGAACTTCCCGTGCACCCCTGAAATACGCGTACCCTGCTGAAATCGCGTGTAAAACTTCCTGCGCACCCTGAAATACACGCGCCCAGGCTATTCGCGTGTGGAACTTCCCGCGCACCCCTGAAATACACGCGCCCAGGCTATTCGCGTGTGGAACTTCCCGCGCACCCCTGAAATAGACATGGGGGGGGGCCTGTTGGAGGCTGCCCCTGCACTGCTGGGGGGTGGGGGTGCAGGGGGACATGAGCAGGTGTAGTGGGTAGTCCCCTGTTTTGTGGGCTGCCTGCAGGGGCCGTCGAGGGGGTGGGGGTGGTGGGAGACATGAGTGGGGGCCTGGTGGAGGGTGCCCCTGGTGGCTGGGGGGGTCGGGGTGATAGGGGACATGAGTGGGGGCCTGGTGGAGGCTGCCCCTGCACTGCTGGGGGGTGGGGGTGGTGGGAGACATGGGTGGGGGCCTGTTGGAGGCTGCCCCTGCACTGCTGGGGGGTGGGGGTGCAGGGGGACATGAGCAGGTGTGCAGGGTAGTCCCCTGTTTTGTGGGCTGCCTGCAGGGGCCGTCGAGGGTGTACAGGGAACACCTGTGAGGACCCACCCAGCCTAATCGCGTGTGTAACTTCCCACGCACCCCTGTAATACACGTACCAAGCAAAATCGCGTGTGATAATTCCCGCGCACCCCTGAAATACACGTACCCTGCTGAAATCGCGTGTAAAACTTCCCACGCACCCCTGAAATACACGCGCCCAGGCTATTCGCGTGTGGAACTTCCCGCGCACCCCTGAAATACACGCACCCAGGCTATTCGCGTGTGGAACTTCCTGCGCACCCCTGAAATACACGCGCCCAGGCTATTCGCGTGTGGAACTTCCCGCGCACCCCTGAAATACACGCGCCCAGGCTATTCGCATGTGGAACTTCCCGCGCACCCCTGAAATACACGCGCCCAGGCTATTCGCGTGTGGAACTTCCCGCGCACCCCTGAAATACACGTACCCAGCCAAATCGCGTGTGATAATTCCCGCGTACCCCTGTGATACACGTGCCCTGGCTAATCGTGTGTAAAACTTCACGCGTACCCCTGATATGCACGTTACCCGCTTTGCGTTCCTTGTTTGGCAGCCCTGTAAACTGGTCCAGGGTTAGCGCAGCCCTTTGCGATGATTTAGCGATTTTGATGGCTTTTCCTTGCGCGAGGGCGTTCTTGGGGGCGTTACTGGTGCTGCTGCAGGGTCGCTGCGATACTCTGCGCAACGGCTGGTTTGGGAGCCTAAAATCCATGAATACGCTGTGCGCGGAAATCGGTTTTTGCGCACGTGCCTGGCGCAGACAAACGCACGCGGACACTCTGCGCGTTAGCCGCTTGCGACACCTTTCTGCGAAATTCTATGAATTACCCTGTTGGTGTCTTTCAAAAATGTGGCCCCCTCTATAGGCGCGCATTGTTTTTAAATACTTTTTTTGTCTTTTAGCAATTTTCATATTCCCTTTTGAAACGACAAATCTGGCCAGCCGTGTACACACCACTCATTAAATCATGGTTCACTTTTCTTTTCGAGATTCTACATTCTGCATCAAACCATGGGGTATCCCTTTCTATAACCTGGACCCCCTGAACTGGGGGACAGGGTTTGCCAACAGCTCTGTTCTGGATAGTTTCAACCAAAGATGCATATGAACAGATACTTTCCTTTCTGGCCAATAAACTTTTTTATGAGATTATCTTTTAATTACTTGTGAAATAGCAATTCTTTCCAATGACTCCTTGTCAAGCTTAGGCATCGCCAACAAGCTCCTTTGGCTGTTAAACATAATTTTCATGGTGCTTACCCCTGGCTATTAGAAAATTAATTCAAGAGAATAGTGATCACTATGTGTTCAATCAGGAACGCAACATTTCATAATATTCCTGAATAGAAAACAGTCCACAATACAGTAGTCAATGACTGAGGAACAGTATTACTGGTCTTGTGTGCTTAGGAATGCACCATTTGCCACTAAAGATCCCAGAAAATCCCCAGGCAGAACCCTAAAGTACACCTGAAAACCAGTGCTTCATTTGCGACCAATTTTTACCGTCCAAACATTTGCTCTACATTTCTTAAAAATATTTTGCTCAAGATCCTGAACCCCCTGGTAATGTTTATTTAATCCTTGACTGGTCCTATATGCCTAAAAATGCCCTACTGACCACTTGATTTGCTAATTTCCTGTAAACAACCACTTAATGTTAAAGTCAACGGCTTAGTAAATTTCCTTTACTAAAATTGCATGTGGTCTAAATAACTGTTAAGTACTACGAATTAAAATGTTCTATTAACATTCTTAAGTTTATTGGATTTCCAATTTGTGTAGCAATATTTGTCCATCAAATGAGTGCCCATATGTCCCGCCAAAGAATGGATATTGCTGTTACGCTCACCTGGTATCCACAGGGACGCCACCCAGCCGGGTTACTCGCTGGTATACTTCTCAGCTTGGCCCAGATGTGGTCAGCAGGGAAGGTACTGCCTGAAAATACAGGAGGGCTGTGTTCAAGACTGACCAACCGGGGTAAGTATCCTCACTCCACCCCCTATGATTTCAGCCCCTCCGGGGCCCTCTCCTCACCTTGTGGTAGAGTTAGGCGTGCTCTGCGTCCTGCCTTATTTGCAGGGGCGCATTGTCTTTCGTGGGCGTGTGCGGTCCAGTTACTTCACTGACGGCGGCCCGTTTGATATTGTTCAGGTATGTCTTATTGCCGTTCTTTAGTATTGTTGCTATCCTGCATGCCTTTCTTTGTTTAAAATGGCTCTTTTTCTCCCTTAGGTATGCAGAGCTTCAGCGTGGCGAACTGGCTTGGTTGAGCCCTGCTGGTAAATAATGCCACATTAAGAGCGCTATGATGCTGTAAATAAGCACTATGTGCAGCGCTGCGAAGTCTTGCCTTTGCTAACCTGTTTTTTCCTTCCTTGTAGGTCGCGGTGTTCTTCAGCGCGAGTGGAATGTCCAGAGTGGTGCCAGCCGAGAGGCGACCAGCCAGGTAAGTCTTTTGAGCAGTTCGTAATTTGCAAATGTCTCTACTGCTTTCTTTAATGTTGCCTCTATCTTCCTCTTACAGGTCGTTCTGTCCGGGAGGCGTGCAGATTCGAGGAAGCTGTTCTCAGGATCTGCGAGTGGCTAAAGATGAAGACTGCAGGTAAGATGCTACTGCTAATGATGTTCCTTTTGTCTCCTTGCAGGTTCTTCTTCTCTGAGGTTCGGGGGGAATAGCTGGACACGGTGAGCGTCATGTTGCAAGCTGCAAAGTAACGCGAAGCGTGTTGTCTTGCTCGGGTGTGGTTTAAATAGCCCCAATAAAATAGTCCAGGTAAAGTAGTCCCTAGGCTACCACACCCAAAACAGTAGACCGCATAGCTTGGTTCCTAGGAACCAAGCTATGTGGATGCCTCCATGTTGGCTGACAGTACAATAAAGTAGTTCCCAAGCACATTGTTTTTCATGGTGTATGAGCCTGGCGCCATAGGCGCCAGGACTGGCCCCATGAGGGCTTTTGAAGAGGATGCCAGGCTCTAGAGGCCAGAGTCCTGATTCCACCTGGCCAATGGGTTTGCCAAAGGGGGTTTTCGGCGAGGGTCGTGACAGCACTCCCCCCTAAGGCCCCTCTCACGGTGTTCCTTCTGTCTGGGCCATGTTTAGTTGGGAAGTTCCGATGGAATTTCCTGATTAGATGCGGTGCGTGGATGTTCTCACTGGGCTTCCAGGATCTATCTTGTGGTCCAAACCCTTTCCAATCAATGAGATAATATAGCTTTGACCTAGAGTATTTAGAGTCCAAGATATCTTTGACTTCGAATTCTGGTTCTCCGTCAACAAGTATGGGCTTAGGTGGTGTCCCAATCAGTGTGCCGGGTTGCTTTGGTTTCAAGAGGGACACATGAAATACTGGGTGGATTTGCAGATTAGGTGGTAAATCCAGTTTCACGGCTACTGGGTTGATAATTGCCTTATTGGTATAGGGTCCTAAGTATCTGGGATGAAAGGTCCGGGTTCCCTTAATGGATATGAATTTAGCGGCTAACCAAACTGTCTCCTACTTGATAATCAGGGGCCTTTTTCCGGTGTTGGTTGGCAAATCGCTTTTGTTTTTCTTTGGCATGAATAAGATGTTCCTTCACCTTCTTGAAAGCCTGAGTAATGGTTGTCTGTAGAGTCTTTACTGCTGGCATTTCCAAGCTGGGTGGACGGTCTAGTTCAGAGGTACGTGGATGTCTGCCATAAAGGGTATAGAAGGGCGTTTGTCCCGTGCTTGAATACAAGGAATTGTTATATGCATATTCGGCTATCCATAGTAAGTCTTTCCAATTCCTTTGTTCGTGGTGCAGCATGCACCGTAAATATTGCTCGAGCGTCTGATTGGTTCTCTCAGTTTGGCCGTCTGTTTGGGGATGGTGACTGGTAGATAGCCGAAAGTCGATCTGCGCCATAGCACAACATTTCTTCCAGAAGTTAGAAACAAACTGGCTGCCTCGATCAGAGACAAGAACCGAAGGGAAGCCATGTAGCTTAACAACACCTTCTAGGAATACTTTTGCTAAAGTGGCTGCGTCTGTGAGGCCTTGGAGAGGAATAATATGTGCCATTTTCGAGAATAAGTCCACAACTACAAGGATGTTGTTGAACCTTTGGCTGGGAGGTAGATCAGTGATGAAGTCAAGGGAAAGAGTGTGCCATGGAACTGGAGTGTCAGGAATACCAAGAAGAAGGCTCCCATTCGAACTTTGCCTCCTTCCGATTATCCTACACGCAAGGCCAAAATGTTTCTACAACGCCAATATCACTGCAAGACTTCAGCGACCACGTTACCATGGCGACTATGGCTGCCGCTCCACAAACAACGCTATCACGCTTTATGGGGGAGGAGTCACATGCTCACAATAATTGGCACGAGGACTGGGCTTTGGCTGTTTTGAGATAATGCAGGTTTCGGTGGTCTGTGATGACTGTAATGGTGTGTCTGGCCCCAGAAGGTAGTGCCTCCAGGCTTTAAAGGCGGATTTAATAGCCAGGAGTTCCTTGTCCGTGATGGCATAATTAATCTCTGGAGGTGAGAACTTTTTTGACCAGAAGGCGACAGGATGTAGTTGGCCGGTTTCCGGGACTCTCTGTGAAAGGACAGCCTCCATTGCGAGACTGGACGCATCAGTTTCAACGACAAAAAGGAGGTCTGGACGAGGGTGTCGCAGGATTGGAGCGGAGGTAAACCTTTGTTTAAGTTCCTGAAAGGCTTCTTCTGCTTCTTTGGTCCAAGCAAACTTTTTATTGTTTTTTCGTAACAGTACTGTGATTGGGTGCACAACCTGAGAGAAATCTGGGATGAACCGGCGGTAGAAGTTCACAAAGCCCAGCATGCTTTGTACCTGTTAAGACGGATTTCTGAACTCTGTCCTGGCGGCGCGGAGGTTCAGAAGGCCAACCTAATTACTTGGAACAGGGTAACCTCTGGACAAGCCAGACCAATCAGGGTAGCGATCGCGGCGGTCAAGACTAGGTCTCAAGAGGGGTGAGGGTGACTGAAAGCCCGCAATGAGCACACAAAGCAAGGACACTTACAAACTACTCCAAACAGGTGTTATATTAAAAATATATGCACATTTATTCCAAGGCCTTTGCAACAATGACCGTAGCGAGAAATCACAATAAAACTGTAGTAAACCAACACATACCAAACCAATACAATATATATACAAATACAAACGAGTCTAAAGCGTTAGAGGCACAAAATGTGTAGTCCACCTAGAAGGGGAGGAAAACAGGCAGTGCAAAATAATGATTAGACCCAGTCCGCCTTCAGAGGCACCTAACTAAAAGGAAGTCCAAGCCCTACGAAGAGTGGAGCCTTGTGCTCAAAAGTACCTGCACAAGCTGGTGCCAACGGGCAAAAAGGGGAGTCTCTTCGAGGGAATCAGTCAGTTCAGTTTGGTGCACAAATGAAGAAGAACAGAGTTCTGCGACTCAAGCGCAGCCTCCACTCTGGGCAGAAGCAGAGCGCGAGTACCGAAAGGCGTGCTGTTTGACACAGCGGAGAAAAGCTATGGGCTCCTGCAGGAGGGCGACCAGTTCCTAGCTATGCTACTCACCGGTCCCCGATGCAAGCAGACCCAGGCTTCTCCGCGTCAGTTTCAGTGCTGGCAGGTTCAGGAGAGCAGGGGACGTCTAGTCGTCGTCTAGATTCTGCAGCAGCAGAGTTGAGTTAAAGATGTCCCAAACGAAGTGAACCCGCACAGTTTGTTACCACAGCAGGGCAACGGAGCGGCCGTGTGTATCTCAGCCAAATGTACACTACTCACTTAAGACCTGGGAATGCCAAGTGTACGAATCGTGTGAGAGTGACAAGGACTCGAAATACAACACAACCTGGCGGTGGTTACAGAGCAAGACTCCTGGGTAGGCTGGTCAGTCTGCTGGATGGCCCAGAAACACTTCCGAAGGCTTACGTGCAGGAGATGGTGAAGATGCCGAGAATAGCTGTCCCCGCTATTCCAAGGGTCGAAGTACCAGTACAGGCCTTCTGGTTCGATCAGAGGTAGAAATGGTTTCACAAAGCGACAGCAGTGCAGAGGAGCAGTCCTTCAGCGGGTCACCAGCGATTCCTCGGTTCAGCCTCGTGGTTGCAGGATACTTGGCTCCTGTATTCCTTTGTTCGTGAGAACGCAGGAGATCGACATGGTAGTGGCGTTTCCAGCCCCCTCTTATCCACGGTTCCCTTCGCGCCAAAACGGAGGGGACCCAATGGGAGATACGCTCATCAGCACTCACACCATACGTGGACCTATCATGGACCACGGTGGTCCCAGGCATTCACACCACCCTAGACTCTCTGGCACCCAGGTATGTGTATTGGGACCAGACATCCCAGCCCACATCCTGGAGGCACACACAAGGCCTGTAGAAGCCCGCGAAAGCATCTGTGTTTTGCGGGAAAGTACATGCCCAAATAAGGAAGGCCCCAGGTCGGCTCGACCTGGGGAAGGTGAAGGGAGCAAGACGGTCAGCGGACAGGACAAAGGAGCCTCGTGGTCTGGCCATTTTGGGAGCCAGGCCACCATTTTGGGCTAATGGCGAGAAACGCGCTTAAAGCGGCAAAAGGAGCTCAAAACACAAGAAACGATCGCTGCCACCATTCCCGTCCGTGATTCACTTGCACCGATCAGTTACAATCCAAAAAGAGTATCTAGGGCCTGTAGAAGGCTAGAGACCCAAGAGAGCAGTAACTTAGCTTACAGTGCCATCTTGTGTCATGTTGCACGAGAGCTGCAGCATGATAAAGAAACTACGGAAAACAGCGTTTCCCGGAACTGACTGTTTTAAGGGCATGTCAGTTTCCCCGTAAGAATGGAGCGAAAGCCCAGAGGAGTGCGGCAGAAGGCTGCACTTCTCTGGCAAAGTCTAGATCATGGTGAAAACAACAGCAAAAAGTTTAGGGGTTGCCACATGGAAGGAAAATTACCCACAATTACGAAATCTTTCCTAACAGTACCCCTTTCAGAGACGTCAGTGAAGGCCATTTCAGAATGGCATCTACCTTATGCACGTCCATTCTGATGCCTCCTGGAGTAATGATAAAACCAAGAAACTCTACTTCGGTAACCTGAAAAAGGCATTTTTCAAGCTTTGCAAACAAGTAATGTTGAAGGAGCTTGGTAAGGACTGAATGAACGTGCCTGACATGATCTTGTTTCGAGGCTGAGTATACTAAGATATTGTCTATGTACACTAAGGCGCACACATGAATTAACTCCCTAAAGACGTAATTCATGAAATATTGGAATGCCGCAGGAGCGTTGCATAACCCGAAGGGCATGACTTGATAGTCAAACAAGCCATACTTAGTACGGAAGGCGGTTTTCCATTCATATCCGTTTCTGACTCGGACCAGGTGGTACGCTTCTCAGAGGTCCAATTTAGTATAAATCTGGGCATCTTTAACTTGGTCTAGCATCTCAAGGATAAGTGGCAAGGGGTAGCGGTTCTTCACGGTGAACTGGTTCAATGCACGGTAGTCAATACAGGTTCTCAAGTCCCCTTCCTTTTTTGGTACGAAGAACAAAGGACTGGTTGCGGGGGACTTCGAAGGACGGATAAATACATTTGCAAGGTACTGGTCTAAATAGGATTTCAAATTAAGGTTTTCTGCTTCTGTGAGAGCATAGATCCTGCCGCAAGGGATTTGTGCACCATGAACAAGGTTGATCTGACAATCATAGGGCCTGTGCGGTGGCAATGTATTGGCTTGGTCCTTTCGGAATACATCTTTTAAATCATGGTACTCACTTGGCAAGGTATTAGTTACTCCAAGGGTTGATATTGTCGCTCCGGGAGTCATGGGGATATAGACGTCGGGTTTATCCTCTTTATAATAGCAGGCAGGGGAGCAGTCATCGGGGAAGGTTAATTTTCATGCCTGCCAGTCTATCAAAGGGTTGTGAGCAACCAACCATGGCATCCCTAGTATTAGCCTGAACTGAGGTGCCCTGATGAGATCAAACAAAATAAACTCCCGATGTCCGTCCTGGCACAGCAAGGTTACCCTGGCTGTGCACTGGGTTACTGGTCCGGAAGTGATTTCTGTCCCATCCACTGTGGTTACCTCGTCCATAGTTGGCTTGGAACACAAAGGAAGCCCCATCTCTGCTGCCAGTTCTTGATCAATATAATTTCCAACTGCTCTGCTGTCGATGTATGCTTCAATGGCATGCATTCTTGACTACCGTTGGTGGTTGATTAAGATCACTGGTATTGCAAAGTGCGAGGTCAGCAACTCTTTCTTCTCACTCGACAAACTGACCTCTACGTTTGTCGAGCTTGGTAGTTTTACGATTCCTTAGCTTCATCCTTCTCTGTGGCCACGACTGTTCTTCTTGGGGATTTTACTGGACAGTCTTTCAGGAAATGTCCTGGTTTCCCACAATACAAACAAAGTTGTTGTCTTCTTTTGTCCCGCTCTTGTTTTGTTAATGGAGGTCGTATCCCTCCAATCTGCATGGGTTCTACAGCATTCTCAAGTATACGGGATGTGTTTTCCCTGCGTCGAACATACATGGTCCGGGGGTCCGTCTTAGACCGGTCTGCTTTTCGGTCCTGCAACCGGTGGTCTAGCTGCATGACCAGATTTATGAATTCGGCACAGTCTCTGGACGGATCAACCACCTGGGCTAAGATGTCCTTTAATTTGCCTCGTAAGCCTCGATAGAATAACGTGGTTCTTTTGTTTTCTGGCCACCGAGCTTCGGCAACCAGTCTGTTGAAGGTAGCAATGTACGTTAATAAGTCCTGATTCCCCTGTCGGAGGGATAAGAGTTCATTGTCTACTGCTTGTTCCTGGGTATGGCGAGCAATATGTTTTTCCATTTCTCTCTGAAACCCCCCAAAGTCATGTAATAGAGGATCATCATGGGTTACCAACGGCACCGACCAATCTGCTGCACTACCACTCAGGTATGATAAGACAAAAGATACCCGAACTTGGTTGTTTGGAAATGCTCCAGGCCTACAAAGAAAATGAAGGCAGCACTGATTGATGAATGCCGCATACTTCCGTGGGTCGCCTGAGAACCTTTCTGGTGGTGCCAGGGGCACTGTTCCAGGTAACGTGATCTGTACCGGAGTGGGTGGTATGGCAGGGTTTTGCATCGTTGGATTGCTTCCAGGTAGAGGCGTCTGTCCTGCCTGTGATTGCAAGTATTGCCTGCTAATCTCTTCAGTGCGTTCTTTGGTCACTAATAGGTCTCTCCAGGGGGCATTAATCTCTTGTCGGGCAGAATGACCTCAGCACGAAACTCTCCTAGTAATTGGGCCATTTCTGATGTCTCCATGGCGCCCAGGTGGATTTGTTTTGGTAGGCTTTGTGTTCGGTTACGCTCACCTGGTATCCACAGGGACGCCACCCAGCTGGGTTACTCGCTGGTATGCTTCTCAGCTTTGCCCTGATGTGGTCTGCAGGGAAGGTTCTGCCTGAAAATACAGGAGGACTGTATTCAAGACTGACCGACTGGGTTAAGTATCCTCCCTCCACCCCTGCATGCTTTCAGTCCCTCTGGCGCCCTCTCCTCACCTTGTGGTAGAATTAGGTGTGCTCTCCGTCCTGCCTTCTTTGCAGGGGTGCGTTGTCTTTCATGGGCGAGTGCGGTCCAGTTACGTCACTGACGCTGGCACGTTTGATATTGTTCAGGTAGGTCTTATTGATGTTCTTTAGTTTTGTTGCTATCCTGCATGCCTTTCTTTGTTTAAAATGTCTCTTTTTTCTCCCTTAGGTATGTGGAGCTTCAGTGTGGCGAACTGGCTTGGTTGAGCTCCGCTGGTAAATAATGATGCATTAAGAGCGCTATGATGCGGTAAGTAAGTGCTATGCGCAGCGCTGCAAAGTCTTGCCTTTGCTAACCCGTGTTTTCCTTCCTTGTAGGTCGCAGCGTTCTTCAGCGCGAGTGGAATGTCCGAAGTGGTGCCAGCCGAGAGGCGACCAGCCAGGTAAGCCTTTTGAGCAGTTCGTAATTTGCAAATGTCTCTACTGCTTTCTTTAATGTTGTCTCTATCTTCCTCTTTCAGGTTGTTCTGTCCGAGAGGCGTGCAGATTCGAGGAAGCTGTTCTCAGTAGCTGCGAGTGTTTAAAGATGAAGACTGCAGGTAAGTTGCTGCTGCTAATGATGTTCCTTTTGTCTCCTTCCAGGTTCTGCTTCTCCGAGGTTCGAGGGAATAGCTGGACACCGTGAGCGTCATGTTGCAAGCTGCAAAGTAACGCAAAGCGTGTTGTCTTGCTCGTGTGTGTGGTTTAAATAGCCCCAACAAAATAGTCCAGGTTAAGTAGTCCCTAGGCTACCACACCCAAAACACTAGACTGCATAGCTTGGTTCTTAGGAACCAAGCTATGTGGACGCCTCCATGTTGGCTGACAATACAATAAAGTAGTTCCCAAGCACATTGTTTTTCATGGTGTATGAGCCTGGTGCCATAGGCGCTAGGACTGGCCCCATGAGGGCTTTTGAAGAGGATGCCAGGCTCTAGAGGTCGAGTCCTGATTCCACCTGGCCAATGGGTTTGCCAGAGGGGGTTTTGGGCGAGGGTCGTGACAATTGCTCACAATTTCATTTGATATGCAAATTTTGCTCATGGCGCACAAAAGGTTGGGGACCCCTGCTCTGAAGGTAAATCACATCCTACCACAGACAACCACCAAGATCTAACACTAATACACTCCTCACAGTTTCGCGGTACATCTGGGGCTAGATTACAGAAATGTTGCACTGGTGCACGTTCAAAGTTGCATAGTATTAGCAATAGGGCAAAGTTTGCCCATTTCTAAAAACACTGGGACATACAAGAAAACTATTTCACAGTGACAAACGCAGTTTGGCATGGTATAAGCACCAGGGCAAACATTTGCATAGTGCAAAAAAGATACTTTTTCGATGTATTTTTTCACCAGGGCAAAGTTTGCCCTAGTGCTAATACCATTCTGTATTAGCACTAGGGCAAACTTTGCCCTGTTGCAATAATGCAGGGAAAATATATATTTTTTGCCCTGGTGTATATACCATGTCAAACTGCACTTGTCACAGTGAAATAGTGTTCTTATGTGTCCCAGTGTTTGGAAAAATCGGGCAAACTTTGCCCTACTGCTAATACAGTGCAACTTTGCACTTGCTCTGGTGCAAAGTTTCTGTAATCTGGCCCCAGAAAGCGACAGGAAGGCTCTGCTTCCACAAACATGGCTGCCACACCATGTCACCTTCTGAAAATCACTGAAGACCTGGCTACTTAGCAAACCAGAGGAACCCAGCTGCACACAGTCATTTCTTATACATCCAGCCCACAGCCCCGCATACAATAAACACAAGCCCCTACAACACCCACATTTTGCGCTTCTCTGACTTGGCCTGGTGATATTTTTCAGCTCACTGGTGTTTACTCATCAGATTTCCGCCCCTAGTGAGGTTGACCCTTAAACACAGTACGTGTTATTACATATTTTGAGCTACCACAAAACACAGACTTCACATGCCTTGGCTGATACCGTCACCACACCCCACAAACCAACACATGCAGGAAAAGAAAATAACCAAAAGGCAACACCACACAATCAGTACACACGTGTACAGGTGCGTTATAAATGACATATCATATAATACATCAACTTACCATAACAGACATCGATCAGTTACACAATGTGTGCATCCACTTGAAGGTACTGGTACACCCACGCCAGATCCTAATGGACTGCCGGGTAAAACAGCTAGAAGCTTACACTACACACAGAGCCCGTGTATTTCCCACCTTGACAGACCACCTCAACATCAAGGAATACGTGCACGGCTCCCTCTGCTCTTACTAACTATACACAACCCTTTGCCCTGCAGGTCCCAAAGCGCCAAAATCGGCAACAGATGCGCTATACAGAACCCACTAATATAGCACAGCACAGCATGTCACTACTTTATAAATGGCTCCCCGCAAACATCACATCTCTTGTGCAGTCCAACAAGGAAGGAGTTTCAGGCCCACAGATTCTGTTTGTGCAAAGAATATTTTAAAATATTTTATGTATTAATTTATGTATCTATGTGTACTTGTATTTATACATATAGTTATACTTGCAAATAGTACTTTTATTTGTATTTGTTTCTATTGATTTTAAGCTTCTAAGTAACGTTTGTAAAAGTTATTTGAACTGAATACAAATAAATAAATAATGATAAATACGTTATTAAAACATTACACTGTCTGCCCTTTTAACGGCTTTTTAGAAATTGTGCAGGTTTTAAATTAACACATTTGGCGTTTTATGCTGCAAGAGCAAAATCGATGTAAGCTAGATGCCTGGAAAGAACAGCGGAAGCTTTACTCAGCCACACAGAACAGACAGAACCCAGGCAGGGAATAGCACACGGACAGGCGCACACCTAATTGTGGTATACTCTCTAGGAAGAGACGCTGCTCCCTTCCTCGTGGTCAAATATCTTCCTTAGGGATCTCCCTCTGTAAGTGATTGGTGGGTCGCTAAATGCCTGCTTGAAATCCAGGGGGGTCAGTATGGATTTCTGCTCTACCGGCTGCATTAAATCCCGCTCTTCGTGTCCCCTGATAGCAGAGGGCCTGTTTCTACATGTCCACGTGCAGATACTCTTAACGATCCGCCCAGGGAGGCCGGGAGCTCGGGCCCTGCAGCGCGAGACATCCCATTAGCAAAGCCCGCTCTCAGGGAACGGGAGATGGTCCAGCATCAATCACACATTTGCTAGCAGGCCGGGCGATGAGGGCCTGGAAATACCTCCTTTATGTCCATTCTCCCGGCATCAGCCTCAAGACACCCATTCCTTTTAATGTATCACTTTCCATCGTGCCCAGACAGGGCAGAGATTGTTATGTTTCTATACTGCGCCATTCACCGCCATAGGGATCAAACCGCGCAGAGGCTATTCGGAGAGTAATGCTCCGTGTGTCCCGGCAAGGGCTATTCAGACATTGGTCGGTGAGAGAATACAAAATGACAACAGAGAGAGGAAGGGTAGAAAGAGTGAAAGGTTGATTCTATGACAAGACAGGAGGCTCATATTATGCATTACAATCTTTACTCTGAAACCACAGCAGCAAAGAAAATACTTTTACAAACAAAAAGTTTCCACAACAGAACTAGATAGAGTTCAATGTCAATGTATGGGGAACTCCCCAAACCATCATGGAGGACAGGTCATGCCCTGCAGGGGACCAATGAGCAGGGACCCTCCTCTACATATGTCCATTACTCTAACCCCAAACCCTCTTTCTTTGCTGCTGAAATCCACAAGCTAAGTCACTCCTCATAGTTCTTGACTTCGTGTTGAATTTATGGAGTTTAGAGTGTTATTTTCTGTTATTTATGTATATTGAAAGTGATTTATTGCACTGTACCAGTGAAAGAGTGTTGTATTTTCTTGTGCTATGAGTAATTGGCTGAGTGCAGTGAGCGGCGTTTTCGCCGTGTTCAGTGTAATCACAGTCACCTGCCTCATAAATCTCAGGCGGTGACACGTGGGATTCTTTCCCTTCAGGGGAGGTTT
This sequence comes from Ambystoma mexicanum, assembly GCF_040938575.1. Classification (NCBI taxonomy): domain Eukaryota; kingdom Metazoa; phylum Chordata; class Amphibia; order Caudata; family Ambystomatidae; genus Ambystoma; species Ambystoma mexicanum. The sequence goes on along the minus strand of NW_027182496.1, from coordinate 963,451 downwards.
GTTTATTTTAGCGCGGCTGCCTCCAGTCTCCGGAGCCAGCGCGCTCTGCCCACGTGTGTTTTAACATTCTTTCTCCTCAGGGGAAGTGTGGGTTCTCTCACATAGCTCACTGCACTAGGATCCAGCTTGGGGTAATAACATGGCCTGTTACACAGGTTCGTATCCTACCTTCGGTGTTTAACTTGTGTGTAATAATAACATGGCAAGTCCAGTGCGCATTGCCCATATGTTTGTCACGGTGGCAATACAGCTCCATGTAGTTTCATTTCTCTTCACACGCGTCGCGTGTGTGTGTGTGTGTGTGTGGTTTTCTTTTATACGCTGCTCGCGTTTGAAACCAAATGCACACAGGTCAGGTATGTTCTTGGGACCCGGCTGGGAGGCAGTTTGCTAGGCCCTCATTTCGTTGGTGTAGCTCGTTAATGAGCATTTCTATTATATTCCTTAGTATATATATATATGAAGGCTTCTGTTTCAGCACACAAGCGACATAGCGGTTTACCATACTGAGGGAGCTGGGTTCGCTGCCCGCCATTGCAAGTGTACACATATGGATGTGTATTTATATGTATATGTAGTTACATGTGTTTATATATATATATATATATGTATGTATATATATATATATATATATTTAAAAGTGGATATTTTATGTCATGTTTTAATTTGATATGTTCAGCTTATATTTACACCAGTTCGCCTACGGAAGAGCCTCATATGCTGCCATTCTGCTGGTTTTATTTATTTATTTATTTAAGTGCGGCTCACGGCATGGGTGATTTGCCTTCACTGTAGGTGCCATACCCTGTTTCGGTTTCAGGTTCTGCCCGAGTTCTATTGCGAGGTTAACCCCTCGTCTGCTGCTGATTTCCACACCCTGCTGGGGTGAGCAGTTTCAGGTACATTGGCTCAGTGTATTCCTCCCTTAAACTTGGCAGTTTTGTTTAGGGCGGCTGGTGGCAGATGTCTTTTTCTCCCAGGTTAAGTATCGTCACCTGCTCGGGGGCGGGTCTTGCCTGTGTTTTTTGCTGCGAGGTGGCCCCTCATATACGCCTGGTTCCACACCCTGCTAGGGTGAGCAGTTTGCGGTACACTTCTCAGTGTTTCCTCCCTTAAAGTTGGCAACTTTGATTATTACAGTAACTGGTATGTGCCATACCCTGCTCGAGTTCAGGTTTTGCCTGAGTTCTAATGTGAGGTTACCCCTCGTGTACTGCTGGTTATCACGCCCTGCTCGGGCGAGCAGTTGGAGGTGCACTTGTTCAGTGTTTTTCCTCCCTTAAGGTTGGCAACTTTGCTTAAGTGCTGCATATGGCGGATGTCATTGTTTTTTCTGTAAACATACCATAACCTGCTCGGTTTCAGGTTTTGCCTGAGTTTTACGGCGAGGTGCCCCCTCGTGTACTGCTCGTTGCCACACCCTGCTAGGGTGAGCAGTTGAGATGCACTAACTCAGTGTACTTTGATAAACAATATGTTTAAGTGATGACTGGAACACATTGGCATCTTCAGAAAGGTCTGTAGCCTGCATAGCTCAGTAGGTATCAGCTTCTATAAAGGACGGGGGTCCGGACCCCTGTGAGGGCGTAACCCCTCTTCTTTGGATATCTTATATATATATTTTATATATTTTATATTATTTATTGAGTACTTTAAAGAAAAGAGTGTATAAAGGTTGTTGTACACAGACCCATAATGGGGGGTCTTACCTTCCTCTCTAGCCATCACTCTGGTGTTAACCTTCGTCTTTTAGTTAAAATTCTGTCGCCCTTTACCTTAGTTAGTTGCAGGACAACTCAGTCCTTTCCTTAGGTTTGCTTTCCCCGATATCAATTGCTCCACCCAATACCGGGGCTGGTTAAGCTGCAGTATTTTTCTCCCAACATAAGGATGAAAAGATGATGCGATTTGCCTCTATTGAGGTCTGCAGGGCTCGAGGCTCTCTTTAGTGGGGACGTGTTTCCCTTACTATGTGTCCCATGGACATTCATTATTCTATTGGACTATTGGTGGAGACAGGGTCAGCTCGAGGGTAACTGTTCAGTTTGTTGCATGGCAACTTGAGCAACCATGTTCTACTTGGAGGAAGTGTTTGGAAACACTTGATGGTTTTGGATAGCCGAATGGCCAAATAATAACTTTATGGCACCTGCCCATGTTTCCTCCCAAAGCTTGGCCTATGGTTCAGCTAACCGTCTAACAGTGTGTTGCAATTTCTCCTCTGCTCGAGGAGTTTAAGCAGGTTTCTGTACCCTCTAGAGCGTTGCTTGACCTCTTTGGTGTGTGTATATATATATATATATATTTATATATATATATAATTTTCTACAGTGCAGCGAATAGAGTGCTGTTTTTCATATTAGTGCTGACCCTACTGATACAGATTCCTAATTTTGGAAAGGTTTGAATAAGTCTTTATCCTGCTGAGATCGATAAGTGAACACCTCTCTCCACACTGTTCATAGTAGTGATAAGCACCACTCGTATACCTGTGGGTTCGTAGTACTATATATGTACTGTTTTGCTATGGACAATGTGTTTAATTTTTTTCCTTCACCTGATTCCCTTAGTGGCCAGTCACCCTCACACGAATACAGCAACTCAGACCTCAGGGTTTGTGGGGACAGTGTCCCTGATTTTCTTTCACAGCCCTACATTTGCGGGGCATTAATAATTATACAGGAGTCTTTTTCCCCCTCATTCCCCTTCTCGCCATCCCTCGGGGAGATTGCATCATGATATACACCTCTTGTTGCTCCCGATGGTTTCTGTTTCCTTTTTACAGGAGTTCTGGCTCGTGACCTGTGCAAACTCGCACTGTGCATTTCCCTCTCGCCAGTTCTTTTCCTTTGCGCAAATTCCTGGTATTTCAATAAGTTAAGCGGAGCCTGTCCACGGTCAGGGGATTGGTTAGAGGGGTTAGAATGTATTTATTTCTCTTAAGGATGTAAAGTGGGGCCTTAATGGTCCTCAGGATAGCCTTCTTCTAGGTTGCAAGGTTTTCCCTTGGATAAGTGAGTGGAGGGTTCTCCTCATTTGTGAAGGCTTAATATCCCTTGGTGGGATAGAGGGGTCTGGGAGTGATACTAATCTCCCATCCAAGTTATTAAGACCCTCTATCACTATGCGTTCCAGCGTCTCTACATTAACTATCAGAAGTTGTCTGCCATTCTCAAAGGACTGGGATATGTATGTTTACTTAGTGACTTGGTTCTCCTAGTCACCTGCTTTTTTCACAAGAGTTTGTTTTTGCAATTAGGTGCCAGCTCAGGGTGCTGTGAGCTTCATGGATCTTCAAAATTGGCTGATATAGAGGTTAGACTTCTTCTGGTGGGCAACTTCAGTTTAACTGTTTAGTGCTCAGAGCTTTACAGTTTAGAGTCTGGCTAAGACTTTGGCATTTAGGTGTCCTCCTTTGGTTAGTTTTTGATCCTATGGGGATTTTTTCACCTAGGGAGGGAGAACAAGGTTCAAGCACCGGGTATATCTACAAGGGGGTTTAGATATCACTATAATGGTGGTGATTGGATGTAAGATAAATTTTTTCTCCTTGCCAAGTTTGGCCTCTTAAGGATCAGGTTTGTAAATATCTGCCTTTTGTCATGGTAGCTAGGTCCTCCTTCAAGAGTTCGGGAGGTCGGCAGGTCTCTGTGTTGGCGTTTTGACAGCTTTAGCTTCCCAGGTGGGCCCCTCTCTTCCATTCTGCTCCAGGATTCATCCCTCCTTAGTATACACATATGTCTGAAGACAATTGTGGGTTAAGTCTATTGCTTTTCAGCTCCGCTCAGGATGGGTTGACCTATTACAAGTTAACAAAATGTCTTTTTACTCTCATTTTACCTTTTGAAGATTTGTCTTTCCCACTTGGTTCCCCAGTGTAGTGATGTGACATGCCCTGTTTCCAATGCGATATCTTCCTTTAATGCATGGGATGGATCCTACAAGTCTTTCACCCCTATGGGGTACTTTTCTTTATCTCTAGAAGTGTTAGGTGCTTATTATTTTTTCTTCTGTACACTATCCAGGTTCCCAAAGATGGTATGAATTTAAGTGTTTTAAATGTTTGACTGGACAAAGGAGGCATTTATTTCAGATGAGTTTTGTCCTAACCTATTAGTATAGGAGAACTTTGTTCAATGTTTTTCCCCTCTTTTAACCAGTTGGTTTTGGTGCCCTGTAAGGAACGCTGGAATTGGCACTTTTCTTGTTTTCTTGCAGGATTTGACTGCCTTATAAGACAGTTTTTCGGGCAGCCTAGTCTTAGGCAATACTCTTGCGGTCAGCTGATTAATTTAATAAAGGCTTTTAAAATGTTTCCTTTCCTATTATTTATTTTATTTATTATTGGCTCTATTGTATGGATCATGTTGTACTAATGAGATGCAAGGGCTTTGAACTTGCATAATATGAGCCTCCTGTCTTGTCATAGAATAACTAATCCCCCACACTAACGTGAGATGGGGGTTTAGATTCTATTAAAGACAAGGAGGCGATTATTATCCCACCCTCCCACCCTGTATATGATATGATATATGTCAATTGTGATACGCATGTACACAGGTGGTTCAAGTAAGAACATTCTTTGGTTTGTTGTTCTTCCCAACCACCCACCCGTCTTGCTTGTTCTTACAGCTACGAGTTGAGGTTCTGACCAGGAGTGTGGCTCGCAGTTACAACTTGTGGAGTGCGTGATTAAGTCCTCTCCAGAAGAACTTCGGCATAGATTCAGGCTGCGGGAAGGTGGAGATCTCCAGTTTCGATGGATCCTTTCTCCGCGCTACGCAGTTCAACCGTTTCATTGGACTTCTGGTGCAAGACAGCTGCAGAAAGAGGGGTTGGGGTTAGAGTAATGGACATATGTAGAGGAGGGTCCGTGCTCATTGGTCCCCTGCAGGGCATGACCTGTCCGCCATGATGGTTTGGGGAGTTCCCCATACATTGACATTGAACTCTATCTAGTTCTGTTGTGGAAACTTTTTGTTTGTAAAAGTATTTTCTTTGCTGCTGTGGTTTCAGAGTAAAGATTGTAATGCATAATAATCGCCTCCTTGTCTTTAATAGAATCTAAACCCCCATCTCACGTTAGTGTGGGGGATTAGTTATTGCACTTTAAAGATTATGGAGGAGCAGGTTTGGAGTTTATCGCAACTTTGATTCCCCAGCTATTTAAGACCACCACTCCCATGAGACCTGTCCAGCATAGTCATTTGTGAGGGGTTATGGGGGTCAAAGTACAAAACATCTGGACAGCTGCAGTTTGCAGACCCTTGCTGTAGAGGTTTAAAATATTCAACGCATATCAGGAAAGGTCATATTCTCAAAGCTTGTGGGAATAAGCGTATGCTTGCATGGCCTGTCTATAGTACTTACTAGGACTGAAATCAGATTGCAAGCACCTTTGAAGCATGTTATGGGGACATTAATCCAAAAAAAGGAGAAGCTGGGTGCTACTCAACAGGATACTGAACATAACAAGCATTGGCAATACCAACAGTTTGGGCTTTTGTGGGCCTCTAATAGCATTGCCTGCCAAATGCCTGATACTTTATTTATACACAAGGTCAATCAATGGGTGGGCAAATAACCAAACTACAAGCTTTCTGTCATCTCCAACATACGGTACTCACGCTATTCGAAGAGATGCAACAAAATGCACCAAAACGGAAGCACCCGCAACTTCAGGAAATCAGTTCTGGGCTCTGCATCGCTGCAAGATAAGCTAGCAACGAAAAGAGCGTTTGCCGCTGCGCCTGCAAGAAAGACGTAGGTTTCAGCTCTGCGCTACTTAAAGGAAAAAAAAAGATCCCCAAACCTGATTGTCCTAATTCTGGTCAATCACAGATGGATGAAATCCTGATTCCACCTCAATGGGATTCAAACATGTGGCCGATAGATTGCATTCTGTGCTCAGTCAGCAGCATTCGCTCAAATCAGCCATCAATCCTAGCTTGCAAGGCTGACATGTTGCCCTTGCTTCTAATCTGCCACTGTGCCTCACTTCCTCTGCCTCTACTCTAGCACTTCAGCCATCATCATTACATCATAAGCGCAGCTGGACGTACTGCCTACCTGCACTTAAATGTCCCCAATGTTGATTGTCCTTAATCTAGGTATGTCCACTAATCGGAGTACAGCCTTGGAGCAGCAGCGAAGGTGGAGAGATAGTTTGGGGCATTCCTGTCCTGGTGTTAAGTGGGTTGGACATGAGCCTAAAATGCTGGAAAGCCTCCAGATTGGCCAGCGATGCCTCCCGACTGAGATCATGAGTGTTCTCCTGCCAAGGAGAACAAGATGCATGTAGCACCTGCTTTAAGAGTTTCCCTTCCAGGGAAGTGCTACAACAGAGACCACTGCTGCACAAGCAATCAACAAGATTGGGGGCGGGGAGGGGGGGTAGTGCAGGTAACTGGCATAAAGCCTAGCTTCATCACAGCATGGCCAAGTTGACCCGGAAATACTTCACACTTACTGGCCTTCTGTTCTACTGTCCCGTGGAGGGTATTGGAGGAGAGTTGAAGTCTCCTGTGTCTGAAGGGGAAGACACATCAAGAGTTCAACCTGATCTCTTTGTCGGGTTCCCAGAGTCACCTGGGGGGGACACACCTTGCTCACCTGGGGACGAGGGGAAGATGAACATTTAAGCTTTATGTTTCAATGAAGGAGCTGGCTAATCAATGATACACAAAATCAAGCGTAACTTACAAACATATCACAGCGGCTGCCCTGCCCTACCTGCATTATTCACCAGCCACACCTTGCATCTCTGTTATGTGGTCTTTGACCTTTAAAACAGGTGAAAATGCCCCCCGGCCGAAAGACCCGCTTGCTGAGAAAAAAGAAGCCACCAAGCAAGGTCAAAATTGCCATAAACCAACATAAATACTTGCTTACCATTTCTCAAGCACGTGGAATGTTTAAATGACAGTTCCCAAGCAGTAGGAAGGCACTTCTACAAGCAGTTAATTTATTCTGGAAGCATTGACATTTATTTTACCATTGAAAAACAATTTTTCAAATCAGGCCCATAATGTTTACTAACAGATAGCATTGCCAAACAGTTTGGTTTTTGGGTGTCTTTATGACTTGACTGAAAAGCTGCATAACGCATAGATTTTTTTAGGCTGACATCATTTTGCATTCATATACTTGTATTCTTCCGTTCCAAATAGGGACAACAAAGTTACTGTCATACTATTTTTGGTTCACATAAGTATTTAGATATTTGTCATTTCAGTTTACAATGTGATTTGAGTACAAAATCCCGCAAACACACAAAAAGGACAATGTTCAAAATCTGTGAGCACTGTCCTCTGGGTGTTCGTGGGATTTTGCTTGCACTTTGGATTTCTAGCTCCCCTCTGCCGGCATGCGCCACGTTGCAAACACATAGAGGACTTTGCTCGTACTTCTGTTTTCTAGCTCCCTGTAGTCAGCAACGCAGTACATGCCGGCTGCGGGGAGCTAGAAATCCTGAATGTGAGCAAAATCCTGTGAACACACAGAGGATAGTGCTCACGTCCCAGAGGATCTAAAGACCCTGAAACCCTCTCCAACATAAGCAATGTGGGGTTTCATGTCTTACTGTAAGTTTCGTATTTGAACACTTTACAGTTGGTTTAAAAGCAGCGGGGAAGGAAAACAATTGAAAGGGAATGCATCGTAGGACAAAAGAAGAGGTGGGCTGAGTCGGACAATTTATGTGTGAAGCCGAGAACAACCAGTTGGATTGCGGGAACATGCAGGGCAAGCATTTGCATGACCCTTCTCAGCTAACAGAGGCAATCATTGATCCAGTAAGGGATCAAGCACTACATGACATGTATTACAACATTGTCGAGTTTGTGTTGCAAGACATTGATGCATATTAAAACTGATTTAAAAAGGACGAGCAACATCCCAAGCTATATTTAAAAAAACAAGGAAATGAAATGCAGAAAGGACAGAAATAATTACTGCAGTTGAAAGTATTGTTAATTACTTTAGCTATTTAAAAAAAGATTATACTCACAAGATTCAATGTACCATTTTATTTGGAAGATGCGTGGTATCTTTCCTATTCAAAGATGGCCGCTAGTTTCGGTTTGTTTCTAGAGAGCTTCCTTAGAGACAGTGATCCAAGATAGCTGCCTCCATGGAAGAGCTCAAAGAGCTCAAAGAGTTCCGAGGTGAGCAGGAATGGGTGGGATTAGCCATAGGGATTAGTATTGCTAGGGACAGGGAATGGGAGAGATTCAATAACCTAACAACTGTGTATCCCTCCTCAAATGTCATCTCCATTGGAAAAGCATTACAGACACTCTATCAAAGTCCATATTTGAAACTCTTATGTTAAAGCTATTATTTTAATGAAAATAGTTTCGGCTTAAAGGTATCACTTTCAGTGCCACTCAATAGCCCAAACTGAATATGAGACTTGAATTACTAAGGCATTCTTTTTAGGACCTCATGATAAAGAATGATGAGCACAGAGGATAACTAAGCAGTGAAAATCAGGTATGAGAAGAAGAAATTATGCCCTAAAATAGACACCAATGACATCATCCATTAAAGGACATCCTCATTTGGACTGCTCACTCCTTACTCCTCCTCTTTGCTCCTCAATTGTCCTTTATGCTCCTCTTTCCTCCTCCATGACTCATCGGCCCTCCCCAGTGTTGAATTTCAGCCAGATTGTCCAGGATCTGGCAACAAAATGTCTCAGCTGATCTGGGAAAAACCCAAGCCATGTCCAAGTGAACACTGCAGCTGGTACATTCAGATCTGTTCTAAACGGTGCCTAAGCTGGGACTCAAACCATGCAGAAGCCAGAGCTGGATGCCAGGACACATACTCGGGCCTTTAGGACTATGGCTAAGACATTTACTTGCAAGAACACTTGAAAGTCATTCAATGTCTGCAACAGCAGTTTTGTCTTTTTGTGGTGTCAGAAAGCTCACAAAGGATGCACAAAACAATGTAAACATGAAGACTTGTTCTATGTTTTATTGATACAGAAATTAAAAAAGTGTTGTAGAAGCAAATGGGTAAAATTAAACCAAAAATCTACTCTTTCAATATATGTTGATAACACGTAATCGCCTAGTGGCATTGTGGACTTCCCAGGTGGTTCCCAAATAAAATCCTTCCTTCTGACCTCACTCCACAAAAGTGAAAAAGTATCTATGTTAGATTGTCATACCTTGGACCAGCTGATGGTATAGCAGTAGAGTCCTTGTCGGTGTGAGGAGAACAAGGGTTGCCACCTTTGTACCCTCTTTTCTCAAGCCTCAGTGGCCTCAACGAGGCCCAGACTATTCTCTGAATGTCCTCCTTGCTGGGATTAATTCCTCCTTCCGTCTCCCCAGCCTGTATTGGGCCAACCCAGCCTCCTCGAACCTTCCGGTCATTTCTGGCTGGGAGTTTGACCACTTCTTCTTGGTTAATGTTCCTCCTTTTTCTTCCATCTCTTCTCCTGTTGCTATCATGTCTTCTTATGTTGTCACCACCCCCTCCTGCTACTTTCACATCCTCTACTGACATTACCACCTATCACACTGGTGCTGATCTCTGCTCCTCTGTATTGACCAACTCATCCTGTTACCACCTCCTCCCCTGTTGTTACTATTCCCTCGTCTATTACTGACACCTCCTCTGTTGTTGCTACTACCCCTTTTCTACTGCTGCTACTTCTGTCTCTGTTGTTACCACCAAATCCTCTGTTATTAAAACCTCCTTCTCCAACAGTTCCTTATCACCTCTATTAGTGCTCTTCAGTGCTCTGCATCCATCTGCCACAACCTGCTCCAACAACTGTGGCTTGCTGGATGAAGGAGTCGCACAAAAGAGTGGTGTGGTATTAACACTTCTTTATTAAAACATAAGCAAAAAGGCCTAACTCTCCCTATTCTACCTAAGGAAAATCTTCGTCATGGTGGTTGTCCAAATGAAAATGTCCTGTCCTCTGTTCAAAACTAACTAACTCTAGCCCTACCACTATATACACAAACAACATGAGGAACACCAGAAGAATGTCTCCCTTCTCCTGGTTCACTAGTATTTACCTTAGTGATTGTGTTAAAAGTCTTAACTAATAGTGTGTGCCTCCCTTCACCTGATCCACTGATTAAAGTTCTTGACAATTAAAGTTCTTTGCCAATCTTCTGCTCTGCCTTCTGAATCAACAAAACGTTACCAAGAGACCAGGAGAATGGTTCCCCTCGCCTGGTTCATTTGGCTCTCTGATGACAAGACTTTGTAACAGTTCTTATTAAGCCATGTACTTCTCTCAAGGCTTCTACTTTGGTTTCTGGATTAACACGAATATATTAAGAAACCAGGAGAATGACTCCCTTTTCCTTGTTCACTTAGCTGTCTGAGGCTTATATCTCATAACAGTTCCTGTCAAACCTTGAACTTCTTTACAGGCTTCTGTTCTGGCTTCTGAATTAACAAATGATCTGATAAAACCAGGAGAATGCCTCCCGTCTCCTGGTTCACTTGCATGTCTGATAACAGTTCTTATTAAGCATTGAACATCTCTCCATGCTTCTGTAAGGAAGGCATGGTATCAAACAGTGAAGACAGACACAAGGGATCACAGTTCAAGGGTGCTTATTGAACTTCAATTGGTTGGTAAAACTCCTATCTAAACCTAAATCTAAGGATGGGAGCAAGCTACGACCATCAAATAATAATAACGCAGTCCTAGTGGAGTCTGTCAAAATAAAAGGGGCTATTCTAATAAACCTATTGCCAATCCTTACTTCTAAATACAAAATAGTGTGGTATAAAAATGTATGCAAAAGAAAAGTGTTCAGGAAACTGTATGTCAGGCTAGTTGGGCAGTTAGCGTCCCTTCCCAACGTTTTCAGCACGGGGCAAGGCGGCTTGTGTGGGCTTCGCACACTGTAGCTTCTTGGCCATGAGGTAACAGTTCAACACATAGGCATCAGTGCCTTCCGCCAAAGTATCTCTCGCAATGACAATCTCTTATTGCAGAGGGCCTGATGCAGCAAACAAAACACAAAAGTTCCTTTGTCAGGGTTACACTTTCACAAGTTCAAGACTGGCTTCCCTCCTTCGGGCTCGGACCACGGGTCCCCTCATCCAGGCTCAGACCCCTTTTTCTACAATGTTCACAATTTGGTCTCCCTCGTTCAGGCTCAGATGCCTTGTTTCACAATATTCACAACTTGTTCTCCCTCCTTCGGGCTCGGACCATGGATCCCCCTCCTTTGGGCTCCGATCCCCTTTTGATACCAGAATCAAAGTCTTTCAAATGTGCAATGGGTTTTACTTAAACCGCAGCAGGACCACTTCAATTTACTTCACACAATTAACACTTCACATCGATCCTCTGCTTTTGTTTCCTTTTGTCAAGATATCGTACAGAGACCTTCGATTCAACACATTCACAGTGCCGGATCACTCTATCAACTGTATCGTATGTTTTCTTCTAATGTGCAAATATTCAACCGCAATTTAGCTTCCCTCGCATCTTTCATCACACGTTTTTAACAATGTTCCTTCCAGCACTCACTTTACAATGTTGCTGCTTGCAACCTTGACTTCAACACAGACCGGTCTGGCATTGGTCTCCCCAACTCACCAGCAGTGTTGTTCTTGGTTGCTTCTTTGTTCTTGGAGCCAAGGACGATACTACAGCATCTGATGCTCCTCCCTGTCTTGGTCAGTTAAGCGGGAGGACCCTCGATATCTCTGACACACAATGCAGGATTCTTTAGCCTTGTTTCCTGGTCTTACGTTTTCTGCCTTGAAGGTTTCTTGAAAGTAATGGCTTCCTGCCTAAAAGTTCAAGAGTGTTGCACCTCTCACAAACCTCTTGTGCCTGGCCCTCTTTCTCCCCTCATTCAACTGCCAACTTGAAACTGCTGTACCTTTGCATGTTTTGCCTCGCTCAGAGTGTGCTCTTGTGCTACACCTTTTATCCCTCTGGGGAAGTGTAATAGAAGTCAGGTTTGAGTGACCATAATATTGGGACATGTTATGTACATGGCTAGGGGGTGAATCTGTTTTCTCCCAGAGCAGGCTGTCCATGTAAAAGTGTTTGCACAGGAAATAGGTGCAGGGGTCGAGTTTTTAAATATCCCAAGGGGTAGGATGGGATGAAGGTATTACAGGGAAGAGAGGGATACAGTGTCTCACCATCCGGCATCCCACTCCCAATCCCCAAGGACCCCTCACCCAGGTTATCCTCCTGCACTGGTCCATCCCCAGGGTCTGGATCCAAAGGTGATGGCTGTGTCCTGGCCACCTGAGAGAGAGGTCCGCAGGAATTAGCAGGTTAGACACATTCTGGTTTCTCACACTTCTCTCAGGTTTAGTTTAAATGTTCCACAACCTTCTAGTGTCTGTGCTTCAAGGACATTTTGCCAAACTTTGTAATAGGTATTGGGACAAGGGAGTTCACTCCTGAGGCTTATTTTACTTTGGCTACTGTCACAAGTTGTACTGAGATGAGGGGGATCATTCTTGAGGTTTATTTCACATTGCTTAATGTCACAGTGAGTACTGAGGTGAGGGAGAACACTCCAAAGGACTTCACTTTTGTTGACTTTGCCACAGTCAAGGAGACAAGGGAGATCACTCCTGATGCTTTGGTTAGCTTCACAACAATTACTGAGAAGAGGGAGATCCCTCTTGATGTTTTTATCAGCTTCACACCAATTAATGAAACAAGGGAGACTCCTCTTGATGCTTTGATCTGCTTCACACCAATTACTGAAACAAGGAAGACTCCTCTTGATGCTTTGATCTGCTTCACAACAATTACTGAGACTAGGAAGATCCCTCATGATGCTTTTGTTATCCTCTCTCAATTGTCTATCGGGTCTACTGTGGTTCCCGTAACCTCTTTCTTACTAGGATCATGTTGCTGGTTCTTCCTGGGACGTTGGGGCCGCTTTTATGCATTCTTCGTTCATCTTCACTCTTTCCTCACTTCCCTCTACCCCGCTTCGGTTCTGCAAGGTCTCTGGTTCAGCTGTATCGCGTTGTTAAGGGACCCACCGGTCCACCTTGCTGAGGTCACACCACCATTAACCAAATCCTCACTTCAGCATTGGTCAGGCCTCCTTCTGGCTCCTGAGGCTTCCTCTGACCTTCCAGCCACATCCTCTCGATCGAGGACCCGGAACTCCGTTCGGCATCATAGTTTCCGGGTTTGATTTTTCCCAGGCAGGTGAGTCTTCATGCTGCCTTCTCTCTGGTTTCCCTGGTTGACTCTTAGGCAGTTCTTTGTCTGTTTTCATAGTCGATAGCTGGGTCTTCCCCAGTGCAATGTCATAGTCCCTTGTCTGTATCGATGATGCACTATTCAGACCTCCTACGGGGCCACCTCTTCTCCGCACTTTGGATATCACATGGGAGAGCAGTTTGTATAACTCCCATAATCTTCTTCTTCAAAGTATTTCCATAAGACAATTAATTAGATTTTCTATGAAGAAAACAAAGAGTGTCACAATAAAATACAGTGGTACTCTCAGAGGCTTTTCTTATGGATTTTAGGGATTTTGGGGACTCAAAGGTAAGAGTGTGACAGAGTTCCACCATGGAACGGGAGTCACCATCATCATGAGGGAAGTATCTCCCTGTGAGTTCCTCCCCTTTTTACCACCCCCAAGGGGAATATCGGGTAGCAGTCTCATCTCCCTAGCCCCACAGGGAAGAGCCCCCCCATCAGGTGATGTGGTGTGATCCCAAAGCTTATCACACAACCCACACTGACTGCCTGGGAAGTGGCATTTATATAGTGTTCTCCCTCCTCATCCTTGGGTGGGCTTTGGGTGAGTGTCTGCACCTCTGGTGTGTGACTGGGACAGGGCTGTGAATGGTTGTTCTTCATGAGTACACATGGGGAGGGGAGGTTTAGGGGGATTGGACCAAGCCTAAAACTTGCCTGTCCGCCATCATAGAGATTATACTGATTGTTGACTGTGCTGAGTCTGGGTAACCTGTGTCCCCATAGTGTAAATTAAATGTTAGGGAAACATTGGGCAAGGTGTTTAAACTCTTGATTTGGGAATAAATGGTGTAGTAAAATTGCTACATTGCATGCTTGATAGGAACACTCTCTGCTGGGATACAATGCTTCAGTAACTTTGTTTCCCCTGTGATATAATCCCTAGTCAGAAAGCTGTAATTTGTGCAAGATTCTATACTTGTTCAGCATGTGTTCATTTACCCTCGCTACTGATGCTGGTTAAATGAAACTGACTCCAGTTAAAATTGTATGTTGTTTTTTCAGCATTCTAAATGTCATCAAAGCATCCCTTACACATGGGAACTTCCCAGATGCACTAAAAATTTGAAAGATACTTCCCTGCTGAAAAACACCCATACTAGACTCTGATGACCTGGCCCTCTATCGCCCTATCATACATCTACCATTTCTCAGCAAAGTAGTTCAGAAGACCATCGCCAAAAGCATCACTTAGTGCAATCTTGTACAGGACAGCCTTTCCAGTTTCTGACCACGTGGCAGCACAGTTTCTAAAACCATCCAAGATATCGATTATGTTCTACACATTCTGCAACAAGGGGACCCCTGCTTTCTTATCTTCCTTGATTGCGCTGCTATCCCGAATACCATTGTTCATGAAGCCCTCCTCAACATTCCTGGCACAGCCATGGGCTTTCATGGAGCAATCCTGCATTGGTTTGCCTTGTAACTCTCCAATAAAGACCAAGTTGCTGAAATGGGCCCAAACAGATCCCAGCAACATCCTGTCCCCTGTCATCTTTAACCTCTATGGGGAAGTCCTTGCCAACACTATCATCTAGATACACAAATATGCAAATGACACACACCTTACCTAAAAATCAATTGCATCAATTACATCCATTGATTCAAGTAATGTCTGTCCCTTGTCCTAGGCTGGATGTCAGTCGCCTACCTGAAGCTCAACCTGACAAAGACTGAATTAATTTGCCTAGGAAACCCTAGTAAGCATGCTCAAGTCCATAATAGGCTGACTGACCAGAAGCTTGACAGATTCACACCTCAACTCTCCCCCAGCGCAAAAACTCTCAGTTTTGCTATATGAACCATAACCTCTTATTCAAAGCACTAATCGCCAAGAAGGACCAAGCATCATGGTATCAGCATGCAGCCCTCTGCAAAGTGAAGCCTTTAAACCATGTGCCAAGTTCTAGAACAGTTATCGAAGCCCTGGTCATCTCCCATTTAGGTGGTAGCAACGCTGTACTCACATGTGTCCTAAATGTCACCTTGGCCCCTCTGAGAGTCATCCAGCATGCTACAGCATGCCTCATCACAGATGTACTGGCTATCCGTTCAAGTGCATCTCACGTTCAAGACGGCCTACAAAGCACTCACAACCAAATCCCCACTCTACTTGGCCAAGAAACTCACCATCTCCAAAGGCCAGTGCACCACCAGAAGCCACAACCTCAACAGAATGGAAACAAAGAACTGCAAGAGGAAAAGATCAGGAAACAAGCCTTTTCCTGCTATGCACTTTGTCTCTGGAACACGTTACCAATGTGGATAGAAATGGCCATGTCCATCCTACATTTCTGCGATGACTTAAAGACTTTACTCTTCAAAGAGCATCTTCCAATCAATGATCGCTACACGCAACCCATTCTCCTAGAATTCTTCCCGACCAGTTTCTCCACTCGCTCAGTGATCAGTTCAACAATAAACGGTCCTGTAAAGCGTGGTGTATCGCACTTCCTGGAACATTTTCGTGAGAGGAACTGGTTCCCAGGATACAACAGTGGTTACTTAAGTAGGTCATCGTTGGCTTCGGTATTGTCACTCTCTTCTCCTGCTTCAGGCCTCTCCTGTTGTCTCTGCAAATGACGAGAAATAAAAGAAGCACTAGTGAGTTTATGGCCCTTAGGAAACATGCATCTGTAACTGGATGGGATCACAACAGAATAATTCCTAGTCCCCTCTAGAATTCCCGATCCCCTGCTTCTGCACCCATCCCACTTTATCTGCTAACCCTGCATCCCACTTTGAGTGACCCACTTGTTGGCTTAAGTATACCAGAGAAACTGGGGTTCACACTTCGCGCTCATCGTTCACTCACCAAGGGCCCATCTAACCCTAGCTCAGTAAACAGATGGAGGACTCAGCCAAAGGCAAGTTAGAACAGTTATTTATTACACAAACATACAGGGATCATACAGGACATTGAGAATCTCCCAAAAGCACAACTCCTGAGCCCGAGCCGGGCGATTTTATTTACTTACTGTGTCACAACATGGGGATCAACCCCAAAAACCTACGAGGGTACATGATTGTAAAGTTGGGGTGGTAGTGCCTATACACGGCACCTATAGAGGTTACTCTATTGGCCCTCAGATGTTAGGTGGCTTGCCTGCCCCTTCACCAGAAACTATCTATTACATTGTTGCAGGGTAGCAGGATTACCATTGGCCTTTGCCCTCTGCCATCTACCCCTGGATTTGTGCTGGAGCTGATCTCCCCAGGCCTGGAACCTAGCTCTGTTCTCAGCTCTCAGTCCACCTTCTCATGGTGATGAGAAAGGATCTACGTGAAATGACCGAAATGAAAAGTCTGAAGCCCAAAAGTCAGATTTCTTTTTCTTTTCAATTTCTCTGTGCATATATATATATATAAATATATATATATATATATGTGTGTGTGTGTATGTGTGTGTGTGTGTGTGTGGGGAGACCCCACAACCCCCACCTTACCCCTATACCCCTATACATTTTTATTAACTTTACCCCCACACATGTAGACGTTAGTATTACCACTTTGCCTTTTGAGAGTGCCTTTAGAGTTGCAACGTTGTTAAATAATCCATGGCGCATTTCATGTCTGTGTCACTGGGAACTGCTCATCTTCCAACCGTGGGTGAATGACCATTGTCTTGCCCAACCAAACCACAAGGATGAGGACCATGAAAACGAGCTCCCTGGTCTGCAATTTCTGAGGATTTATGCTAGTATTTTGCAGATGTCTTCTTGTATCCGAGGTCCATGAATGTTCTGTTCATCACTGACCTAGGATGTGAGACCTGGCAGCTGACATTGAGATCGCGCAAGTGCAGGGGAGGGGTGAAGGGGAAAAATGCAGGGGCAAAGGTGAGGGGGCAGTGCAGTACATAGAATAACAGTAAAATAAATAAACACAATAAATAAAAGTGCGGCCATCTGGTGGCAAGCGCAAGGGTAAGTGCAGAAATCAGGAGTCAAGTGCTAGTAGGGGCTGTAGGGATACAGAAACAGTCCTGAGTGCAAGGGTTGCCAGCGGGGCAGTGTAGGTGTGCAACTGGCGGGGAGGGGACCTGGGCCCGAGATCAGAAGGTAGTCAGGTAACCAGTGCAATTACAGATTCAGCCAGGAGATCAGCAGGGGAGAGGAGGAGAGAAAGCAGAAGCAAAGAGGAAGGTCTTGAGGTGCTTCCGGAACTGGAGTGGTTCTCCTCAAGTTTCAGAGAGGCAGGGAGGCTGTTCCAGAGGGAGGCCCCAGCAGAAGAAAAAGATCTACCACCAACTCGCTGCTTGGAGAAGCGACTAACCCAGAGGGAGTTGGAGGCGGATGAGCAAAGAGCTCGAGAAGGAAGATATTTAGGAAGAGAAAGTTGAAGGTATTGAGGTCCCAGGCCTCAGAAAGCCTTATGGACAATGCAGAGGGTTTTGAACTTAATCATTGCAGCCAATGGGAGCCAGTGCAGAGATTTTAGTCCTAAAGAGATACGATCCATGGGCTTGAGGCCAAGGACAAGTCTTGCAGTCCTGTTTTGGATGAGTTGCGGAGAGTAGAGGCAGGCAGATTTAGAAAGAGGTTGTTGCAGTAGTCCAGCCTAGAGAGAACAAGAGCTCTGGAGAAAGTGAGATTCTGGGGGAAGGAGAGGAAGGGAAGAATACCTCTGAGGAGGTGCAGCTGGTAGTGTGACTTCTTAGAGACGTCAAAGATGTGAGGCGACAAGGAAAGTGTGGAGTTGAAGATGACCCCAAGGTTTTTAGCCTCACAGGTGGGAGCAGGAAGAGGGCCAATAGAGGCCGACCAGAGAGTGACAGGAAAGGAGGGAGCAGGTGTGCCAATGAGGAGAATCTCGGTCTTACTGGCATTAAAGCAGAGATCATTGGCGACACACCACTCCTGAATAGCGGACAGACAGTCAGAGATGCGCGAAGAAGAGGTGGCAGAAGGGAGCCTGAAAATGACTTGAGTGTCATCCGCATAGCACTGAAAGTTGGGGCAGAGAGCGGCAATGCTGTGGGCAAAAAGTGCCAGGCATTGGTTGAACAGCCAGGGAGAGAGGTTAGACCCCTGGGGAACACCACAGTTAGAGATAGAGATAGAGGAGAGGAAGGCCTCAAGTTGGATCTGGGAGGTTCGATCAGAGAGGAAGGCGGTCAGCTTAGCCAGGACCTGATCGTTGATACCCAGGTTATTATGGAGACGGTTGAGCAGGATGGCATGGTTGACTGTGTCAAAGGCAGAAGAGGGATCAAGTAAGATGAGGACAAAGGGGGTGTTGGAATCGAGGTTGGAGAGCAGGTCTTCACAGATGTTCAGGAGAGCAGTTTCCATGCTTCTGGCAGCTCTGAAGCCAGACTGATACAACCGACAGATTCAGAGTAAAGATTAAGCTGGGAGATGGCCAAGCTTTCCAGGAGTTTGCCCAGGAAAGGAGTGATGGAGATTGGACAATAGCTAGCAGGGCAGTAAGGGTCGGCAAAGGGTTTCTTAAGGAGAGGGCACACAAGGGAGTGCTTCAGGGGGAGGGGAAGACTCCAGTGGTGAAGGGGTGGTTGCAAAAATCAGCCAGAGCAGGAGCCAGGGTGTCAATGTGGTCCTTAATGTGATGGTTTTGGAGGAACAGGGGTGAACCTGTTTTAACGAGACTTTCATAGATCAGACTTGTCTAGAAACCTCGTCTGAGGAGAACAGGGGAAAGGCAGAGAAGGAGGGAGGAGAGGTGGCCGAGGTAGGGCCAGAGGAAGAGCAGGGAGTAGTGGGAACAGGGGGAGAGGAAGAGAGAGACGACAGGATGTCCTGAGTTTTAGAGATGAAATGAGAAGCCAAGCCAGGGCTGTGCAAAGGGCCTGGGAAGGGACAGAAGAGGTAGAGACTGCAGCAGGATTGGCCAGCTCCTTGGAGATTTTAAAGACTTTGACCGAGTTGTTAGCTGCCACGGAGATGCAGGCTTGGATGTGGGCTCTCTTCTTTGTGCGGATGGAGAGCCAGTATTGCCTTTGGAGCAGGCGGCAGGCCAGTTTGTCAGAGGATGTATTGGAAGCACGCCATTTCCTCTCAGCGACCCTGCACTTGAGTTTAAGGGTGACAAGGCTTGAGTCGTACCAAGAGTTGCACTTGGCTTTGGGCTTCAAGTGGATCCTCATGCCAAGGGCAAGATCATCGAGAGTATCAGATATAGCAGAGTGCAGCATGGAAAGGGCTGTGTCAGGGTGTGAGTCAGCCAAGGGGGGAAGGTGAGTGAGAAAGTGGCAGCGAAAGCCTCAACTGACACACGCTTCATGAGTCGGATAACCGAGAAGCTAGGTGGCAGTGCTGGAGTTGGCTTGGCCTGAGGGGTAGAGAGGGTGAGATGGGAGGAAAGGAGGAAGTGATCACTCCAGGAGAGAGGAGTGCTGAGTCAGCCAAGGGGGGAGGAAGGGTGAGAAAGTGGCAGTGAAAGCAACAACTCAAATGAGAACAAATAATAAAGGCTTTTGCCAGTATTTATATGTACCTGTCCTCTATCTACAGAACTGTGTAAACATGTTCTTCGTGTGGGTATGTGTGTGTCCGTGCAACTTTGTGCATGGGTGAGGGTTTGCTTCATGACTACCGTTGCTATGTCGTGGTGTCACTAATGATGTCAGCACAATGGATGTTCGTTATTCAGTCAATCTGATCAAGTGAGGCATTTGGATCGATGATCAGTGTTGTGGCACTAGTATCCATAAAGAGGTTGACTGGATAAGGTTTGAATGGTTGTCTGAGTGAGTATCTGTTCACATATGTGGATGTCACTGGCCCGCCTGAGGGCTGTCCAAACAGTGAGTTGCATCTTGCATTCTTGGCTCTTCAGGCTGTCTTGTTCATGGGGTGAGGAGGGGCATTCCTGGGACCCTCTCTTCAGTACCCCCTCTGGTCGACTTGTCGACCACACCACCATACTTAGTCACCATTGCTTTTTTCGTAGCCATATCTTCATCACTCCCCCATGTCTGTAGTAATTTGCATAGTCATCGAAACGCCATGTTATGTTAGGTTATGTTACATACATTTCTAAAGCGCACGGTCACCCTAAGGTATCTTGGTGCTAGAGGGCTCGGCAGATGGTCATAACCAGAAACAACCCTACTCCGCCTAGAACAGAAATGTCTTTACGGCTTTTCTAAAGGCCAGGTGATTGGAAAACCTCTTTATGGCCAGCAGGAGCTCATTCCATAGCACAGCTGCTGCTATGGAAAATTCTCCAAGCCGCACACGACGATAGGTAGGCACAAGCAGATCAGTGGATGCAGACCGCAGCTAACAAGTCCGAAGGTAGTGAATAAACTTTGCTTGGAGGAATCCTGCACCCTGAGCGTGCATCACCCGATGTACAATGCACAGTGCTCGGTACCTAATGCAATGGGCTACTGGAAGCCAGTGAAGGACCCGAAGCACTGGAGAAATATGGGCTCCATAGGGTGTGCCTGTTGCCACACGAGCTGCTACGTTTTGTAGAGAGAATTACAATAATCCAGCCGGGATAGTGCCATTGCTGCCACCACAGGCAGATGGAGAGGGGTAGGAATCATGGGAAGCACTTTCCGTAACACTTAAACCAGACGGCTGCTACTTGACTGTCCATGGAAAGCGATGCCGACAGGGGAACACCCAGATTTTTCACCTTCTCCACCTGGACTGGAAGAGGACCAAGAGAGGAGGGCCAGAAAGAGGACACCCAGAGTGAGGGATCAGGGGTACAGCCCACCACCAGCACCTCAGTCTTGTCTCCATTAAATTTAAGCCAGTTGTGCCCCAAGTAATCACCCGCGGCCGCCAGGCAGCTCCGTAGGCACGACAACATTTCACCCTAATGAAGTTCTTAACGGATCAGGATCTGAGTGTCGTCGGCATGGGAATAGCACCTGTCACCGTAGGAGCGGATGATACACACAAGTGCCCAGATATAAATGTTAAATAGAATCGGAGACAGTGAGGAACCCTGTGGCACTCCACAACCAAGGTGACAAGGGGCAGAAAGAAAAGGGGGCATGGAGAGAGTCTGAGTATGATCCACCAGGAACGAGTTAAACCAGGCCAGTACTTGCCCAGATATGCGCATCTGGGCAAGACAGGATAGCAGAATAGGGTGGACGACAGTTGTTAAATGCTTCTGACAGGTCTAACAAAATCAGGGCTCCCACCCCACCTGCGTCCACCAGCCTGGCCATATCATCCTGGACAAAGACCAGAACACTCTCCGTGCCCCTGTCAGGTCTGATGCCGGACTGAGCAGGGTCTAAAATGTGAAAAAATTCAAGAAACGTGGAGAGTAAAGGTGACACCAAAGACCCTAGAAACTTCGAGAGGAAGGGGAGAAGAGAAATAGGATGGAAATTGGATAAAGCAGATGGGTCCAGTGAAAGCTTCTTCAGAAGAGGAATAACCCTAGCAGCTTTGAGCTCTTGTGGAACCAGTCCTGACTGGCAGAAATTATTGATGGCAGCTATAATCTCTGTCAGAATATCCAGGGAGATTGTTTTCATAACAGCCAAAGGGACAGCATCAAAGGGGAGCATAACTTAATCTTTTGGATGGCAGTCAGTATCGTCTCTTCAGAAAACCAGGGAATGGAAAACTATCTCGTTGGACCATCAAGGTCCACGGTTTGAAGAGGATTGTTCTCACTACTAGAAGGAGTATTCATCGCAATGGAGATATTAGCACGAATGGTCACGATCTTTGTGATAAATATTGAGAGAGGGCATCACACCATTCCTGGGTGGGTATAACATTAGGTGTCAGGTTAGCTGATGACGAAAGAGATTTGACTGTTGAAAAAAGAGCCTTAGATTGGCATAATGAAGACTCCATTTTCTTTGTGAGATACAGTGTTTTGGCTGCTTTAATGGCTACCGAGTAGGCTGCTGAGCTGGCCCTATATTGTACTTTAAAAGTAGGATCATAGGCCCAGCGCCATTTGCGCTCTGCCTATCTCAATTCAAGCTGTGCATCTTTCAAAGAATCCGAGAACCAAGGCTGGTATGACAGTGTATGAGGTTGAATGAGACATAGCAGAGCCACTGTATCTGCTGCCTCAAGCAATGCTTGAGAGAGTAGAGCGAGAGGGAGGCAGCTGGAGCCAACTCTCCGCAGCCGCAGGGACTGTCATGTAACTGCAGCCTCCTTCTGGGTTGCAGCATACCCATTTCGCCCAACATTTATTGCCATCAAAGGGATAATTGAATGTTATCATCTCAGTCGGGAACAGTGGGCACTCCTTTATCTTTGCCTTCAGGTTATTTCTTTCTTCTACTATCTTGTCCTTGTTCTCTTCAACATTTATTTCTACCAACACTTTCTTTCCTATTGTTTTCTTAGTTATTTTGCGACATTCTGTAATGCAGATCTTGATTACACACAGTCCTACTGGTACTAGGAACTGTGCTCCTTGTAGTACTTTCAGTCCATCTTCCAACCATGTTGGCATCCAGGAAAATATATATGACAGCCAGCTCTGATCGTTTCCCGTTCCTTTAGCTTCCTCCTCCATTTTGGTGTGCATTTCTGACAATCTTGTTACTGCTTCTGTCAGTGTGCCATTTTCTCTGTCATTTGCTGGTGCGAATGTGGAACAGGAACTCCCGATCTTGGCACAAACTCCTCCTTCCATTGATGCTTGAAGGTCTAGAACATATCTGTTCCGGAGAGCCATCAACATTACTGCTCAGAGCTCTTCTTTTATTGCACTGAAGCAATTTACTGTTGGTTTATGGTCCGTATCAGCTCTCATCTTGTTATCTGCAGCCATTTTGCATTTGTATTTGTCTAACAGCTGGAACCACGGACCTGAAAAACATTTCTGTCATACCGAACAGTCGTCCAGAGATGCTTCTGATGCTGATGAGAAAGAGTTGTCTCTTTTTACTCTACTCAATTCCACTGACCTTTTCTTTCTTTTCATTGGGCCTCATTACAATTTAGGAGGTTCCCATGGCGCTATTGGTGCCATGGCTGCCTCCAAAACCGTGTCCGGGTCTGGGTTCCCTGAATGGGGAATTACTGAGCCATTCCGAGTTTGGAGGGCCCGGTAATTCCCCTTCAGGGAACCCGGGCCCGGTCCTTCCCCATTCCCATTTGAGCCCCCATAGGGCTCAATGGGAATGGGGAGGGAGCTAACAACGGACCAACTCATAACGGGCCCGTTGTTTGCTCCCTGGTTCCCTCGAGGAACACGCTATGGACATCTGGATAAACCAGAGGTCCACAGCGGGTCCCATGAGGGAACCTTGTAATATTGCGGAGTGGGTTTAACGGCGCTGGCACCATTACCAGCGCTGTTAAACCCATTCCGCAATAGTTGTAATGAGGCCCATAGTGTCCATTTCAGTGAAGTTGCATATCTTGATGTCCTTCTGGGATACTACCAGTGCTGGCATGTTGATGTGTACCAATGAACGTACTCCTCCACAGTTAGGTGGCAGTTTCTTGTCCGTCTTAGATCTGCACGCCCGTTAGTGATCCATTAGAACTGACGCCCCAATCTTCATTGCTGGATGTTTTTCTGTGTACCTACACTCCTTGTTTTCTCCAACCTTTACAGCTCCATCATTCTGGAAACACACTGCTGGTTTCTTCAGTGTTATTATGAGCATTGGTCAAGCTTCATTGTCGACCAAGGTCAGTAACTTTGTGCTTGCATTCCCATTATTTTAGGCACTTGTCATTTTCACCTTTTACTGTGTTTACTGGCGCTTTTGCCAGTGTGTGTGCCTTGCTTCCTACCACTCCTTCCTTCCATCCTTCAGCTGTGTCCACTTGGCCATACACAAGCATTTGTGGTTTTTCCCAACATCCCAGTACATCTCCTATTTCCTTGGGTCCTTTCTTAGGACATGGTAATTCTTTCAGCATTATTGTTTTTGTCTCTCCTTTCTGTGGGCCGTCAGTTAAGTATTGTATAACCTTGTCTAGTGGCCAGTAATTGTTCATCATGTCAAGTGTCTTTATATAATTATCTTCATAGGGAAATGTTGCCTTGGACATCCATCTCAAAGTTTCTGTTTTCACTTGTAATCTTCCTCGGGTTGTAACCATGGATAGGTACATAAGACATTGTGCTCTTGCTGCTGGTATTTCAGTTGCCATAAACGTTCTGGAGACACTCATGGCATAGGGGGTTAATGAACAGACATAGCAGCTCCATGCAGTGGTTTCTTTACCTACTTTGGTCATGTGCTTTTACCACATGTTGTTAGATACTCGAGCGGCATCAGTGAGCTAGAGTTCCAACCCCCATGTCTGCATCTGAACTGTGTCTGCATATCTTTAGTGTATTTACAGTGCTTACTTGTCCACCTGACATGGTTTCTCCACCTGCTAGAGTTGGGGTTGTGTTAGTAGAGGATACAGTACCATTCCTAGCAACATAAGATACTCGCCAAAAGATGAGGGCGAGAATACGACATGAGAATAAGATACAAGACACAATAATCATTCTTTTAATAATGCTTTCCATCACTTACTCCCTTTTGGATCCTTGAAATAATGAACAAATAGCAGCCTTTGTGTGGCAAACTACGGCGAGTAACTGGATTTTAGAAATTATTAGTTCTTTGATTTGTTGGTGCTGCCTACATTTGTGATTTGTTGCTCTAAGGGCTGCACCGAGCTCATAAAAGTACTCAAATGAAGGATACAAAACACTGTTGCCAGGCGCTCCAAACATAAAATGTACTTAGCAATATCTATTATCTTCACAGCTTAATTGCATTTCTTTCTCAACTTCTTTAGACTTGCATAAATGCCCTCAACACGTGTTTCCCCACTTTACATTCGTGGTTCATCAGGAGGGAAAGTGAATTTGTACAATCGCTGAAAAGCAAAAGAGTGAACAAGAAAGAAAATTCCAATATTTGCACTTTAGTATTTTAAAAAAATTGTGTCTAATAGACAAGAACTTTTTTTTACATATATGCGAATGCTGCATTTAGAAGTTTGAGTGCATTTGATATCCAAAAATATTTTTATTAAGACAAGATAAGCATCGAAATATAGTGTTTAGAAAAAACATTGAAAACTGAATGATTTGAAAATTGAGTTTGGAAAAATATGAGGTACACAGCTTAATGCCATCATAGGTATGAAGAGGTAAATTAAGGTTGTGCTTACTGTTTTGGTAATTGTTCTCCTCTTGCAATGGAAGTGGTTATATTGTCATATTGCTGTTGAAGTGGATTGGTTCATTCCACTTGAATTAAAGCTCTTAATTTTCTCAAAGTTATTTTCGTATTAAAGGAATGAATCCTATGTGCTTCTTATATTAGTAGACAGTTCCTGCAAATTATATATATTTTTAGTTTATAATTGGAGGCTATCAGCTGAAGATTTGAAAATTACTGCAAGTAAACAGTAGAATGATGAGGTTGGGTTTCAAAGTAAGGCAAGTTAGAGATTCAGTGTACCTGGATTTCTCCTTTTTATTTCCTTCTTGCCAGGATTTAAAACAAAAATAACTTAGAGAAAATTAAGAACTTTAATTAAATTTTCAAATCATTCAGTTTTCAATGTTTTTCCAAACACTATAAGTCTCAATGCCCTTTTGGATCCTTGTGTAGTTGAAGAATATCAGTTGCCTCCCTGATATTGCGCAAATATTAGTGTTATTGTGTCAATATTGTATTAATTCAAGGAACGCAAACAAAATAGTCTGCCATAGCAAGAAGGAATAGCTGTTCCTACGCAGCTTTTATTCTGGGGTCACGTAGTATTGAGACTACAGATGGGTTTCCCATTTCCAGGTGTGGATATACTTGGGCCAAATAAGCTATTAAGACACAGAAATACACATCAGGGTGTCGTCTTCTGGTACCGTTGGATCTCCTAACAAATTGGCCTTGGAAAGTTTGTTTGTTTGTTTTATTCACTTTTTATGCGCACCAGTCCCATGGGAAGCAGGGCGCAGCAATAAGAAAATGCAAAGCTTACATGGTTACAACATAGAATGATATGCAATGTACAATAAAAGTCTCTAGATCACAGATAATTACAAAATATACAATATTCAAGGTATGGTCAATTCAATAGGAATTACAGAAATATACAGTATGGTTTGCCAGGTATGTCACAAATTATTACAGTAGGAGGTAGTTGACACAGGTCAGCTAAAGGTCAGTGGAGGTAAGAAGTTGAATTACATTTTTTCTGAAGCGAAGGTAAGGCAGATTCCCTCTCAGGTCTTGTGGCAGTAAGTTCCAAGTTTTGGCAGCCTTTACAGGGAAGCTATTTCCACCGATCGTGGTGAGTCTGAAGTTAGATATTATTAAACAGTTAGAATTGACGGCTCTGGTCGGTCTGAGGGAAGTTCTCTTGTGAAATTTGTCTATCAAGTATCTGGGGGCGGAGTTATTGAGGGCTTTATGGGTCAGAGATAGCATTTTGAGTTGTATTTTGTTATCAGTGGTCAGCCATTTGTTATAGTGTCTGGCGTAGGAGATGTGGGTTCTATTGTTTATGCTCAATGCTGCTCTCAAGGCATTATTTTTTAATATTTGCAATCTTTGAATTATTGTTTTGTTGGCTCCGGAATATAGTGCATTGCAGTAATCAATTCTGGAGAGTATTAGGGCTCTGGCTAGGATTAAACAACTGTTATTAGAAAGGAAAGGTTTACCGGCTCTTGTCAACTTGCAGGTGTAGGCCGTAGAGGAGGCAAGGAATTGTACCTGTTTATCAAGTGAAAGGGTAGAATCAAGATAGAATCCAAGGGTTTTTACTTCCTTGGACACTTGGATGATATTCCCATCTATATTGAAGGAGAAATCCTGGCCTAGTTTTTTAATATTGGCGTGGGTGCCCAAGATTATCAACTCAGTCTTACCATCATTCAGACAGAGGCCACGAGTGGCCATCCATTCCTGGATGATAAGATATACCTTGTTCACCAATTCTGTGTCCTTCACGTGATCCCCAGAAAGCGGGAGGAGGATCTGTGCATCATCTGCATAGTTAGTGTAGGTGATACCTAGATGGTCCAGATAATCAAACAGGAGCTTGGTGAAGATGTTATATAGAGTTGGGGATACACAAGAGCCCTGGGGACACCACACGAGATAGGGGTGGGATCTGCAGCTGCTGAGGGAGAGAAGACTCTCCGATGAATGTGTGTGGAAAGAAAAATAACAAACACACAGTGTGCCCGCAATCTGCATGTGTAGAAAGTCCTTGCCCTATCTCTCCTGCACTTGAGTGGATAACTATTGGATGTCATCTGCTGGGCTGTGCTGATTCCAAGTTATTGTTTTGCTCTTCTGTTTGTGGATCGTTGGACCTTTCGATATTGGTGCTAAGAGAGGCCGCTGCTTTGTAGGGCTTGATGTCCCCAAGGTGGTTCCAAGTATTCTTGCTGACCAATTTCACTGCTCGCTCAGTGATCAGTTCAACAATAAACGGTCCTGTAAAGCGTGGTGTGTCGCACTTACTGCAAAAATGTTGTAAGAGCAACTGGTCCCCCGGATACAGCGGTGGTTACTCAAGTACGTCCTCATTGGCTTCGGTGTTGTTGCTCTCTTCTTCTGCTTAAGGCCTCTCTCGTTGTCTCTGCAATTGTTGAAAAATAAAAGAAGCACTTGTGAGATTTTGGCCCTTTGGAAACATGCATCTGTTACTGGTTTGGATCACAACAGAATAATCCAAATAACTGGACAACTGAAGAAGATGGCAAGCTGTTGTTTTATTAGGAATTAAGTTTACAACGAACATCAACGGACGGATGCTCATTCTCTCAGGATTTCCACAGAAAATACAATGTTATACTTCTTTCTGCACCAGACCGATGTCATTCTATGTGGCAATAGTGAAAAACCTATCAAAGGTTGGGATTGGTTAAGGGACACATCTAGATACACAATCCTATAGGAGCTAGGTTTGTTATTGGCTGTCCATTATCAGGTGGAAAACGTATACCTACCTCTTCAAACGTGTCATTTAGGAAGGATCAGTTACACAATGTTTCAATGGTTTCCCAAGCTATAAGGTCCTTCATTATACGGACTAATACAATTGGTTTAGCACGCTTGTGCCATGTCTGCAACATTAGGTTCAATTAGCAGGACGTAAGCCAACACCCAGGTGTAAGTAGATAGGACATGGAGCTGCCCTACCTACAAATTAGCTCAGCATCTCTCATCACTCATGCCTTCTGCCATGAAATTCTCTTTGTACTTGGCCTTGCAGAGTATTCTTGTCCTAGGAATGCAACGGGAGTGGGGCACTTGCAATCGTGTCTCGAACTCCAAGTTCAAGCCCTATTTCCAGCATCGACTCACGTGACAAGCAAAAACAATTCTGTTCATTCAGCAAGCTTTTAAATGTTTTAATGATTTAAGCCTTGGCATCCTCTGTGTTCTTTCTTGCACCTTAACATGAGAGAATTCATCCTCCCCACACATGTTCCTCTTCAGCGTAGATAGCTGACATCGACTTCTCAGTTCTTGACTTCAGGCTAGATAGCCTCTCAATGCAGCTCCAACAACCTGTTATTCTACTGTGACAGAGCCTTTCATTT
The DNA here is from genome assembly GCF_040938575.1 of Ambystoma mexicanum. Lineage (NCBI taxonomy): Eukaryota > Metazoa > Chordata > Amphibia > Caudata > Ambystomatidae > Ambystoma > Ambystoma mexicanum. The sequence continues at coordinate 934,719 of NW_027182496.1, read as the reverse complement.
TCTCTCCATGGTTCTTGGGCTTATTTATTTCATGATTCTAATGTCCAGCTTTTGTGCAGTGGCAGCTCCGCCTACAATCTATTTAATACTTGTTGCCAGCCTATACGATGACTTGATCTTGCGTTTCAGCATCTGTAAATTCATTACATTTCTGATTTCTGCAGCATCTTCTTACCGTGTAATATTCCTTTTGTACACTTTTAAGATTCACTTGAGTCTTTACTTCGCCATATTGCTTTATACTCAATAGAAGCCCTATTTGTTCAAGTAGCTCATTGCCAAAGTGTGGCCCATTATCTGACCTTAATTCTTCACACCCCCCCATCTAGGAAATACTTTGTGCACTAGGAACTTCGCTCGGCAGGTGTCACCAGGATGTGTACAAGGACTGGCTTCGATCCAACGAGAAAAGGGACACACCACCACTAATAGATACCTATATCCATTGCATGTCTGAAACATATCGATGCAGTCAATATACACATGTTGATATGGCCCATTTGGACAGGGTATTACTCCTCTGATTGTTCTTAGTGTATGCCCAGCTGTGAACTTCTGACATAGAATGCAATTCACAATGAACTGTGCAACGTGTTCCAATAGATTGGGAACAAACCAGTTTTCTACAATAGTGGCAGAATTACTTTCTTGGGTTATATGCGTGGGGTAATGCGGCTGTTGAAGTGCAACTTTTAGTAATGCCACAGGCATCACTGGCTTTCCAATGCTTTCCTGTCTCCATAGTGCTTCTGTGAGGGATAAAGAACACCCATTATGTCTCCAGAGCTCCTGCTCTTCTTGTAGGGCTCTGTCCTGTACATCTATTAGTTGCATAATGGACAGTTTATTGAACCCCTCTCGTACTAATATGCTTCTAGTTAATACCTCCTTGGCATTTTCAGTTTCAAAACTTGAAATTTCTGAGGAATACATAACCGTTTTGGCTTCTAAGTCGGCGGCTTTGTTTCTGCAAGAGATAAAGTCTGTTAGTTTAGTATGTGCTGCACATTTTACGAACGCTTTGGCTACTGGGAGTTGTAGTGCCTTAATGAGCCTGTCCAATAAAGACGCATGTTGCACTGAAATGTCGTCTGTGCAGAGATAAACCCTCATTTTCCAATCTACGTGTTTCTCAAGCGCAACAATAAGTGCTCTCAATTCTGCTGCCTGTGCTGAAAAATGAGATAGTAGTCTTGCACTCACCACTAACTCAAATTCACTGTTTAATCTGTGTTTTACAACTGCAGATCCTGAATGCCTCTCACCACTAGTTTGGTCAATTTTTGATGAACCATCAATAAAAATGAGCTCCGCTCCCGCTAAAGCATTTTCTTTCACACAGGGTATATCATCATAAAATTCAACATAGTTAGTGCAATCGTGTTCATGTTCACCTTCCTCTATTGGTTCAGCTACAAACATGGCGGGGTTCACTATTTTACATCTGGCTATTTTAATCACTGGATTAGAAATCATCAGTATGCTGAAGCACTTTGTGTTGTCAGTGGACGTTTAGGTTTCTCAAAAATGGCAAATAAGGCATGCTCCACATACAGCATCATTTCACTCTCCATAGAAATACTTGTGGACTTATCAATCGCAAATGCAGCAGCCGCCAAAAGTTTGTTTGCATGGAAAATGTCCTCTCATAACTGGGTCTAATCCCACTGTAACACGCCAAAGATGTATACCCTACTGTTGTTGATTGTGCCAGTACTGCTGTTATTACTGATCCATTGGTGTGTGAAAACAAACGCAATTCTTCACTATAATTAGGATTTCCCAAAACTGGAGCTGTGCAAATTGTTCTTTTTAATGCCTCAAATCCTTCCTTCATTTCTTCAGTCCATTGTATCTTTGTCTTACCAACTTGTGCTTTCTTAAGTGCTTGCAAAACTGGTTTTGTTTGCGTACTGTAGTTGAATACCCATGCCCTGTAATAATTGCATAAACCCAAAAATTGCTGCATTCATCTCACTGTATTTGGCTTTGGTGTTTTCATGATAGCCTCAGCTCTCTCAGGTGTCACTTTCTTTCCTTCATGTGAAATTAAGTGACCTATGTATAACAGTTCTGCCTGGCAATACTGTAATGTCTTCTTATCTACTTTGTATCCCTTGTCCGACAATATAGTCATTAACTGAACAGAGTCCTGCCTAGATCCATCCTCTGTTTCACTACAAATCAATATGCTATCTACAAACTGAATTACCATGCTCTTGAGTTCAACATTGCCCAAATCCATCCGTAGGACCCTATTAAAAATCGACGGGGACTCACAGTACCCCTCAGCCAAACGAGTATGTTTTAGTCTCTTTTGTCTGAATGTAAAAGAAGTAAGATCTTGTGAGTCTTTGTGCAACGCGATCGAGAAAAACGCATTTTTCAAATTGATCACCGTGAAATATTTGGCTTCAACTGGGATGCTACACAATATTGTCTCAGGATTCGGAGCTAATGGAAACTCAGCTTCTACAATCTGATTAAGAGGGCACAAGTCCTGGATAAATCTCCACGATCCCCCATTAGATTTTGTAATGGGATGCACTGCAGTATTGCATGAGGATTCCGATAGCACTAGGATTCCCTGATTCATCAACGCTGAAATACTCTTAAATATGCCTTCATTAGCTTCTCGAGACATGGGATACTGTTTTACTTGGGGTAAAATTGCTCCTGGCTTGAGTTTTATATTAACCTCTCCTATCCTTTTAATAAGCCAACGTCATTTTGGCCCGTAGTCCAAAGGACACTTGGCACCTTTTGTATGTCTTCCTGAAAAAACGTGGGTCTATGCTGCATCAGTGCCATTCGCTGTGGGACTTCCCTTTTCTCAATCTTTATCCAATATGTAATGCTTATAAAGAACACTACCTCATCATCTATTCGTTCATCTGTGAACATATCTCCATCCATAATGTCAGTCAATCTGTAGCCCTCTTCAAGAGCTATAACTGTCCTCCATGCTCTGCCTTCGACATCTGCTCCTTCAAGCATTGCTATTTCCCCTCGTACTATTGCTGCTTCCAATTATATAGGAATAGTCTGCCCTTCTTCCTCATCCATAGGTCTAAATAGAAATTCATCAGGTATCTTCACAATATTCCTGACTAATCCAGGCAGCCATGTTCATGAAATACTCATCCCATACATGAAGACCTCCGGATCTCCCGGAACTCCTCGCAGAGCCAATTGTCCTGTGATTGTCAATTTAAGCTCGCCTACATTAAAATAGTGTATTCCTGGAGTGGAGTACACTATTCCTTGATCAGTGAATGAAATCGCCATGTTAAGTTTTGTCATCAAATCTCTACCCAGAATGTTAACTGGTGTTTGTTGCGAGTATATCAAGGGGACAGACATGTCACTTTCCCCAATAGAAACAGGCAATTTATCAGTAAAAGGAACTCAATTTGTAGCTCCAGAGAACCCATGAACATTCATGTCAATACCTGACATTGGGTATTTTACCTCCCTTATACAAGAGTAAGTCGCCTCAGTGTCTACAAGAAAAGAAAAAGATTTGCCTCCTATCATCACATCGGCCCTTGGTTCCTCTTGGGGGTCTGGTGTTACTGAGAGTACTGAACACATCAAATCACCCTGTGAGCTGTCCTATTGAGGGTACAAATTCATCCCTGTCCCTGTAAAAAGGTTCCCACCTGCCACAGTGGCACCCCTATCCTAGGTGTATTTTCCCTGTGTTTGCATTCTGTTGTGTCTGCATAAGTGCTTGTTGTTACGCTCACCTGGTATCCACGGGGACGCCACCTAGCCCTGATTGGATGATTTGCACTCTTGAACCCTCTCCCGGTCCCTTGGTAAGGCCTCTGGTTAAATATGGGTCTTAATATTGTAAAAGGTGGATTCTCCGTCCTGCTCCTTGTGGCAGGGGCGCGTAGTTGTGGGGGGTGATCAGCGACCAAGTTACTTCACTGGTGCAAGCCCCCTGTGGGAATCCAGGTCTGTTGCAACTCTGTAGGTTTGCTGCTTTACAGTCTTTATATGCAGTTCTTATGTTCCTCTTAGTTCGAATAATAATATCTTGCTTCTTTCCTTTTAGGTATGGAAAGGTATTTTGGTGTTGTCATGCAGTTTGAAGATGAGCATGGGCCGGTAGGCGAAAGCGCGGTGTGCGCAATGCTGTCCGGTGAGTAATGCGCGATGGGCGGCGCTGTTTCACCTTTTATATTGCTAACCTGTGTCTTTTCTCTCCTTGCAGGTCGCGATGTTCCTCGCCGAGCGCCTTGATGTTCCAGCAATGATACTCACCAGGAGATGACTACCCAGGTAAGAATTGTGTGGCTTTCTTCGTTCGGGAAGAAACATGAGTAAATGTTTATTAATGCTGTCTTCCTTCCTCCTCTTTCCAGGTTATGGTATTCCAGGATGCATGCGGTGCCGGATGATGGAGTTCGTACCTTCAGGTGAGTGGAACTGAAGTCGGAGACAGATTCAAGACAGGATACTATTCCAGGTAAGTTTTGTAGTGTTCTTTCTCTCTCTGCAGGTCCTTGGTTTCAGGTCAGCTGGCATCAAAGAACTGGACACGGTGAACGTTACGCTGCCCACAGCAGAATAACACGAAGCATGTTCTGCTGTTTGGGTGTGGTTTAAATAGTCTCAGGTAAAGTAGTCCAGGTAAAATAGTCCCAGGCCTACCACACCCAAAGTAGTCCAGGTAAAGTAGTCCCAGGCCTGCCACACCCAAAAGACTAGACCGCATAGCTCAGTTCCTTGTAACTGAGCTATGTGTGTGCCTCCATGTTGGCTGAACCCCCCAAGTTAAATAGTCCCAAGTAAATAGTCCCATTCTAATGTTGGTCTTCATGATGGTTATGAGCCTGGTGCCAAAGGCGCAGGACTGACTCCAAGAGAGTCTTGGATAAGATTTTAAGGCCTTTGACCTGGCCCTAACTGGAAGGCTGAATTGCCAGTGAGGGCCAGGGTTAAAGGTCATGACATTGTTGTGATTGCCCTTGCAGTGGGTGCATTTGCATTGACCCCTGCTGCTGTGCCTGCTGTGCTTGCAGCGCCTGTGTCTGATAGGATGTGTGATCCTGGGCACAATCCTCTTTTGTTTGTGTGCTGGATGGTGGTGGATGACCTGTCCCCCAATTGAATTCTGTCCATTTTGTTGCATACTTCCTTGGCTTCTACACATACGCACAATATGTCCTGTCATCTCAAAATTCCAACACACTGGGGGTGGCCCTCTGGCAAACCCACCATTAGATCCTCCCTGAGTGTTCTGACTTGCACCCTAGGCATCCTGAAACACACCTTGGGTATTATGAAATCCACCTCCTCTTCCTCTAAATCCTCCACCTCTAGCCCATGGCCAAAACCCATAACCATATTGATCCACTGAGTGTATGTTATTCACCTGCGATGCACACGTTGTTTCTTGCATGCCTCCTCTTTCTCCACTTGTCAATACTGCTCCTTCTATAGCACATTTTGACAATTTCTTCTGAACTAACTTGGCTTTCTCAATCTTCCTGTTCTCATCTTTCTTTCTATTCTTCACTTGTAATAATCGGCAATGATGTACAATAGTTAGCTGTATCTCCATTCCTACTTTTTTTTTCATTTGTCTCTGTACTTGTTCTGGCAATCCGTGACACAAAATATGTTAGAACAATGCCACTGTTTTTTTCCCAAGGCTCACGCGTCTCAAGCTGGCATCTCTCTTGAGTATCCTGAATATAAGCAATAGGGTCTTCATCTTCTTTGATTTTACGTGTCATAATTGCACCCATATCTGACATATCAGAATACTGTACCATGAGAGCCCTCAAAACATCTGCTCTACAAATGGCACGCCATCATGCGCCGTGTTTTGTGCAGTGACACATTTGGGTATCCCGCTCGTTTCCAGATATCATCAGCTCTCTCTCCAAGAATATCTGCCAATAGACCTTTTATTTCCCCTATGGCCAATGTATTTCCCCCTGATATTTCTATAATTCATAGATCCATTTTCCATCCCCTGAAGTCAAGCTAGGTAACTTGCATTTTAAGTTATCCTTATTCATATGAGGCCATGGAATATACTGCAGTCTTGCTCCCTCCTTCTCCAGCAACGGGAACTGTGTGAACCCCATCCCATAACTGGATCCCATTATTCATTTATTTAATGCAAGGGTAATTATCCCTATTCGCCTTCGTACTGCTAACAACCTTAAGCTACTCACATAAGGTGGAGATTCTCCCCTTGCACTACATGATCGTCTTCAGGAAAGTTTGGAATATGGCATATGATCTTGTGTTCTTTCCTTAGGGTGTTCCAGATATGACCATTTTACCTCTTTGTCTAGATTTTGACTTCCCAAGGGGGCATGTGCACCCTCCCTTTCTATCTTATGACCTGACTCCCCTTTCTTCATCTGACATTGCTACACCCCAACAAGTGTGACTATTATCCTCCCCTTCCCTGTTGAAATCTAGTCTACTCAAAGACATTGCTCTTTGCTCATCAGTGAACATGTTTTCCTCCTCATCCCGTGTTTTTAGTATCGGGGATTGTCTGTTGCTCCCTTGAATCCCATGCTCACTGTTCTGCCTTATTTGCTGATATATTTTATTGATCCTCTCTCCAATACCTTCTGCATCATATCTTCCCTCTTCTTGTGCTACTTTAGGTATTTCACTTCTCAGATTGGGAAAGTTTCTCTTATTGTTTCCCATCGCCCCTGTGCTTCATCGCTTGGTCTTATACGTTCTTTAAGAACGAGACTGTCATCAAGATCTTGCTGCCTTCTATTCTGCTTTATTCCTTCCTCCACTTCCATTTGCTCTCTCACATCCCTTCTTGCATTCTCTTCATCTTGCTTTCATGCTTCCATTCTTATTTCTTCTTCTGTTCTTCTGTGTAATATTTTTTGCTTCACTCGTTCTTCCTCTCTCTTTCTTTGTCTCCTATCTCTTTCTTCTATTTCTTTCGTCTGACTTTCATACTGCCTTTGTTCCTCTGCTCACTTTCGTCTTTCTCTTGTTCTTCTATATATATCTTTTCTCGTCATTCCTTACTTTTCCTTCCTTGCTCATCCTCCCTTAACGGCTTCTCTAAATGCCTATCCTTCTTTTCTTTCTCATCTTTATCTTCCTTTTGCCTAACCTCCTCGATGCTTTTCCCATCTAACTTCAGTAATATCTGTCCTGCCATCCATTCATTCTGTACAAGCGTTCCCTCATTGGCCCTATCCTTCTCTCCTTTCCATCTCTTGATTTCCCTGTCTATATCTGTTGATATATTTGATCTCTCATCTCGTTCCTCTTTATCTCATATTGTCACGCCCCTAGCAGCACACTTAGGCAGTCCTGATACACACACATCACAATATGATACCTTTTCCCAGGGCCCCTCCCAGCAGCAGCAACGTGATCCAGTAGTTCCCTGCCACGGCTATCCGGTAGCAAGGAGAGCTCCGTATCGTCATTCATGGTGGCTTTGGCCTCGTTGGCGTTAGCGGTTGCCATGGTGTTTGAGAGGCAACCGCTTCGCGCTTTGGTCCGCCCTCGTTTCATGGACCCGCTCACGTGATCCTGTGCGGTCCCGCTCACGAGACCCAGCGAGGGCCCGCCCAAAAGATCAATCAGGAAATGGTTTGGCATAAAATTCCGCAGGCCACTCCTAACCTCGCTTCTCAGCTGTTTTCTTCACCGGCGAGTGTCCTATTTCTGTGCCTTACCGTGGGGGGTTTTCTTGCATTATATACACTTGGGTTTCATACTTGATTTACTGCTTCCTTTGCAGCTGCCTGGGTACCAGTGTTCCGGTTTCAGCCACCTGTGGCCTCAATAACTGGTCAGGGAGTGGGTTTTGGTTCCTCCCTGACTGGTGCTTGGAGACAGAGGTATACATAGTCTTTGCGGAGCTGTATTTGTGACACATATAAACTTACATGCGTCTTCCTTCTTTTTGTTCTCTTCTGGACTGTCATTGCTACTATAAGCGGGGGGTGATTATGTCGCGTTACTATATCCCGCTGCTACTTTTAATTGTTTCAAGGGGTAAAATCTTGTCTCCTCTACATCTACGTTCTTGGTTTCAGGCAGAGTAAGAGGAGGGAAGGGCTCAATGCCCTCACCATTATGCTGATTAAGCATCCATTCCTCTGGTGACAGGTCCTCTTTCTCCTCTTGATACATTTTCCATAATTCTATAACTGCCAGTCTTTTCACTAATTTATTTCCCGTTCATGCAGTGTGCACATATGTGGTCATGTTTTGTAATGCTACCTTTGACAATGATCCCGCTTGTGGCCATGGCATACACATTTTATCAGCTCTGCCCTTTACCTATTCTGCACCATACTGTTTGAGCTTGGGCGCATGCCGTGGTAATGTTTTACAAAGGTGCATGAGAGTAGTGTCCTCCATAGTGACAAGTCACAATTAACTGTCAATACTTACCAGATCATTACCTTGTTTATATTTAATACATCTCCAATTATTTTAAAGATTATTGCTCAACTCTTTTAATCTCAAAAACAATAAATATGAGCAAGCACCATCAATCGCTGCTCAATCCTCTTTTGTCTCAACAACCTATCTGTCTTCTCACTGGCACCAATTGTTTACTACACTTAACTGAAACCATCTTCAATTCCAAATTTCACAATTGTTCACTTTTCAGAACTTCATAGATCAAACAATATCACAAAAAAATAACATAATACACATTAACAACCCCTGTGATCACCTTCTCTAGTCCCTATAATAATTAAAGTAAGAGGTATTCTGCTACACCTCCAATTATATCAACCCATACAGAGTTTAAGATGTCACCTTCCATGGCCCTAATCATGTGTATTCTCTCTCTGAATATTCCAACTGGAATTTGAGACGTCTTCTTCTATTTCCCTTGAAATAGGATTAACTAGGTGTTCCATTATCCACACAAAATTCCTATTACCCACTTATTTTTCATTAAGCATCCCAATCGTGCCCCTTTATATTGCCATTTTGCTTAGTCTACTTACATCTGTTTAAACAACTCAAGGCCTTCAGTAATGACTCCTCCACCAATCTGACCACTTTGCCTTCTGTCTGCAGAGCGCCCGTGGAACCCGAGCAGGGATTTCTTTCCAGAGGGACCTGCCCACCGTCTTGGTTCTTCCTGAAAGTTTATTTCTTTCAGCTGCTCTCCACAGGAAAGTCCATGATCTTCCATCTTATGGCGAAGGATGCCCGATCATCCGAAACTTTAAAATCAAACTTGTTGAGATCGAAAACCATCCGCACCGCTACCACATGAGTTTATGGCCCTTTGGAAACGTGCATCTGTTACTGGATGGGATCACAACAGAATAATTCCAAGTCCAAATAACCGGACAACTCAAGAAGATGGGAGGTTGCTGTGTTATTAGCAATAATCTAAAGCAGGGAGTTTACAATGAACATCAGCAGACGCACGCTCATTCTCTCAGCAATTTCCACAAAAAATACAATTATGTATTTCTGCATCAGAATGACGTCATGCTACGTGGCAATAGTGAAAAACCTATCAAGGGTTGGGATTTGTTAAGGGACACCTCTAGATATACAATAATATAGGAGCTAGGTTTGGTATTGGCTATCCGATATCAGGTGGACAACTTCTGCCTACCTCTTCATACGTGTCATTTAAGAAGAAGCAGTTACACAGTGTTTCATTGGTTTCCCAAATTATGAGGTCCTTCATTATATAGACTAATACAATTGGTTTGGCATGCTTGTGCCATGGCTGAAACAGTTGCAAGTAGATAGGACATGGAGCTGCCCTACCAACCAATTAGCCCAGCATCTCTCATCACCTGTGCCTTCTGCCATGAAATTCTCTTTGTACTTGGCCTTGCAGAGTATTCTTTTCCTATGAATGCAACAGGAGTGAGGGTACTCTCTATCGTGTCTGGAACTCCAAGTTCAAGCCCTATTTTCAGATTCGACTCATGTGACAAGAGACCACAATTCTGTTCATTCTGCAAGCTTTTAAATGTTTTAATGATTTAAGTCTTGGCAGCCCCTGTGTTATTTCTTGCACCTAAATGTGAGAGAATTCATCCTCTCCACACATGTTCCTCTTCAGCATAGATAGCTGAACTTGACTTCTTAGTTCTTGACTTCAGGCCAGACAGCCACTCAACGTAGCTCCAACAACCTGTTATTCTACTGCAACACAGCCTTTCATTTTCTCTCCATGGTTCTTTGGCTTATTCATTTCATGATGCCAATGTCCAGCTTATGTACAATGGCAGCTCCACCTGCATTCTATTAACTACTTGTAGCTAGCCTATACGATGACTTGATCTATCTTGCGTTTCAGTGTATGTACATTCATTATACTTCCGATTTCTGCAGCATCTTCTTACCGTGTAATTATCTTCTTTTACACATTTAAGATTCACTTGAGTCTTTACTTTGCCATATTTCCTCCAGGATGCATACATTGTCTTCATTCAGTAATTCAGGACTTTGTTCACACTTTCTTTTGATGTAATTTGTCAATTGTCTTAGCTCTTTCTCATGTTCCTTCAGAGAGTCCTCCTGCAGGCTGTCATCTCGAGTGTACATTCGATATGGTATTCTCATTTGATATCATCTTCCAAATACTTGTTGCGGTATTGGTACAATAGCTGGTGTTATACAGGGCACAGTCGCATGTCCCCAATACAGGAGACGTAGGGGGTAGGATCTCCTGCAGATGTATACATCTGCTCCTCTACACTAGCAATCAAGAAAGCAGTATATCCGTACATTTCTTGACCCGATACATCAGAAACTCTTTCAGCGTCTTTAATTGCCCCAGTGGGAGGAGCCAGGGTAAGTCGCATGCAACGTCCTATCACCACCTCATGTGGGGTTAAATGGTGGTTGGACCCTGGTTTATTACACAATGCGAACAGCACTAAGGAAAGACAATGGAGCCACCTATTGTTCCAACTTTATTTTAGTTTTGGCTATACTTTCCTTGAGCAAGCCATTGAGGCGCTCACATAACCCGATTGCTTGCAGGTGATAGGCACAAGAGAATTTATGCTGTATTCCTACAAGATTAAGATGTGTTAGAACATCTCGTTGTCAAAGTGAGGGCCATTGTCAGATTGCAGGACCTCAAACATGCCCCATCGTGGGAATAGCTCCTGAACCAGGAATTTCCCCGCTCAGGGCATCAGGATGGGAACAAGGACCGGCTTCGATCCAACAGGAAAATGGGCATACAACCACTATCATTTAGTTCAGAAATGCACTTTCCACACCTGAAGTTAAACTTGGTAGGGTGCAATTTAAATTCTTCATATCCATTTGGGGCCACAGAATATATTGTAATATACCCCCTTTCTCTAATAGTGGGAGTTGTAAAAATCCTGATTCATAATCATACAAACGCACCCTCCTTGTTTTCCAAGCAGTGTTGTTCTCACCCGGTTGTTTCCATCCTGACAATGCCCTTAGTCTACTTATACAAGGTGGGGCTATATCCCCTGTACTACGCAATTGTGCTTGTTGTCGTTCAATATATGGTGTTGGTTCTGTTTTTTCTATGGGGTCCACTAAATCTGACCATTTTACCCCTTTATCTATTCTTGATTCTCTTAAAAATCCACATGCGCCCTCTCTCTTGCCCACTCATTCTCCTCTCTTTCTTCATCTGACATCATTATGCCCCAGCTTGTGTGGCTGTCATCTTGCTCTCCATTGTCAAGATCTAACCTACTTAAGCACATCGTTCTCTGATTGTCTGTTATGACGTCTCCTGATTTACCTTCCGTTCCCTTTGATCAGGAACTTTCAATGTTTTCTTGAGTTCCATACCTTCCTCTATCCCTCATTTGCCTATTTAATTTCCCAAGCTTTTGCTCTATGTCTTCTGTGTCCTGCCTATCATCCTATGCTGATCGCAGCATTCATTGCAGCTCCCTTCGGGGCTTTTGTGACCCTCTTTCTTCTTCCAATCGTTCTTGTGCTTCTATAGGCACTATGCTTCTGCAGCATAAATATTCTATTCCATGGTCTTTTACTCCTCTACTCCTGTTCATTTCTTCCTTTCTTCTCCTTAATTCCCTTAACTTCCCTTTCTCTCACCTTCTTTGCAACCTACGCACTTTCAATCAATGGGCTTCTGTCTCTTTCTGTTTCTCTTCTTCTTATCTCTCCTCCTCTTTTCTCATCTCACACCTTTTTCATTCCTCCCTTCACTTACATTATTTGTCCCTTTCTTCTTTTTATATTCTCTCTTCTTCTTCCTCTTTCTCCATTGTCTCTCGCTCTTCCCTTTCCTCCCTTTCCTGTACTCTACCAATGCCTTTATGATCTAGTTTGAGCAATATGTGTCCTTCCATCCATGTATTCTGTATTATTGTCATGCTCTTCACTCGATTTGTTGTTCCCTTCTGTCTTTCTGCCTTTTCCTCTATCTCTGACTGTTTGTCTTGTCTATCTTTTCTCTCACACACTGTTTACCTTCACCGCGTGTTGATATATTTTTGCATTCTCTATTCCTGTTCTATTTTGAGGTGTCTTCACTGTTATAAGCAGGGGTCTCATACGTTGGATTAACATACCCAGCTGCTGCCTTTAATTCATTTCAATGATAAAATCCCTTTTCTTCAGTATTTACATCTTGCTTTTCAGGAGGTATAATAGGAACTGAAGGTGTTACAGATTCTCCTTTATTTTGATTAAACACCCACTCCCTTTCAGCTGGATCTTCTCTCTCACATTTTGCAGAGTTCTAAAACTGCCAACCTTTTCTCTAACTTCTTTCCTTTATGAGTGACATGTAAGTATGTCATTGTGTGACGCAGTACCCTTTTTGATGATGAACCCTCCTGAGACCACAACATAAGTGCTTTATTAGTTGTGCCCTTGGCCCATTCAGAATGATATTTCCTAATTGTGGCTGTATATCTCGGCAATGTTATGCATAGGTGTAAAAGAGGTGTGTCCTCTATGGTGACAGGTCAATTCAGACTGTCAATACTTACCTGATCTGTTATTCTTCTTTCTAGGTTTATTAAATATATAGTTTTAGGGGGTCATTATGACAATGGAGGTAGCCATGGCGCTATTAGCGTCATGGCTACCCCCATACCGCATACCGGGTCCGGGTTCCCTGAATGGGGAAATACTGGGCCATTCCAACCTTGGCGGACCCGGTATTTCCCCATTCAGGGAACCCATCCCCATTCCCATTCAAGTCCCCATAGGGCTCAATGGGATTGGGGACCATGCTAATGCTAACAACGGGCCTGTTAATAACAGGCCCGTTGTTAGCATGCTGGTCCTTTAGCAGGTCCCGCTAAGGGGGTATTACCCAAATTGTTCAAACACAATTGTTCGAATTACCTAATTGACTGAAAGTCAAGGGTCCGAATTGACCTTTGCACAATTGACCGTATATATATATATATATATATATATATATATATATATATATATATATATATATATGGTCAATGGTATATATATATATATATAGGTTTGGTTTTATAGTTGAGGGGACGTTATGGTTAAGTTGCCCTAACAAAAACCTGTTCACTTCACAAAACAAAACTTTCCACCTCCTCTTTATGGTTCAAATTAAAACCGAAAACCCCCTGAAATTTGGCAGTTATGGTCAACTAAGCCCCCAACCCTGCCACCACCCCTGTGCACTGCTAACACTAACACCCAGACCATGAAATATGTCATCTCACATGTCAATGATGCCATCAATGACAACATCACTTGTTTAGCCCCTTTCTTTCCCTTCCCTGCCATACATATATATGTACATTTACTAAAAAGACTTCACTAAAGGAATGTCACACTTCTCAGTGCACCCAAACTCCACTGCACATTCCCCCTTTATAGTAAGCTAAGAAACCATAACTCACACCATCTACGTGCATTGCTAAGACTAATCCAGGACATCAAAGATGACATCACAAATAACATTGATGACATCACTGATGACATCACATGTTTGCCTCACTTATTTTGGTGCATTGAAAAATGTAGGCTAGGTGGTTTTAATCACTGACCAGCATAATATGAAAATAGAAAAGGTGCTGTATAGCAAAATGATACACTTGTTGTGTGTTTTTAAAGTACTTTCCTTAGGGTCTGGTGTCAGCTCATGATGCACATGCATGGGGCAATAGTAGGCCTCAAACACACAATTAATTTGTATACAGGAAGATAAACTGTCAGATGCTACTAGTTCTTTCTAACTTACTTCAATTTCCCTGTGTGCGCCGCTCATTTATAGGCGTTGGGTTGTCATATGTATAGTTTGTTGTAGCACAATTGTGTGTTAAGTCTAGATTTGTGAGCTAGTCATAACATGTGTAACATTACACAATCACCCCTCACATCTTGCTACCAACATAGTAGAAAGAAATCCCTGTAGGTAGGGACTTTTTAGGAATATTATTTTCACATGTGATGTCATCAGTGATGTCATCAATGTTATTTGTGATGTCATCTTTTATGTCCTGGGTGTTAGTCTTAGCAATGCACGTAGATGGTGTGAGTTATGGTTGCTTAGCTTGCTATAAAGGGGGAATGTGCAGTGGAGATTGGGTGCACTGTGAAGTGTGACATTCCTTTAGTGAAGTCTTTTTAGTAAATGTACATATATATGTATGGCAGGGAAGGGAAAGAAAGGGGCTAAACAAGTGATGTTGTCATTGATGGCATCATTGACATGTGAGATGACATCCTTCATGGTCTGGGTGTCAGTGTTAGCAGTGCTGTAAGGATATTTGGCGTGTTACAGTACACAGTACAGCAATACTGCACAAGTAGCACAAAATTTTTGCAGCACCACCACCACAAGGGTGCGGTGCATTGCTATATGGGTTAGCAGATTAACAAGGAAAGACAGGCTATTCAGTCAAAAACGATTTTAACATATAAGATGCAAAGCTATTTTTACAGTTAAAAGCACACGTGTTCATTTAAAAATGCACACTATTTTTCACCTGAAATGCCTATATTGCTAGAGACACATTTGAAAATTAACAGCTAACCTATTAACCATTAACCTGACTAATAAAACCTTATTTTAATATAACCCACTAATAAAATGTGTTCTCTACTGCAGAATTAGGCATACTCTGAAAACCATTTAAATAAGTGTGCAGATTTTTCTCTTCTCTTCTCTGCCTGATTCTCCGTGTTGTTGTGCACAGTAACTGCAGGAAGGAGGAAGTCAGATTTGCAACAATTGCAAATGTATAAGCGAAGCTATTGTTGAAGAGTAGGAGGATGAGAGATGATGGATTTCATTGGGACACGTCATAAAGAGGGCTGAGAGGAAAGTTTTAGTGGGCAGTATCAGGGAAAAAGACAGGCAGACATCTTTCTGCACTACTGGGGAGAAGACCTGGCTGTGGGGTCCTGACTGAATGCAGATTCCTGTGTCCTGCTGCAGTCGACATTGGGGAGAGCTGAAAGAAAAACCTGTCCACTGGCTGAGGCAGTCCTATCTGAAAAAGCTGAGAATTCCAGGCAATGACCCCGGCTTGAGAAGGCAAGCGTTCCTTTTTGCTGGAGTTAATCCAAGAGAGCCACATTCACAGAGAGAAGCCTCTGAACAGATAAGGTAATTACCTAACTGGGGGAGCTGTGTGTGTGCACGGAAATATGCAGTCAGTGTAGAAAAATGAAAGTCCCGTGCGTGTCTTAATCAAGTGCTAATGTTGCAATTTAAGTTCTGTTCTCCGCCACTATAATTGCAGTGTGTCATAGAAAATGCCTTGATTGTTCCATTTTATTGCTGTAAAGAATGAGATCGTGTTAAATACAACTTTTATAATACAGAAAAATATTTGAAAACAGACGGATGGTGTACTTACTATTTATCATTACAATGCTGATGATGTGGGGAGATTTTTAAACAGTGCAATGGTCATTTTAAGACAGATGTGTGCATGTCAGAATCAGTATGAATAATTGTGAGTGACTGTAGTATAGCTTGTTGGAGGTATATGAGCCAACGGGAAGAGAGACTCTCTGAACATAGCTCCCTACCGTATATAAGGTAGTGGAAATTACCACAAGACTACCACATATAGCTCTCTGTCGTAAATAAGTCAGTGAGTTTGCCCATGGTGGCGCACCAACACTATCACTGGAAAATGTGGTATCCCTAGAATGCAGGTCTGAGGTCTCTCTAGTGATCACACGAAAAATCTAAGCGAAGATAAGGGATTCTGGACATTGGGGCCACAAATAAAACAAGGGAATTATGCTCACCAAAATACCACCAACCGCGTATACCAAATATGCAGGTCTGGGTGCTGAAATAATGCATGCCCATTGTATTATTGTTGCACATGGCCAAATCTGAATACAAAGAGTGATTATTGCTAAGTTATTTTCCGGCGGTAATAAAATACCGTCAGGCCCCAAATCTCCACAAAATACCCAACATATTTATGGTGCGTTGCAGGCCGGGAAAGTGATCACAGAATACCTACTGGGCGTGGCAAGCGTGTCTCACACTGCCATTTGCACATTAAAGGGAACCCATTTTATAATAGCAGTGTGCCACTAAAAACGAATTTCAGAATGTCACAAAGGGAAACCACATTCTCAGATTTAGTGCAATATTTAGAGGCAAAGTTATTTGCACATGGGAATTGGTCTTCGAATACCACGTTAGAATGGAGTAACCGCATTCAAGGTGAGGTGCAGAAAGAAAAACTAGACAATATTTTTGCAGAAGGCAGCATAATTCAGGTCTGCCTTACAAGATTATTGAATGCAGCCGATAAAAGTGCAGAGAAAGACTGTTTAATACGGCTATGCGGCAAAATATGGTTTATTTTAAACAAGTCCCTGCGAATGCAAGAGAATGATACTCAGCTAATTAACAGGTTAAAGACTGAATTAGATGGGACAAGTAAAAATCAGGAAATGTTGAGAGCAGAATTGGATGTATGCCAAAAAGACATGCAATTAAAATGCAGAGACTTTGATACTCAGTTATCCAAAAGCAAGAAACAATTTGAAGATAGTGAGCAAGAATTGACACACTTAAAAGCATTAGTGGATCACATTAGGCAGGATAAAGATGAGGTTATTTCAGAAATGCAGATTTTACAAAAAGAACATTGTGAAAAAGAAGGTGATCTCCAGAGTGCAGAACAAGAAATGATTAAAATGATTCAAGAAAGAGACAAAAGAAATAAAGAGTTCAATGAATGCCAAATGCAAATGTGCGACATGCAGGAGGCGATTAATAAAATGAGCGATGAAAATAATTATTTGCAGAATGAAGCAACTAGACTCCTTAAAAAGTGTAAGGACTTAGAACATCAAATGTGCATTCCCAGGTCCCAAGAGAGGCGGCAGGGTACCACATTCAATGGAGTGGAGGTGAATACTAGCTCTGCCCAAAGAGCTAGTGCCCCAGTGACTGGGCCGGTGACTGAACTTGGTTGCAGCGCCCTTGGGGGATTTGATACTCCCATTGGGGGCAGCCACCAATCTCATACACCTGAAAACAGGATTGAATCACAAAATAGTGCAATTCCATGCATTGCAACAAGTAGCCCCATAAAAATAATGAAATCCATTAAAGCCCTGATCAAACCATTTAAAAAGGGAGGTGAATGCTGCATTGAGGATCACTTAGAAGCGGTGCATGACATTTTTAAAGCGCTCCAGATACCTAAGGAACAGTACAGACAATATTTTCATTTAACTTTAGATGCCCCGACGGCCAGCATCATAAGGGGATTAAATGAACAGCAAAATATGACATGGCTGGAGTTTGAAAAAGAAATTAGACGTCATTTTTCTCCTTTTCAGTCATTGCAGGAGGCAAAGAAAGTCGCGTACACTATTACTGCTGGACCTAATACATCACCTCGCCAATTTTTACAAGACTTAAAAAGAGCATTCTCTCGCTTTGATGTATCTTTTGACTCAAATTCCAATGAGTTTAAAACCGCATACTTCTATGGGCTACAGAAAGACATCATATCCCAATTGGTCCGTGAATTTGACCGTGACAAGTCCCTTGAATGGATTGTACATCAAAGCACCAAGCTATATGAGGTACTCTATTGTCAGGGTAGAGAAAGTGATAAAATGAAAGATACTAGGCCTAAATCTAAAGAACCCTCAGCCACAGTAATGGAAATCAGGTCAGCCAAAATGTCCCTTGAGTCTGCTCAAAGCCAAGGTAAAAATAATGTGACACCTGAACAAAGGGGTAATCAACAAAGATCGCCATTTCCTATACCAATGTTCCAATCACATGATCCTAGTAATAGAGAGAGCTACATCAGCCCTAGATATTTAGGAGATAGACCCCGGGTAAGATACCGGTCTGATATGGCAGGTATGAACAATAACCAGAGACAAAATCAAGATCAAAGAAATGATGGTCCCTACCAGTCATTGGGGACACAGAGCAGATTTGATCCCAGCACCATGATATATGGTAATCAGGATAGGCCCCGATATGTGGATCGATTTACTGATAATGGAAATCAACATAGGGGCCAGTACCCACAATCTGAGAGACAGGACATGAGGCAAAACGTGAACTACAGTCCACGCCAGTACAATGATTCCCCACCAGGGGACTATAATCAAAGGATGGGTGCAACCCGCTCCCCTCCACAAATGAATCAAGAGTTCAGAAACCATCCCAACCGGTATCAATCACCTGAGAGGTATCAGAATAGATCCAATCAGGGGGAAAACAACCAATATCGACCTAGGCCACAGAAAGAGGATCCTAGAGAGGTGGAAAGGTTCCAGTGCCTTGAGGCCCAAGTGAAAATGTTAGCTGAGCAAATAGGAAAGCTCTATACAGCGCAAAGACAACCTTCCAAAGAGGGGGCTGATGGCCATAGCAATGACCGGGGGGCTTCCGAAAAGTGACTAAGTACTCATGATAACTGCAGTGCCAAAATGACAGATTGCTCTGATATAACTTTGCATAACGACTCTGAGATGACTAATGGATTAAAAATGAAAATACCAGTAAATGAAATTGTGATAGAAAGTGTAAATACTTCTAAAAAAGAGGTACGGTTTAACTTAGAGCTAAATAAAACAGTAAAGATTTGCACAAATGAAAAAGAAACATTAGGAATTCCAAAAGAACAAAGGGACAGATTTAAGAAAAATGACTCATGCATGGGGAATACCAGTGAACAGGGAGTAAGTGGGGATGCCATAGCTCCTTCCCTGGGCAAGCAAAACAATGACCAAACACAGACAGAAAAAGGAAATACTCACAAGGAGGGTACAAGTCAATCATCTGAAAAATTCTTTGAGCCACATATTTTTGAAGAGGCTGAAAGGGCTGGTATTACACTAAATGATCACAAATGCACAGAATTAAAAAATGACAAATTGCTGAATGATGTTGTTACACATGTTCAGTTGGGAGGTTGTAATGTGGTCTCTGATGTTACCCAGATGGATGGGCGAACAGTGGCCACACTCCAAAAAACCTCTGAACATGGAGAAATGAATAAAATATCTCGCACAGAAATGGGTAAAAAGGAGGGAAAAATGTCTTTTCATTTACCAATGTGCTTAGCCAAAAGTGAAAAAGACCTGAGAAAGGTGAGCCCTGAAATCAGTAAGAATTCACATTTCTTATGTGTATTAGAGGAAGTTGAGGACAGATATTATGCACCCATCACTGTAGAAGAAAAATGCCACACCTTTGCTATGATTGACACTGGCGCACAGGCCACAATTATGTCCAAGGAGCTGGTAAAGAGTATCAATGAAGGGAGGCCTCCACAGAGTCAGATCACAGTGAAGGCAAATCAAGGCCCAGTGCATAACTTTAATGGGGAGGAGGTGCCCATCATAGGTGTAACTGAGGTTGACATAAAAATAGGAAAGCACAGAATGAAACAAGAGGTATTGATCACATCTATTTGTGAAATTCCATTTCTGATGGGGACAGATTGCCTGAAAAGATTGTCTCCTCTCATAGATGGGGTGAATGGAGTGCTGTGGTCCTTAACCAAAAAACCATTGAGGCCTAAGAAACTAAAATCACAAAACAGCAATATAAAAGAATGTCACACCGTTGCCAAAACAAATGATGCTGTGGAGGTATATCTCCAGAATAGCTGCATACCTAGTGTCACTGTTATATTAATGTGTCAAGACAAAGATCAGAGCGACAATGAAAAACTACCTGTACAAATATACTTGGACCCAAGGAAAGATTGGCAGACTGCTATAGATGAGCACACATTACGTTTTTACTTAAAAGAGAATACATGCAAACAGAATATTGTTCCTAAAACAGATTCAGAAAAACACATTACCACTCTGGCAGAGATACACATGGAAGATGAGCAACCATGGGTTCACGTTGGTATAAATGATTATCTTAAAACAATAAAAGCCACTTTAGCGCTTGAACATGAAAGGAGTTTCATTAATGAGAAATTGTTGCAAAAAATTATGGAGAGGGAAGAAATCCCGAAATTTAGGATTAAAAACCAATATGTTTCTGGGTTGGACAGTCCAAACTTTGAAAACCGAATTACAGGCAGATGCATGCTTAAAATTAGCATTGGGCAGAAAACAATTTACCATAATGTATGGATAGTGAGTGGAGCACAAAATGAATTTTACATGGGCAATGACATCATGCACAGAATGTGTATGGTGTTAGATTTCCTTAATCAAAAAATATGGTCACGCCTAGGTGGGCCGGCGCCTGAATTTGAAGACAAAAGAAGGGCTTATCATTGTGCACAACTAGTTCCTTATGCAGTCGAATTACAGATGAGGAAAAATACTATTGTTCCTGCATTTACAAAACAGTTTGCAATAACACTGAAATGCAAAAATGGACAGCAGATGAAAGGCTCTGATGCATTTGTATGCCTGAATGAATCCATAAAACAGCAAGGCCTGGATTATGAATACATTCCATTGGTAGACATTGGTGAAGGATCTGTAAAAATCATGGTAAATAATAAAGGTTGTCAGGACATTCATTTAGAGGAAAACTCCCCATTAGGAATGGCCATACAAAAATCACATTATACGGCAGATTTAAATAACATGGTGATTGGGAATATTCCTGAAAAATATGTAGATGCCAAGGGCGAGTTGCCAGAACACCTGGACTCTCAGCCCAAAGGAATATTTAAAATTCATTCTGTGTATCCTTATGATTCAAATGAGACAGTGTGCTGCCATCAAGAGGATTGCATAATATTTAATTTAAATGAAAATGAAACAGGAAATCAGCCCATTGAAGTGGAAGCTGATCTGCCAAAATATTTGAAAGTGGCAGCTCTACAAAAAGACACAGCCACACAGTTAGAGGAAAGCGCTGAGATTCCTTTACCAGAAGAGTTTCCAGAATTTTCCAGAATGGTAGAAGAGCAGATCTCCTTAGCGGATGCATGTGACAGCGATGAGGATCGACGCAATCTGAGGGAAATATTTATGGAGTTTAAGGATGTATTTGCAAAAGATGCTTATGATTGTGGTTTAACTGATTTACATGTGGCCACACTACCAGAAGGTTGTAGCAGAAATCCAGTGTTTGTACGCCAGTATAGACTACCGCTGGCATGTTTAGAATCATTGGCAGAGATTATTAAAAATTTGGAATCACGGGGAATAATTAGGCCCATTCATAGCACATCCAATACGCCTATTTTAGGTGTGTTAAAGCCAAATGGTCAATGGCGGCTGTGTGCAGACTTAAGAGAGTTAAATAAAAGAGTACCAGTATCTAGATGGCCACTACCATTCATTGATCAGGGCCTAGCTCAGATACATGGTTCAAATGTATTTACCACGTTAGATCTCACATCTGGATATTGGTGTGTGCCATTGGCAGAGGAGATACAACACCTATTTTCCTTTACATTTGACAGGACTCAATATGCCTGGCTTAGAGCTCCGTTCGGGTACATCAATAGTGGGAGTGAATTTGGCATATTTTTGAGAAAGGCCATGCCAGATGCAGCGGAAAGAGGAACAATAGTTTATGTGGATGATGTCTTGATAAAAAATGAAAACCTTAAAAGCCATTTTGATGAAATAAGACATGTGCTTGGCCAATTGCAGAAAGCAGGCGCCAAAGTATCTTTGCAAAAAGCACAATGGTGCAAGAAAAAAGTGAACTTTCTAGGGCATGAAGTGACTGAACATGGGCTAAATCCACAAAGGAAGAAAATAGAGGCCATACAAAGATTAAAAGATCCTAAAAATGTGAAAGGAGTAAAAAGTTTATTAGGGATGACAGGCTATAACAGAAAGTTCATTGAGAATTATGCAGAAATCACTCAACCATTGACTAAACTGCTTAAACTAAATACTCCCTGGAGATGGGAAAGAGAGCAGTCTGATGCAGTGGCTAGATTGAAGGAATGTCTTCTAAAGGCACCATGTTTAGCATACCCCATAAAGGACAGGGATTTCTTTATAGAAATAGGCTTTTCTGAACATTGTATGTCAGCAGTGTTATCACAAAAACACGATTTGAATCACAAAACCATTGCATATGCAAGTAAGGCATTTTCCCAAGTTGAAATGAAATTTAATGAATGCGAAAAGGCCCTATTAACCACTGTGTGGGCGCTACAACATTTCCGCCCCATTGTTCAGGGAGAAAAGGTGATTATTGAAACAAATCATCAACCTTTGCAATTTTTAGAGAGTAAAAGAATTAGATCAGGCAATCTAGCGCAATCCAGAATCACTTCATGGACTCTGGCATTACAAGGTTTTCCCGTAGAAGTAAGATATGGACAAAATAAAAAGAGCCCAATTGCTCAAGGGTTAGCTGACTTACATGACTGTGCAGCTGAACAAATAACAAATGAAATGGATGTGGAAGCTAGTTTACAGGAATTTGAACAATCACCACACAAAGCTTTTGATGAAAAAACATGCAAGGATTTGCCAACTGTATATGTGGATGGTTGTGCTTTTCACATTGAAAATGACAGTAATAAACAATTAGTGGCAGGAATAGGAAATGTCTGGTTGAAATGTGAAGGCGTTCCTAGTATAGGGATGAGGATTGGAGATAGGAGCAGTCAGGTGGCGGAATTGGCAGCCATCTATAAAGCAATTGCTACTGCAGTTGATAAAAAGTTCAGTGAAATTGTCCTGGTGACTGATTCTGACTATGCACGGAATAGCTTTGTGGAGTATTTGCCTGGTTGGAAAGCAAGAGGCATGGTTACATACAACAAAAAGCCACTTAAACATGGAAAAATGATACAAGCCATAGACAAATTGGTGTCAGAAAATAATTTAACAATATACTGGAGAAAAATTCGTGGGCATTTAAAAACACCAGGAGAGGATAAGGAGGGAAATGATAAGGCAGACCATCTGGCTAAGATTGGGGCTGTGATGGGAGAATTGCTACCTATTGATTATTTAATGGGTGAAATACAAATTGATGCAGTCACACGTTCTAAAGCACCAAAGGAGGTAGATCAACCGGTGGTGCAGTGGAGTCATGACACGCCAGACCAAGATTTGATTGAGGCACAAAAGAATGATCAAATTTTGGGAATCTATTATAATCATTTGATAGATCCTGAACAAAATCCTTTAACAGAAAATGATTGTATGGGAAAAGAAGAGTTGAGGGTGTTATTAAAGAACAAAACACGAATTAGATTACAGGATGGGCTCATGATAAGAGAGTCCATAACAGGGCAAATACAGTGGGTAGTACCCCTTTCATTCAGAGGACTAATGCTACACCATGCACATGATGCCATAACTGCAGGCCATAGAGGTTCACAAAAGACATTAGAAATACTAAAAGATTATGCTTACTGGCCACATATGTCCCAAGATGTGGAATTATATACTAGAGGATGTCTAGTATGCGCCCAATTTAAACCTGCTTCACCAATGCATAGAGCACCATTGATGAAAAGAGGCCTAACTCTCCCATGGTCAGATTTGCAAATAGACTATGTAGGTCCTTTAAAAAGGTCGAGCAGGGGACACCGCTATATTTTGAGTGTGGTATGTTTGATGTCAAAGTGGATTGAGTGCATTCCCGCACCAGATTGTAGTGCGCAAACAGCAGCCACATTGCTGGTGAACCATGTGTTCTCAAGGTTTGGGTTGCCACAAAGAATTGAGTCAGACAGAGGAAGTCATTTCACAAGTACTCTAATGAGTAAGGTATGGCAAATACTAGGTGTGAAAAGGAAACTACATATCGCATATCGGGCGGCGTCTTCAGGTACAGTTGAAAGAAGCAATAGGTCTGTTGTGGATATTTTAAAGAAATTTGTGGCAGAAGCAGGTTCCAGCTGGGATTTGCGTTTACCATTGGTTTTGATGGCAATCAGGTCGACTCCTGCCAAAGCAACAGGTGTTAGCCCCCATGAGGTCTTAACAGGTAGGAAAATGGTGTTACCACAACACCTACTATACAGAACACATGAGCAAACTCTAGTGAGTGCATCCACAGTTCATGAATATATTGATGAACTGAGGAGGCATTTGCAACATGCATTTGCTTTTGTGCAGAGAAATCTGGAAAGAGCTGCTGACAGTGCTAAGTCATATTATGACAAAAAGACATCAGTAAAGGAATACAATGTAGGGGATCAGGTGTACAAGTTTCATTTTGGAAAAAGTAAACAGAAAAATTCTAAATTTCTGGCAGCCTGGCAGGGGCCATTTCGAATTATAGATAAAGTCTCTCCTGTAGTGTATAAAATTTTGAAAAATGAAGGTGAAACAGCAATAGAGCAGTTTGTCCATGTAAATCAAATCAAACCATGCCATCCCAGACATGAGATCAGGCAGCTTGAGCATGTGGAAACGGATAGAGTCCCTTGAGAAAATAAATGGGTGTAATCAGGAGGCAGTGACAAAGAAGTTAAAAAAAAGTTGATTGTTATGATGGCACATAAACACTGTAATATATGTAAAAATATATAATATAAATAAATAAATAAATAAATAAATAAATGCACATATAACGGAAGCTCGTGGTTGGTGTGCAGAGAGAAAGTGTATTAAATATTGAATGCTGTTTTATATGTGTTTGTTTTCTTTTAACTTGTGTTTAATTTCAGAAAAAAGAAAAAAAAAACGTATTTTTACCAAGCATGTTTTATTTTTGGCAAAAGGATGAAGTTAGTATTGTGCTATGTACTTAATCTGTTTATTTTCTATTTTGATTTAGACAATTAACATTATTTGGTCGGAGGTTCCGGGATCAGAGGCCACGGGAGACGATGGAGTCCTGGAGTCCCCTGGATGAAGACCAAAAGATGCCTGCCTCCAGGTGGAGGTGAAGACAAAATAACCGGAATGCCAAAAGAGATGACTACTGTGGATTCAAGATTGCCAAGATGAAAGAGTACTCGAATGAATCGAATAACATCGCTGGTCGGGACATACCAAAAGAGACAAAGCAAAAGTTCCGGCATATGAAGTTCCACGTATTTATTATTTTAATTATTTATTTTAACTTGTTATATTACTTATTTGTTTTAGTTAGTTGTTTTATTTCATTGTTTTTAATTGACTTGGAAAATTTAAACTTAAAGTAATGCCACTTCCACTGAGAAGGCAAATGTGGAACATTTTATGAACTGATGGACTCAGATGAAATGTTGATTGCAAATTTTCATTGATGCACATGAATATTCATTTTGTTGGATTGCTATATTGTAAAAAAAATAGAACAAGTTGTTTTTAGGAATTGGCTTGGATTATAGCCAAGTTCTAAAAACAAAAGGAGGGTATATGTAAGGATATTTGGCGTGTTACAGTACACAGTACAGCAATACTGCACAAGTAGCACAAAATTTTTGCAGCACCACCACCACAAGGGTGCGGTGCATTGCTATATGGGTTAGCAGATTAACAAGGAAAGACAGGCTATTCAGTCAAAAACGATTTTAACATATAAGATGCAAAGCTATTTTTACAGTTAAAAGCACACGTGTTCATTTAAAAATGCACACTATTTTTCACCTGAAATGCCTATATTGCTAGAGACACATTTGAAAATTAACAGCTAACCTATTAACCATTAACCTGACTAATAAAACCTTATTTTAATATAACCCACTAATAAAATGTGTTCTCTACTGCAGAATTAGGCATACTCTGAAAACCATTTAAATAAGTGTGCAGATTTTTCTCTTCTCTTCTCTGCCTGATTCTCCGTGTTGTTGTGCACAGTAACTGCAGGAAGGAGGAAGTCAGATTTGCAACAATTGCAAATGTATAAGCAAAGCTATTGTTGAAGAGTAGGAGGATGAGAGATGATGGATTTCATTGGGACACGTCATAAAGAGGGCTGAGAGGAAAGTTTTAGTGGGCAGTATCAGGGAAAAAGACAGGCAGACATCTTTCTGCACTACTGGGGAGAAGACCTGGCTGTGGGGTCCTGACTGAATGCAGATTCCTGTGTCCTGCTGCAGTCGACATTGGGGAGAGCTGAAAGAAAAACCTGTCCACTGGCTGAGGCAGTCCTATCTGAAAAAGCTGAGAATTCCAGGCAATGACCCCGGCTTGAGAAGGCAAGCGTTCCTTTTTGCTGGAGTTAATCCAAGAGAGCCACATTCACAGAGAGAAGCCTCTGAACAGATAAGGTAATTACCTAACTGGGGGAGCTGTGTGTGTGCACGGAAATATGCAGTCAGTGTAGAAAAATGAAAGTCCCGTGCGTGTCTTAATCAAGTGCTAATGTTGCAATTTAAGTTCTGTTCTCCGCCACTATAATTGCAGTGTGTCATAGAAAATGCCTTGATTGTTCCATTTTATTGCTGTAAAGAATGAGATCGTGTTAAATACAACTTTTATAATACAGAAAAATATTTGAAAACAGACGGATGGTGTACTTACTATTTATCATTACAATGCTGATGATGTGGGGAGATTTTTAAACAGTGCAATGGTCATTTTAAGACAGATGTGTGCATGTCAGAATCAGTATGAATAATTGTGAGTGACTGTAGTATAGCTTGTTGGAGGTATATGAGCCAACGGGAAGAGAGACTCTCTGAACATAGCTCCCTACCGTATATAAGGTAGTGGAAATTACCACAAGACTACCACATATAGCTCTCTGTCGTAAATAAGTCAGTGAGTTTGCCCATGGTGGCGCACCAACACTATCACTGGAAAATGTGGTATCCCTAGAATGCAGGTCTGAGGTCTCTCTAGTGATCACACGAAAAATCTAAGCGAAGATAAGGGATTCTGGACATTGGGGCCACAAATAAAACAAGGGAATTATGCTCACCAAAATACCACCAACCGCGTATACCAAATATGCAGGTCTGGGTGCTGAAATAATGCATGCCCATTGTATTATTGTTGCACATGGCCAAATCTGAATACAAAGAGTGATTATTGCTAAGTTATTTTCCGGCGGTAATAAAATACCGTCAGGCCCCAAATCTCCACAAAATACCCAACAGTGCACAGGGGTGGTGGCAGGGTTGGGGGCTTAGTTGACCAGAACTGGCGAATTTCAGGGTTTTTTTTGGTTTTAATTGGAACCATAAAGGGGAGGTGGAAAGTTTTTTTTTAGGGAAGTGAACAGGTTTTTGTTAGGGCAACTTAACCATAACGTCCCCACAACAAAGTTTTTTTTTGTAGTGAATTTCACTGTTTTTTGGGAGGGCAACTTAACCATAACGTCCCCTTAGCAAAGTTTTTTTTGTAGGAAATTGTACAGGTTTTTGGAAGGTGGAACCTAAGCATGAAATTGTGGCAATGAAGTTGTTGAGCAGAATATGCACTGTAATCATGTGATTTTGAGAGATATGTAGTATAATCTATGTACTTGACATACATTTATCATATAACATACAGAACCCCCAGCCTATCGATTTTAGAAAGGGACAGACTGAGCGCCTGTTTGCGGACGGGGCGGACAGAATCACCATTAACCAAAGAGGTGGGGGGTATCGGAAAATATACTATTGTCTTACACAAAAAGTGTGAAACGTTGAAGAAGGGCATAAAGATATTGTAAGCAGTAATAAGTAAATATGGAAACCTGAAGGTGTGCAAAGAAAACAACACATTTAATAGCCATGTAGAATGAAGTGGATGGAACCAAAAAACAAAGAAAGGATGCCTCCAGCGTAAGCACTTCACAGAAACTCGGCAGCCTGGAACGACAGTGGACGGATGCAGTAGGATGAAGGGAGATTACATCAAAAGAGTGAGTGCAGGCCATTTTTTTATATGTGTGTGTGTGTTTTTTATTTGGTATGTGGTGCAGAAATAATAATTTCTTTCTGTAGTTTTGACTCAGAAAAGGCTAGTACTTTGGATTGGCTGGAGGAGTATTTCCCGCACGGGGAAATGTCTGAAGACAGCGACAACAATGGTACACAATGGTGTGCATATGGAGAATAGTGACCAGTATTTTATAGGCATTTAACTTATGGTGTTTTTTTTTTCAACAGACCAGGAAAAAAAGAGGAAAGGGCAACAAACGAGATAGAGGAAGACAGGATAAAAAGGATAGAGCAGAAAGTGGACATTTTGAACAACAATTTTCAAAGTTTACGGGAGTTTGTAGAGGACGTTGTGAGAGGAAAGGTTTGGTACCATTGCCCCACCTGCACCTCCCCTGCTTCTCTATTCCCTAGTGACCCATCCCCAAACCTGCAAGAGGAAAATAGATGTTTCGACGAAGTATCCATCCCTTCTTCCCCTCACAAATCTTCCCCTCACAACCAGCCGGTTTTAAATCCAAATTCCCCCATATTTGTTTCAGTGTCCGCTTCCCCCGCTGTTTCTTTAGATTGATGTGTGTGTATGTGTGTAGTAAATGGTTTTGTACAGTAGTTGTAGAGAAAGAGTTTGTGTGTAAAATGTTCGCAAACAGCGCGCCTGTTTGACCTATCCGCAAGCAATGGAATGTGGGTGCTGTCTAATGCCAAGTAAGACGGATGTGATGTGTGGCTGCACCATCTTTTCAAAATGTGCGTACATAAACAGAAAGGGGTGTCCAAAGGATATACTACCTCGGCGTATCGCTTGGAAATGAGATAATACATGGTCGTAGAATACACAAGATGTCCGGAATGGCTGTAAATAAGTAAAAAGGGAGTGTGGGAAGGACAGTATAGCGGTCCATATTGGGCGCAGTCAAAATGGTGCTGTCCGTAGAACAGGCACGGTGGCCGGCAAGTTCGTAGGCAAACAAAATGGAGTTGTTCTAAGGACACTGGAACTGTCCGTACAGTGAACATTGCATGCGTGCACATGCGCAGTACAAACAAAAGGATTGGCAACATGGCGCCAGTTGCTAACTGTCCGTCACACTTGTGTTGCACTTTGAAGTAGTTTGAGAACCCGAACACTGTCCGCAGGACACTTGTGCGCATGCAGATGTTTGCATCTTTGCATTTGCTATTCAGGGGACTTTCATTAAGGGGGCAGATGTGTTGAAGACGTCATCTTGTGACACCACCTACGCTGCGTGTGGGGACTAGTTTCTGCGGTTTGTGTGCTTCCACAACACTAAAAATGAACTTGTAGACAGAAGGCAAACTATTGAGGAGTGTAAAAATGTAATTTCACACATCCCAAACAATAGGCCACCTCATGAGTTGCTGTGTAAAATGTGTGTACCTCTTTGTAGGGATGAAGACGGGCGCAAGGCACACCCCTGCACCCCTTCAAAGGGCCACACCCCGAGTGCATCTTCATTGTCCTTCTAGCTATAGTAGATAGAGGTGCGTTGCCTTTACTGCTGTAGTGACGAAAAGGAAACTAATCGGTATGGCTTCCATGGCTGCTGTTGGGTTATTAGCCTCTGCACCAGCCACAAACTTGCCACCATCCCCACCTCACCAAGGGCCTGCAGAGAGATATATGGGTGAGGATGTAGAGATTGAGGAAGAAGAGGAGGAAGAGAATGAAGTGGAGGAACTCCGCACTAGGAGCACTCGGCGGGAGTCGTGGGTGTGTCTGCTGTTTTCTATTTATGGGAACGTACCAAAAGCACGTGTGAACCTGGTGAAGTGTAACCAGTGCGATGTGGTGTTGAGTCGCGGGAGATTTGGAGCGTACAGTTTTGGTACGACAATCATGAAGCGACACCTCACTTCGTTCCACACTGCGGACATTCGCAAGGTGGTGCCATGTGAAGCGCGTAGTCGTTTGAGTTCCACCACAGCATCCTCAGAATCTGCTCCTCCCACCACAAGAGACACTCCTGTGGGGGAGCGCCTCCCTCCAGCTGCTTCACAAGCCATTCGCAATGCTGTGGACCATTACCTTTCAAAGGTGACAGTAGTGTGCACGTATTGTGACACAGTACTCTGCAGGGGGGGGAGTTTTCTAAGTGCTTTTGAGGCTGCAGTCACTGAGCACCAGAAGATTTGCTCCTTACTTAACTAAAGATCACCCGTAATATTTGTCTGTTGAGTTGCCCTTTCTTATTCCCGTGGCTGGTGTCCCTTCCTTACCCTCCTTTCGCCTCTTCGCCTAGTGTGTCGAGTGCTGTTTATTAATGAACGTAAAAACAACAAAAATGACAGAAAAGGCTCTTTTCAGAGGCGCCTTTCTCAGTGTAACAATAGAACTATGAAGTGATGGCCGTAGACCCCTGCAGAGTTCAGCAAAAGTTTGCGGACAGTCGTAGAGGGGAAAAAGTGAGGGTGCAAGTGGCGCAAACGCAATAAAGTGTACGTTGGGAGTAAGTGGCGGTTCTGAAAAGAGCCTTTTGGTGGTGTGTTGTGTGGGTGAAAAACAGTGGATTGGGGAAAACGGATTGTCAGATAGGTTAGTGTGATTGCAAAAGAGGGCCCAATGCATTTTGTAAATTGTGAAGAAACATCTGATTACTAGCATATGTGAGGTGGACTCCATCTCTGCGGAAAATGAAAGTGCTACGAAACAAAATATTTTCATTGTAGAAAGAGGACATGCCAACATCTCTTAAAAAGGCACACACAGCCTTATTCACATTGCGTCTCACTTTCTCCATTTGTGGACCAAATGCTGAAGAACGCAACCATTTTTGTCTTTGGGCAATACGAGAAAAAACAATTTGACAATTGGAAACATGTCCATGAGCTTTGTGAGTCCTTCCTTTACAATTTCCATGGCAAATTGTAAAGAAATGCCAGATACATGGCCTAAACTGTTTCCTCCACAATGATTGATGAGTATATCTGGAGGACGCTCTGTCTGTAAAGTAATACAAAGAGGTACCAATTCCACCCATCTCATGCCACGGACGCCATGCCAGTGCACTTCCGCATGTGGAAATCCGAGATTTGTAGATAAACTGCAGCTTTCTGCATGCACCTTTAACCAATGTATCCATGAGTCTCCCACAATCCAGATAATCTGTTTTCGAGCATGGAAAGCCATGGCCGTGTGGTGTCCTGTGAGGGAGAAGATCGTCTTACTAAAGTACGTCGTTCAGAACACACCTACTGAACTTTATGGACCAATCCCTAGCTCCACTCATTCTCATTTACATGCGGCTCCACCCTTCAATCCCCAGTGGTGATATGTGCTGGATGCTAACTACCGCCATGTTCGCGGACATGTTCAGGATCAGAGCGTGACAACAGTACATTAAAGTACAATTCCCCTTTTTCCCCTTTTAGGTAGGCTCTGAAAAGATCCATTTTTAAAAGAATTTTGGCCACATATCGTACAGACATGTGGTATTTTATGTATTTTTTTGTATTTTTTGTCCTTGCTTTACTCGTGCAAACATTACAGAACCTTCTCTAAAGCAAGTCTTAGGTTCCAAAAAAACATCGCATTTCCCAAAGAGGATAGCGCAACACCATCTCCTTCAAAGCAATGTGCATTGCTTGGAGCAATGTTATCGTGGCTACAAAAAAACATACCAACTCGTAGCATGAATGCATGCATGCCGCGATTGATGATGCACCTCCCGATGCTTTGATCTGGACAGAAAACAGAAGTATTGTTCCATTGCACTCTCGGAAGTAAAGCAGAAAAAATAAATTTCGATGTTGGGAAGATGGTCATGAGTGCTTCAACCAACTGTGCCAAATCTGCCAACAAAGTACGTGAAGTCAGGTATCCCAAGTGGCAAGCACCGTAGTTCAAAATTACCACATGAGGAGTGGTCATTCGACGCATGTTTCTGCAAACTTGCAGAATTGCTGCAGCATTGGCATCAGTGTCAGCGCTCCACACCACCTCCACTCCTCGCACATTGAAATGGTGTGCCACATGCCTACTCTCGGCATAGTGTTGTAAACCTTGCACAAAAATGTCTCCAAGCAGCAAAAACCTGACCCTCTGCTCCTCTGCCGTTTTTAGTGTGCGCACCGTCTTTCGACACAAAAGACTAATGTGAACATCTGATTGGCTGATGCCTACAGTCGTCTTGCCATGCAGGATTTGCTGTCAAAACCCGTTTGTGACGCGCCCTGCCAGCAGACAAGCGTTGCCTACGTGATGCACGTAACTCTTACCCAGTCCTTCCACCCTTTCTACAGCGATACCAAAGCGAGTCCCTTATTGGACACAACTAATCAGGTGCACAATCATCCACCAATCACATAGAACATCGCTAATTTTAACTCCGTTATCAACATTGCGCACTTCAAAATTACTGTCGATGATTCTTAATGAAAATCGCATACCATTGCAAAGCACCTACTTCACAAGCGACTGTGCAAGGATTGCGAATTTCTACATACAGCTCCATGCATGTGCACATGCATCAGTATAGAGTACAGGTATGTACATTTTAATCAGAGTACATGTGGAACCCTTATGATGTAAAATAGACACAATAATAGCTGTAAATTTCCATAGGGAACACATAACAACGCTCCCCCTTTTAAAGTGCAACAATGCCGATTTGTTATTAACAAATTGCACAACCACTTACTATCCTCTGCATAGCCTGTACATACGTTGCAAGCATGCCTATTTAGGCTTAGCTCTCAACAATTTTTGTCTTAAAGGCGGGTGAAATCAGCCAATTTTGTTTTTGGTGTTTGAGACGTCCATTGGATAGAATGGCCGTGCAGGAGGCTTGGCGGGTGAGTCTGCCCTTTACAAGGCGGGTAACACCCGCCAGAAGCGTGTGAGTTCAGAAGTAGAATTTAGGGCAGACCTCAATTTTTTATGTGAAAATGTCGGAGTTCTGTACTCTGTACTGCCTACAGTAATGCTTCTTGCAATGTGATCGTATGAGAATAGTAATCGCTCTCGATTGTGGTGCTCACATGTCCTTCGGAGGGTCTCCCGATTTTTGGACATTGTGCTTTTCATTAATAGGTACAAAATGTTTGCCCATCTAGTACTTTGCCCTATCGCTTACAAACCTCTCTCCTATGCATACTACATTTTGTAAAGAACAAGGTATTTCCAAACCCTTAAAAAATGTAGTTATTTTGAAGGACTTTCAAGTACCATATTGAAATTAGTATGGAAAGACTGGATAGAGAGAAGTGAAATGTGCACGTCGACTGGGTTGAAATATGAAAGTTTAATCCTCTGTCGAAAGAAGTACAAGTAAAGTCTGCAGTATCATGACCGCTGCAAACACACAACGTAATTGATATTGTTTTTTTAGTTCACAGTGAAGATTACTGTCCTGAGAATCAACAGCATCTACACTGCAGACGACATATCCAAAGAAACCTAGTCATCTTGTACAAAAAAGTAAGTACAGTACAACCTTCATATTGTAACTACTCCTTAAAGAGGCTGCGTGGGTTATTTGTTTATTTTGGGCACCAAAGCAAGCATTCATTTGTAAACCATTCTACCTACAAATATCCATTTATTGAACAAAGAATAACAGGTGGAATGGCTGACAAATCCCTGTGTATTTGGTACTGAAAGAACATAGAGAATCATTAGAAGGTTAGATTGTGAAAGTAAGTTGTGGTAGCAAGTTTTTGGCATTTCGGTTATTAATAATGGTTCTCGTCACAAGTAGGGCACTTTGCACTCTCATCTAAAGCACATTGTACTAGTATACAAACATTAAAGTAGCCTTACCAAATGATAGTTAGAGGTCACTGTGCGTTGACACACCATGCCAAAGAGCTTCCCCATCACACTTATGCACACATGCACACAGCACACATACATTGGAGAACAGAACAAAGTATACTTTTTTTTCTCAACAGACACCAAAGAATGGCTACCAAAAAGCAGCTCCGTAGAAAGGAACGCAGAATTAGAGCAAATAAAAATAAAGGTGCCCAATGTAAGCATCCACCTGTTGTAGAGGTATTGGAGAATCTTGGTACAAACCACCTAATGCAGTTGGGTAACATAATAAAAGAAGTCTTAACTACCGAAAATGTACCTCCTCCATCATAAAGTGTCACAAAACACAGAAAAACACAGAAATGTTGTCAAAAAAACAGCTGCCAGTACAGCTAACAATGTTCCTAATAATCAAGATAGTGTAAGAATAACCCATAGTAAAAAAAGTATGTTAGCAAAAATGTTTCATCACAGAGTACTTCAGAATCTACTAAGAAGAGGACCAAAATGATCCTCGCCCCTTAAAACATACTGTAGAAAGTTAATTCTACAAGCACTCATGGACAGTGCCATCCTTCTCAAAAGGAAGTTGTTCATATTAGTGTTGAAAAGGATGAAAGCATTAACAAAACTAAGTACCAAACTACAAATGAAACTCAGCAATAAACAGAATGTGAACAAAAATAATTTTTTGCATGTTTGTGGTGGTGAATGGATTCACACAACAAGCACAGAGACATACTTTATTGAAGAAGCATACAAACAAAATCAAAAAAACAAAATTGCCATCCATAGCAGTGGACGAGGGTATGAGAAAATAAATACTACCATCATGGAACAAGAAACACTGCTTACAAAACTGTCTTCTGAAAACTCAGAATTACCTCTTGATTCAGCAGAACCACACCGTCCAGTATACAAATGACCGTGCACATCAATGTGTGCTATTCCAAACAAAGCTTTCAAATCTTTATGTCAGTTCCTCAATCATTATGTAAAAGTTAAAGAGAAAAGTAAAATTAAAGTGCTGCAAAATATGGATATTTGTGTAGTGCAGAAAGTCACAGGACTAGAAGGACATTCATTAGCCTACATTTCTGGCCCTATTTGCAAAAGTACCTTCCATGATATCAAAAGAATAGCAGTACATAATTCCAAAGTAAGAAATTTAGTGTACAAAATATAATGTGAAAAAAGTCCAGCTTCAGAATTAGGCAATTTAAATACCACTCTTCGAAGGGATTGTGTCCTCCGACGTATTCCTCATCTTAGATATATCCTTCCAGCTCTGCTGGCCTCGGAAAATTTTTTCTGTAGAGGGCGCTGCGCGTCGACGTCCCTCGAGTCGATGTCCCTCGACAGCCGCCGTATCGACGCTCAACGTCATCCTGCCTATAAAGGCCGCGCGCAGCGTCCGTTGCTCAGTTCCGTTTTTCCGCGCTTACTCGGTGCCTCGGAATACCGTTGCTCAGTTCTTAGTCAGATTAATCCTATTTACCTCGAGTTATTCGATCCATACTCGATGGCTTCCTCGTGGGAACCGACAACTCCTCGATCCGGCTTCAAAAAATGTTGAGATTGTGGGAAAAAGATGTCTTGTACCGATCCTCACAGAAATTGTCTGTGGTGCTTGGGAGCTGAACACCATTGTTCGGAATGCGAGGACTGTATGTCCATGACAGCTAAGGCCCTGAAGGAGCGTAGGGGGAACTGGAGAAAGGTAAGACTTTTAAAGCTTCTTCTTCATCGACGAAGCCGAGACATTCGTCTCCTCGTCACCATTCGCGCTCCAGGTCTCGGAGTGGGTCTCATCACTCCTCGAGATCGAAGCACTCGAAGAGGAGGCGTCGAAGATCCCCTTCTCCGTCTTCCTCTTCCTCTGTTTCGCCAAAAAGAATCCCTTGCCCCACGAAACATAGTTCCCGGGCAGAATGGGAGGAATTCCGAAAGAATATGATGAGCGTCTTCGAGAAAGCGGCCTCGACCCCCTCGAAGACTGCCGAGAGCGATGCTCTGGTCGAAAGACCCGAAGATCAAAAACGCCGCGAGTCGCAGTACCCGGCGAAAGAAACCTCTCGAGCGCGTTTCGAATGCGCGAGCAGGACTATGACCTCCAAACCTCCAAACGTCGATGTCTTTGGCGCTGTTGTCGAGGGGACATTCGACACACGGGTCTGTCGACTCGACGCCGGCCTCGACACCGGCGTCGACGCCAAGAAAAGTCACGGTGACCACACATCCAGTGACTATCCCCAGGCCCTCGACGTCGATGGCGTCGATATTGTCGAGTAGAATTCCAATTCTGTCGAGGTCCTCGAGGCCTCCACCTCTGTTTTCGACGCCACGCTCGAAGCCTTCGACGTCGGCGTCGACGACATCGACGTTTTCGAGGCCAATAATGACAAGTTCGGCACCCTCTGCCTTGGAAATGGGATTTACTCCCTTTATGAGTTCAGAACAATTGAGAACTATATCCTCAATTTTAGAAGAGGGTGATTTGTCTGAACAAGACACATTTGAGTTACAGGGACCTGTAACCCCAGTTAGAGAGGAATTTTCCTCTGAAGAGTGCAGATTAAAGGATCTTCATGATTCTTTACATGAGGCAAGTGGGTTAGACACTTGCCCTGAGGTGGATTTTGCTAAGCCAGACCCGGGGGAGCATGCTGAAACCCCCTACAGAGCCTTAATGGCCAGGATTACAGAGTTCATGGGGTGGTCTGCACCTTCACAATCTTTCCAGCAAGATGACCTCACGGATATTCTTGACAAAGGCCCACAAGAGGATCCTGTGGTGCCCTTTCATAAAGCTCTTCAGAGAAAGATCATGACAAACTGGGAAACCCCAGATGTAATACCAGCAGTAAATAAAAAACTGTCTGCAAAGTACAGGGTATCTTCCACAGACCCAGAGTTTTTGTCTAAACATCCATCCCCAGAAAGTCTGGTGGTACAAGCAGCATCCTCTACCGATGTCAAGACAGCTTATCCTACAGTCCCACAGGACAGGGACGATAAAAAATATGATGCTATGGCAAAGAAAGTCTTTTCAGCATGTAGCATGGCGTTAAAGTCTGTTAATGCTACTTGCACCCTTGCTAGGTTCAGCCATACACTTTGGGAGTGTGCTTCTACAGCGGCTGACTGCATCCCGGAGGGAGAAGAAAGGGATGCGTTCCTGAATATTATACAGGACGGTAAAGACGCTATGTGCGAATCCCTCCAGACGGGCATTGATTCGGCTGACAGTATCAGCAGAGCAATGGCGGCAAGTACATCAACCAGGAGATTCGCTTGGTTGAGAAAGTCGGGTTTTGCCCCAGATGTGCAAGCCAGGCTCTTGAACATGCCATTCGATGGCTCTTCTTTGTTCGGGAAAAAGGCGGATGACAGTTTAGAGAAACTGCAAACTTCAAAAGCTGCAGCAAAATCCCTAGGAGCTGCAATCCGTCAGACTCCTTTTCGTCCCACAGGAACCTCTACGAGGGGCAGTCCTTTCGCTTCTACTCCGCATTCGGAAGAGGTAGAGGACGACCGGCTCAAAGGGGTCAAAGAAGAACTACCCGAGGTGGACGGGATAGATATTCTAAAGCCGCAGCAACAGCAGGTGCCTCTTTACCATCGGCATCTGCATCAGCCGCCCCAAAACCACTCTGAGGACTCCCCTCACAGGACACCTGTAGGAGGCAGGTTGACCCAACATCTGACGGTATGGCAGGCTATCACGTCAGATGCTTGGGCATTGGAAACAGTCGCCCAAGGTTACTGCCTGCCTTTTCTACGTATACCTCAGAGTCATCCACCGGGGATCAGCTCTCAGAAAGCTCCAGATCCGCTCCTCTTGCAGGAAATTTTGGACCTGCTAGAGAAAGGTGCCATAGAACCGGTACCTGTAGCGGAGAGGGTCAAGGGCTGGTACTCCCCTTACTTTATCATTCCGAAGAAAGACGGAGGACTGAGACCCATCTTGGACTTGCGAGAATTGAACAAATTCCTCAGAAAAGACAAATTCAAGATGGTCACTCTTTCTCAGATCCTCCAGGCCCTTCAGTTTCAGGACTGGTTGGTATGTCTGGACCTTCAGGACGCTTATTTCCATGTGCCTATCCATCTCAAACACAGGAAATACCTGAGGTTCGCAATTGGCAACTCTCACTATCAATTTCGAGTACTGCCATTTGGGCTGACCTCCGCCCCGAGGGTCTTCACCAAGTTAATGTCAGTAGTGGCTGCAAGTCTAAGGAGGGAAGGGATTCACGTCTACCCCTACCTGGACGATTGGCTGATCAGGGCTGTTTCTCTGGAGCAAGCTCAGATCCAGCTAAATCACGTGTGCCATTTCCTTCACAGACTGGGCTTCTCCCTCAATTTAAAGAAGTCACAAATGATACCATCGCAGAGACTCCAGTTCATAGGAGCGATCCTGGATACTTCCCTGGGAAAAGCCTCGCCACCAGAGGTGAGGGCTCAAGATATTCTACAGATGGTTACCAAGTTCCAGCATGCCCAACGTCTCCCAGCCTTCGACTTTTTGAGGTTGCTAGGCCTCATGGCATCCTGCATTTTCCTTGTGCCAGAGGCTCGCCTGAGAATGAGATCCCTCCAGTGGGCACTGAGGACTCAGTGGTCACAATTCTTAGGGAGAATGACAGATCTTCTTCAGGTTCCCGACAGGGTGGCTCGAGACCTTCAGTGGTGGGCCTGTCAGGAGAACATTCTGAAAGGAGAACAGTTTTGGCAACCCAGGCCGGAGATAACAGTAGTCACGGATGCCTCACTCACGGGGTGGGGAGCCCACACCAACGACTTGACCATCGGAGTCCAGACTACACATCAACCTGTTAGAGCTGAGAGCCATCAGACTTGCGTTGAAGGCTTTCCTGCCAGCTGTACAAGGGAAGAACGTCCTGATAATGATGGACAACACGGTGGCCATGCATTACCTCAACAAAAGAGGAGGCGTAGGATCACTACCCCTGTGCAGAGAGGCGATGCAGCTCTGGTTTTGGGCAATCCAAGAAGGAATCTCTCTATCGGCAGTTCACCTAGCCGGAGAGAAGAACTTGACAGCGGACGCTCTGAGCAGGCAGAACACAGTCTCCCACGAGTGGGAGCTAGCTCAGGAAGTCCTTCAAGAGATCTTCGCCCTTTGGGGAACCCCTCAGGTAGATCTGTTCGCCACCAGCCTAAACAGGAAATGCGACCTGTTCTGCTCAAGGGAATTTCCTCCGAGAGGAGCTCTGGGAGACGCGTTCATAGTGGACTGGGAGTTTCCGCTTCTGTACGCGTTCCCACCAGTCCCTGTCATTCCTCAAATGATCAGGAGGTTGAGAAGATTCCGGCGAACCATGATCCTAATTGCCCCGGATTGGGCCAGGAGAACGTGGTACCCGGACCTTCTAGACTTGTCCATCTGCCCTCCAATTCGACTTCCTCTCAGAGAGAACCTACTCTCACAGAAGGGAGGTCAGGTTCTCCATCCAGACATCAAAACCCTCAACCTTCACGCTTGGCTTCTGAACGGCTGAGGTACAAGGATTGGGACCTCCCTGATGATGTTATGGAGGTGTTGCTTTCGGCAAGGAGGCCAGCAACAAAGTCTTTATACCGCTGCCGTTGGAACAGATTTTGCAGCTGGTGTAGAGAACAGAATATCGACCCATTTTCATGTGGTACACCAATGGTTTTGTCCTTCCTACTATATTTGGCAAATTCAGACCTTCAAGTTGGCACCATTAAGGGCTATCTCGCAGCGCTATCCATCTTTAAGCGTACTGCGGAAGAACCATCCTATTTCAAATTACCTTTGGTAATACCGTTTCTAAAGGGGTTAACCAATGTTTATCCCCCAAGACCATTCCAAGTTCCCCTATGGGATTTAAACTTAGTACTAACTTTCCTGATGGGTACACCTTTCGAACCTCTCCATTCTTGTTCGTTAAGGTTCCTTACCCTTAAAACTGTTTTATTAATAGCACTTACATCTGCTAGAAGGGTGAGCGAATTACAAGCTCTTTCTTGTAAACCCCCTCATACAATCTTTCACAAAGACAAAGTTGTCCTGCAAGTGAAGCCTAATTTCCTCCCAAAGGTGGTTTCTGAATTCCATATCACTCAGAAGATTACCCTACCATCTTTCTATCCTCCTCCTCACCCGCGGAAAGAGGAAGAGAGGTTACACAGACTAGACCCTAGGAGGGCTTTAAGTTTTTACATTAGTAGACTAGCCAGGATAAGACAGGCAGACCAGCTGTTTGTAGGTTACGCAGGTCACAAGCTGGGGTTACCAATAACTAAGCAGACCATTTCCAGATGGATCATTCTAGCCATTCTGGAATGTTATAAACTGGCAGGGAAAGAGCCCCCTCAAAACCTTAGGGCTCATTCGACCAGAGGTATTGCAGCTTCATCGGCCCTCAAAAGAGGCGTGCCGGTTAAAGACATATGTGTAACGCTCACCTGATTCCCGTAGAGGCGCCGGTCTTGACTGGGCGTATACCGTATCTTCAAAGGTGATGTGTAACACACGGCTGGCTCTTTGGGCTGGACCTCTGTGCACTGTATGTCTGCCTCGAAGGGTAAGATGTCTGCAGATAGAAAATATGGGATTAAGGAACTGGGTTATTGAATGTCTCTCTCTTCTTCCCTTTCTCTTCTCCTGTAGACCCCCAAAGGTTAACGCTCTCACCTTAGGTAAGTGAACGCTGTGCTCTCCATCTGCCTCGGGGCAGGGTACTGTAACCAGTTTCTTCACTGGATAAGGGGAGCAGGCCTCTTGACTTCAGAGGACTGCTGTCCGTCGTTTACTGCACGAACGGTAAGTTTCGAGTAATTCTAATGTCTTTAAAGTCTTTAGTAATGATGTTTCTTGTTTTGCAGGGTTCCGGCGATGGCGGATGACGGGCTGAAGTGAGTTGAAGATGGAGCCCGTGTGATGAATAGAAGCGCCTGGAAGCACGTAAGTAAGCGCTTGTTGCCTGCTTCACGATGCGCTCTAACTGTCTTTTTATTTTGCAGGTACAAGTTCGGAGCGGCTGCAGGGTGCCGGAATACCCACTGGGTTAGATGTGGAAAGAAGTAATGGCACGTGAGTATTAAAGTTCTCCAATGTCTTTAAACGCACCTTGTTTTGTCTTTCAGATGCGGGATGCAGCGCCGAAGGCCTCCGGAGCGTGCAAAGAGTTGGTAAGCTTTTGTCTTTCAGATGCCGGAATGCAATGTGAAGACCTCCGGAGCGCACGAAGAGTAGGTAAGCCTTTGTCTTTCAGATGCCGGAATGCAGCGCGAGGCGTTGGTGACAGCCGATGGACCAGGTAAGTGAAGAGCTGTCACTGAAGACCGTAATGCTAACCTGTTCTTTCTTGTCTTTATAGGTGTTGCTGAAGACTGGATTCAGGATGGTAAGCCTTTTTCCTTAGGCCCAGGATCAGATGCAGAAGACACGATGAGCGTTCTGCTGCAGAGGATGCAGAATAACGCAAAGCAAGATTCATCCATCGGGTGTGGTTTAAATAGCCTCCTGTAGTGCTTAGGTGTCTCCTTCCACAGCCACGCCTAGGTAAGAAAAGAGTTCCTGCTTTCCAGAAGAGTTCCAGTGTTCTGAATCTAGGGAGTGGCTCCTGCCCCACCCAACAGGAAAAGTAGTTCCAAACAGAAGATGATCAGAGGCTCAACTGGCAGGCAAGTAAGCAGCATGGTCTGATGCAGGTAAGTCCACCTAAGCATTATGAGCCCGGCGCTTCCAGCGCTGGGACTGGGCATATTTATGAGCCTGGTGCCACTGGCGCCAGGACTGGGTCCAAAAGGTCCCAATTGGGACTGGTTGGCACTCGGAACCTGGGTTATGGATCTGCTTCCAAGGGAGTTGGGAAAACCCTGACCTTTTGGAAGCAGAGATCATGACAGTACCCCCCCTCAAGGCCCCTCCCAAACCGGGCTTCTCCGGGGGTTTTGGCTTATCAGGAAATGTTCGGTGAAATCTTTTGATTAGGCGAGGAGCGTGGACATATTCAGCAGGTTCCCAGGATCTCTCTTGGGGGCCGTAGCCTTTCCAGTCAATTAGGTAAAATAGTTTAGATTTGGAGATCTTGGAGTCCAGAATGCTTTTGACTTTAAACTCGAGTTCTCCATCAACTAGGATAGGTTTTGGAGATTTAGTTAGTCGGGTTTGAGGTTGCACGGGTTTTAATAGAGAGACGTGGAAGACCGGATGTATCTTCATGTGCGGGGGCAAGTCCAACTTGACCGCTACTGGGTTTACTATGGTAGTGATGGAATAGGGACCAAGGTATCTTGGGTTGAATGTGCGTGGCCCTTTTAGAGGTAGATATTTGGTGGATAACCAGACTTGATCCCCTACGTGATATTGAGGGGCTTCCTTCCGATGTTGATCTGCTCCTTTCTTGTATTGTTCTTTAGCCCTTTGAAGGTGAGAAACAGCTTCCTTAAAGGCTTGGGTGATTGTAGAATGCAGGTAGTCTACTGCTGGTGTTTCAAGATCTTGGAGGGGATCCAACTCCGAGGTTCGAGAGTGACTGCCGTACAAAAGAAAAAACAGGGTTTTCCCAGTTCCCGAATGGACAGAGTTATTGTAAGCATATTCGGCTATCCAAAGGATGTCTTTCCAAGTTTTTTCAGTTTGTTGCAGCATGCAGCGTAAATACTGTTCCAGAGTTTGATTGGTCCTCTCGGTTTGTCCGTCGGTCTGAGGGTGGTGACTGGTCGATAGTCTCACATCAATTTGAGCCGACCGACAGCAACTTCGCCAAAAATGAGAAATAAATTGACTACCTCGATCCGAAATTAGAACCGAAGGAAAACCGTGCAGTCGGACGATGTTTTCGAGAAATTCTCGGGCCAGAGTTACTGCTGTTGGCAAGCCTTTGAGCGGAATGAAATGCGCCATCTTGGAGAATAAGTCCACGATTACTAGAATCGTATTGTATCCGGAGCATGGAGGTAGATCGGTGATGAAGTCCATAGAAAGCGTATGCCAAGGGCGAGGTGGGATGGCAATAGGGCATAAGAGGCCTGCTGGTCTTTCCTCTTGACTCTTGTTTTGGGCGCATACTCCACAGGACATTATAAAGTCTCTGATATCTTTTTTCCAAGACGGCCACCAGAAGTAGCGCTTGATCTTTTCTGAGGTCTTGGCCATACCGGGATGTCCTTCCATTAAAGAATCGTGATAACAAGAGATTACTTTTTTCTGTAAATCTGTGCTGGGTAGGTATAATCGTTCTTGGAAATACAACAAGTTGTCCTTTACTGCAAAGTCCTTTCCCTGCAGATGCCAATTCTGTATGTCTGCTGGAGTTACAAGTTGCCTGGCTTTATCCTTAACTTCCTCTATGGATTCTGTGGCGATTACACCCAGAATTCTTTGTTCAGGAATGATTGGTACAGGTTTAGGGTTGATCAAGTGTTCTTCCACTCCCATCCGAGAAAGGGCATCAGCTTTACCGTTCTTTGTACCTGGTCGATAGGTAATTATGAAGTCAAACTCGGCAAAGAATAATGCCCAACGGAGTTGTCTAGAGGATTGGGCTTTTGCGGTTTTCAAATATTGCAGGTTTCGGTGATCCGTAATCACAGTAACGGTGTGTCGGGCCCCCAGCAGATAATGCAGCCAAGCCTTAAAGGCAGACTTGATAGCCAGAAGTTCCTTGTCAGTAATCGTGTAATTGATTTCAGGAGGCGAGAATTTGCGGGACCAAAATGCCACGGGATGCAACTGATTGGTTACCGGGTCCTTTTGTGATAGAACTGCCCCCATGGCAAGGCTTGAAGCATCAGTTTCCATGATGTTGGGGAGTTCGGGGCGAGGGTGTTTTAAGATTGGTGCAGAGATAAATTTAGTCTTCAAATCCTGGAAAGCTTGTTCCGCCTCGGTAGACCATTCAAAACGTTTGTTTTTCTTTAACAAGGCAGTGATGGGCTGGAATATTCGAGAGAATTCGGGGATAAACCTGCGGTAAAAGTTAGCGAAGCCTAACATGCTTTGCACACCTTTTACGGAGGATGGTGATGGCCATTTGAGAACTGCATCGACCTTCTTTGAATCCATACGCACTCCGCCAGGTGATAATATGAATCCCAAGAATTCAACTTCAGTCACGTTGAAAACACATTTTTCCAACTTAGCGAAAAGTTTGTGTTGACGCAATCTTTCGAGGACCATTTTCACGTGTTTCCGATGTTCAGATTCCGATGAAGAATAAACGAGGATGTCGTCAATGTAAACAACAACACACACATCTATGAGCTCTCTGAGGACATCGTTCATAAAATATTGAAAGGCGGCCGGGGCATTGCAAAGTCCGAAGGGCATGACCTGATATTCAAATAGCCCATACTTGGTGCGGAAGGCCGTCTTCCATTCATCGCCCTCTTTTACTCGTACCAAGTGGTAAGCTCCTCTAAGATCCAGCTTTGTATATATGCATGCTTTTCTGAC
The DNA here is from genome assembly GCF_040938575.1 of Ambystoma mexicanum. Classification (NCBI taxonomy): domain Eukaryota; kingdom Metazoa; phylum Chordata; class Amphibia; order Caudata; family Ambystomatidae; genus Ambystoma; species Ambystoma mexicanum. The sequence continues at coordinate 890,309 of NW_027182496.1, read as the reverse complement.
TTGGTCCAGGAGTTCAGGGATCAAAGGTAACGGATATCTATTCTTAACGGTGATCTGGTTCAGGGAGCGATAATCTATACAAGTTCTAAGGTCTCCTTCCTTTTTTGGAACGAAGAACAAAGCTGAAGAAGCAGGGGACTTGGAAGGACGAATAAACCCATTTGCCAGGTATTGATCCAGGTATTGTCGAAGGTGAAGGTTCTCAGGCTCGGTGAGGGCATAAATTCTACTACAAGGAGGAGTAGATCCAGGTATCAGATCTATCTGGCAGTCATAAGACCTATGAGGAGGTAGAGAGTTAGCCTGATCCTTCCGGAAAACATCTTGGTATTCTAGGTATTCGGGAGGTAACTGGGGAGTCTCTGAAGAAATTGCTGCCAGTGCAACACCAGGTGGAGGGTGACAAGTAGAGACACATTCTGGAAACTGGACCGTTCTTGCTCGCCAATCGATCAGAGGATTGTGTTTCTCTAACCAAGGTATTCCTAGAATAATCTGAAACTGAGGGGCCTTGATCACATCGAACACGATCTTCTCATGGTGTCCATCTTGACTTACTAGCGTCACCTCTTGAGTGGTATGCGTTACTGGCCCGGAGGCTATCTCCGTACCATCCACCGTAGTAATGACGTCCTTTACAGCCTTGGGACAAAGAGTTAGATTCATCCTCAAAACCATTTCATGATCCACATAATTGCCGATGGCACCGCTGTCGACGTAAGCTTCAATTGCATGTAATCGATCCGGATTATCAGGGCTAATGAGGACCATAGGTATCACGAAATGCGAGGTCACGGAACTGGTTTTCACGCTCGGCAAGAGGACCTCTATTCTTGTCGGGCGAGGTCGTTTCCCTGCTCAGAGTTTGTAACTTTGGTAACTGCAGCTCCTACTGCCTTCTTGGCAGGTTTCACCGGACAGTCTCGAAGAAAGTGCCCTGAGTTTCTGCAATAGAGGCATAATAGCAACTGTTTTCTCCTTTCCCGCTCCTTTCAGACCCCCTATTTGCATGGGTTCCCCGGAGTCTACTCCTTTGGAAGGAGTTGGCGGTTTGGAAAATACTCGAGCATCAAACTTGGAACGATCGGCCTTCCTGTTCTGGAGTCTGTGATCTATTTGAACGACTAAGTCTATATAGTCTGAACAATCTTGTGGGGGATTCACTACTTGGGCTAACACATCTTTGAGCTCTCCACATAGACCTCTATAAAACATTGTAATCCTTTTGTCCTCAGGCCATTGAGTTTCCACTATCAGTCTGTTGAAAGACGCAATATAAGCCAAAAGGTCTTGATTACCTTGTCGCAACGAAAGAAGCTCATTGTCCAAGGCCTGCCCCTGTGAATGGCTTGCGAACAGTTTTTCCATACTGAGCTGAAAAGCTTGAAAATCATGGAGGACCGGATCATCTTGATTTACTAGAGGGATCGACCGGTCTGCCGCATTGCCACTAAGGTACGAAAGCACGAAAGCTACTTTAGCTTGATCAGTTGGAAAGGCTGCTGGCCGGCATAAGAAATGCAACCGGCACTGATTGATAAATACTGCAAACCTCTTTGGGTCACCAGAAAATCGTTCGGGCGGAGCCAGAGGTACATTCCCAGGTAGGTTGATCTGCACTGGATTCATAGAGGATGTAGAAGGAAGATTTCCCCCAGATGCGGGTAACGGGGTCTGTCCGGCTTGTGACTGTAGCAATTGTCTAGCGAGATCATCTGTTCGCTCCTTGGAAATAATCAGCTCCCTTCTTAGAGCGTTCGTTTCCTGACGGGCTGCATGCACTTCTGCCCTTAGTTCCCCAAGTAACTGGGCTAGCTGGTCGGTATCCGAGGTTTCCATAGCGCCTGGACGGGAGTTTTGTGGTAGGCTTTGCGTTCTGTAACGCTCACCTGATTCCCGTAGAGGCGCCGGTCTTGACTGGGCGTATACCGTATCTTCAAAGGTGATGTGTAACACACGGCTGGCTCTTTGGGCTGGACCTCTGTGCACTGTATGTCTGCCTCGAAGGGTAAGATGTCTGCAGATAGAAAATATGGGATTAAGGAACTGGGTTATTGAATGTCTCTCTCTTCTTCCCTTTCTCTTCTCCTGTAGAACCCCAAAGGTTAACGCTCTCACCTTAGGTAAGTGAACGCCGTGCTCTCCATCTGCCTCGGGGCAGGGTGCTGTAACCAGTTTCTTCACTGGATAAGGGGAGCAGGCCTCTTGACTTCAGAGGACTGCTGTCCGTCGTTTACTGCACGAACGGTAAGTTTTGAGTAATTCTAATGTCTTTAAAGTCTTTAGTAATGATGTTTCTTGTTTTGCAGGGTTCCGGCGATGGCGGATGACAGGCTGAAGTGAGTTGAAGATGGAGCCCGTGTGATGAATAGAAGCGCCTGGAAGCACGTAAGTAAGCGCTTGTTGCCTGCTTCACGATGCGCTCTAACTGTCTTTTTATTTTGCAGGTACAAGTTCGGAGCGGCTGCAGGGTGCCGGAATACCCACTGGGTTAGATGTGGAAAGGAGTAATGGCACGTGAGTATTAAAGTTCCCCAATGTCTTTAAACGCACCTTGTTTTGTCTTTCAGATGCGGGATGCAGCGCCGAAGGCCTCCGGAGCGTGCAAAGAGTTGGTAAGCTTTTGTCTTTCAGATGCCGGAATGCAGTGTGAAGACCTCCGGAGCGCACGAAGAGTAGGTAAGCCTTTGTCTTTCAGATGCCGGAATGCAGCGCGAGGCGTTGGTGACAGCCGATGTACCAGGTAAGTGAAGAGGTGTCACTGAAGACCGTAATGCTAACCTGTTCTTTCTTGTCTTTATAGGTGTTGCTGAAGACTGGATTCAGGATGGTAAGCCTTTTTCCTTAGGCCCAGGATCAGATGCAGAAGACACAATGAGCGTTCTGCTGCAGAGGATGCAGAATAACGCAAAGCAAGATTCATCCATCGGTGTGGTTTAAATAGCCTCCTGTAGTGCTCCTTCCACAGCCACGCCTAGGTAAGAAAAGAGTTCCTGCTTTCCAGAAGAGTTCCAGTGTTCTGAATCTAGGGAGTGGCTCCTGCCCCTCCCAACAGGAAAAGTAGTTCCAAACAGAAGAGGATCAGTAGTTCCAAACAGAAGAGGATCAGAGGCTCAACTGGCAGGCAAGTAAGCAGCATATATATATATATTCAACACACCGCAATATAATCCCTCCCAACTTTATCTTTTGCCATATTCGATATTCCACAATTGACCAGTTTGCCTTCAGTCCGCGGGGCGCCAGTGGGGACCGGACAGGAATTTCATGAAATGGGGACCTGCAAACCGGATCTTGAACGTGTGCGCTTTTACCCTGCTCTCTCGGCAGGAAAGTCCACGATTGTCTCGCTAATGGTAGGATTCGGCGATTGTCTGGGGTCTGGATCTGGGTCTAGATCTAGGTCATTAGACCAGAACCATCTGCACCGTTACAGAATGTGGATGGATTTACCAGTAATCATCTTAGACCAATTAACCGGACAGACCAAAGGAAGATGGTAAAATACTGCTTTCATTTCAATTAAAGAAAGCAGGGAGATACGACAGCTATCAAAGTAGATGCTCAATATTCACACATCATGTTGCTTGTACAGTGTTTGTATACTTTCACATATGTCATTCATGACGTCATTTTATGTGGCATTTTATAAAACCTATCACCGGCAGGAACTGGATTAGGGGAACATATCTACTTATAGAATTATACATGAAGTTAATATCTCTTTGGCTGCCCCTTGTCTGTAGGACACGACCTGAGCTACTTCCATGTACGTCACATACTGATTATAGCAGAGAATACGGCAGCGGACTAATAACTGCAACATTGTATATGAAAGTGCATGGCAGGCCTTTTAATTGCTTTGCAACCCTATCGAACCATGGACTTTCAGCTTGTCTTGCAGCATGGGAGTGAAAACGAAACCTAGGTGCTCGATCTGCTTCAACTTGTTCTTCGTTTTCCCAATTAGTCCATCATATGTCATCAAGCCAATTCTGAGCCAAAGTCTATCATTTGTAGTTGACCTTGTAGTCTGCTCACTGTTCTGGGACATTCAAGGGAGTGCAAGCACGTCACTATCTTAACTCGAGGCTCTAATGAATAGCCTTTGTTTTGAGTTCTTCATCACGTGTTGGGCGACCACGATTGTGTCCATTCAGCCTCTCAATTACTTCTATTTGATTTTATTACACAGGGTGTCATTACCCCTTTTGGCCTTTAGGGACTTGCTCACTCCAATTCAAATAAGCTTTTGACTTTGTGGTTGTCCAAAACTTGGCATCTGCAAATGTCCTTGTCTCTCCTAATCTTAGCAGAAATATGTCTTAAGCACATGGTCTGTTCAATCGACTCCCTTTGTGCCTTGCTCCCATCTCTCTCGAAATAGCATCCTTGATCCCAGGCCAAGGTATTCCCTTAGCCTGCACATGAAAATAGCTTCTTCATGAATTCTTCAATTTGCAATCCTAGGCTCGTACTTTGAGGTAGCTGGGTTGATTCTTCAACACAGGGCGTCGGCCATTTTCTTCCAATTTCTGTCCTAAATGTTATGTACATATTCCTCTTTTTAGCAAACCTCTTTATGCTTTTTCTACCTTGCGTTACAGCGTATTTACAGTTATTGGTCAGAAGGTTACTTCATCTTCTTATTTTCATGATTACTTCATGTTTAGATACATATTTCTCTTAGTGCTTCAGCTGTGTAGAGGAGTAGCTGTATACATCTACAGGTGATCCTGCCCCTTACGTCCCCTTTATTGGAGACATGGGACTGTGCTGTGTTTGACACCAGCCATTGTTCCAATACTGCAGTGAGTGTTTGGAAGAAGCTATCCATTAAGAAATCCTTATCGAATGTACCCCTGAAGTGATGACAACCTGCCGGAGGACCTCCCTGAAGGAATATGAGAAAGAGCAAAGAAGAGTTGAGCACGTAAACTAATGACATCATAAGAAAGTGTGCACGGCGTCCCGAGAAATCAACTGAAGACAATGAATAAGATCCTGAAAAAACTATAATGACAAAGTAAAGAATGGAGTCAATTCTCAAATGTCAAAGAAGATTACATGTACACAAAGTGCTGCAGAAAACAACCTTTCAATAAATTTACAGACGCTGAGACGCAAGGTAGATCAAGTCATCATAGAAGCTAGCTATGAGTAGTGAATAAAATGCAGGCAAAACCGCCATTGCACAGAAACTGGACATTGGTATCATGAATTAAGTAAGCCAGAAACCATGAAGTAGGAATGGAAAACGGTGTCGCAGCAAGAAAAATAGGCTCATGGAGCTCCATGGCGAGGCTGCCTGGCCTAAAGTCAAGATTCTAGAAAGCAAGGTCAGATATCTCCTCTGAAGAACAACAAGTGTATGGAGGATGAACCTTCTCACGTTAAGGTGCAAGAAAGAACACAAAGGATGCCAAGCATTAATTCATTTAGAGCATTTAAAGGCTGCAAAATGGACCAAATCGTGGTCTCCTGTGACGTGAGTCAAAGATGGAAATAGAGTTTGAACTTGAAGTTCGAGACACAATAGCGAGCGCCCTCACTCCTGTGCGTTCTTAAACACAAGGTACTCTGCAAGCCCAAGTACAAAGACTATTTCATGGCAGAAGGCATGGGTGATGAGAGATGCTGGGCTAATTGGGTGGTGAAGTAGCCCTATGTCCTATATCCCTGAACCTGGGTCTGGGCTTACGTGCTGCTAAATGAACTGAATGTTCCAGACATGGTACAAGCATGCTAACCAATTGTATTAGTCCATATAACGAAGCACCTTATAGTTTGAAGACCAATGAGAAACTGTGTATCTACTGTTTCTGAAATGACATTTTTTTTCAGGTAGGCATAATTTGTCCACCTGATAACGGGCAGCCAATAACAAATCTAGCTCCTATACAAATGTATACTTAGAGGTTTCCCTTAACCATTCCTGACCCTTGATAGGGTTTTCATTATTGCCACGTAGTATAATGTCACTCTGACGCATTATTTAGTATAAGAACTATATTTTGTGTGGAGATCATTAAGAGACTGAGCATATATTTGTTGATGTTTGTTGTAACCTCGCTGTTTTAGATAATTGTTAATAAATGCCATCTTCCTGGGTTGGTTTGGTTATTTGGACTCAGAATTACTCTGGTGTAATCCCATCCATTACCATATGCATGTTCCAAAGGGCCATATGCTCATGTGGTAGCAGTGCGGATGGTTTCAGATCCAAACTAGTTTGACTCCAGAGTTTAGGACGATCGGGCATCCTCCGCCATTAGCTGGAAGATCATGGCATTTCCTGTGGGGAGCGGCCGATAGAAATAAACTTGCAAGAAGAATTAAGACGGTGGGCAGGTCCCCCTTTGAAGAAATCCCTGCACAGTTTCCACATGCGCTCTGCGGACGGAAGGCAAAGTGGTCGGATTGAAGGAGGAGTCAATAACGAAGGCCTCGAGTTGATTAGAGAATGTAAGTAGATTAAGGGAAATGGCAATATAAAGGGGTGGGAGTGTGATATTTTGAGTAACCAGAGATTTTGTGTAGATAAAGGAACGTCTAAGTAATCCTATTTCAAGGGAGATAGAAGACGATGTCTCAAATTCCAACAGAAGTATTAAGAAAGGGAATATGCACAGTCAGGACTGTGAAAGGTAACGTCTTAAACCCTGTATAGGGTAACATAAGTAGGGGTGTGGCAAGTATATCCCTTATTATAAAAGTGATAAATGAAGGGAAGGTGATCATTGGGGTTATTAATGTGTAGTGTGTTAGTATTATTGGTTGTGTGAAGTTTTAAGAAGAAACAAGCTGTGAAGGTTGAAAGTGACAGTGTTTAACATGTTTCCCAGTGTATTATTCTTATGCTAATACATGTCCTTTAGATTCACTAAACTTGATCTAAATGCAAGCCTGACTAGTACTCTCTTGAAGGGAGTTTTCATATAGGTGTATCCCTTGAATGACCCCAAGGCACCAAACCATTAAGTAGCTTCTCCCACACTTTTCTCCCTCTTTTCTGAGCTTACCCAAGGCTTAAATAGCAGAGCAAGTGCTGACTTCATTACAGCTCTAGGCACAATACTGTAGAGTTCTGAAGGGTACTGAAGGTCATCATTGTCTTTTTGCTGTCCACCACACTACTTTCCTGCCTTAGGAATGGATTCTTCTCTGGGGTAAGTCTACCTGCCCATGTCTCTGTAGAGTTACAACAGTGGATCTGCTCATTTTCCTTTAACGTGCCAGCATTAACATGTTTCCAAGTTTATTATTCTTGTGCTACTAAATGTCCTTTAGATACACTAAACTTGATCTAAATGCAAGCCTGACTAGAACTCCCCTAAAGGGAGTTTTCTTATAGGTGTATCTCTTGAATGACCCCCAAGGAGCCTCATCAACTTCCTTTCCACTCCTGCTGTCCCCTCTTCCCTGTCCTCGGCTACCTTGCCTCCACCCTCTCGCCCTGCCCTCTCTCTGGCTCCTTCTTCTTCACCTCCACAGGGCGTACCTCTGATCTGTACCCCTCCCTGGAAGTCCTTCAAGGATGGCAACCTTCTCCACATAGCCACTCTCAACTCTCGCTCTGCCGTCAAACATTCCTCTGATATCTGTCGCCTTCTTGAGGAACTGGACCTTGACATCCTCGGCCTCACTGAGACATGGTTCACTGCCAGCTCTGTCACCAGCTTTGACACACTCCTACCTGATGGTTACAAGATCCTCTCCTTACCCAGGCCCAACCGTGCTGGGGGGGTGTGGCCCTTATCTTCCCTGAGTGGATTCCTGTCACTGTCACTCCTACGCAGACCTACTCCTCCTTTGAATGCCTTGTCTGCCGACTCTCTCTCTTTCCTAGCCATTCCCCTACTGTGGCTACTATCTATCGGCCACCTGGTCAAATTTCCGCCTTCCTCTCTGAGTGGGCTGACCTCTCCTCCTGACTCCTGGCCTCAACCTCTCAACTCCTCTTTCTTGGTGACTTCAATAGCCACCTTGATGCCTCCTGTCCTCCCTCTGGACTCTTTCACGACCTCTGCGACTCTCTCTCACTCTCTATTCTCCTGTCTGGGCCGACCCATTCTGCAGGGCACACTCTTGATGCTCTGATCTCTTTTGACCTTCCCCTCTCTGTCCCTCTCTCCACTCCTCTCTCCTGGAGTGATCACTTTCTCCTATCCTCCCACCTCACCCTCCGTACCCTAAAGGCAAAGCCACCCTCATCACTGCCACCCACCTTCGCGGTCATCCGCCCCATGAAGCGCGTGTCAGTTGAGGCTTTTGCTACCACCTTCTCGCCCCTCCTCCCCCTTCAGCTTACTCCCACCCTGACACAGCCCTCTCCACTCTCCACTCTGCTATATTTTATAATCTTGATATCCTTGCCCCTGTCATGAGGATCCGCCTGTAGCCCAAAGCCAAATGTAACTCCTGGTATGACTCAGATCTCGTCACCCTTAAACGCAAGTGCAGAGTGGCAGAGAGGAAATGGCGTGCTTCATGTTCATCCTCTGACAAACTGGCCTGCCTCCTGCTCCAAAGGCAATACCAGCTCTCCGTTCTCACTAAGAAGAGAGCCCTTATCCAAGCCCGCATCTCTGCGGCATCTAACAATTCGGCCAAACTCTTTAAAATCTATTCCCTGCTCTCCCTCTGGCCCTTCTGCAGCCACCCCTCCTCCCTCCTTCTCTGTCTTTCCCCTTTTTGCTGCTGACGAGGTTTCGAGACAAGTCCGATCTATGAAAGTCTCCTCAAAACAGGTCCAGCCCTGTTCCTCCAAAACTATCAAGGATCACATCGACTCCCTGGCCCCTGCCCTGGCTGACTTCTGCAATCACTCCTTCGCCTCTGGAGTGTTCCCATCCCCCCTCAAGCACTCCCTTGTGCACCCCCTTCTTAAGAAACCCTCTTCCGACCCCTCCTGCCCAGCTAACTATTGCCCAATCTCTATCACTCCCTTCCTGGGCAAGCTCCTGGAGAAACTGCCCATCTCCCAGCTTAATCTCCATGCTGAATCTGTTGGTAGTCCTCATGACCATCAGTCAGGCTTCAGAGCTGCCAGAAGCATGGAAACTGCTCTCCTGAACATCTGTGAGGACCTGCTCTCTAACTTTGACTCTAACACCCCGTGTGTTCTCATTTTGCTCGACCTCTCTTCTGCCTTTGACACTGTCAACCACACCATCCTGCTCAACCATCTCCGTGATAACCTGGGTATCGCTGGTCAGGCTCTGGCGTGGCTGACCTCCTTCCTCTCCAATCGACCCTCCCAGGTCCAACTGGGCTCTTTCCTCTCTGACATCTTTTTCTCCACCTGTGGTGTCCCCCAGGGATCTAACCTCTCCCCCTGGCATTTCAACCAGTATCTGGCTCTTCTTGCTCACCGCATCGCTGCTCTCTGTCCCAACTTTCAGTGCTATGTGGATGATACCCAGCTCATTTTCAGGCTACCCTCGGCCTCCTCTTCCCCTTCCCTCATCTCTGACTGTCTCTCTGCTATCCAGGAATCGTGTGCCGCCAACGACCTCTGCATTAATGTCAGTAAGACTGAGATTCTACTTATCGGCACACCCACTCCCTCCTTCCCTGCAGCTCTCTGGCCGGCCTCCCTTGGCCCTCTTCCTGCGCCTACCTGCAAGGCAAAAAACCTTCGGGTCATCTTCGACTCCACACTCTCTTTCTCTCCTCACATATCTGACGTCTCTAAGAAGTCACACTACCAGCTACACCTCCTCAGAGGTATCCTTCCTTTCCTCTCCTTCCCCCAGAAGCTCACTGTCTCCAGAGCCCTGGTTCTCTCGAAGCTGGACTATTGTAACAGCCTCTATCTAAATCTTCCTGCCTCTACTCTCCGCCCTTTGCAACTCATCCAGAACAGGACTGCGAGACTTGTCCTTGGCCTCAAGCCCAGGGACCGTATCTCTCCCAGACTGAAATCACTACACTGACTCCCAGTGGCTATGAGGATTAACTTCAAAACCCTCTGCATTGTCCAAAAGGGCTTCTGGGGTCTTGGGCCAAAATACCTTCAACTCTCTCTTCCGAAATATCTTCCTTCTCGAGCTCTTCGCTCATCCACCTCCATCTACTTCAGGGTCAGCCGCTTCTCCACGTAACAAGCTGGGGGTGGATATCTCTATGCAGCAGGGGCCTCCCTCTGGAACAGCCTTCCTGCCTCCCTGAAACTTGAGGAGAACCATCTTCGGTTCCGGAAGCACATCAAAACCTTCCTCTTTGCCTCCGCTTTCTCTCCCTCTCTCCCCTGCTAAAATCACTGAACCTGCACTGAATCTGCTACTGGGCCACTCACCGATCTCGGTTCTTGGCCCAGCCACTCTTCCCTGCACTGCCTACCTGCACTACGGGACTGTCTCTGTATCCTACAGCCCCTTCTCCCGGCACTTACCAGCTGGCCCTATTATTTATCTTGTATTCTACTAACCATGTACTGCAGTTTCCTTGCACTTGCCACCAGCTGGCCCTATTATTTATGTTGTATTCTAATAACCATGTACAGCACTTTTCCCCCTCTCCCCTTCCCCTTGCACTTTTCCCAGTCCCCTCTACCCTTGCACTTGCGCGATCTGAATGACACCTGGCCTAGTAGGATTGTTGTCTGTCTCCCCTTGTTCCCCCCCTGCCTCGTCACGCCTTGAAACACTTGTGTATAGGCGCGTTACAAATGCCATATCATATCATATCATATCATATATCATATCATATCAGTGTTTAAAGTAAGGTGTAGTAAACAATTGGCGACAATCAAAAGACAGATAGGTTGTAGAACCAAAAGAGGATTGAGCGGCAATTGATGGTGCTGGCTCATATTTGTTGTTTTAAAAGATTAAAGGTGGTGGCTGGTTAAGCATTGAGATCTGGTAAGTACTGACATTCAATTGCAACTTGTCATTATGGAGGATGCTCCTCTCATGCATTTTTGTAAAACACTACCAAAACATGCTCCCAAGCACAAACAGTAAAGTGCAGAATGGGTAAAGGGCACAGGTGATAAAAATGTTCATGCCATGGCCACATGGGGAATCATCGTCAAAAGCGGTATTTTAGAGAAAAGACTGTGCAGTTTTAGAACTTTGGAAAATGTACCAAGAAGAGAAAGAGGACCCGCCACAGGAGGAGTGGATGCTTAATCAGCATAAGGGTGAGGGATTAAGGGTGTAACTGCAGAAGAAATAGGAGTTTATCCTTTAAAGGAACTGAAAGCAGCGGTGGGTATAGTAACCCAATTTGTCAGCACCCCGCTTTGTCATGAACCATAGAACTTGCCCTTTCTGGACTTCCTGGTCCTTATCGCGACGGGGCTTGTATTCTTTGTTACTCCCAACATGGCTGCGCCAAGCGACTTGCCTCGCACCAGCCTTCACGTCGCACATGGCACGTTCTATAAATTGGCCACGCCCCGCGGCCCGCACGTCTCAACGCTATCATTAGGTAGTGACTTGATGTGTGTGTGTTGTTTGGCGAATCCACTATTACTAGTTCCAGGTTCCTTCTTCCTTCCTTTCACCCCTTCCCTCTATCTGCTCCTGGAATCCTCATTCCTAGCAACAGGTACCTTTTTCCTGGACATCCTGGAACAGCAGCCTTCCCGGAACTCTGAATGCTCTCTGCAGCCGGACGAGACTCGAGCAAGCCTATACAAGGCCCGATCTGTTCCCAAGAGGAATCCTCCCGCGGAACAGAGCAAGAAGCGATCCCAGGTGAGACGGGGAGATTTACGACAGTTTGAGACGCCAAACGACCGATACTGCTACTGCTATGGAGAAAGCAGTCCAGGACCTTATGCATGGCATGCAAGAGCTCACAACTGAAGTACAGAACTTAAAAGCCGAGATTGCTGCATTAAGGCAGCTTGTTTTGTCTCGCGACCCCGCTAACACGGACAGTGTGTTACTGGGTGGAGTGGTAGACAAATATGATGGCTCGGCAAAATCCTTACGTGGATTCCTGGATTCCTGCTTGGTGCATTTTACTTTTAAGCCATATTATTTTTCAACTTCTAGGGCGAAGGTGGGCTTCATAATCTCGCACCTCACAGGGAACGCGTTAATCAGGGCTACCCCTTAGTCAACTCAGGGGATGCCCTCCTGGATGATTATGATGGATTTATTCAGGCACTCAAGACTATGTTCAACCGCTCAGGAACGGTTACTTGATTTCCGACAGGGTGCTCGGGATATGCTAACGTACGTTACTAGATTTAAACAACTGGCCAAGGAAGCGGATTGGTCCTCAGAAGCAAGTTTCACTCTATTTCGCAGGGGTCTAAACGAGGACATTAAGGATGAATTAGCCAGGGTGGCTCGTCCTAGTTCATTCCAGGCTCTTATGGATCTAGCCATGCAAATAGACTTCCGAATCCAGGAAAGAAAGGCTGAAAGAAGAAAGACCAAGACACCCTTTCAAAAGAATTCCCTTGAGACCTCTGTTAAAACCGATTCTGCCCCAACCCCTGACATAGATCCGGAACGCATGCAAATAGGAGCCTTCCATGGGCCTATTTCCCCTCAAGAAAGGATGAGAAGGATCCACACAGGCCTGTGCATGTATTGTGCCTCGGATAAACACCTTGTTAGAGAATGCCCTCTAGCCCCTCCACGGCATTCGGGAAACGCCAGCTCCCGATCCTAGATGGAGCGAGGTGTCGGGAGAGAGATGTTTGCTCCACATCAATTCCATCCTTGAACTCTCCTGGACAAAACAATTTGGTGATACTACAGGCCTTCCTGTCACCCTCCAAAGACAAGGCCTATCCCATTCTGATCTTGGTGGACTGCAGAGCTATGGGAATTTTCATTGATGAAGACTGGGTTGTTAGTCATCATATTCCGTACGAGACACGAAACACCAAGCAGCCGGTAGAAGCAATTGACGGAAGACCCCTCTCTTCAGGACCCATAAGCCTGGAGACTAAATGTCAATCTGGAAAAATGAATACCCTTCATTTGAATGATAGACGTAACTTGATGGCCGTGGGCCAACCGTTTTATGCACCGAATTGGAGAAATATGAACTGCTATGCTTGAGCGACGAGCGGCCACTTTAAATGTAGTAAGAATCGCCATTTTGCTTGTCAACCATTGCTCATTGCTTTGTGTCTAAAAACTGCTTTGCAGCTTGCAATTCTTGTGGATTCTGCTTACTCTGCTCAACTGTTAACATTGTTGTCTGAATATGAAAGGTCAAGGTCGCGGGACTGAAGAGTTTGCTGAAACTCCTCATGAGTAGCCCAGAGAGGAATGCCCACGCTCCTTCTCTGTAGCCTTGGGAGGAAGCTGAAGGGCATTTAATCACTTCACAGCTGCCAGCCAGTCTCGTACGATGGTAGAATATGTTAGAATAATACAGTTAAAGGCTTGAATTATGCTTCTCTTACAGCCCCCCTTCGCAAAACCCTTCAGAACGTGTCGGCTCCCAGGACACGAATAGTACCTCATAGATAGCAAAGCTTGGAATGTGGCTCTTCCCCCCGTGAACAGATTGCTTCCAAGAACAGAACCACCGTGTTCTAAAAGATGCCTCCGCACTTTCTAAATTGCACATTGTTACTAGAATAGACATAGAAAGCATTATGATCGTCATACTCGTCGGATATATCCATCGTCATCCCGAGTTCAAAGGAACTTAATACAGAGGGGTGTTGAACATGACTTTGCTGGTTGTATGATATGCATTTTGTATATATGTAACTGATGTACGTAATTCGCTCTCTTGCGTCCCTCGAGGTCTAGGAAACTCACGTCGCAGGATGTGAGATCAGAATTGGCCAATTGATACTATCTTTTGCTTGCAATAAACCCTAGCATTGGGAATTTGAAACCTCGTGTCTGGCGCATCTTTTCGTGTATGGTCATTGCCATGTTTCCATAGCACGAGGGACCCCTAGGGGCCCCTTTCAAGATGGCGCCCGAATAGGGACCCTCCCCCACTTGCCCCATCGTATACGTTGTAACGGAGTAAAGGCGGAAGAAAGGCGAGGACGGGACGGTTGAGCCAGGATCAAGAAGTGTACGGGGCGCCCTGTAGAAGAGAGGAGAGATTCCTTCCGCAGATCTGCACACATCTGATCCCTGATCGACGTAAGGGGCCAGAGGGCAAAGGAGGCGAGGGTCCCGAGACGAGGCAGAAGCCATAGAAGCGCAGACACGACGTGGGGAGAGGTTGCGTTAGAACAGGCGACTTGTTTTATCAGGTGAGTCATTCCCTGATTCAAAGAGAAACCTGAATTTTGGTAGAGTGTTGATTTTGCAAACTCAAACGTCCAGGTAAAAGTGGCTAACCAAAGGGGAAGGTTAAAGAAACATGCCTGGAGTACTGTCCACTTTAGCGGGGCTTTTCAGCTGCGGTAGACAGTCCTTGGAATATGGCAAAAGTGCACCGCCTGGGGGAACGCCGGCTTATGACATGTATGCAAAATATGGTGTGGGTGCGATAATATTTTGTGAAATTTGGCATAGGCAAACTAGAAAGCAACCCGACCATCAGTGGCCGATTAATGGTACTTTTGAGATGGGGAGGATAGATAACCTAGAGAGGGTGCAAGGAGTAGAGAGAAGCATGCATGTAGGCATAAAACAAAGCTTGAGATAGCAGAAGAGAAGGAAGAGGGGGAGTGGACTGAGAGTCTAAAACGGGAAGCGATACGGGACCAAATGAACATAGACAGAATATACCCGCAGCGGGAACTACACATAGCAGATGAATTAATGGAACATTTGTTAACTAACATGGGTCGAGGGCCAAAACCAGAATCGAAACCAAACACGCCAGCAGTGACTGCGCGGGCCCAACCAGTAGATCTCATTCCCTCTGCCGCAGCCCGAGCACTTCCCCTCACGCAAGCGTTAACCCAAGCCCCGCCCACAGCATGAGCACTCCCACAAGCGCAGACCGCGGACACACAATTTCCTAGCACCCAGGAAGGCCCTTCACAGATGCCACCTGTGTCACTTGTCCCATCCGCACCTCCCGCTCTAGAGACAGATTCAGCACCGTACGCCCCTCCCGAAGTCGAGATTGAGACTGGGGAGGCGAGAGGCGGGGCTGAAGGAACAGGATTTGGACGGGTAACTCGAAGCGCAATCAGCAAAGAGAGAAAGATTGAATTACGACAAGAGGCAGAAATGTACATAGAAGGAAATGATGAGACGGCAGCATTGGCCTCATTGTATGGGGACCGAAGAAGAGACAAGAGACAGGTAGTGTTGGAATGCATGGGGACATTTTTGGTGGGAGAATGGAAAAAGTTGCTTGACAAATTACCACCACAACGATTGTTAGATTTGAACCAACTAGCATGTTGTAGAATAAAAGATGAAGAAGTGAAGGAACATGTGGATAGACTTTTTGATCTTAAAAATGAGTTGGATAATGAGTATGCAAAAATGTTTGCTGCGCCTGGGTAGAGGGGTTGGGATATTAGAAGAGAGGGGAGAGGGACGGTAGAATCATACATAGAGCAGAGACATTCAACGTCATCTGTACAGAAGGGCGAGAAATTGAAAGTATGTATACGAGAAGCGGTAAAATGGGTATCAAATCCTAGTATTCCAACAATGCTTATACATGATATATTTGATGAATATTCCATACCAATGAAAAGAAAGGCACAGCAATCGATGGCTGAACATTTGATGGAGAAGGATATAAAAAAAATAAGGCCAGCCCACCTGAGATACTAGCGGTATACAGGAGAGCATTCGAGCGAAGTACAGGAGAAACGGGCTTATCACTGGACTTAGGAATACTATTGAACCTAAGAGAAGGGGGAGGAATCGTGAGAGGGGCATTTCCAATGAGAGAGGTCCTGCCCACGTTTGTACCAAAAGTAGAGATCCCTGCAATGGGTACAGTAGGAGCGCAGGTAAAACCAGCCCATTTCACCGCCCAGTATGTGCATGTCCCCTTTTCCAGGCAAGAGGTGAATACTAGAAAACAGACGATTCCCGATATAAGAAAGAATCCAGCAGGTTTCTACAAGGAAGTAGAGTCAACCCTGAGATCAGCAGTGCTTACTATGAGCGATATAGATTTGATTTTCCCAGTCATTTTGCCAGAAGATATATGGAAACAGATGAGGACGGTGGATGACGCGGGGGCTTTTGGCGCCACATGGGCGGAGTTACTATTGGAGGACAAAAATAGAAAAGTAGGGGAAAATCCGGGAACCCACATGGCAGATCTACCAGAACTGATAATGCGGAGATTGAGGGAAATAATTCCAGAAAAAAGGATTCAGTGGGACAAATTAACTACATGTGTACAGGGCAAGGATGAGCCAGTAACTGATTATTTCAATAGATTTGAAGGAGTATTTAGAGACTTCAGTGGGCAGGATGTGAGCACGGAGTCGGGGGAAAGGCTATTTGTTGATAAATATGTGAGGGGACTAATATCGCCAATTCAAGATATGTTAATCACGTCGGAAAGTTCCTGGGCAGCAAAACCGGTGAGTGAGATATTACACATAGCCCAATATTACGAGAACAGGGTAAATGTGGCGAAAGAAAGAGAGGTGAAGGATAGAGTACATTTAAAACCAAGGGTGTTACTGCAGCAGGTCATTGGATACAATAGAGGTAGAGGTAATGCACAAGGCCGGGGAAATTTGAATAATATGCATGGGGTGTCATTGGGATTAAATCAATGTGCGTACTGTAAGGAGGAAGGTCACTGGCGAGCGCAATGCCCGCACCTACAGAATAGAGGTGGGTTTGGTCAGAGAAGGCCTCATAGAAGACATCAGGGGTCAAACGGCCCAAGCAGAAATAACATGCAGCAGCAGCAGGGATATACCAATGGAGGTACTCAAACCCAATCATATGGCCAAAACCAAGCACAACAGAACCAGACATTGAACCAAAGTGTTTCGAACCAAAATCAGGGCGGGCAGGGCCAACAGAGAAATGATCAGAGTGGAGGACATTGAGGGGGAAATGGGAATATTTTTGATACACAACCAAACACGTATTATAGCAGTAGCAGTGACTACACATCGGACGACGTGTTATTTTCGCGATAGGACAGCCAACGACAGGGGTCGGAACCAGTGTCTATTCCCGTGAATCAGAGAGGACCCTACGTAGAAATGAGAGTCGGGAATAAGGAGCACCGTTTCCTTGTAGACACAGGGGCACAGAAGTGTTCGATAGACCACCACTTGGTTCCGGAGATACCACTGTCGGGGCAGAAGAATGTTTCTGTAGGGTTCGCAGGTACACCAGTAATTAACCCCATGTCCGAAGCTGTCCCAATTACAATAGGACCATTTATGGGGCAGTGTCCATTTCTTTTGACAGAGAATTGTGGAGAGAACTTGCTAGGATTAAATTTGTTGAGAAAATTGGGGGCAGTCATACATTGTACGGCAGACGGGGTGGCCTCACGATGCAACGGTGATGGAATTCATGTCAAAAGAGTTGCCAGAAGAGTTAAGTGGAGTACCAACCTGTCTGTGGGCAATGCATGATAATGATGTAGGATGCTTGAAGATAGAGCCAGCAAAAATAACTTTGAAAGAAGGTGTAACACTACCACGAATTCCCCAGTATAAAATTTCTGTTGAAGGTGAGAAGGGATTGAAAAGCATTGTTACTGACCTGGTGAGATTGGGGGTGGTTGAGGAAATTGCTTGGAGCACGTGCAACAGCCCGATTCTTCCAGTTTACAAGAAAGGAGGCAATGAAGTACCCTATCGTTTCATAATTGATCTGCGCGGATTAAACAAAGTGGTAGACCCACAATTCCCTTTGGTCCCAGATGTCACAACAATACTGACAATGATACCGGCCACTGCAGAATACTTTAGTGTAGTTGATTTGAAGAACGCATTCTTTAGCATCCCAGTGGATAAAAGCAGTAGATATTGTTCGCGTTCACTCTAGGAGGTCGATCATTCTCATTCACACGCATTCCACAAGGATATACTGAAAGCCCGAGCATTTACAGCAGAGCGCTAAAAGAGCAGCTAGACATGCTAGAACTACCCGAGGGTTGCGTACTCTTGCAGTACATAGATGACTTGTTATTAGCTGCTGACACGAAAGAGATCTGCAAAGAAAGTACTGTATTACTCTTGACACATTTAGCGACCCATGGTCATAAGGCAAGTTTGAAGAAATTCCAGTATAATCAAAAGGAGGTGTCTTATTTGAGATACCTACTTTCGAAAGAAGGGAGAAGATTAACACCAGAACGCATAAAAAGTATTTCTAGTATGCCTATTCCAATAACTCAAAAAGGAGTGAGTGGCCTCTTATTGTCGGCAGTGGATCAGTAATTTTGCGTTGATTGTGAAGCCGATGATAAAATTGACTAAAAAGGATGCAGAGATGCCTTTGCAGTGGGATGAGGAATGTCAGAAAGCGTTTGAGCAATTGAAAGTTGCATTGTGTGCTGCGCCGGTTTTAGGCACTCCTAACTATAAAATGATCTTCAGACTATGGGCCTCATTACACGTTGTGCGCTAAAAAACGCAAATTAGCGGCATGGCGCTATTAACGTGTCCGCCCTCTCAAGAGGGCGCTAATTGCGTACTATTACAAGTACGCGGACACGAGCATAGCACCATGCCGTTAATGACCCTACCGCCATGCCGCTAAAGTCCCCAAAAAGTCATTTACCGCCTTCCGCGAAAGTGCAGAATGCACCTCCGCCCTCGCGCCATTAGCGGTCACCGCTATTAGCGATCACCGCTATTAGCGGTGACTGTTAAATTGCGGAACCGGAAATAGCGTCATCGCACAGGAACGGGAAAGAGCACGGCGGCCATCTTTAAAAACACAATCCATTGCCATCCTCTGCACCCTGGACCTGTTTTGAGTTGGGAGCTGTGCAAATTCATCTGGGACACCTGCATCATGCCCAAGGCTTTGAAGAAAACCAGTGACAGGCAGCGCGAGGAAAAATATACCAATGAGGAATTGGTCATGTTAACACAGACCCTTGCAGAGCATGCAGAGGTAGTCTGTGCAAATGACATGCGCCGGCCAACCTTGCTGAAGAAAAAAGCCATCTGGGAGGAGGTAGCTCTCAAAGTCAGTGCTGTGGGCACCAGCACGCGCACTGTGCGCGAATGCAAGAAGAGGTGGGACGACCTCAGGCTGCGGGTGAGGGGCATCCTGGCTGAGAACCACTGCATTGCCAGTGCCGGTGCAGATGGCTCACCAATCCGGATGAAGGAATGGGAGGAGACATGCGCAAACATGATTGCCGTTGAATCCATTGAGGGAGTGGGCAGCATGGAGATCGGCGTGGCTGCCACTTCAGATGGAGGTGAGTGTACACATGACAGGATGCGGTGTGAATGTACTGTTACCCCCATATGTGAGCACAGACTCCTCTCATGCATGGACACACATCCACACATGCATCCATCACTCACCATGTCAGTGTCAGACCCAAACACACACACATGCACACATCACCAGAGACAAGTCCCAAACACAACCATGCATGGATGAGGCACTGAACTGGCACATCACCTGCATCCACAACCACTGAGTCCCAATGGCCACAACTGCATCATTCATGTAATCTTCATTAAGTAAATTGAATCGCAACCAATGATATCCCCCTTCTCGTCCCTGACAGGCTCACATACAGATGGGGAGGATGCCGCTGATGCATCGAAGGCACCAGCTACATGCAAGAGGCCAAGGGCACAGGAGCCGGAGGATACCCCAACAACATCCAGGGGCAAGGGGGGAAGGGCACACCTGATGAGTAGGAAAAATTGTCATAGTGCCACTGCCAGGGCAGTAGTAGCTGCACCACCAACTGCGGCCCCACCACCGGAGGTGAACCCACTGGCACCAATGCCAGCCACCCAGGGCCCACCATCAGCTGCGGCTAGCTCCGCTGTTGAGCCAGCCGCCACTGCCCCCTATCCAATCCGGAGGACACCCTAGGCCAGCACATGGAGATGCACACCCCAAGCCCCCCTGGAACTCCAGCGGCTGTGCCATTCCAGACCCCTGGGTCTGATGGGACTGTTGAGGACACCAACCCTGCAATCATGTCCCCCATGTTACCATCACCTGCTGCAGTGGATGCATCGGAGGGCACAGCATCCAGTGCACGGTCACCCAGCACTGCCCCCCAACTCACCACCATCCTGCAGCGCCAAAACGAGCTGACTGTGCTGGTCGGCCAGCATGTTGAGGAGGCTGCCAATCTCAGAGAGAACATTGTAGAGGCGACGAGGCACTGCACTGAGCGGATGGACGCCAACACCGACAGGCTATGCAATGATATAGCGAGGCTCAGGGAGGTCCTTGTCCGCATGGCTGACACTATGGACCGCCACTTTTACCAACATGGCCAGTCTGCCCCGTCCTCATCTTCCGGGTCGAGACAAACAAGCCCCCTCCGGCGCTCATCGCGCACCACCAGGCGCACGTCTGGCAACCCTCAAGATCCTTTCAAGGACAATGGAAAATAGGGGGTTGATGGAGATTCCTCTGTATGCATTGTCCAGGGAATACATGGCAGACACATGAGGGACTGTTGTGGGGGGTGGTGGGAAGGGTGTTATGGGTCTGTTGTGGGGGGTGGTGGGAAGGGTGTTATGGGTCTGTTGTGGGGGGTGGTGGGAAGGGTGTTATGGGTCTGTTGTGGGGGGTGGTGGGAAGGGTGTTATGGGTCTGTTGTGGGGGGGTGGGAAGTGTGATGGGATGTTTTGGGTCTTGCACTTCTACACCTTTATGTCACTCAATACACTGGTTTCTGATCAAAACACAGGCTTGGACATCTTCATTGTGTGTGTGTACTTTATTGGCGACATGGTCCATTGCGTGCTTCAAAACATACACCAGTGCATTACCCCCCATATCCATGTGACAGTACGGAAACATGTTCCTCAGAATATTTGGTTGATCAGATGCTGTCTCACAGCATGTCCCTCCTGGCCATCCCCTCCTGCGACACCTGCATCCCCTTCACCTCCGTCCTCATCACCATCATCATCCTCATCAGGTGCTTCTATTTCAACGTCAGGGGGCAGTGGCACATTCCGTCTGATACACATATTGTGCAGCATGACACATGCCATGGTGATCTTGCCCACCTTCTCATGTCCATACAGGAGAGCACCACCAGACCTGCTAATGCACCTAAAACGTGACTTCAAAAGTCCAAAAGTCTGCTCGATCACGATGCGGGTACAGGTATGTGCACGATTGCATTCCTCCTCGTGCCTGTTCTGTGGGTTCCGTACAGGTGTGAGGAGCCATGTCTTCAGGGGATAGCCCGCATCACCTGTATGGGGGAATGAACGGGGTCCTGTTATTGTTCACCTCAAAATCGGCCTGTTCACATCACACAAATTGACATTGCATTGTGATTCAAGTACTGAATTGACAGCATACATGCAGATGGTCTGTGTGACAGCAACGTGCAAGGGGGAGGTCGACCCTGCAAGTAGAAATGCCACATTAATGCCTCCAACAGTAATTGACATGTCCTGGGTGAGGCCAGGTTTTAGGTGTCCCTGGCCCATCCAAATTTGGTACCACACTGCTAGTGTACTGACATCCTGACACCGATGTTGCCATGCTGTGAAGCATCACTTCAGTGGTGCCATAGGTGTGTGGTTCCACTAGGGGTGATCCCTTTGCATACATTCAAGGGCGCGTTGCTGGATTGATGTTGTGCTGCACTGATTCTGTATTACTGTCTTGACGCCATGTTGCTGATTTGTGTAATATGTGGCGTGGCATGATGTGCAATGTGGATGGATGTGTAATATTTTGCAACCTGCATTGTTCTCAGTGTTGTGCACCTTCGAATTGCATGTGGGTTCTTCTCAAGTACATCGTGGCCTTCCCTGAAGGACATTGGCGTAGATCTGTATGTCCATTTTCCCTACGGACGCCAGTCAACACCCAGTTGGAGTATGTATCTCTCCCCCCACATTCCCCCCCCAAATCACGCTGCCATGTGCTTGCCCTGCTACTCACCAAGTAGCCACGAACGTTGTCCGGTGTGTCGCTCCATGTAGCGCGGGATAGTTGAGTTCCGCAGAACCATGGAATCACGTGTTGATCCTGGGAATCTGGCACAGCAATGTGTGATTATCTTGTTGGCGTCACATACCATTTGGACATTGATAGAGTGGAATTGCTTCCTGTTTCGGTACACTACTTCATTGTGATGTGGGACCACCAATTCCACATGGGTACAGTCGATGGCCCCGATGCAACTTGGAATGCCTGCCAGTGAATAGAAGCCAAATTTTGTGTTTGCAATCTCCTGGGAAGTCTGTGGCATGGATATGTGTTCAGGTGCATGCTTCAGGAGTGCATCGAGTACCTGGTTCAGCGTGCGTGAGAATACTGGTTGTGAGATGCCATGCATCTGTCCCACTGTATGCTGATAGGTGCCTGTGGCCAGGAAGTGGAGCACACTCACCACCTTCAGTAGCGGGGGGATGGCAGTTCTGATGTCTATGAGGCTCACAATGCCGTCGTGGATCATGTCCACGATGCTGGTGATGGTAACCCTGTCCAGACGGTACAGGGTGTGTATCTGCTCAGGGGTCAGGTTGAATGGACTGGCTCTGATCCTGGGTATTGGTGGGTGCCTCTGTGGTATGATTAGGTGCCGTTGTGGTGCTTGCTGTGCCTGTCTTGCCCTCTTCCTCCTCCTCTTGCGTCTCCTTTGTGCTGCCTGTTGTTGTAGCAGCTGCGCTGTAATGAAGTCCTCCAGGCCATGTAATGCTGCCAGTATTGGAACCATCTTGGTGTGGGAAGGGGTGTGGGAAGGGGTGTGGTGTGCTCCTTTTTAGCTGCCACAGTCTCCATTGCCTCCACCTGTGCTGATTTGGTCCACCTGTGGCAGGTGGGAACACTGCTCATTTCCCTTAACGGGTGGTCCGCGATGCCGGTATTAGCACCATGGCGGTAAGGGGATTGGGGGGATTTACCATGCCGCTATTAGAATGTGCACTGGCCTTGTGATGCTGTGCGAATAGCGGCATAGCGTAATTAACGGGATGGAGGGTCGCGCGTACGCGGCCTGCCCGCTATTAGTGGCACCGTAATTAGCGGTGCCGCTAATAGCGGTGTGCCGGGTCGTGATCCACATGGGGATTTAATGTTACCGGTAAAACATTACCGGTAACGTTAAATCCCTACCGCCATCCGTGTAATGAGGTCCTATTTGTGAGTGAGAGTGAAGGATGTGCATTGTCGGTTTTGACACAGGAACAAGGTGGAAGAAATAGGCCGTGCGGCTATTTTTCTTGCGCGTTGGACCCTGTAGCGCGCACACTACCACGATGTTTGCGATCCGTCGCAGCGGCTGCTGCATCAGTGAAACAAACGGAAGGAATGGTATTGGGGCACACTTTAATTCTGATGGTGCCACATGCTATAGACGTTCTATTAAATAGGACGCAGACGCAACACCTCACCTCAGCTAGACTGACAAGATATGAGCTCATCTTGTTTGCACCCCACATCCAAATTATGAGGTGTAGCGCATTGAATCCTGCAGAATTAATGCCACTGCCCATAGCAGAAATTGGTGACAACGAATCACCATCCCATGATTGTTTAATGATCACTGAAGAAGAAACAAAGGGAAGGATTGATTTGAGCGGTATCCCACAAAAAGAGCCAGATGGGAAGTTATTTTGCGATGGCTCTTGTTTTAAATTACCTGATGGCACATCAACGGCTGCATATGCAATTACTACCCTAAAGAGAGTTGTAGAGAGCAGAAGGATCCCCTACAATTCGGCACAAGCCACAGAAATAATAGCACTGACCCGAGCCTGTGAACTCTCTGAGAATCTGAACGTAAATATTTATACTGACAGCCAGTACGCCTTTGGCGTGGTTCACAATTTTGGCCGACTTTGGGCTGAGAGGGGTTTCTTGACATCACATGGAGCCAGGATTCAGCATTGCCCTTTGATTGTGCGATTGTTGTCTGTGCTCACGTTTCCAAAGCGCCTAGCTACAGTAAAGTGCGAGGCGCATAAGAAAGTAACATGCAAAGTGGGAGAGGGAAACGCGTTTGCAGACAGGATTGCGAAGCAAACAGCCACAGATTTGGGCAATAAAATGATGACAGTACAGACTGAGGAAGTGCCTTGTATGATAGAGAATGGAGTTGCCACAGTCAAAGAAATGCAGGCTGAGGCCAAGACCGAAGAGATTCAGGGGTGGGCTAAGGGCTCTGCTGAGTTAGATTTGGAAGGATGTTGGGTGGACAAGGAAACAAAGAACTGGATGTTGCCAAATTGTTACGTAACTGCAATGGTTATAATGGCGCATAGCCCTACCCACATTTGCACAAAGAAAATGGTACATCATTTATCCACAGTATGGAAGAATGAGCACATAAAAAAGAATGCAGAAAGGCTAGTGCAGAATTGTATCACGTGCCTGCAACACAATGTAGGAAAGGGAACTGTGACTACAGCAGGTAGTTTCGGCCCACCCTCTATGCCGTTTGAGGTGGTCCATTTTGATTTCATAGAAATGTCAAGGTGCCAGAACTACAAGTATGTGTTAGTGGTAATCTGTGCATTCAGCAAGTGGGTGGAGGCATATCCTTTAAAAGACTGTACTGCCATGTCCACAGCAAAAGTAATGCTGAAGGAGTATTTCTCCCGGTTTGGGTTGCCTCGTGTCCTGTGGTCAGACAACGGCCCCCACTTTGTGGGCGCAGTAGTGATACAGATCTGTGCAGGTCTGCAAATAGAGAAGCGATTCCACAGTTCCAGGCATCCCAGTTCTGCCGGGCTTGTGGAGAGACACAACGGAATCCTGAAGTCAAAGATAGCGAAAATTTGCGCTGGGAGCAAGTTGAGTTGGGTGGATGCATTACCCCTAGCGCTGTTGTGTATGCGCACGTCTGTGCAGGCTAAGACGGGGCTCTCCCCTTATGAGATTATAATGGGGAGACCAGCAAATGTATGGTGCGCACCGCAGCCCAGAAAAGTATTTGAGGTCGAGCATCCTATGTTAAGCACTTACTGTGGACTTTTAATACAAAAGTTGCGTTTGATTCATCAGCAGGTGCAGGAGGCGTTGCCGATGCGATATACAAGACCGGGGAACTCACTGGAGCCTGGGAGCTGGGTGCTAATCAGAAACTTTGAACGGAAGACAGCATTAGCACCTAGGTGGCGCGGCCCCTATCAAGTACTTTTGTCAACACAGACGGCCATCCGAGTGGACAGATGCAAGGCATGGATCCATGCTACCCATGCCAAAAGGTTCCCAGCGTCACTGAAAA
Source organism: Ambystoma mexicanum (assembly GCF_040938575.1). Classification (NCBI taxonomy): domain Eukaryota; kingdom Metazoa; phylum Chordata; class Amphibia; order Caudata; family Ambystomatidae; genus Ambystoma; species Ambystoma mexicanum. Next base: position 865,055 of record NW_027182496.1, on the reverse strand, counting down.
CTTTGCCTGATCCAGACGACGAAAAAAAGACAATGGTCTCGGAAACGAAAGAAACTGTTGCCAGTCCAGTGCCACAGCATCAGCCTGAGAGAGAAGTGAAAGTTGAAACAAAGCGCAAACGAGAAGTGAAACTCGAAACAGAGCCTGAGGAGGCTGCCAGTAAGGGGGAAGGGCAAAAAGTGCCCCACTGTTGCTCAACGGAAACAACATCACTGCCGAACGACACAAACCCTGCATTGCAAACATGAGCAGAAACAACGCTTGTACCCCTTTGGCGCCCACCAGTTCTCGCGAATGCACCAAAGCCAGAGAAAGAAACTACATCATTGCCACGACACCCATGGCTGCCCATCATTGTGCCACAGGCTGACACTGAGCCTGATACTGTAAATGCAAGGGCACTATTCACGGATCATACAATAGCAGGAGTGAATCGATATAATCTGCGGCCTCGACAGGCAAAGTGATCCATAGATCTTTGGTGCTTTTCTTTTTGGCCTTTGGTTCTACTCACGGACGGAGTAGGAACCAGGGGCATAGAGGAGAGAAGTGTGAGAATTGTGCAAGTCGGACAATTCAAAACTCACGGCTCCTTGGTGCGCTTATAAAGTACATGTGTCAGGAGCCAGAGCAGGACAAGCTGGAAGCACATAAGTACTAGGGCTGATAGAGTACATGTGTCCTAAGCCAGAGCGGGACAAGCTGGATGCACATGGTACTCTATCAATAAAGAACTGTTCAGAAATTGTCTGAGCAGTGGGAGAAAGAACAACGAATCTTGCTTGGGAGTGGATAAATGATCCAGGCTGTGAAAAGGCTGGGAGAACTGAACTGTGACATTTTTCGTTGAACTTTTCTGGCATCAAGAACGAGAGACATTCACAACGAACTTCGCCAGCAAGAAGAAGGACGATGAAGAACAAGTCAAGACCGGTTTCAGCTTCCTCCTGCACCCCTGCTAAAAAAATAATAGATTTAGAGACTGTAAATTTAGGGAGAAAGCATGGTAAAAGGAATAAGGTACTGATTTGGACATTGGTCCTATGTTTCTTAAGTATGATAGTACCAACAATAACAGCTATTGCACTATGGTTCCTGGAGTACGTACACCCATTAGAAACACTTTTGCCAAAAACAGCTACTGAAAGCCCGGTTCATGTAATCACTGGTACTTTGCCCCCAATGGAAGAAAGAAATAGAGAAGGTTACGGCAACAATACATTGTTGCTCATCATGAACATGACCCATGCGGTGTTAAAGAAAAAAGATTGCTGGGTTTGCGCCCATTTACCACAGCACGGTGGGAAAGGGATAGGCTGGTATGCACAACCATTGCCATTGATTTATTCCTGTGAAGTAACGTTAAGTGCAATGTTCTTTGGGAAATGGAACAAGAGTAATACGGGTCAGCTAGATGAGACCAATATGAATGAATGTAAGGAAGTAATCATGAGACCTGTGGGTTGTTCCATATTCCAAAAAGCTTGCGTATTTGCACTAGAACCCGTGAGAAAGAATACACGAAAAATAACAAGACTAGATAGATTACATAGGCAGAATAGACCAACCCCGCCAGCAGAAAGAACATCAGTAATGACATTTCGGATGAGGGATGAATGGAATAAAGATGCTGTGCCCCCTGCCTATGCAGTGGATCACAGCCCCAAAACTGCTCCCCTATGTCTACAGAAAAAGGGTTCCTATAAAGTAGGAACGTTTAGCAACTGCCTGAACACAGTGGTTTTAAAACATGAACTAGAACCCGTGTACGTGGGAGACCCTGTTTATTTTATATGTGGAGAAAAAGCATATCCCTGGGTACCTAGGAACTGGGGAGGTACATGCTACCTAGGTCTACTGTTTCCAGGAGTATTCCTCTTGGAGACAGCAGAAGTAGCCAGACGAACAAAAGGTAGAACTCAAAGGAGTAGTGAGGATGGAATGATAGCAATGGATATAGCCAAATCATTTATACCGTTCTTGTCCCAAATAGAAAACTCTTACAATATAAGAAAACTGTCTGGAATATTACAAAAAACAATAGATTCCACAACGGATATTTTATTGAATATGACGTTAGAAGAAAAAGGAATAAGACTGATGGCACTTCAAAACAGGATGGCTCTCGATATAATATTAGTTGATCGTGGGGGAGTTTGCAAGCTCGTAAAAACTGCATGCTGTGTGTATATAGATGACTACTCCCCTACGATATTTAAAGCAATCCGGAAATTACATGTCGTAAGTTCCACACTCTCTACTGAAGCAGGGGGTTGGGGGATAGGATCCTGGTTATGGGGATTATTGCGGTCTTGGGGATGGAAGTTAATTTCGATACTAATGATGGAACTCAGGATATTCATAACATGCTGCTGTTGCATACAATGCTTACCAATAATATGCACTGAAATAACTGATGGATGTGCCAAGGGATGTATGCACATGGTGTTGAGAGGAAAACAAACGCATGGCCGGAATAACAGAGACACTGAAGAAACAAAAATAGTAAAACAATTCATGGCGATAGACATTAATGATGGAGATGATTCAGATGCAGATACCCCAGACTCCTCCTCAGAAGAGGAGGATACAATGAATAAATAAGACGTTTGGCACACGGCCAAAAGGAGGGTTTGTCAATCTGGAAAAATGAATACCCTTCATTTGAATGATACACGTAACTTGATGGCCGTGGGCCAACCGTCTTATGCACCGAATTGGAGAAATATGAACTGCTATGCTTGACCGATGAGTGGCCATTTTAAATGTAATAAGAATCGCCATTTTGCTTGTTAACCATTGCTCATTGCTTTTTGTCTAAAAACTGCTTTGCAGCTTGCAATTCTTGCGGATTCTGCTTACTCTGCTCAACTGTTAACATTGTTGTCTGAATATGAAAGGACAAGGTCGCGAGACTGAAGAGTTTGCTGAAACTCCTCATGAGCAGCCCAGAGAGAAATGCCCACGCTCCCTCTCTGTAGTCTTGGGAGGAAGCTGCAGGGCATTTAATCACTTCACAGCTGCCAGCCAGTCTCGTACGATGGTAGAATATGTTAGAATAATACAGTTAAAGGCTTGAATTATGCTTCTCTTACGGCCCCCCTTCGCAAAACCCTTCAGAACGTGTCGGCTCCCAGGACACGAATAGTACCTCATAGATAGCAAAGCTTGGAATGTGGCTCTTCCCCCGTGTACAGATTGCTTCCAAGAACAGAACCACCGTGTTCTAAAAGATGCCTCCGCACTTTCTAAATTGCACATTGTTACTAGAATAGACATCGAAAGCATTATGATCGTCATACTCGTCGGATATGTCCATCGTCATCCCGAGTTCAAAGGAACTTAATACAGAGGGGTGTTGAACATGACTTTGCTGATTGTATGATATGCATTTTGTATATATGTAACTGATGTACGTAATTCGCTTTCTTGCGTCCCTCAAGGTCTAGGAAACTTACGTCGTGGGGCGTGAGATTAGAATTGGCCAATTGATACTATCTTTTGCTTGCAATAAACCCTAGCATTGGGAATTTGAAACCTCGTGTCTGGCGCATCTTTTCGTGTATGGTCATTGCCTTGTTTCCATAGCACGAGAGACCCCTAGGGGTCCCTTTCATAAAGAGATCCAACTTTCCATAAACCATCATCAAGAGCGGATTTCATTCGACATCATTAAGTCAGCCCATTACCCCATGTTTTGGGGTATGCCCTGGTTACAAAAGCACAATCCGTATATCAATTGGACAGCAGGATCATTATTCCTGGGCTCAGAATTCTGTATGTCCCACTGTCTATCCCTGCATCCCTCCTCGATAACTCCTAAAGAACCACCAAGAGACCAAGAAACACCACTCATGGTTTCCAATATCATACAAGTTCCAGAGGCCTATCAGGGATATGCTGATGTATTTTCTACTGCCATAGTCCAAGCCTTACCCCCTCACAAGCCAGAAGACTGTGCCATAGATACAGATTCCTCAGCTGTAATTCCCGTCGGCAGAATGTTCATTCTTTCCGAACCTGAGAAAAAGGCCCTTCGGGAATACCTAGACACCAATCTTGAAAACGGCATCATAAGACCCTCGAAATCTACAGCGGATGCTTCGTTGTTCTTCGTTCACAAGAAGGATACCAAGGAACTCAGACCTTGCTTCGGCTATCGAGGCTTAAATCAATGCACCCTCAAAGATCGGTACCCTCTGCCCCTGATCTTGGATATCCTGGAAGCTGTGAGAGGCGCCGTAATATTCACGAAGTTGGATCTCCGGGGTGCCTACCACTTAATCCGTGTCCGAGAAGGAGACAAATGGAAAACAGCCTTTAGAACACCCTTTGGTCACTTTGAATACCTAGTCATGCCCTTTGGACTAGCCAATGCTCCCGCAGTCTTTCAGCGTTTTATGGATAGGGTGTTCTCTGATATGTTGTTCCTCTTCGTCATTGTCTATCTGGATGACATATTGACTTTTTTCAAGGATCCTCTAAAACATGAAGAACATGTAAAGGCAGTACTACAACGACTTTGTGAACACAAACTGTTAGCCAAACCCGAAAAATGCTTGTTTCACGTTACTTCTGTTCACTACCTAGGATTCATCCTTAGCCGAGAAAGAATTGGTATGGACCCTTCAAATGTAAAGGCCATACTGGCTTGGCCCGCTCCCACATCTGTGAAACAAGTTCAATCCTTCCTGTGGCTCGCTGTCATGAGCACTGCTCCCGAGAAGCCAAGTCAAGACCAGCATCCCCGGAAGCAGGCTCACGACCCTCGACCCCGGCTCCAGCAAACCCCTATTGGGGCCCTTTGGACCATGTCCTGGCGCCTCTGGCGCCAGGCTCATAAGGAACCTCAGTCCCGGCGCCAGGGGCGCCGGGCTCATAATTCTTGCAAAGGTGCTTTGGTGGACCTACCTGTAGCAGACCATGCTGCATACTCACCTTTGCAAATGCTGGCAGGATGAAGTCCCCAGCCTTCTGCTGGGAGGAACTATTCCCTGAACTGGGACTACTTTCTTACCTGGGTGGGGCTGGTGCCACTCCTTAGCTCTGGAACACAGGAACTCTTTTACCTGGGCGAGGCTGAGGAAGAAGACACCCAATCACTCCAACACTATTTAAACCACACCCGATTGGGAAAACGTGCTTCGCGTTATTCTGCATCTGCAGCAGGATGCTCACCGAGTCAGCTCCAGCATTCCAGTGACATCTCCAGCTTCAGCTCAGCAACCTGTGGAAGAAAGACACGAGAACTATACTTACCATCCAGGAATCCAGACACCGGCAGAACCTGCAAGCAAAAGAAACATAAGGTTAGCAAGTTGCAACACGTTCCCAGCCGCGCTCGCTTACCTGATCCATCTGTGCTTTCACGGATTCTTCGCGGCCTTTTCTTCAGCAGCCTAACGGCACCTGTAAAGACAAAGAACATTGTTAAGTAGGAATCGGGTGAAGGTGGCCGCATTTACTTTTCTTACCTGCTTTTGTGCGCGTATTAAGATCTCTTCAACCGCAGCAGCCCGGCACCTGAAAACAAGAAAAGACATTATTTAAGTGCCATTAAAGACTGCAAGAAAGCCTAACACTTACGTGTTTCCCCACGTGCATCCGCGACTGTTAAAACACCCGCAAGGTCCCGACACCTGCAAATAAGAAAAGAACATTGTTAGAGGTGCTATAATAAGGTCACAGATCATTATACTCACGTACTTCGCACGTGTAACGGCAACGGACGAACAACGCCCGCAACATCTCAAGACCTGAAAACAGAAAACAAGGGACATTATTGAGGTGTCATTGAAATTCCCATACCTACGTACAACCGCACGTGTCGCGCTCTCAGTGACCACGCCCTCAGCATCCAGGCACCTGAAAAAGACAATGCAAAGACTTCATTAAAGGTGCCCATCTCTTCAAGACTATAAACTCTTTATACCTACTGGCATCCGCTCGTGCAGTAACGGCGGCATCACCTTTTGGCATCTCAGCACCTGTGCCACTTCTAAGGCCACAAAAGACTTTGAGGACCTCCAGTGACGTAACTGGAGCCCACGCACCCCTGCATAAGTCGCAGGATGGAGAGCCCAGCATTTATACGCCTAAGGTGAGAGCTCACCAGGACATTGGACTTTCGGAGAGTTGGCGATTAGTGAGGAGGAAGTCCAGCCAAACGGTCATTAACCCTTTTTTCTTCCGCCTGCAGAAACCTTACCCTGCAAGCCAGACGGTCAATAAGAGGAAGCCCAGTCCAGAGAGTCATCCGAGCTCTACGCTTCTCAATTGAAGAGACTATAACAGTTCAGACGGGACCAGCGCCTCCGTGGGAATCAGGTGAGCGTTACACTCGCCAACTTCTACCGGAAGTTTATTTCTACCTTTTCCGAGATCGTTCAGCCGATCGTAGCTCTATTGAAGAAAGACACCCCCTTTATCTGGTCTACGCCGCAAGATAAAGCATTCCAACGATTGAAGACAGAGTTCACGCAAGCCCCCATCCTGACCCAGCCCGACATAAATCGCCCATTCCTAGTGGAAAAGGATGCCTCTAACTACGCCATAGGGGCGGTCTTGAAACAGGAACTTGAGGATGGACTGGAACACCCCATTGCTTACCTTTCACGAACCTTGACTCCCAGCGAGACACACTATTCCGTCCTGGAGAAGAAACTGTTGGCCATCCGCCAAGCCTTCACTGAATGCCAACACCTACTTCTGGGTGCTAGATATCCAGTTCAGGTCGCACAGACCATCGGAATCTCCAAATCCTACAGTCGTTGGAGTGCAGGAACAGTCGTCAGGCTCGTTGGGCTAACTTTTTTGCCCAATACCAATGCCAAATCACTGATGTTCCCGGATCACAAAACATGATTAATGACGCCTTATCTCGATGCCCTGACTACGTAGCCACTGAGGACAAGGGCTATCCTAAGATGTTTCCCCACACTATCTTTGTAGCTCAAGCAATCAACCTCCTGGAAGAAATCCGAGTGCAAACCCAGTCCTCTGACCTCTGGAAGGATATTTCAAGGAAGAATCCATGGAATCTAAGAGTTAAGGAAGAATATCTATTCAAGGACAATGCACTGGTCATTCCTACACAGAAATGACAACAAAGGATAATAAACCTCTGCCATGATACCCTTCACTCCGGTCATCGAGGTATAACAAACACCCTCCGTCTTATACAAAGACAGTTTTGGTGGCCTCGAATGAAGACCGATGTACAACAGTACGTCAAGGCTTGTGCTATCTGCACTCAAAACAAACATGAAAACAAGAGACCGGCGGGTCTTCTACTGCAACCATCACTGCCAACAAGACCATGGGAGTTTATTGCTACAGACTTCATTGTGGAATTACCACCTTCCCGAGGATACACAACCATCATGGTAACCATAGAGTTGTTCACTCATATGGCTCATTTTACACCTTTGTATAAACTACCATCCTCCTCAGAACTTGCTGGAATCTTCCTGGAACATATTTTCCATCTTCATGGACTTCCTTCCAAGATCATATCGGACCGAGGACCTCAATACGTCTCACAATTCTGGAAACATCTGTGTCGTATTCTAGGGATCCAACGCGCTCTCTCATCAGGTTATCACCCACAAACCAACGGAGCCACGAACGTGTAAAACAAACTCTGGAGCAATATCTTTGTTGTTTTGACACCAAGGTTCAGGATGACTGGTCTCTCCTCATACCCCTGGCCGAGTTTGCCTACAACAATTCCGATCACTCAGCACTCAAGGTCAGCCCTTTCTATTGCAGTCAAGGTTTTCACCCCTCCGTTTTACCTTCTGTTCCTCCACATCCCACTCCAGTACCTACTCTCGACTCATGGATACAGACTCTCATCAACATACGCAAGGAAGCCAAGGAACAATTGAAAGAGGCCCAAACACGCACTAAGCTTTATGCGGACTCCAAAAGAAGACCAGCGCCTTCTTATTCTGTTGGTGATCAAGTCTGGTTGTCCTCAAAATTATTACCGTGACATCTACGGCCAAACAAATTGGCCCCTCAGTACTATGGACCATTTTCCATAAAGGAAATCATCAATCCTGTCTCATTCCGACTCAAGCTACCTGATTCCTGGAAGAAAATACACCCAGTCTTCCACATTTCCCTACTGAAACCTTACATCCAGTCCACCCGAAAATCCTGCAGACCAAGTCCTCTTGTTGTGGACGATCAGCTGGAATATGAAGTGTCCAGAATATGCGATTACAGGTATAAACGGGGTCGACTTCAATACTTGGTTGAATGGAAGGGATATCCTCCTAGCGAGAGAACCTGGGAACCAGTTTCTAACTTAAATACCCCTCGATTGCTTAGAAGATTCCATCTCATACACCCGGGCAAACCTGGTGGAACAGGTCTTCGGAGGAGGCATGCTGTCATGAACCATAGAACTTGCCCTTTCTGGACTTCCTGGTCCTTATCGCGACGGGGCTTGTATTCTTTGTTACTCCCAACATGGCCGCGCCAAGCGACTTGCCTCGCACCAGCCTTCACATCGCACACGGCACGTTCTACAAATTGGCCACGCCCCCGTGGCCCCGCGCGTCTCAATGCTATCATTAGGTAGTGACTTGACGTGTGTGTGCTGTTCAGCGAATCCACTATTCCTAGTTCCTGGTTCCTTCTTCCTTCCTTTCATCCCTTCCCTTTACCTGCTCCCGGAATCCTCATTCCTAGCGACCGCTACCTTTTTCCTGGACATCCTGGAACAGCGGCCTTCCCGGAACTCTGAATGTGCTCTGCAGCCGGACGAGACTCGAGCGAGCCTATACAAGACCTGATCTGTCCACAAGAGGACTCCTCCCGCAGACCAGAGCAAGAAGCGATCCCAGGTGAGACGGGGGAGATTTACGACACACTCACAGTAGTGACGACAGTCCAGAAGAGAGAAAAAGAAAGGAAGATGCCTGTAACTATATACGAGATAAGGAAGAAAGAGGCAAGAGATCGAATATATCGACAGATGTAGACCGAGAAATTAAGCGATGGAAAGGAGAAAAGGGCCGGGCTGACAGGATAACGCTCGTACAGAACAAATGGATGGGGTGATGGGGGGATTGATATTACTCAAGTTAGTTGGGGAAAGCATTGAGGAGGTTAGGCAGAGTGAAGATAGGACAAGCAAAGAAAAGAAGGACAAGAAACGGGAAAAGAGATTGAGGGATGATGAGCAAGGAAGAAGAAGCAGGGATCGACAGGAACATATATATAGGGAGGACAAAAAACGGGCAGAGGAACAAAGGAAGTATGACAATAGATAAAGAGAGATAGAAGAAAGGGATAGGAAGGGAAAAAAGAGAGAGAAAGGCGAAGCACTAAGAGTGAAGGACAGATGGTTACAGAGAAGGAGAGAAAAAGAAGAACGAAGACAGGAAGTGAGATGCCAATCTCATCCCTAAGGAATGAACGAGGCTGAGTGAAGAAATACGATGGGATAGAGAGAGATTCTCCTGATAAAGGAAATAACGGCAGAAACACTTAGAGTAACACTAGAAGAAAGATATGACGCAGGAAATATTGGAGAAAGGATCCATAAGGTCTATCAGCAATTAAGGCAGAACAGTGAGTATGGAACTCAGGGGGCGGTCACTGATCCCTGGTACCTCCACTATGAAATGAGGAGGAAAACATGTTCAGTGATGAACGTCGAGCACCGTCTTTGAGCAGATTAAATTTAGATAGAGATGAAGGGGATGATAGTCACACTAGTTGGGGTCTAGCAATGTCAGATGAGAAAAGAGAGTCAGGTCGTGAGACAGGAGGGGAGGGTGCATGCGCCCCCCCCGGGTAGCCAACGGACGGATAAAGAAGTAAGATGGACAGATCTGGAACACCCTTAAGAAAGACAACCAGATCCCATATCATATGCTGAGCTTCCCCGAAGACGATCATGTAGTGAGAAAGGAGAGTCTCCACTGTGTGAAAATAGGTTAAGGTTGTTACCAGCAAGAAGACAAATAGGGACAATTACCCCTGCCATAGATAGACGACTAGTGGGATCCGACTATGTGATGAGGTCCTCGCTGTTCCCCTTGTTAGAGAAGGGGGGGAGCAAGACCACAATACATTCCATGGCCACAGGTAGATAAGGATAACTTAAAATGCCAGCTCTCTAGTTTAACTTCGGGAGGAGGTCTATTGGCAGCTATTCTTGGGGAGAGGGTTGACGATATATGGAGGCAAGTGGGGTATGCAAGTGTGACAGCACAAAACACAGGCGCATGATGGAGCGCAATTTAATAATTGCAGGGCAGATGTTTGGAGGGCTCTCAGGGTACAGTATCCTGATACATCTGATATGGGTGCAATTATGACACATAAAATGAAGGAAAATGAAGACCCTATTGCTTACATTCAGGATATTCAAGAGAAATGGCAGCTTGAAACTCATTAACTCTGAGAAAAGACAGTGGCACTATTTTATCATATTCTGTTTCAGGGATTGCCGGAACCGGTACAGAGACAGATGAAAAAACAAGTAGGATTGGAAGAAAAGCCAAGGGCTGAAATACATTTAACTATTGTGCATCATTGTCAGTTATTACAAGAGTAGAACAATAAGAAAGATAAGAACAGAAAAGTGGGGCAGTATTGACAAGTGGAGGAGTAGAAATGCAAGAAGCAAAAAGTACGTTGCAGGTGAATAATTCACACCCGACGGATCAAAGTGGGTACGGGTTTGTGCCCCAAGGTAGAGGTAAAGGTTTGAGAGGAAGAGGAGGTGGATTACAGAACACCCAGGGTGGATTTCAGAACACTCAGAATGAGAGTCAGAATTCTCAGGGAGGATATAACCAAGGAGGATTTGCCAGAGGGCCGCCACCGGTATTTTGGAATTGTGGACAGGGCTTTAAGTGGGGTAAGTAATCGAGGGGGGGGGCCCTCATTTGGGGGCGTGGCTTGTGGGAGGGGCGTGGCCTAAAAAGTACGCAAATCGTAAGGTATACACACAAATATATATACATGCTATATATTTGTGTGCGTACCTTACTATGGTTTGTGTACTATGAAAGCCATCTTTTCTAAACATAGAAATATGTAACATATTTCTACGTTTATAAAAGATGGCTTGCAAAGTACACAAACCATAGTAAGGTACGCACACAAATATATAGCATTTATATATATTTGTCTGCATACCCTATGGTTTGACTAGTTTTCAGGCCATCTTTTTTAAACATTTCGGGTTTATAAAAGATGGCTTTGAAAGTACACATTTCAAGCCATCTTTTATAAAGCTTTGACTACGGACAAAATTGTCCGTCAGCAAAGCTTTATAAAATATGGCTTGAAATGTGTACTTTCAAAGCCATCTTTTATAAACCTCGAAATATTTCGAGGAATCCCCAGGTTGCCAAGGGTTAAAGACGCCTTGGCGACCTGGGGAAACAAAGGGACAGTAAGTCAGTAACTGCCTCTGGTGACCTCTTGCGCAAGGGGTCACCAGATGCAGTTACTATGACTGACGGAAGTGGCAGCCAGTCACAGCCTCGCTGTGGCTGGCTGACACTTCTGTCAGCTTGCCTGACTTCATTGCAGGCGCATCTCCCGTCGCGGCTGCGGCCGCGACTGGATAATGCATACTGCAATTCCCGCCAATGTTGCTGTAGGACGGGGGCCCCGGCAGGGCCCCGGCTCAGTCCCAGATTTTGGAGACTGCCGGGGCCCGGCCCCGGCAGGCCCCGGCCCACTTTAAGCACTGATTGTGGAATAACAGGGCATATTGCACGCGTGTGTAGGGGCCGAAGGAATGTGCAACAAAACAGACAGTTTTCAACAGTGGAGACAGCTTATCCATTGCAACACAGCACACAAGAGGGCTTTGCCCAGGATCACACATCCTTTCAGGCACATGTGTGGCAAATACAGCAGTTTCAACAGCAGGGGCAAAAGCAAATGCACCCTATAGAGTAGCAGCTGAATGCCTCTGCAGGAAGTCCCGCCCCCATTCTTCCTATATGTTGGAAACCGGAAATCGTGACATGCACAACACCAGTGATGGTGCCTATTTCAAGGAGAGACTTCGAGAAAAGGTATCCATTGAGAAAACCATATATGATGTACCCGATAGAGATGAAAAGCTCTTGGAGGAGATCCAAGAAGGAATCTGAAGATGAGACAAAAAGAGGCTAGTGATGTCACAAGAAATTAGCGTTATGCACTGAGAATGGTGGTCAAAGAAGAAGATGCATAGACCTTATAGAATCTGATGACGAAGTAAAGAATTGAGTCAACTTTCATATGCGGAATGAAGATTGCATGTGTGAAGAGCACTTTAGAAAATGCAAGCTGTTTTATAACTTTACAGGTGCAGAAATGCAAGTAGACTAAGTGATCATAAAAGCTAACTATACGTAGTGAATAGACTGCAGGCAGTGCTGCCATTATATGGAATCTGGACATCGGTGTCACACATTTAGTAAGCTCAGACCCATGAAGAAAGAAGGATCAGAAAGCTGTGTCACAGTAAAAAAACAGCTGAAGATTGAGGAAAGGCCTGCAATAGCTGTCTGGCCTGGTGTCAAAGGATGCAGCGACCAAGAACCGGTTATCTATCCTTGAAGAACAGTGAATGTGAGAAGCTGAATCAGCCCTTGTTAAGGTTTAAGAAAGAACACCATGAGGGCCAAGTTTATTAATTCAAGACAATTAAATGCTCAAAAACAGGCCGAAATACAGTCTCCTGTCACGTGAGTCAAGGATGGAAATAGGAGTTGGGCGTACAGACCTGAACTACGATAAGAGTTTGCCTATGCTCCCTTTTATTCTCAGGAGTAATGATGTACTTTGCAAGGACAAGTTCAAAGACAATCTGAATGGCAGACGGCATGAGCGGTGAGACATGTTGGGCTAATTGGGTGGGGAGACATGGTCAAGATCACCCACTGGCACCTGGGGTACGAGCTTACGTGCTGCTAGTGAGGCGAATGTTCCAGACGGGTACAAGTGTGCCAACCGATAGTAGAGGGCCATATAACAAAGGGTCTTATAGTTTTATAGCCAATGGTGTACCGTGTATCTAGTAACTGATGAAGATGGCTTACCCTAGGGGTGGGCATAAATTGTCCACCTGACAGTAGAGACCCAATCACAACCCGATCCCTTAAAGAAAGTATACTTAGATGTTCCCCTTAAACCAATCACAACCCCCATAGGTTTTCTTACTTTGCCACGTAGCATGACGTCATGTATGACACATTTTTAGCATATTAATGTGTTTTTTATGCAAAATGATTGAGTGCTTGAGCCAACGTCCGTTGATGTCCATTGTAACTCCCTGTTTTAGTCAATTGAAAATAAAACCGTTGGGGGAGACTTTTTGCCAACTTCCTGAGCCGGTCTTATTATTTGTGGAAAGAGTTATTCTGCATCCCATCCTGAGTATGATGTGTCACTGGTTAAAGGGGACCCCAAAAGGGTTCACACCCACCCCAAGGGCAGTCGCAACAAGCACCCATGCAAACTCAGCAAAACGCGAATACAAGGCACATACTGACACTTAGGATAGGGGGTGTCACTGTGGTAGGAGAAAATCTTTTCACTGGGATGGGGATGAGTGTATACCCTCAATAGGACAGCTCACAGGATCACTTGATGGGTTCAGTACTATCTGTGACACCAGACCCCGAAGAGGAACCACAGGTCAATGTGACGATAGGGGGCAAATCCTTTTATTTTCTTGTAGACACTGGGGCGTCCCGCTCTTGTATATGGGAGGGGAAATATCCAATGTCAGGTATTGCCATGAATGCTCAAGGCTTCTCTGGAGCTACCAATTTAGTTCATTTTACTGATAGGTTATCTGTTTCTATAGGGGAATGTGACATGTCTGTTCCCTTCTCATATTTACGACAGACCCCAGTAAACATTTTGGGAAGAGATTTGTTGACGAAACCTAACATGATGATTTCTCTCACTGATCAGGGAATAGTGTGCTCCACTCCAGGAATACACTATTTAAACATAGGAGGGTTCATACTGGCATTCACAGGGCAGGTGGCTCTACAAGGGGTCCCGGTAGATCCAAAAGTCTTCCTGTATGGATACAAAAAAGGTAGAAAGCGCCCCACTCTAGAAAGCACATGGCATGATAACCTGTTCTGTGGTTTTTTCCCACTTTGAGAGTCCGCACCCATCGCTTTTTGCTCACTGTACTTTTTACAAAGGAGGAATATACATTAGCATATTAGTCTTTGTCCCACCCACAAGGGCAGTCCAGCACAGAAATGCCAGGCAAACCTCTTTTGAACAAGAGTAGCAACAGTAACCCCAGACACATGTTTCAGCCATGTTGGGCCTTGTACAGGTTATTCCTGTATGAAGTGAGCATTTTATTGACATGGCTACCTGGGCTAGTAGGAAAGAGTGTGAGGATACCTGATGAGTTCCTATTTAGACCACAAATCCCTATGGATGAGGAAGGCAGACAGACTATTCCTATAGAACTGGAAGCAGCTATAGTACAGGGAGGTTCCAGCAATGCTTGAAGGGGTGGATGACAAAGGTATCATGGAGAACGATGATAGCTCTTGAAGAGGGGTACAGATTGATCATCATCGATACGTTCTTCTCTAAACATATCTCGATCTGTTATATCAAAGTGGTGTTCTTTATGAGCATTACATACTGAATAAAGATTGAATAAATAGAATTCCCACAGCGAATGGCGATAATGTGGCAATGACCAGCATTTTTCCAGGAAGACCTAGAAAAGGTGCCAAGTGTCCTTTGGACCATGCGCCCCTATGATGTAGGCCTGTGGAAGGGAATCGGGAGGTTAAAATAAAGAAAACAGTACCCTATATCCAGAGAAGCTGATGAAGGCATATTCCAGACTATTTCAGCACTGATGAATCAGGGAATCCAAGTCCCATCGGAGTCATTGTGCAATACTGTATCCGATATAAAATTCTGAAGGGGGTTGTGCAGATTTATCCAGGAATTATGCCCTCTTAATCAGATTGTAGCAGCAGAGTTTCCTTTAGTTCTTAATCCTGCAACAATATTGTGTAGTACCCCATTTGAAGCTAAGTATTTCACAGTGATTGATTTGAAAAATGTGTTTTTCTCGATCCCACTGCATGAGGACTCACAAGACCTGACTTTCTTTATGTTCAGACAAAAGAGACTAAAACAGACTTGTTTACCACAAGGGTATTGTGAGTCCCCATCAATCTTTAACAGGGTCCTACAGATGGATTTTGGTAATATTGAACTCAAAAGTGCAGCAATTCAGTACTTAGATGACATATTGATTTGCAGTAAAACAGAAGATGAATGCAGACAAGATCTGTTCTGTTCAGTTAATGACTATATTAGCAAACAAGGGATACAAGGTGGACAAGGAGAAATCACAGTATTGTCAGGAAGAAGTGTTGTACATAGGTCAGTTAATTTCACATGAAGGAAAGAAAGTGACACCTGAAAGAGCTGAGAATATTATGAAAATGCCAAAGCCAAACACATTGAGGAAAATGCAGCAGTTTCTGGGCTTGTGCAATTATTGCAGAGCCTGGATTTTTGAATACAGCACATATACCAAGCCACTTTTGCTAGCGATAAAGAAAGCACTAGTTGGTAAGGAAAAGATAGTATGGAGCGAATAAATGGAGGAAGGATTTGAGGAGTTGAAAAAAGCAATTTGTACAGCTCCAGTTTCAGGATTTCCCAACTAGAGTGAGGAATTTTATGTATTTTCACACACATATGGTGCAGTAATGACAGCAGTGCTCATACAAAGGACAACATTGGGGTACAAACCTTTGGCATAAAACAGTGGGATTTTAGATCCCGTTATGAGGGGCCATTTCCTGTGCGAACAATCTTTGGCTGCTGCGGCATTTGCTATAGAGAAGTCCATAAGTATTGTCATGGGATGGTCCATGACTCTTTATGTGGAGCATGCCTTATTTGTCTTTTTAGAGAAACCCAAGGGGACGTTAACGTCCCAAAGTGCTTCAGCTTTTGAAGTATTGATTTTCAATCTAGCGATTCAAATCATGAGGTGTAAAATAGTGAACCCAGCCACGTTTGTAGTTGAACCTGTAGAAGAAGGTGATCATGTGCATGACTGTGCAAACTATGTTGAATTCTATGATGATATACCCTGTGTGAAAGAAATTGTTTTGGCGGGAGGGGAAATTCTCTTTGTTGATGGTTCTTCGAAAATTGGCCAGACTAGTGGGGGAAGGCATCCAGGCTCTGCAGTTATAAGACACTGGTTAAATTGTGAATTTGAGCTAGTAGCGAGTGCAAGACTACCATCTCACTTTTCAGTGCAAGCAGCAAATTTTGTAGCGCTTACTGTCTCACTTGTGAAACATGAAGTGCAGGAAGTGACGATGTACAGTGACTCCGTCTATGTGATGTCAACAGTATATGCAGGGCTGTCACACTGGAAAAGGAGGGGCTATCTCCATGCAGACACCTCTCCAGTGCAATATGCATTCTTATTGGACGGGCTCATTACAACTCCCAGTAGCCATAGCGGTCGTAAAATGCGCAGCACATACTAAACGAACAGAGTTTCTCTCTCGCGGAAATGAAGCCACTGACATAGAAGCCAAAAGAGTTGCGTATTCTCCAGACATTTTGAGTTTTGATACTGAAGATACTAAAGATGTTTTGACTATAAGCATGCTATTAGGAGAAGGGTTTAATATGCTGTCAATTATGCAACTAATAGAAATTCAGGGCAGAGCCCTGCAATAGGAGCAGGAACTATGGAAACATAGGGGGGTGTTCTTTATCCCCCACGGAAGCATTATGGTGACAGAAAAGCACTGGAAAGTCAGTGACGCCAGCTGCATTATTGAAAGTTGCACTTGAGCAACTGATTTACCCCTCGCATATAACCAGAGAAAGTCTTGCTGCCATGATTGCAGAAGACTGGTTTGTTCCCAATCTGTTGGAACACATTGCACAGTTCATGGTGAATTGAATTGTGTGTCAAATGTTTGCTGCTGGGCATACACTGAGAACAATCAGAGGAGTAATACCTCGACCGAATGGTGCATTTCAACATCTACATGTCGATTACATTGATATGATGCAAACGTGTAATGGATACAGGTATCTATTAGTGGTGGTGTGTCCCTTTTCTAGGTGGATCAAAGCTGGTTCGTGTACACACCCTGATGCCACTTGTGCAGCAACATTTTTAGTTTGCAAAGTCTTCCCAAGGTGGGGTGTGCAAGAAGTACTAAGATCCAATAATAGGCCACATTTTGTCAATGAGTTGTTCAAACAAATAGGGCTTCTTTTGGGCATAAAGCATATGATTTCTTCTGCTTATCACCCACAAGCAAACTGGATATGTTAGAGACTCAATGGCCTCCTCAGGAGAGGATTGCCAAGATCAAATTGACTTAAAAATGGGATGGCTATATTGCCTACCCCTAGCCTTATATGCAATTAGAATCAGCCAGGCTCTGCCCACCTCCTCACCCCTCATGAGTTAGTGACAGGGCGTCACATGAGAACACCTCTTATGCCTCCATCTAGAGTAAGGAGTGATGCCTAGAGTGTAGCGAAGACTCTAGGCGATGAGATGCACGATTATTTGACATGTATGACTACCACTGTTTCTTTCATTTCAGATCAAGTCAAGCATCAGAAGGAGGGGTCAAGGAATGTGGAAGAGGACAATCCAGCGACCAATCCAAGTGAACTATTGTCACCGCCAAAGTTATATATTGGTGACTTCATTCTCATTAAAAATGTTACTGAAAGGTGGCGCAGACCTAGGTTCAATGGTCCCTTTAGTGTTGAGGAAGCAGTTAAGGTATCAGGAAGACGAGCTTGGCTGTATTTAGGTAATGTAAAAATCTATTAATGCAAGACCCTCCCTCCAGCAGTTGCTGACCCAGAAGCAAGACAAGAAGAAGAATTTCTGCGTGTGCAGACTTGATCAATGTCCAAGAAGAGGGACGATAAAACAGCAAGTGATTAGCACATTTTTCTTTTCGACTGGAATTCAGTGGACACTCTTTATATATTTTAGCCGGAAGTGCGTAGACCTGCAGCGAAATTCCAGAGGCTAAAACAAACTTTTAGAAATGTGTTGAAAGAATACATGTTGCATTAGTATTATGCCTAAAAGTCAGTTAGTGATTAGAAATTGGAAGAGAGATCAGTATCCAGGTTAATTTTGTGGAGAATATCTATTTTAAATTATAAAATACATGCTACCTGTTGAAAGTGGCACACATTGGCTTGTTGTTGCTATTTTTGTGTCTATACTTCAGTCTTACTCTGCTCTTGTCAGAAGAGACGTCAATATTCATACCTTTTTACAGGATCCTAAAAATGGTCCAGTGATAAGAAGACTCCTAATCGCTATAATTGAACAGATTTTGCAGTTACACATGTAAAAGAATTGAATATTTGTATTAAACATGATTCGTGAGGAGGATTATGTGATTATAGAGAGACCTCGAGTTCAACAAGTGTTGAGATGGCACACCAAATGTTGCTATGGAAGTGTAGCAGCTTCTACCTTTGAACTTGGGAGGACAATAACAGTCCAGCCAAGTAGGAACCTCTCCACTTAGGCTGTATTAAATATCCTGCTATTTGGATTTTGGCAAATGGACAGCTAAGACCCTAAGGGCTACTTTTGAAATTGAGACTTTTACAATTGAGACTATTGAGGACACCTCAGAGCGTGGATGGGTTTGGAGTTGTATTTAATACTGCTGGTCCGAAATAAAGCAGTGGTTCACAAATTAGGAAGCTACCTTTGAGAGTGGAATTGAACTGATCGCGATTAAGATGTTGCACTACAATTGGAGTGGTGTTTTTGTCTGATAATTGGTGATGCAGACGGTAGCAGGGATGTGTTGATCAGTGACACAAGGAATTTCTGGATGGAGTCTCATTCGCCACTTACAACACACAATTTGTGATTAAACTTGTTGGCTCTGAGGAATGACCAGCTAGTGTCAGCGTTATGGGACAGAAACTTATATAAGTCGGGCGCATCTTGGCACAATGAAAAAATAGGTGGATTTTACCATTACTGTGACATGTCCAGCAATTGTAACTGGTTTTTATTGGAATGTAAAAATGTTTTGATATGTATCAATCAGTATATATCTATTTGTGTTTTGTTATTTTTATGTAACTGAGCTATTTAGCACTGTATTAAGGATTTGGTGAACACATTTTGTTGGTTATTGATGACTTAATAGGTGGTTTAATTTGAAGTTAATAAAACAGATTTTTTACTTTTTCATAAACAATTTTATTTAGTGATTGAATCTGCATCTCCTTGGTATTTGTTTTGAGGTAGATGTGTAGTATTCCCTGTCTTTTATAATTATATTTTGGGTACACATGTGCAATCCATTTCTATAATGATTTTCTTATTGTTTAATGACACACATCATATCCCCACTTAGAAAGAAAATCATTCACCCTATAGTGGGACATACCTTATTAGAATATTGGCTGGTGACACCAAATGGTTCTACAGACTTCTATGTTTGATATACATATGTGTGTGTATTCTCTTTATCTTTCTGTATCTTACATTTCAAAGTCTCTATTATCCTAATGGTCTTGTTCAAGAAGGAGCTCATATGATGACAATTTCTTTGATCTCTATGGGCATGTCAGACGACATGAAAGGGATGCAGAGGAAGATAACCAGGGGATAAATACCTATCTAGATAATTCAGCTCACCTGAGGAATAATATGTGGTATCGACACATGAAAAAGGTAGGGGAGAGTTCATCTGATGAGAATTGCAACATCTGCTCTCTCATCCCCTATGTTATGTTATTTGAAATTTCTTAAGCGCAAATAGTCGCTCAAAGGCATCTTTGCGCTGAGCGAAAGGCAAACTGTCCATATAGAGGGGAAAGACAGTGTATGCAGAACTAGAAGAGAAAGGTCATTATAGCTTTCCTGAAAGCTAGATGGTCAGCTAATTTCTTTATGGGAGGCGGCAGTTTGTTCCATGCAATGGCAGCAGCCACAGAAAAAGAGCGTCCCACTAACCTTGCATGTTTAAATGAAGGAACCACAAGCAAATCAGCCGTGGCAGAGCAAAGCTGACAACTGGGGAAATAGCGCACAAACTTGGTTATCAGAAACTCTGGGCCCACGTTGTGTATAGCAAAATGGACGATGCACAGAGCTTTAAATCTAATGCGCTGACATACTGGCAGTCAGTGGAGGTAGTGCAAGACGGGGAGATATGTGCCCCACAGGGGGAGCCAGTCTCTACTCTAGTTGCCAGATTTTGTAGGTGCTGTAGTCTCTGGATAAGGCCTCTCGGTTGGACTAAGTATAGAGAATTACAATAATCCAGTCGAGATAGAATAAGGGCAGCCACAACCGGGGGACGAAGATGTTTAGGAATTAAAGGCAGCACTTTTTTTAGAACGTTCAGCTGCAGATGGTCAGTTTGACATACAGTAGCAACCTGAGTCTCCATAGAGAGAGACCCTGTCAATGTGACACCTACATTCTTTACCTTCCCTGTCGGAATATGGAGGTTGTCCAAGGATGCAGGCCAAAAAGAAGACACCCAAAGTGACAGATCAGGGGGTCACCCCACCACCAGAACCTCAGTCTTATCACTGTTCAATTGTGGTTCATCCATGTACCCACGGCCGGCAGGCACTCACGCAGGCCTGATGCTGTCTCAGCCTGATCTGGATCTAAACGAATCAGAATCTGAGTGTCATGAGCATACGAATAGCACATGACGTCGAAGGACCGGTTGAGACCCACTAATGCCCAAATGTAGATGTTAAAAGGAATCGGGGATAAGCAGGAGCCCTGCAGTACTCCATTGCTAAGAAGA
Organism: Ambystoma mexicanum; assembly: GCF_040938575.1. Lineage (NCBI taxonomy): Eukaryota > Metazoa > Chordata > Amphibia > Caudata > Ambystomatidae > Ambystoma > Ambystoma mexicanum. The sequence goes on along the minus strand of NW_027182496.1, from coordinate 844,218 downwards.
CAATACCGGCTATACCGGCTCTCTGTCCTCACCAGAGAGCTCATATACAAGCCCGCATCTCTGCGGCATCTAACAACTCGGCTGACTCTTTAAAATCTGCTAGGAACTGGCCAGTTCTGCTTCAGTCTCTACCTCTGCTGTCCCTTCCCAGGCCCTCTGCATGGCATTGGCCTCTCACTTCATTTAAAAAACTCAGGACATCCTGTGTTCACTCCCCTCCTATTGCCTCGCTCCCTCTATTCCGTGCTCATCGTCTGGCTCATCTTCAGCACCCCCCTCCCTCCTCCTCTGCCTTTTCCCTTTTCTCTGCAGACGAGGTTTCCAGACAAGTTCGATCTATGAAAGTCTCATCGAAACAGGTTCACCCCTGTTCCTCCAAAACTATCAAGGACCACATCTGCTCCTGCCCTGGATGACTTCTGCAATCACTCCTTCGCCACTGGAGTCTTCCCATGCTCCCTGAAGCACTCCCTTGGGCACCCTCTTCTTAAGAAACCCTCTGCCGACCCCTCCTGCCTGGCTAACTATCGCCCAATCCCCATCACTCCCTTCCTGGGCAAGCTCCTGGAGAAACTGGCCATCTCCCAGCTAAATCTTCACACCAAATCTGTTGGTTGTCTCCATGACCATCAGTCTGGCTTCAGAGCTGCCAGAGGCACAGAAACTACTCTCCTGAACATCCGTGAAGACCTGCTCTCCAACCTTGACTCCAATACCCCTTGCATCCTCATCTTGCTTGATATTTCTTCTGCCTTTGACACTGACAACCATGCCATCTTGCTCAACCGTCTCTGTGATAACCTGGGTATCACCGTTCAGGCTCTGGCGTGGCTGGCTTCTTTCCTCTCTGACCGACCCTCCCAGGTCCAACTTGGGTCCTTCCTCTCCGATATCTTTTTCTCTACCGGTGGTGTCCCCTAGGGATCTAACCTCTCTCCCTGGCTGTTCAACCAGTACCTGGCACTCCTTGCCCACCGCATTGCCACTCTCTGCCCCAACTTTCAGTGCTATGCAGATGATAAACAGCTCATTTTCAGGCTATCCTCGGCCTCCTCATCCCCTTCCCTCATCTCTGACTGTCTGTCTGCTATCCAGGATTGGTGTGCCGCCAATGACTTCTGCCTTAATGCCAGTAAGACTGAGATTCTACTCATTGGCACACCCACTCCCTCCTTCCCTGCAGCTCTCTGGCCGGCCTCTCTTGGCCTACTTCCTGGTCCCACCTGCAAGGCTAAAAATCTTGGGGTTATCTTCAACTCCACACTATCCTTCTCACCTCACATCTCCGACGTCTCTAAGAAGTCACACTACCAGCTGCACCTGTTCAGAAGTATTCTCCTTTCCTCTCCTTCCCCCAGAAGCTCACCATCTCCAGAGCCCTGGTTCTCTCTAGGCTGGACTATTGTAACAGCCTCTATCTAAATCTGCCTGCCTCTACTCTCCGCCCTCTGCAACTTACCCAGAACAGGAATGCGAGACTTGTCCTTGGCCTCAAGCCCAGGGATCGTATCTCTCCAGGACTCAAATCTCTGCACTGGCTCCCAGTGGCTGTGAGAATTAAGTTCAAAACCCTCTGCATTGTCCATAAGACCTACTGGGGCCTGGGGCCGAAATACCTTCAACTCTCTCTTCCCAAATATCTTCCTTCTCGAGCTCTCCGCTCATCTGCCTACAACTCCCTCAGGGTCAGTCACTTCTCTAAGCAACAAGTTGGTGGTAGATCTCTCTCTTCGGCAGGGGCCTCCCTCTGAAACAGCCTTCCTGCCTCCCTGAAACTTGAGGAGAACCATCTGCAGTTCCATAAGCACCTCAAAACCTTCGTCTTTGCTTCTGCTTTCTCTCCCTCTCTCCCCTGCTGAATTCCTGGCTGAAACTGCACTGGTCAAAACTACCTGGCCACCCTGTCTGATTCGGGCGCAGGCACCGCCAATTGCACACCTGCACTGCCTCCCTGGCAACCCTTGCACCTAGGGACTGTTTCTGTCTCCCTACAGTCCCCCTACCAGCACTTATGTCTGCACTTGCTACCATCTGGCTGTTTTATTATCTTATTTATTCTACTACTGCTCTTTATCCTCTCCCTTCCCCCTCACACTTTTCCCCTTTTCCCTCCTCCCATGCACTTGCCCGATCTGAATGACCCTGGGCCTAGTAGGATTGTTGTCTGTCGTCCCTTATGTTCCTCCCCTTGCCTCGTCGCACCTCGAAACACTTGTGTATAGGCGCGTTATAAATGCCATATCATATCATATCAAGGCATGGAGTGGATAGAAAGGGGGGCATGGAGAGAGTCTGAGTTCAATCCGCCAGAAACGAGGTGAACCATGCCAGTACTTGACCAGATATACCCATCTGGGCAAGACGGGACAGCAGGATGGGGTGGTCGACAGTGTCGAAGGCCGCTGACAGATCTAGTAGAATCAGGGCCCCCACCCCACCCGAGTCCACCAGCCTGACCATGTCGTCCTGGACGGAGATCAGAACACTCTCTGTGCCTCTGCCCGGTCTAAAGCCGGCCTGAGCAGGGTCAAGAAGAAGAGAAGATTCAAGGTAAGAAGACAGTAAAGTAGAAGCCAAAGATTCCAGTAGTTTCGCAAGAAAAGGAAGGAGTGAAATAGGAAAATTGGCGAGGACCATAGGGTCCAAAGTGGGCTTCTTAAAAAGAGGGATCACTCTAGCGGCTTTCAGTTCTGAAGGAATGATACCAGACTGGCAGGAGTTGTTAATCGCTGCAGTAATTTCCCTTAGAAGATCAGGGGAAATTATTTTCATGATCGCTATCGGAATAGCGTCAGAAAGGGAGGAAGATCTTGCAAATGGCAACAAGGACTGCTTCTTCCGAAAATAATGGAAAGATAGACCATTTAGGCAGTTCAGATGGAGATGATCTCAGATTGAGTTCAGTGTTATTACTCTCAGCCGTAAGGGTAGTCTTTGCAATGTTATGACGAATGTCACTGATTTTGGTAATAAAGAAATGCAATAGGTCATCACACAGTTTTTGAGTGGGTCTGACGCTAGAGGTAAGCTTGTCAGAATAAGAGAGAGCCTTGACAACAATGAACAAGGCCTTGGGTTTACACAAGGCGGTCTCCATTTTTTCAGACATATATAAAGCTTTAGCTGTCTTAACAGCACCAGAGTAGGATGCTAATTGCCACTTAAATACGGCCTTAAAATGAAGATTGTAGGCTTTGCGCCAGGAACGTTCTGTCTAAGTTTAAACCTCTGCTTTAAGAGAGTCAGAGAACCACAGCTCTGATGGTAGTCTGCCATGAATACAGTAAAGACTTTCTTTTCAAAGTAGGTGTCAGCTTCCGATGCAAAGTGCCTCAGTCATCTTGCAGCATGCACTACTCCTAGGGTGTTGGGCAACCTTACGATGGAGAACAAGATAGGCGTTCCCGTACCAAGATGACTATATTAAGACTACTCAGAGGAAGAAGGAGCATGGATGGACAGACAAGATGCTTGTGTATCCTGCTGCAGGACAACATAAGGTGATTATTGCAGGAATTAAGAGGATGAACTCTTCTAATATGACGGAAGATGGAATGCCTGGATGCTGGGAACAATCACAGCTGTTAATCTATGGACAAGTGAGCATGAGGAAAGGATGGTAAAATGGAATGATGTACTGTGCAGCGCATCTGCTGAGGAAGGAAGCAATACAAGGAATACAGAAGGTGAATGATGAGTGTCTGAAGTCTTCTGCCAAGTACTCCAAATTGCCTTTATGTAATCTGTGACGGCATCGTCAGTTAGCTCTTTGCCTTCTGGCTTATCCTTGGCATCAATCATAATCTTCATTCCTACTGCTTTCCTTGCCGTTTTCTTACATTGTGCAATTATTAATCTGATTATACAGAATCCAAACATGATCAGCACCAGTATCGCTCCTAGAAACTTGAATAAATGTGCCATCCAATGAGGAATCCATGAAAACAAGAATGCGAACCAACTGTCATCTTCAATACCATCTGTCTCTTCCTCCATCTTAGTGCTTGGGTGCATTCAATATGTGTGCAGCCAGTGTAATTTGCATGATAGTGGCTGCATCCTAACTCTAGGTGGGGTGGTAGCGAGAGATCAGTCGAATGTGTGCCGTCAGGTGGTTGTCTCAGAGAATGCATTCTGGCGGCATTATGCCTGTGTAGGACATTTATGTGTGCAGCTAGGCCAATGTTTACGTGGGGTATAGCGGCATTCTAACAGGTTGTTGAGGTGTTCATGTAGAGTTGATTTGTATGTGTGCAGCTAGGCCGAAATTGATTGAGGGGTATAGATGTGTTATATTGTTTGTTGATGTAAAGTGGAGAGTGAGCATAGTGGTAGGGGAGGTAAGTGTCTGGAGAGGATGATTGACTCTTAGGAGTCTGCTGTTCCTTGTACTTTTGGGTCTGGATGAGCAGGTAGTGATCGTCCTCATGTTTCGTGGCAGAGGTACTCTGAGGTAGATTCAAAGGTTGGGCCGGAGTAGTTTATGATTTGCACGGTCTGAGGTCATTATTCTTAGGCTCAGGACTATGTGTTATGGTATGTATTCAGGCAACATACCTGTGAATGGGTATGGTCAACTTGATGGCGCGAGACTCGAGTAGACCTATGTAGTAGTATCGGGAAGCAGAGGGTCAGCTGATGCATATTCTGGAGCCTGCAGACACTAGGACAGCCAACTGTGCTCTTACAGTTTCTAATTCTGCTTGGTGACTCATTGGCTGGTTTCTGTGGTCCCTTCCCACGGTATCCCAAGGAACACTTGCTGGCTGGCTGTAACTATTTTCCAATTTAATGTCATAGAACTCATGATTCTAGAGTTCTGGTGCATTTCGGCGGTCTTAGATTGTGTTATACAAAGCGTCACGAGACCGCTGGTTACCTTTTCCTCTTGGGGAGTGAGAAGGTGAGCCTGCCAGTCTGTCGGTGTATCTTCACAAGATGAAAGAGCAACGCGGGGTACTGATCCAACACCCTCCTGACAATAAACGACGGGATTGAGCAGAACCAGCTCCCAACGCCACGGGACAGCGCTTCTCTGATTATCGTGACATCAGGACAGTGTAAACACTGACAGAGAAGGCCTGGTGAAGTCCGCTGCTTAACTGGATGATCGATGGTCTGATCTTCAGAGGTTTCTTGGAGAGAATGTAGTCACGGGCACAGATACCGGCAGGGCACAAGACCAGTAGAATGCAGATGGAATTTTGAGAAAGTGAAGGCAAACCCCCCAAGAAAATGAGGGATAAAAGAAGGTGGTGAATCCTGACCCAATAACCCCAGGACCAGACCCCAAGGGGAACCCAGGAAGGAACAGGCCACAGGGAACTCGGACAAGAACAACAAGGAACCCCAGGGGAGAAGGAACAGGCGGGTAGACCATCGAAAACTGGCAAAACCAAGAACAGGACTGGGACCCCAAGGGGGTGCAGGGCAGGAGCAGGCAAGAAACACAGAACCCTAAGGGGCTCAGGGAGAGCAGGAAACAGGAACCAGGGACACAGGCAAGCAGGCCCCCAGGAGCGCAGACACGGCCAGAACAACCGCGTTGAGACACGTTGTTTCCTGGTTTAGGGAGGCTATACATAGCCTGGGGCCAGAACGAGGCTTGGAGCGCATGCGGCAGTCACTGCACATGCATGGTACATCAAACGCTGACGATCGCGCATGTGCAGGACACTCACAATGGTTGCGCCCAGGGAGCCGGGAGTCCGGGCCGCGTGGTGCCGAAGAAGATGCCAGCGTGGGTACAATCTCCAGGAGGGAGATTGCCGGAGCCGAGGACCCCGACCCATCAGCCAGGTAAGTTGCGTGAGTGGCGTGACAGATGGTCCTAATCATGGTTTCAGGAAAAAGCCAGGTTTTTAGAGATGTACGGAAGGCATTGTAGTCTTGGGTGTGTCGAATGTGAGGAGGGAGTGAGTTTTGAGCTCAGAGCCCTTTGGGTAACATGCATGCAGTGGATGGGGTGCAAAATAACTCTGACACTAAATAATCAAACCAACACAGGAAGATGGCAACATTTTTTGTTTTATTAACAATTGTCTAAAACAGGGAGTTACAATGGACATCAACGGACGTTCGAATCTCTCATACATTTCATAAAAAATCAGTTATATAGTAAAAATGTGTCATATGTGACGTTGATATTGATATTTTATTTCTATCACGCTCGTACACAAGTGTTTCAAAGCACGTTATGCTATGTGGCAAATAGGAAAATCCTATGAGGGATTGTGATACGCTCAAGGGCAATATTTAAGTATACTTTCTATAAGGGGTGAGGTTGTGATTGGGTATCTACTGTCAGGTGGACAACTTATGCCTACCTCTAGTGCAAGTCATCTTCAACACTATTAGTACACAGTATATCATTGGCTGTCAAACTACAAGGCCCTTCGTTATACGGCCATCGACAATTGGTTGGCACGCTCATGCCATGTCTGGAACATTTGGTTCACTTAGCAGTACGTAAGCTCATACCCATGTGCCAGGAGGTGGACATGACTTTACCTTCCCACCCAATCAGCCCAATGTCTCTGATCACCCATGCCATCTGCCATGAAGATTGTCTTTGAACTTCACCTTGTAGAGTATTCTTGTCTCTGGTAATATATCGTCATTCTAGGACTCCATGCTCATTCTATTTTCATCCTTGACTCACGTGACAGGAGACCATGATTTGGACCATTTTTCAGCAATTAAATGTCTTAACTGAATAAAACTTGGTACGCGTGTTGTTCTTTCTTAGCACCTTAACAAGGGATGATTCTGCTCTGCACGTTTGTCACCTTCAAGAATAGATAACCAGTCTTGGCTGCCTTCCGCTTTGACACTAGGCCAGACATCTGAGTCCGCAATCTCAGCTAATTCTTTACTGCGACACAGTTTTTGGTCCTTCTTCTCCATGGGGTTGAGCTAACTAAATTCATGACACTGATGTCCAGATTCTATATAATGGTGGCTCCGCCTGCAGTCTATTCACTACGTATGGCCAGCTTCTATGATCATTTAATCTACTTGCGTAGCTGCATCTGTACATTTATTGAATGGCTGTATTTTCTGCAGTGTTCTTCACACATGCAATCTTCTCTTTGCATGTAAAAGTTTACTAATTTCTTAACTTCGTCAGCAGTTTCTATAAGGTTCCCATATTCTTCTTCAGCCAGTCTTCTCAGGGCGTCACGCTCATCTTTTGTGACATCACTATCTCTTCTTTTGCTCTTTTTTTATACTTCTTCGGGGTGTTCCTCCCTCAAAGTGTCGTCTCTTCGGGAATACATTTGATAGGGATTTCTTGGAGGGTATATTCTTTCGAATATTCTCTGCGGAACGGTCACAATTGTTGGTGTCAAGCATGGCACAATTTCAGGCTTCCAGCATACAGGTGGTATGGGGTCGGGACCACCTGCAGAGTCATTCAGCTGCTCCTCTACACTTTCACAGAGCTGGAGCCAAGGTTGAGTAGGTGAACCCTCCAATCCTGATTGAATTGGAGGCTGGAATCACTAGTAAGAGGGTAGTGCTTGACCTTAGGGTATGTGCTGAGCGGTAGGGTGTAATCTTCTCTTGTAAGTATGCTGGGCCGGTCTTGTGCAGTGCTCGGTGGGTAATGCATAGGATTTTGAAAGTGGCCCTTCGTTCAACAGGGAGCCAGTGAAGGGTGTGGAGAGCGGGGGAGATGTGATCCCTGTGTCCCAGTGCAAGGAGTCTGGCTGCAGCTTTTTGGACTTTTTGGAGTTTGTTAAGTTAGTATGCCGGTGTACCCAGATATAGGGAGTTGGCATAGTCCATTCTTGACATAACAGTGGACATAATAGAGGCGAGTCTGTTGGGGTAGGTGAGGTAGGGGAAAATATGTCGTAGGAGCTTGAGGTGGTAGTGACAGGATTTTGATACATTATTGATCTGATGGGAGTGGGTTAAGCCTGAGTCCATTGGGCATCCAAGGTTTTTGACTATTTCGGAAGTAGGAGGGGGGTGACATAGGAGGTGGCCATAGGAGTGGATGCGGGAGAAGGGCAGTGTTGCCGAACAACATGATCTCAGTTATATCTGGGTTCAGAAGGAGGTGGTTTCTTGTCATCCATTGGTCAATGTCTCTGAAGGAAGCTTCATGGTCGCGTCATGGGTTAAACCTTGTTTTGGGAATTCCTAGGATAATGTGGGCATCGTCAGCATAGTTATAGCAGGTGAGGTTGTGCGCACGGATGATCCCTGGTAGAGTGGTCCGATAGAGGTTGAAAGGGAGAGCAGAGAGCCAGGCGCTTTATGGTACTCCAGTGTTCATGGTGCAAGCTGTTGAGAGAAAAGAGGAGAAGAAAGTGATTTGTTTCCTGTTGTTGAGGAATGAGGCAATCTATTTGTGTGCAGAGGCTTGGATTCCTAGGGAGTGCAGTCGGTCAAGGAGGATAGAATGGTTAACAGTGTCAAAGGCAGCTGATAAGTCAAGGACAATCAGCGCTGCACAGCATTCAGAGTCTGCTGAGACCTTGAGATCAGAGTGGTTTCAGTTCCATGGTGCGGCCTAAAGCCTAATTGAGCGGGGTCGAGTAGGTTGTTGGAATCTACAAAACGGCTGAGCTGAGAGTATGCAGCATGGTCAATGAGGTTTCAGCCAAGAATCGTGTGTTGGAAATCCACCTGTAATTCTTAGGCTCAAGGGGGTCGACGGATGCCTTTTTTAGAAGCGGTTTGACATGCACTATTTTAAAGGCCTCCAAAAAAGATGCCAGAGGAGAGGGATTCATTTATTATGGACTTTGCTTGTTCTCCTGCACATGTGGAGGAGATGTCATTGAGAAGAGAGGCCGGTCAGTGGTCAAGGGGGGACTGGGAGGGTCTGCTGCCGGACAGTAGATCGAGGAACTTGTCTCTCGAGATGGGGTTGAAAGAGTCAAAAGATGGCATTGCAGCGGTTAGAGCAAGGGAGTCAGGCGGGGGAGGTGTGAGGCGAGGGGTGAGTGTAGAAAGTTTGATATTAAGGGTTGACATCCTGTCTAGTGATGTGTTGTAGAAATGCAGTGAGAGGGAGTCGCAGAACGTTTGCGTGGGCGTGGTTGGGGCAGTAGTACAGGGGGGTTTCACAAATTCGAAGATGATCCTGTGGAGCTCTTTGCTGATGTTGCAACAATTCAGGAACATTTATTGTAATAGGCATTCTTGGCCTTTCAGATCTTGTATTTGTAATTACGCTGGTGGCTTGCGAACGTAGATCTGCTGAGAGGGGTTTATATGTTCGTCATTTGTGCTCAAGAGAGTTGTTTTGGCATTTTAAGGTCTTGAGGTGTGGTGTGAAACATTTAGGGGATGGTCCTTTGTGACAAGCTGCGGGGCGTGAGAGGGTTAGATGAAGTAGTGATCCTTTAAGCCAAGAGTCAAAGGATTTGATGTTTAATGGTCTATCTGAGGTCGGTGGGGCAGGAAGACTGTGTAGCAGGGCTTCAGCTAGGTCAGGGAGTACCTTGACTTTGTTTCAGCATTTGTGATCCTGTGTCGGATTAGGGTGAGCCATAGGTTGGGGGGGTGGGGTGTGGACAGAGAAAGGGATGGCACAGTGGTCTGTCCAGATGAGTGGTTTGGGACTAAATACAGAAACAGGGTAATCGAACCTGAAGATTGCATTGAGGGTATGATCTCCAGAGTGGGTTGGACCAGTGGTATGTCGGGAGAGGTTGAGAGCCTTAAGACTGTCGACCAGGGATTGGGTCATGGAGTTGTTTGGCACATCAAACCAGATACTGAAGTCCCTCAGTAGTGTGAGGGTAGGGTGGTTTACCTGGAGGGTAGCTAGAGAGTCACAGAGATTGTTGACAACATGTCTGTCATATCCGTGGGTCTGTATATGAGTAGGAAGCTGTGAGTTAGGGTTGACAGTAGAGAGAGTTTAACTAGAATGGATTTACAGTTAGCATTGCCTGGCTGGCTTTCGGTGATTGAGATGAAGAAATGAGGTTTATAGAGGATCGGTACTCTGCCACCTCTGGAACGTCTGTTGTGAGAGATAAGCGAGTACCCTGGGAGAAGGACTTGTTCGCGATTGGTGCAAAATCGTCAGAGAGCTAAGTTTCAGTGATGCAAATGAGGTCAGGATTGTCAGAAGATAGGAGGTCAGAGTTGCTGTGTCTGTTTCTCGCCACGGAGCAGGCTTTGAAATGGAGGCAGGTGACTTCATGAGGCATAGTGGTTTTCCTGACGCTTGTGGTTGTAAGGGCTCCGTTGGATTGCGAGGGGGTGGGTAAGGTGTCAGTTGTTGTGATGCAAGGTGTGGGCGGAACAGTCTGGGTGGCTGAGGCTGACCAAAGGGTGGTAGTGAGGGTTCGGGACATAAGTGCTATTGGGTGGGGGGGGTGAGTGGGTTAGGTCAATGGGGAGCTTGAAGAGTAGGCGGGAGGAGGTAGTTATTCGTGAGATGTGGTGGGGTGGATCACGGGGGGATGGTGGGAGGTGAGTGGTGCAAGTGTGGAGTGTGGGCTCAGGCGAGTTGTTGAGTGTGTTTCGTGTTTGGAGTGAGTTAGGGGTTTTGGTGTACTGGGTGAGAGGTTGTGTTCAAAGAGGTGGAGATGGGGAGTGGCAGGTGGGGTGGGCCTGACGGCAGGGCCGGGAAAGGATGGGAGGTTGGACAGATGAAGAAGTGGGGAGAAATGGAGACTCGTGGGAGAGGAACAGTGACCCATTCTGCGTTTTGTGCATTTAGCTACAACAGGAGTGTGAGAGAGTGTTGGAGGGTCAGAGGGGAAAGGGGATGAAGCAATGGTTTTAGAAAGGGCAAGACGTGCTACTTTGAGAGAAGGGAAAGAGGTTGAAGGGGGAGGGTGTGGTGAAGGAGGGTGAGGGGGGTAGTGTTAAGAAAGGAAGAAGGCATACTATGGCAAAAGGGAAAATGCACACAGTTGCACTGTGAACAACTCTGAATCTAACAACGTGTATATAATACCCAAGTCTTGTGTATATATGTAAAACCCAGGAACGTCAATAAGGTAGAACAGTATTACCAATATAGGAAAAGGGATGTGGGGTAAACACTTAGGACCTCCTTATGACTGAAAGGAAAGTCGGCAAACTCTTTACCCACTATGCTCTTACAGATACTGACAGCGCTAAACCCACGTAGCGGGCAAGCAAGGACAGATTCTGTGAACTGACAATCTGTAGAATACTGAATAAGGAAATTATAAACAGTACTCACGAGGACCGGAAAGACCACTTGAATGTCAGTAATTTCACGAACCCTGTAGATCAAACAGGGACCCAGAAGGCTGTAAAAGCAAAGGGTTAAAGATAACAAAATACATAAACCTTAGTAAAAGGCAAGTCTGAATTGTGATAATAAATCGTGAGGAAAACTAAAAGGGGAACACTCTGGAACTTGTAACAACAAACCCACACCTAATAACCAATGGAAAATGAATGCAGAAGTGCAATGGAAAACATGGAGTGGAATCTCAATAAAGTAGGATCAGGAGCAGGGAAAATGATATCACAAAAAGGAAACCTTTCCCACCCAATCCAAGGAGAAAAGGCAGTAACTAATTCTACAAAAGTAAATATTAATACATCATGCTTTTCAGTAACCAGGACAGCATAAAGGGACAGAAAACACCGGCAAACTGGCTGCATCAAATAGTAAAGTACAGAGAAAGGCTGTCTGCAGACAGAGGAAGACAGAAAGGGAAATTCAGAAAGCATAAATCAAATAAGCGCATAAATCCGAAATCCAGGACAGAGGAACAAGATACAGGAACTAGTAACTGGGCACAAAGCTAGGAACAGGAACTAGGTACAAGGCATGGAACTAGGAACAAGGAACTGGAACTAGATACTAGGCACAATATCTATGAACAAGGAACTGGAACTAGGTACAAGGCACAGAAACTAGGAACAAGGAACTGGAAATAGATACTTGGCTCAATATCTATGAACAGGGAACTGGAACTAGGTACAAGGCACAGAAACTAAGTACAGGAAACAGGGACTAGTCACAACAGGAACACTGCTACAATGACCAGCGCCGGACTGAAGCAAACTGAGGCTTTTAAAGCTGCTTAACGAGCACACCCCTCAGGCGTGCCGCCTGCTGCACCTGCAGCCACAGGTGTTGCCTATCCTCCTCCCAGCGTTGTGCTGCAAGGGAGGAGATGATGCAGTGAGCCAGGCATTCTGGGAAGCAGGAGGTGAAGCAGAGAGCCAAGGCATTCTGGGAAGCATAGTCATTTGATTTAAGTAGCATGCCGGATGCCAGGGAGGAGATGAAGCAGTGAGCCAGGCATTCTGGGAAGCAGGAGGTGAAACAGTGAGCCAAGGCATTCTGGGAAACATAGTCATTTGATTTAAATAGCATGCTGGCTGCCAAAAACCAGGAATGGATCTGGAAGGGAAGTAACTGGGAAAATAAGGTTTTAACGCTCCCAATTCATCAGAACACTGTAGCATAGGGTTCGAAGGAAATGTCCAGTAAGGAATAAACCCCAGAACATGCCCCCAAGTGGCGGGGACGGGAACGAAGGGAGCGAGAACGGGAGCGAAGAGAGCGAGCCGTGACAGGTAGGGTGATAGGGATTCGCAGGTGATGCGGGGGAGTCTCAGTGCTGTGCGGAGTTTGTGGGGTGTGGAGGTCCTAGTGGGTCTGTGCTGTTAAGGAGACGCTAGGATTTCGAAGGAGTGGTGTTGGAGGTGAGGTGGTGTGGGATTGAGGAGGAGGATGGATGGAATGCGTGTTTTGGTGGAGTGCTGACGATGATGGTGTGACATTGAGCTCTGGACGAGTGAGTAAATGCTAGTGCAAGGTTCAAGGGGGTTGTGGCAGGGGTTGGGAAAACTGGGGTAAGGGGGGCAGGTCTAGGGGGTGTTCATACATGACCGCATCAATGTTGCAGTTGTGACAAGGTTGGTATTGGCGAGGGGCATATGTTGTTTGACGTGCCAGAGCTCTCCTCTGGCTTGTGAGTTGGAAGTTGAACGGGGTGTAGGAATGGGGGGTAGGTGGTCGTTCTCAGTGGATGCCCGGGGGTGAGGATGGCGGGGGTGGGCTGAGGTGTGTGGGAAGTGGGTGGGGGCAGTGTTTGGCATGCCAGAGCACTCCTCTCATCTTAGAGTTAGATGGGGTGTGGTGGTTGGGTGAAGTGCGGGGGGGTGAGAGTGTATGGGTATTCGAGTGCAGAGGTCAGAGATGGCGGGTGAAATGGCATGCAGAGGGAGTTCATGAATGAAGGAGCTAGTATGGAGTACATGAGCTGGGTGGGGTGCATTATCATTTGGCAGCTGGTGGCGGTGATGAGGACGGGACCGGGTTGTGGGGGCAGAGAGGGGGTCTTGGATTTGTGGTATCTCCGTCAAGTTGGGCAAGTTAGTCATGGTTGTGGGATGGAGTAGTGAAGCAGGTGAGAGATGTGGGGGTCAGAGAGTGGCTGCAGGTACAGAGGGTTAGGACAGAAGCTATCAAGGTGGATGCACCTAAGACTGAGATATCAGCAGATGTAGTGAGAGGTAATGCAATAGCAGCAGCAAGATTTAGGACACCTGGATTGAGGGGGAATGGGGCAAACAGGGGGTGCAGCAGCAAATGGAGATACAGTAGATGCCAGAGCAACACCTAGTTTTGGGACACCTGGATAGAGGGAGCGGGGCTCAACACAGGGGTACAAGAGTAAATGCAATAACAGTAAATGCAATAACAGTAAATGCAATAACAGTAAATGCAGTAGCAACACCTAGTATTGGTACACCAGGATAAAGGGAGAAAGGGCCCAACTACGGGGCGTAACAGTAAATGCAATGACAGTAGGTGCAATGACAGTAGGTGCAATAACAGTAGATGTAATAGCGGCACCTAGATTTGGGACACCTAGATAACTGGGAATGGCAGGCAGTAATTAAGTACACCTAGATTTCAGACACCTGGATAATGGGAGAAATGCCCTGGTTTCACAGAATGGCAGGCAGTAATTAAATACACCTAGATTTGTGACACCTAGATAACGGGAGAAAGGCCCTGGTTTCACAGAATGGCAGGCAGTAATTTAGTCCATATAGATTAGAGAATCCTGTATAGTGGGGGAGAGGTCTAGGTTTCACGATAAGATCAGGTTTTCTAAATATTTTGTCTTCACAGTTAATTTCTTAGTGCTGCTGATGTTTGTGAGAGGTTTGTGAAATTATTTTGGTTGAAGTGTTGTATGAAGGAGTGAAAGTAGTTATTGCTACTAGTGTGAGTGTGCGAGAAGCGCGCCTACCTTATCCGTTGGTGCTGGTTGTAGGCAGTCTGTTCCTCATTTGACATGTCTGGGTACTGTAGCCGGTTTCTACTGCTTGTTTGTGGGTGGAATTAAGTCTTTGCAACCACCTCGTTTAATGTGGTTGCTGGTATGTTAGTGGGTAGCTGCTTCCCCTGCTGACACCTGCAGGCACAATCTGGAGCCTCCATCCTCAGAGACGCCTTTTGCCTTGGGCCCTTAGCTGATGTGGCTGCACGGGAAGTGGGGCTGCCCTGGGAGGATGTATTAAGAGGGTGTACTGGCCAATCAGGGGATTCACTAAACAAAATAAACCTGAGACTGTTGTAATTAGGCAACAGATTATTGGGGGCACTGGCTTACCTCTGAAACACGGGGCAGGGGACGCAGGTATCCTAAATGTAAGAATTTCTCCATGCACTGTTGACTCTCAAATTTAGGCATTTCTCCATGGACTGTTGGCTCTCAAACGTAGGCATTTCTTCTTCTACCGTTGACTCTCAAATTTAGGTTTTCTCCATGCACTGGTGACTCTCAAATTTAGGCGTTTTCTTTCACTGCTCAAGTATCCCAAATGTAAGCATTTCTCCATGTACCACTGGCTCTCAAATTTAGGCGGTTTTCCAGGAACTGTTGACTCTCAATGCAGGTATTTTCTCCCAATGCTCAGGTGTTCTATAGTAGGGTGGTTCTCCATTTAATATTGGGCCTTAGACTCAGGTGTTTTTCATTCACTACTATCTCCCAAACTTGGGTGGCTATCCTTTTACTGCTCTGTCGCACATTTGGGTGTTTCTCCCAGTGCTCAAGTGTCTTGGATCTGGATGTTTTGCCATTCTCTGCTTTGTCCCAAATTCAGGTGTTCCTCCATTTGCTATTGAGCCTCAATTTTGAATGTTTCTCCTCGTATTGCTTTATATCAGATCTGGGAGTTTGTCCCACTGCTCAAGTGCCCAAACTGTAGGTGTTTCTCCATTTGCAGCTGAGTCTGAAATTTGGATATTTATCTTTGGATTTCACCATCTAGGCAGCCCTCCATTTACTGCTGTACCTCAAGTTTAAGTGACTGTCCGTCCAATACTATGGGCCTCATTACACGTTAGGCGGTAAGGGATTACCGGCACTGGTAAGGGCAGCGGTGATGGTAATCCCTTACCGCCCTACTACGAGGTCCCTTAGCGGGTCCCTTCCTTAATGTCTGGTTTTACCAGGCGTTATGGAAGGGACCCGTTTAGGGACCTCACAGCTAATAACGGGCCCGCTAGTAGCAGGCCCGTTATTAGCTCCATCCCCATTCGCCCTATGGGGGCTCAAATGGGAATGGGGAATGGTTCCCGGAATGGGGATTTACCAGGTCCTCCAAGGTCGGAATGACCCAGTAAGTCCCTATTCCGAGAACACGGACCCGGAATGCGGTAAGGGGGTAGCCATGGCGCTAATAGTGCCATGGCTACCGCCTACTGTGTAATGAGGCCCTATGTCTAAAACCTAGACTCTTCTTCCACTGCTAAGGTGCCCAAAATCTGGGTGATTCGGCAAGTACTGGGGCGACTCATATTTGGGCATGTGTCCATTTACTGCTTTGTTCCAGACCTGGGCGTTTGCTCTCACTGCTCTAAGTTCTCGGGTCTGGCTGGTTCTCATTTTGATGCTGTGTTCCGGACTTCGGTGTTCCTCCATCTGCTGCTGTGTTTCGAGCTTGGGCGTTTCTCCCACTGCTCAAGCTCTCAAATCTAGGTGGCTCTCCGTTTGCAAGACCAGCCAATCAGCTTGGGAGACCTAGGAAAGCGACATTGAATATAAACTGTGTCTGATATGGAGGTATGCATAAACTGCACCATCTGTGGACACATGCTGCAGGCACATCTCCCCATTCATGCACTCTAGAATGCAGCTATGGCTATGACAAATCCGGTCTAGCTGCTTGCATAGCCATTGCACTGAAACCCTTGAAGTGCCTCAACACCTCTGCCATCAGTATGCAGTGACAACCTACAACAACAGCTAGACACACATCGAGTCTCCAACACTAGCAAACTGCCTCACCCGCCAACAGCACTCGCCCACATGCCTGACCTCTTGGTTGCTTACTGGAGCCCAGCCATCCCTCCTAGGTCCTAATGAAGGAATAATTCACACACACATCTTAAACTAATCTCTCCCATACCTGGACTTCAGTCCCAGAGGGATTCCAACCACAAAGTGCATTGACGCCATAAAATGGGGAAATGGCACTATATAAATGATGACTACAATACAATACAATACTTGAGTCCCAAAGTGTTTTACCCCACCACACGTCTGTCCTTCTGATGTTGCACTCCACTTTCCTACCTCCAGCCTTTGATATTACTTCTCTTCCCTCCTTCCTGCTTCTCCGCCTCCTCATCATTATTACCTGTCCACTACTACCACTACCTTCCTGCTCTTACCCCAGCTCCTACTCCACCACATCCCACCACTACTGCCTCTCTGCCACCACCTTTTACCCCACTTCTACTACCACTTATCTACTACTGCTGCTCCCTCTCTACCTGTAGACTCACTACTAACGTCTATTATGGATCTGTGTGATTTAGCCGTGGCAGAATTGTGCACGGATGAATTGACCGTAGTCCATTTCACTGCGAAACCAATTTTGCCACGGCCAAAATCCACAAATGTTGACCCCCTATACCCCCAATACATTCCAACTCTGCCCTCCACTTACCTTTTGCTCAGTGTCAGCTCTGTCCCTCTTACGCGGGTCGGATCTGACGTCGCTTTTCTCTTTTTTTTTTCTTGTCCCCCGCCTCCAATCCTAAGGAAGCGGGGCAGACCCCTGCTACCCACCAAGGGTATCATTACCGAACACTGGGAGCGGGTGACACCCCCGCAGCCCCTGCTCCCCAAGTTCGGTAGTGATCACCTAATTTGATTGATTTTAATCGATAGAATGGTACTGGCCAAATTCAGACAGATGTACCATTCGATCAATTAAAATCGATTAAATTGGGTACTTCCTTACTACCACTACTGCTACCACCACCTACCACCACCTACCACTGCTACCTTACACTTCCACCCCTACTCCACTATTCTACTCCTACTGGACTCGATCCTCATTCCCATGCTTAAACATTCCACAGACCCCTCTCTCCAGTAACCTCCACACTCCTTCCACGCTCTCCAACTCTGTTCTCACAGACGTCCTCCTCTACCACCCAGCCTCATCCAACTAACCCACACTGCACACTTTTCAAACTCCTCAAATACCCCACCCCCTCCTATGATTGGTCAACTCACCCTACCAATCACTTACCTTACATCCAGGAGATGTGACAGGGGAAGGGCAGGAAAGGCTTCTTAAGGGCTTGTAAGCCTGCCCCCTTTTTCCTTGCTTGGTGAAGCCTTTTTTGCAGGCCTTTTACAGTTAATTTCCCTAGTGGTTTTGTTGGTGTTTCCATGGGCGTGGGCTCCAGCAGCAGCCCATTGCTGGAAACACGCTTCACCTGCTGCAGAAGCTGCACTGACCTACAGGCCTCTCACAGCGTTCCCTTAAGGACAATGCTGCCAGTGACACAGGAACCAACATTGTTCCTCATGCGAGGGTCTGCCACTGCCTCCAACGCTGAGGGCACTGGAACCTGCCTCCCACTCCTAGTGGTCCACTGACGGAGGGCTTCTCCAGCTGCACCCTCTGGAGGCTTAGGAATTAGTCTCCTTCTCTCCTCTGGCAGGACCATAAAAACCATTTGGGTGGGGCCAGGAACCTCTCCTTTTCGATACC
Organism: Ambystoma mexicanum; assembly: GCF_040938575.1. Taxonomy (NCBI): domain Eukaryota; kingdom Metazoa; phylum Chordata; class Amphibia; order Caudata; family Ambystomatidae; genus Ambystoma; species Ambystoma mexicanum. Next base: position 826,221 of record NW_027182496.1, on the reverse strand, counting down.
CCTAAGAACATTTTGCACCTTCTCTAGAGAACAGGAAGTCTCCATTGGCAGTTAGCTGGGAACTGGAGCTTCAAAGGCAGCGTGCCAGAACAATGGATAAGCCACACCAGGGGGCTAATTGTTGGAGACCTTTTGATGTAGGCAAACGGAAGAAGGAGGCAAAGTTAGAGTAGCCGAGAGGGGAGGTATAGACCACAGATGGGTCTCACGATCTTGGCTTCTGCTGCGGCTCCTCAACTTCCTATTTTCCCTCCCCACTTCCTGCATACAAGCCACTCTGAGTCTGACATGAGCAGGCGAACAACCCTTTTTACAGCAGCCTGGTGTTAAAACAGCCTGGAAAGTACCACGATTACACTGATGTTCTGGAGCCAGATCGAACCATCCTCAAATAGACAAAGTGCTGGGCAAAACCCGGCTTTATTAACATCCAAATAAAGCAAGCACAGCATACAAGTATAAAATGTCATCGCTCTCAGTGTGCTTATCAAAAACAACAGTTTTTATACTCAATACTTGTCATAACTGACATCATACTATAATCTTAGCTACCAAAACCGATGGGTTACAGAGTTTGGTTAAGGGGATTGACTACATATACTTTTTCTTTCCTTTTTTTAATATCAAATATAAAATCATATGTACATAAAAACAACCACATTTCCATCAAACAGTATACATTCTAGGGGGGAGGAGGGATAGCTAAGGGGCAATGCGCTTATCTTGAAAGCAAGGCGACGCAGCACAGCGCAGCACAGGTTTGAATCCCGATCCCACGCTTAGAAACCACTCGCTGGTATTAATCGTGTTATAAAAGAACGATTATAAAAAATAAATTAGCGGTTACATTTCTGATTAGGTAACTTTTTTTTGATGGCTCCTCCTGAGACCACCTCTACATTGCTAATAGTAAAAAGACATCAGGTCTCAGTATAAGTTTGCCTTCTGTGGTCACTGTGCCCAACAGGTCTGACCCTGCCGGCCTCAGCGGCCATGGTAGGCAAACACTTCACGGAAGCGCCAGCACCGTTAGTAACGGTGCCGGCGCTTCCGTGTCCGCACTCCCATACAGTCCTATATGACTCTATGGGAATGGGGCCTTACATTTTGCCGGCGCCTGACTTTCTGGCCCGCTGGAGTTGTGATCTTCCGGTGGCACCAGGAGGTCAGGCGCCAGTAAAATATTACGAGTCCAGGGGCAACTCGCCGATAGCACTGGCAGGGTTACTGCCGGACTCGTAATGAAGCTCGCCATCTCTACAATAAACTATTAGTTGGCATAATACGTAATGGGCGACCTAACATTGGGGGTTTTGATTGTTTGGCTTTCTACTGACCAAAAGACATTACCAGACTTTTCCAAGCTTCTTAGTGCCACATGACTTTGCTACTTGAACTGCACCACAAACTGGACCCAGTCGATGCCAAATCACTGCCTCAGGAAGCTTCTAGAAGCCTGTCTCAACGCTGTTGAGCCCCAAGAACATGAACTAAAGGTATTTGAAGTGGTCCTGTCCACCTGACCTGCTATAAAGGGCATTAGTTACTTGTAAGACCCCACTCTCTACCTTTTGAAATACATTGGGCCTCATTACAAGTAGGGCGTAAAAGGATACCAGGCACCGGTAATGACACCGGTGCCGGTAATCCCTTTGCGCCCTACTACGAGTTCCCTTTGCGGGTCCTTCCTTAACGCCTGCTTTCAGCAGGCGTTAAGGACGGAACCCGCAAAGGGATACCGGGGTCAATAACGGTACCGCAATTTGCGGTACCATTATTACCGCCTTCCCCCTTCCCATTGAGCCCTATGGGGGCTCAAATGGGAATGGGGAATGGCCCTGGTGAATGGGGACTTACCGGTCCCGCCGACCTCGGAATGGACTGGTAATTACCCAATTCACCAGGCCGGAGTCGGAACGATTTTGGAGGCAGCCATGCCGCAAATAGCGGCGTGATTACCTCCAAACTCGGAATGAGGGCCATTGTCATTAAACTTGAACCTTTGCTGCTAAAATTCTTGCCTGTCTGCCCCATCTTCAAACCCAGAGATGCCTAAGAATACTGCACCCCTCCATTGCTTTGCCCCTTCTCTCTTTTTCCTAATGTAACATGTAACTTTGTTCCTCTGTATCTCTTTTTCCTAATTTAACATGCAATTTTGTACCCTAATGTAACTAGCGCCTTGATACCTGGCGGATCTGTGAGCTGTAACAAATACAAAAATAAATAAATAAATAGAGTGCCCCGTTATTCCAAAGTCGGCATTCTCTGTGTTTTCCCTTTCAGGAGTGGGTTAGTAGTGTGCTCATTCATTTTATTTTTAGTTTAATTAAAGTTTTGCATTTTTATAGAACCTTTATTGGAGATTCTTATTATATTGATACTATAATACTATTGCTGTTTTGGATGCTTCTTTCCTAGCGTACATCTCCTCTGAAATATATAGCCTGCCCCCTGGCTGCACTACCCTATGAGGTGAAAGAGGTGTACCCTACATGCCGTGCCTGTTTCACCTTCACTGCTAGTTTAGCAGTAGGGTGCGGCTGAGTAGGCGTTAGTCACTACTGAAGAGGAGCAGATGAATGCCTCTGCAGGAAGTCCTGCCCCTATTTTTCCTGTATGTTGGAAACCAGAAATGTGCAACTCCAGTAAGGGTACCTATACCACGAGAAGCCTTTGAGACAAGGTATCCACTGAGAAAACCCTATATAATGTATCCCCAAAGAGATGATGGTCTCCTGAGGGACATCCCTGAAGAAGTGCGAAGCTGTGGAAAGGAGAGGCTGGTGATGTCACAAGAAATGAGCGTGACGCACTGAGAAGGATGACCAAAGAAGAGACGGCATAGACCTTATATAATCTGATAGCGAAGTAGAAAATCGAGAAGACTTTCATGTGCGGAATGAAGATTGCACATGAGAAGGAGCACTTCAGAAAATGCAAGTCGTTTTATAACTGTACAGATGTCGTAACGCAAGTAGATTAATTAATCGTAAAGGCTGGCTATATGAAGTGAACAGAATGAAGGTGGTGCCACCAATATATATATATTTAGAATCTGGACATTCAATGTCACAATTTTTGTAAGCTCAACCCGTGGAGAAAGGAGAATTGATAGCTGTGTGTGTGTTGCAGCAAAGAAAATAAGTCGAGGCTCGAAGATGGCCCAAAGGAAGACTGCTTGGCCTGATGTCAAAGGCTAAAACAGCCAAAACTGGTTATCACTCCTTGAAGAACAGTGAATGTGAGACACCGAGGCATCCCTTGTTAAGTTGGAAAGAGAGGACACCATGAGTGCCAAATTTCATTATTCAGGACAATTAAATGCTATAAAATGGGCCGATTCACTGTCTCCTGTCATGTGAGTCCAAGATGGAAATAGATGTGGGCATGCAAGCCTGAACCTTGATAAGAACATGCTCACCCTCCCATATATTCACAGAGAGGAAAAGCTACTACAAGGCCAAGTTGAAAGACAATCTGAATGGCAGAAGGCATGAGAGATGATGGGCTAATTGGGTGGGGAGGTATGGTCAAGTCCACCCACCAACATCTGGGGTAGCAGTTTAGGCGCTGCTAGAGAATCAAATGTTCCAGAGGGTACAAGCGTGCCAACCAATTGTAGAGGGCCATATAACGAAGGGCCCTATAGTTTGAGAGTCAATTATATATTGTGTTTCTAATCACTATTAAGGATGTCTAAGGGAGGGCATGAGTTGCCCACCTAACTATAGAGACCCAAGCCCAATTCAATCCCTTATAGAAAGTATACTTAGGTACTCCCCTTAGTCCAATCACAATCCCATGTCGGTTTTTGTAGTTTGCCACGTAGTATGACATCACGTATGACAAGTTTTTGTAATGTTTTTATGAAATGCATTGAGACCATGCTGTGTGACGTCCATTGATGTCCATTGTACTCCCTGTTTTAGACAATTGAGAATAAAACAGGCATTTTACAAACTTTATGAGTCTGTCTTCTTAGTTGGTGTGAGAGTTAGTCTCCATCCCATCCATTGTGCGATGTGTTACCTTCATGAAAAGGACCATAAAGGTTCACTACCCATCCCTATACTCCGACAGAGCAGTAGTTATTTTGTCACAGCCGCATATAGGTAGCACTACAAACAATTAAGAGTCGCATACTGACAGAGCTGCACACATAGAATGTTTGCACACAAAAAGGCACTAAACAAAGGGATTGGTGCAAACACGCAAGACGTTACTCTTCACAGAGAAGTACTGCTTACAAAGAGGAGCTGTCCCGAGGGGAAATTGATTTTAGCAAGCACACGCACCTTTAGGTGCTGCGCACCACTGGTGGCTGGTGACTTTGAAAAATTGTGGGGTGTTATTTTCTCCAGAAGAATTACAGAGCGAGCAAGTGCAATGAGCGAGCCCAACCCACATCAAAGAGGGTGTGGAGGGGGTTCTCCCCCATGAACATTTTGGAACAACAGTTTCCAAAATGCACAATTTACTGTCCAAACCCACAGAAATATGCACAAGCGTGATGGTGTATTTTAAAATGGCTTCTATTGAGAATAACTGGTACTATGTTGTATGCATAAAGATATTCATTATATAGATATCCAGTAATGGTGGAAAAATATAATTTTGTCATGCTGTTACGGCAGTCACATCTGTCAGCAATGCATCATTGTGGGAAATGGTGGTGTCCTGGCCAACAAGTCCCTGGGGGCCAAAATCGTTGAATATGAAGTCATCATCAGGTGGGTGTTCAATAGCCCTTGATCCTGGCCCGGGATGCTCTGATGCGGGTTGGGGTCTTCCAGGAAAGTGCTGCTCTCTTCTTCCTTCACTGTCCAGAACCCACAGTGCACTGGGAGCAAGGGGTCATGGGTATCCCTTAACATTTCCATTCAGGAAAGGGGGATGCACACACTCCCTCTTTCTGTGTCTTCCTACCTACACAAACACAACGTTATTCTGTTGCCATACACACCTAAATGGGTCATCCGAGCGTGCACTGTGCTAAAGTATCAAATATCATGAAACAAACATCATGAAAACTTGCATCAGAAAGGAAAAGTGAAAGAGAAAATGGCGTCTTTCAGGAAGCCCAGCACAGGTACAATGCTGGTGTGGACGCGGAATACACATCTGTGTCAGAACTCGAGGTGCAGCTAGACACTTTGTCCTTCGACACAGCACACAGCACTGTAGCTGTAGTGACATATGGAGAGTGTTAGGCAAGAATTGATGTAGTAACTGTGTGAGACTACAAAATCCTTGTCCTCTTGGTATTAGGTAATCCACCTATTGGTATAGGTCTGCACTACACAGGTTGGTAGTGAGACTGAGCAGCCAGACTTATCTCAAGAGGGGTAAATGTGAGCTGCAGAGCTGTAGCATTGAAATCTACAAATGCAAATATCCAAATAACACTTAAATTCAAGGATTTCTAGTAAAACAATTATTTATTTATTTAACGGACAGTTTTAAATAAGCATTCTTTAAAAAGGGCAATGTGCAACAATAAAAATACACTTCCAAATAGTTTCTCAGAATCAAGACAAGCAAGTAGATACTCTTTAGAGATGCTTTATACACACTTCCTACACCCTGAGGTGACTTCACTAACTAGGACAGTATTGGCATTTACCTATCACTTTTGTACTTGGTATATTCTGAGGTTAGCAGAAAGGCAAGTTTAAAGGAAGGAAAAGGGTTAAACAGGTTCTCAGAGCATGTTAGCACTTTTTAAATCTTCCAGTGAAGTCTAGATAAAACCCTTTCCCAGCAATATTAGTTAAAAACCAATGTATCACCTATGAGGGACAGTAAGATTCAAAGTCAGTGGAATAGAAGAGTCTGCAGCGGTTCAGGACAGCCAAAGTCAATTGGAGCAAAGTCTATGGAACTGAGGCACTGCTTAGATAGTAAAATGTCTTGCACAAAGTTAGAGGGTTTGCTGAAGAAAATCACTGTTGGGTCACAAGCTGTTACACTTGTGAAAGTTAGAGGTACAACCAACTCTAGAAATGCAGCTACTGCAAGTCTCAACTGAGAAGAGCAAGCTACAGACAATGAGGTAAGTACCCCAAAGTCAGAACAGTACCTTGGGTTAGAAGAAGAGGATCCAGCTGGCTTCTGTCTGGTTGCAGTGATGCAGATCCTGTGTTCCTGGGCCTCAGTCATGGGGACAAGAGGGAGGACGTCTGGAAGACCCTTCCACAGCAATTCAAAGGTAGGCGGCAGCTACGGGCATTCTTTGGATCAGCGGCACTTTGCGGTTTCAGCGCTCGGTAAATAGCACCACCGCAGATCTTGGACACTTGTTGGGCTTCCTTCACTCCTTGAGTCCAGCACTCTGGTGAGGTGACTCGAGCTTGGGTCGTCCTGCTTTGGGAGGGGGGTCCTCAGGAGATTCCTTGAGCTTTTGGCTGGCTTACAGACGTTGCACTCGACTATGGATTTCTCAACCTATGGCACTCAGTTCCAGCAGCAGCAAAGATGTACAGCCAGTTGAGGAAGGTCTTCCAGCAAAGTTTGTCTTGGGTTAGTTGGTCCCATTAACCCAAGGGAAGAAGTTGTTACGTCCCGGAGCTTCTATTGTCGATCAGAAAAAGGAGTTTCAGCACAGTAGCAGGGATTCACCGGGCAGTTTAACAGTCTAGGAGGATGCATAAAGCTTTGTTCACAGTTTCTCCGTTGGGTTGTTCTTCCCAGCGGTCGGTTCTGTCTTCAGTACAAGAAACCTTGCCTTTTCTCCTATTCATGCACAGACTAGCTGTCACTCACACAGCAGGGTGCAGGACAGCCAGCCAGCCAATCAGGACTGGGTGCATTCAGGTAACCAAGGAGACAAAGGACAGGGGAGTTTTGGGCCCCTCCCTCACTTTCTGCCCTTCCAGACACACTGGAGCCAGTGGCGGGTTTCATTACTGAAGCCTGCCAAAGACAAAATGAACATGGCTCAAACCTGGTTTGGTGCACAGAGTAAAACTCAAGAAAGACCTCACAGACAAGAAATAGTGAAAAAAGAAGACCGTGCCATTTTGACACAATGGTCACCCATGGGTGCCATACTGCAGCTGAGATATCATCCTGCGGTGGAAAAGCACAATGGAAGGAACATTAAACCACTGCCACCAGTCATTTAAAGTAGTGAGGGTAACATAACATTTTTTACATGAGCAAGTAGGAAAAGGGGCTACTAAGTAACCCCCCAGCACTCCATATAAAATGGTGTGTGCTTGACCTACAAAGAGAAAAGGTAAGAAAGTCAATTTCACTTTACTATTCTTGGGACTGTAGTTCACACAAGAAAAGGTATGTAAACCTTATGAGAAATCTAAAGGATTTCTCTGCAACACTGCACTGAAGGTGCTGTGTGTCACCATACAAAAAGTAGATGCCTTATGGAGTTTCTCAGACTGCAAAAACAAAGGAAATAGATAATCCAAATCAGGTCAAAAATACTTGAGCAAGTGAGAAAAAGGGCTTACTCTACCCAGGGTTAAAATTAAAAAGTCCTAAAATCCAGCAAAAGAGCTGGGGGTCTCTAAGGTTGAAGGGAATTAGCACAGAAATGAGAATTCTCCCTACCAGAGACAAACACACTTCCTACATCCTGTCCCATTTTATCCATACGCGGGACGTCCTCTGCACCCAGCAGCCTTAAGAGTCATAAAATCGCAAAGGCCACGTGCAGTTTGCACACATGCTTCCCACCCTTCTCTCCATCTCCCCGCGTGGCAAATTCTGCAGCCTCATGCGCGCCTACATGCTATGTTATGAAAGGTTGCAAGGTCCAACTCCAACCCTGCATGAACCTGAGGCAGGCATCACCGCCTACAGAAATTGTGAATAGCAGTCGATGCGCTTTACGCTGGTAATGTAGTATAAAGCGATTTTGTATACCACATCTCCAGCTCTTCCAGAGGCCTTATTGCACTCAGAAGTTAGAGACACACTCTAATATTTGGTGCAGCGCCACATGAAAAGGAGATGCCTCAGACTGCAGAGTAAAGCCACATACTCTTGCACGTTATGTAGGCCCTCTTAGGGTGAGAACAGAGGTCTTTTCACCATCTCCAGACATCTCACTCCTAGTGTATGAATTAGATGAATTTCCACAGATTTGGGCTTTGGCTAAGATATTCTCTTTGGATTTCCGAATCCAAGGAAACCAAAAGCGAATACCAGATCCACATCATATTTCAATGAACAGCGCTTGGAGACTTCTGCTCTCAGAAAAGCGCTACTCCCATTTGTCTTTATTTTCACACATCAACACGATTACCATTAGACTCCTGTAGACATAGTAGTGAGTGCTTAATCGTGGGTAGCTTTCGTCTGTTCCTGGTCCCTTAAAAGGTGTGAATGGTGGGTGATTAGAAAGAGGAGGTGTGCATGGCACTGAATGCTGTGGGCAACAACGGCTATAAGCAAATGATCGCATGAAGCATTTTCTTTCACTGTGAGTTTTCTCGTCTTGATGGTACAGTTGTAAAACACCGATTTATTAGGCTCACATTTCATGCTGCTAAAGGTAGACTTCTCTTGAGGAAGGGGGAATAAGGGTACAATTAGTCTCTTTTGGCTCCGATGGGTTCTTCATACACTTCATCTCACAGGGTCCCTGTGACTAAGTGTATTAAACCCATGTATGGCAATTCAGGGCAACCTGTACATGACTGCACATAGACTGAGATTTTTTTATAAGCCAGCTTCTGTACCTAGGTCCGCTCGTGCAGGAGTCCATTCTGCCCAGGCTCAGACCCGCTTCATATGGGAAGTTGTCAGTCTCCTCCGGTTAGAACTACTTGCCATGGGCCTACGGCTGCTAAAAGCTGCTTATATTCATACTGCTTTACAAAGCGGTACGAATATCAGCTACTTTAAGCTGCCGTAGGCCCTAGATGAGCCGTGGTGGCCCTTGTCACCGAACCAACACTGTCCGATGATCATCATGAGATCCAGACTAACTTGGATTATTTTCAGATCACGGGAAGGCCAAGTGTCCAGGCCACCCTACTATTTGTTCTTCCCTTGATCTGAAAATAATCGATTTTCGGAGTTAGTCTGGAATGTAGCAGGGCTAGCACCTGGGTGAGAGCCTAGCCCAAGCCGACGTCTCGAGGCTCGGCCTCTGTAACGGTTTATTAAGAAGCCACCCTCAACACAGGGAGTCCCTTCCCTCCCCACTCAAGTGGTTATTAAATAAACTGTGTAACAGATTCTTTTTTAGCCCTATCTCAGACACATATCCTGCCCCTTGGATCACTCTCCCCTGAGCTAACAATGAACCAAGAACCAGGCCGGTGTACGGGAAATATATTGGTATTTATTTAAATTAACCATAATAGAAATTAGCACAAAAATATTGAAAACACCACTTTATCCATTACACAACATAACTGAATTTGCTCAGCATAAATGAATCACACAAGTGAGTTAAAAAGAACACAGACACAATTCTTCCCTTTCTGTAAATCCCACTTCACAAAATAATTACACTGATCAATAATAGAATTTCACCCCAAACCTTTGGTTTAAATTATACACAGGGTGATTTATCGCTTTGTTTTTCAGACCCGCCCTTGCTTTGGTCTATGTTGGGAAGTCAGACAGAAAAATGTTAATGCTTTGGGGAATTTTGGATTTCAGACCCCCCTTACTGAAAGCCCTTTGTTGGGGAAGCTGAATAAAAGGTTGGACTGATTTAAGAACAAAGACACCCCTTTTTTTTAAAGAAGTCGTGGTCAGCTGGACAACAAGGATTATCCAATTAAATGATAGGCTATAGTTTTCAACGCACACTCGGAAGTGAGTTTTGTTAATTTCGATTTTTAACAAAATTCACCCCGTAGTGTTCTGCCAAATGGGGAATTAATTAAATTAATATTTTTGGTTACCTAGGCTAAGGATCTACACAGTTTTGCCCCCCCCCCCACACACACATAATAAATAGAAAGGATTCAAGGCAAGCAGACTCCCCCCACCTTTTGGTTTTCCAGGGCTTAGTTCTACTTACATAGCAGGCCTCTGTTTAAGGTTCAAGAAAGCCAGCTGCATCTCAAGACACTCTGAAAAGATAGGGCAGGGGCCTGGTCACTTCACTCTCAAAGATGGCTTCTCACTCTCCATCACAGGACTCACTCAGGTTTGAGGCCTTCCTATAAATAGACAGCTCCACCCAGATGCACTCTCAGCAATCTCCTCTGGTGTCTCCTTACAGCTGTCAGATGGTAAGTTTCAGCAGCCTTTCTGTTTTTCTCATTTTTCTGTCTCCGTGGTTTTTTGTGTGTCTGTACTAGTGCAGTCCCCCTTAGATAGCAGAAATGACATCACCAATTTTACAATCTTGGGGAAGAACCCTGCAATAATCCCTGCCACTAGGATTGGACAGTTACCCCTTTCTCTCCTCCCAACCCCGCCTATAAGTCAGTATTGGTTTAGGGGTCTGGAGCAACATATGTCTATTCCCATTTGTCATTGCCCTGCTGTTCTCCATTCAACTTTTGGCAAAACGAGTTATGTACCACAACTTCATAATTTTACTAGCGTCTGCCAGACTAATCTTATTTTCAGTTTTAGCTGATCATGGAGAATTAGATAAGCCAAATGTGTACGGTGTATCATGACCACGAGGCACATTTCTGCTGTTTCCATAAAAAGTACAACAGTTATGAAGATGTAAGTTATTAAGCATATCCCTAATTTAATTTACCACCCGCTCACCAACTCTCACATTTGGAGCATGTTCAGATCAGCCAGAAACCTAGTCTAACTGGCCATTACGGTTCCAGGAGTCACAGGTAGATGCATTTTATATCCCCAAAATCGGCTGGAAATTACACCAAAAATGGAACCAAAGAAATCGATTCACAGTATGGTTGCTGCGAAAAAGGCCTAAATGAAAATAGTCATTTAAAATTAATGTTAATGTTCAGCAAATGGGAGGTCTGCTTCATCCAGCACAGCCATCTGTCTCCCTGGGCACGCCTGTGACCAGAGGTTTTTTTATGAGTCTCTTTGAAGTTGGTAGTTTGATATTTGAAGTGCGTGCCCCTATTTTCACACTGTAGAGAAGGAGCCAAGTACCCCCACCTAAAGCACTGCTCCCATGTTGCCTATATGTTGGTAACCAGAGTGTGAGACACATGCAGTGCCAGTGACGATACCAATACCAAGGAGAATCCTGGAAGCAAGGTTCCCATTGAAAAAACCATACCAGTATACATTACAATATGATGGCCATTTGAATGAAATCCCAGAAGAAGTGTGAAAACTGAGCAAAAGAGAATACTGGTGACATCATGCGAAGCAGGGCTGACGAACCCAGAAGAGATCCAGAGACAAAAGAACATAGACATTATATAGGCATTCAAAATGTATTGAAGATAAGCAACATTTCGGGCTCGACATTAAGAGGCTTATGCTACAGAAATGATAAAGACAATAAGTCATTTTACACGTGTACAGATGCAAGAAACGCAAGCAGACAAAGTATTCTTAAGGTTAGCTATGTAGTGAATAAATTGCGGCATGCGCCAAATATATATATATATATATATATATATATATATATATATATATATATATATTTCCACAACGCACTTTAGCAGAGCTGGACCCAGAAAAAGAAAGGCTTTTCCAGTGTGTCGCAGCTGAAAAGCAATTGAATTTACAGAGGTGAATCAAAGAAAGGCAAAGCTGGACCACTGGACCAGCACCAAGAAGTTAAGGCCACTCTAGGCATGAATGATCAGACAGTAGTTACACACGTGTGAAAAGAACAAACTCCTGTTCAGATGAGGAGCGAGAACATTGAAGACGTCAGAGGTTCATTAAATAATAGTATTTTAAATACAGCAAACTCTAAAAACATGGTCTCCAGTCACGTGGATGAATGAAAATAGATAATCGTGACGAGCTACACCAACTCCAAGAGACAGAGAATGCTATACTCCCTCGTATTCTGCAGAGCAAAGTGCATTCCAAGGCCAAGTTCAAAGCCTTAATTGATGGACAGATGTACAGACTACAAGGGTGATGATAGATGACGTGCTAATTGGTGGGAAGCTATGTTCATGACCAGCCCACCAGTACCTGGATGCCAGTCTGCGTTCTGCTGGCATATGTGGAAAAGTACAGAGGAGTACAAGGGTGTCAACCAATTATAGAGGGCCACATATTAGAGGCCTATAGTTTGTGTAACCTATGGGACGTCACATATTTGAGGATGTTCATAGTGACCGGTATGAGGGCAGGGATTAGTTTCCCCACCTGATGTTAGAGACCCAATCACTTCCCTAGACAAGTATGGAACGCATACCTAAATGTTCCCTTTTTACCAATCGTTTTCCCAAGTAGGTTTTTGTAGTTTGCCACGTACATTGACATCAGTAATGACAAGGTTTTGCTATATAGCCTGCTTTTTTATTAAACTTGCTGAGTGAGAAGATCGAGAGAATTTGTCGATGTTCGTTGTAACTCCGTTTTAGATAATTACTAATAAAACAGATGTGATTTGCCACTTCCTGACTTAGTTTGATTATTGATGTTTGAGTATCTTCTGCATCCCCATCCATCTCAAAGTATTGCTACTTCGTCTTAAAGGGTTGGGTCGGATACCCCAGTTCAACACACATGAGTTGTGCTTCAGCAAAGGGTGAATTTCATTGAAGCCCCGGCTTTCAGAGCCAGCAATTTTGGAGAACACTGGCCTGTCAACACCCTCAGCAGCATATTTAATTATGGGGTCATTAATTGGGAGATGTGACATCCAGGCTGGAAGTGGGATATTTTCTTTGTGAAGTTTTGCCGAGAGCCAGAAACAGGTCTTCCCTGAAGACAAAGTGGATCTTCAAATGTCACTGGAGTTCTGTAGGTGAAACATAATATACGTTGTTTTTGTCAACCCACACATCATGTTTTGTTTTCCTGATTTTTCTGTGAGCAGTGATATTTATTTTCCAATTTTGCTTTTTAAAGCCGTTTTTATTTGCACAAACATGTGCAGGCCGTTTTTGCTTTCAATGTTTTAAAATTCTGTTTTCCATGTCACAGGGATCTTTGATTCCTCCTTCTTTTGTAAATTAAACTGCTGCTGGTCGATTGTTCATGACAGGTAGGCCCCTTTCCACATGCCTCTTTAACTTTACTTGAAAAACAAAAGCAAAAGCCAGGCCGTTTTTGTTTCAGTGTTTAAAGGCCTGCCATTAAAGTGAAAGGGACTTCTGTTTGGGACCTTTAAATGCACCCCACGTCTGGCCTAGACAATGTTTACAACTAGGGCCTGCATCGCACAGGACAGGGCTCCACATCACTGTCCTTGGGAATGAAGGCCAGGCTGGCTGCAAGTAACGTTTGTGTGGACGGTCTTCTGGGGTTCCAAATCTTTCCTTGACATTTAGTAATTAAAGTTCCAACACTGTGTTGACCACGAGAACCAGTCGACTCCATCACACCCACCCCAGATCTCCCAAAGAGCTCTGGGCCCTGGAGACACCTTGTAAAGAGCACTGGTTATTGTTATTTCGCTTGCGTGATTGTGCTGCGCTGATGTTCTCTGATTTAGAAGGCAACCTCCCTTATTCATTATTCTTAACACTATGTACCCTTCCTACCCAATCGAGTTGAGCCCGCTCAACAAAGCCCACTCTATTTTCCCTTTAAATAACAATAGCTGACATAGCCAATAGATGTGGCTCTTGAAAAGTGAAACTGTTCAGCATGTTCTGAGGTAATTAATTCATATTTTATAACACGCTCGGGGGTGGACCGGCCTATAGGGAACTCTGCAGATTTTCTGGTAGGCCTCTGCACCCTGGCCATCATTTGTGTGATATTTCCACATTTTCACACAGGAAAAGGGTTGGACCTGCTGAAAATGTGTAATATATGGGCACTTTAAAAATGATTTCAAGGAGCTCATTTGGTTCCCAGTCCACCCCTGAACGCGCTTAATAACAGAGACCAGTCTCCAAGTGTCAGACCGGGATTCAAACCTGTGCTGCTCTGTCTTGCTTCCAAGAACATGTGTTGCCCCTGAGCTATCCTCCCAGCCAAAATGACATCATATTTCAATTTACTCACACCATTTGGCAGGTATTGCCTTTTTAACATATTGCTATACAAAATATGGCATTATCACGCTGTGTACGTATATTTTTCTTTGCTTTCAAGAGTTTTTGGATTTTGATTGCCATGTTCGGTGGTATAATCTATTTAATTTATTTATTTATTGTTTGCTTGTTAGGCGCTTATACAGTAAGTAAAATACTGTTTCAAAGTGCCCACCAGGCAAGGGTAGGGAACAAGGGAGTGAAATACATAACAAAACACAATATATAAGAGCAGTGGAGGGAAAAGGAAGGAAGCACAAACCTACTATGCCTTGTGAGTATTCAGAACATGCAAGTGCAGCAAGGAAGACGGCAGAAGGCGTAAATTCTGGGGAGTCCGGGCTCATGGGTGAGCCACAGATGAAGTGCTTAGGTCATTGAGTGCTACCCAGCCAGGGGCCAAATTAGGAGTAAGTGCGAACCTCCAGGGTGGAGGGTGTGCCAAGGCAAGTGCTGAGGGTAGACAAGAGCTAGGCCGATTGGGGGCGGGAGGTCAGGGGCCCCGGGGATGCATAGGGCCCCAGACACCAATCACAGCAACTGTGAGATTAGCAGAGGAGAGAAGAAGGGAAGGGAGAGGTAAAGAGGAAAGTCTTGAGGAGCTTCCAAAATTTAATAAAGTCCTGCTCAAGGCGCAGCGGCAGGGGGAGGCTGTGCCATAGAAGGGAGCCCGCTGAGGAAAGTGATCAACCACCTACCCTCTGTTTAGAAAAATGCTTTACACACAAAGAGTTGGTGCCAGAGAAACGTGGTGGTCTACAGGGAGAGTATTTAGTAAGATAAAGTGGAAGATATTGTGGTCCCCGGGCCGAGACAGCCTTGTGGATGATGCAGATAGATTTAAATTTAATCCGTGCAGCAACTGGGAGCCAGTGAAGACTTTTTAGGGCAGGAGAAATGCGGTCCCTGGGCTTAAGGCCAAGGATAAGTCTTGCTGCCCTATTCTGGATTAGCTGGAGGGGTTGCAGAGTGGAAGAAGGTAGATTCGGGAGGAGGCTATTGCAATAGTCAAGCCTAGAGAGAACCAGGGTTTGGGTAACATTGAGAAAAGGGAGAATTCCTTTGAAAAGGAAGAGCTGAAAGTGGGACATCTTGGCAATGTCCTGAGTGTGAGAGAGGAAGGAGAGAGAGGAAGCAAAGATGTTTCAAGGTTTCAGGCTTCAGAAGAAGGAGCAGGCGGAGAGCCCAAGGAGGAAGGCCAGAGTGAAGGGAAGAAGGAGGGGGCAGGGGTCCCGATGCGATGGGTCTCAGTTTTGAAGGCGTTTAGGCAGAGATCATTGGAGGCGCACCAGGACTGAATGGCAGATATTTATAACAGTAAGAATTTGATTTTGGGTTTGTGTTTTCCCAAAGCGTTGTTCCTTATACAATTCCACACTGTTTTACCAATCTGTACCAAATTCTGCATAGTTACCTGTTTGGACCGTCCGGGCATTACTGGCTACATGACATATGGACACCCCACCCCTTTCCCCAGATTTCTGCAAAGGTCAAAATGTGTTTTTGGGTTTGTGGCTTGGCGAAGCATTGTTCCTTGTACAATTCCACACTGTTTCACCAATCTGCACCAAATTTACATAAATACCTGTTAGGACCCTCCGGACATTACTGGCTACATGACACTTGGACCCCTCACTCCTTCCATGGATTTCAGCACCTTCACACACGGGACAGTTGCCTGAAAACAGCAAAGCATCAATATGGTCATAGAAGGACCGGTTTCAATACGAGAAACAAAATGTTTCAAGGCCATAGGATGCACGGTTTCCGAAATATTTGCACTGCAATGCACCACAATGAACTGCACAACACCAGGGTAAGGCGACAGGTTGGGAGAGAGCCAAAAAGATCGCAGTATGCAACAGCACACCAACTCCTGCCTCCACCCAAAGTCTGCTCCGAGGTATGTCAGCCAGCCACACATGCCCGTTCTCAGTGCAGTTTACTTCACAATGCAAAGAACATCAAGTGATGAGCGAATCAGAACAGCGACCTACAGGCTCCTTGATTTTCAACAAGTTATGAGAGTGTTGTCATGTCTGTTCACAGAACCAATCCGGAGAACAGGTACTTTTGACTAGTATTAGAATCAAACAAGTCTCCCTTCTTATGCTATTTTATATTAGTGGGGTTTCTTCTATGCACAACTGCAATTTGCCTTCTCTTCAGGCACTCTGGTGGGTCTGTAAGAGAGGGGGTTGGGTTGGGTTAGTGGCAGGGGTGGCAAGTCAGAAGAAGGAACGTGGGCACGTTGAGGACATGGTTCACAAGTTTTTATTAAAGTAAATGTATAAGACCTAACTTTCTCACTCTATGGTTGTCCCTGCATATGTTTTTAACTAAAGTGCTTGTCAGTCACTCATGACTGTCCAGTGGAATAAGTCTGCTGTCCAAAACGACCCTAACTGACCCTATCACTATGAAAACGAACTTATATCTGGAGAATGACTCCCTTCGTCTGAGGGTACTTCTAATACCAGTCTATAGGATTCTTTATTAATATGCCATCCTCAAATAGACTCTCATAATTTCTTGGGTCAGTCTCTGTAACTCTTCACATATGCTCGTGAACTGTCCCTTCTCCTTGGGAGACCCTTTTGGGGATCTTTTACAAGCTTTTTGCAGCGTATCCTGGGAAGACACTATTATTCAAATAGTCTTTTCTCCTGGCCAATTATAGCCCAGCTTCCTTTGGCCTACTTGATTTTGTACTTGGTTCACTTTTCTAGTTCCTCTGAACTCTCGCTCAACATATCTCCTTTTAATATTCTGTTCTCCTTGTACAAATATCCAGTGGCTTTCCCCTTTTCCCCAGGTATTGTTATCCACTTTTCTTTTCTCTTAGTATACAGATTCTCAGTATTTCTTTCTCTGGTATCACATTTTAAGTTCATGGATGTCTGGTTTGGCTTTGCCTCTTTCTCCTTTTGCCGGGTGATTGTTATCCAGTTATCTTTTCTATCAATAATATTTCATTCTCTTGTATCCCAACAGTTTAAGTTCATCTGCATCAAGGGTAACTTTCGTCTCATGACTTCTACTAAAACAATTGCACGATATAATGAACCCCTCTCGGCCTCCTGTTATTCCTGTTCTCCATGTGACCTTCTTTTGTGGAGGAGAACGTCTTCTGGAGCCTTGATCCTCAGGAACATTCTCTCAGGTCTCAGACCGTTTAGGCCTTGCCTTCGTAGGCACGTTCCTCTGTGTGGTCTCTTTTCTCTCTACGGTGTCCCGGTCTTCCGACGAGGGGCCGGACACCCTGCGGCTCTCTATGCACAGTGGTATCAGCAATGTTTTAGGACGGGCTGTTCACCACAGGCCCTCTGTGGTCTCGCCACCACCTTCCTCTGGGCTCCTGCCCTACTGGTTTCTCATGCTGGGGTTGCACTGTGGCTCTGGCATCCCAGTCTGCAGCATCGGGCAAGTTCAAAACTTGCGGGCTTACTAGCATGTACTTACTCCGCCTACTCCAGGTGTTACGCAGCATGGGGCCTTCCCTTACCTGCGTATGTGTTCCTCGCTCTCTTCTCTCTCTTTGTGGTTCGTCAAGTGCATATTATTCAACGTACTTGTCCCAGTGGATTGTATATTTGGATTTAAAGGGACATGTTTTTCTTTTCTGTACGATAATGGCACTGATTAGGAGTTTCCTCATCCCAGTCGTGGTATATAGAAAATTCTTGTACTTTAGAGCATCCCATGAAGGCCACAGTGTGCACAGCTTTAAGGAGTTCCTAACAGGAACGGGAGTCGTTGTCCCCTAAATGGAAGTCTCTCCCAGTGAGGTCCCACTTGCCCTGACCCCTAGGGAGGGTGTTGTGGAGCCGGTTCACTTGCCTAGCCTCACAGGGGAGAAACCCCCTAGGGGAGAAGGGGAAACATTCCCTCGATTTTTCACAGAGGACAGAGGAAAATGCAAAATAACTTTGCTGTTGCGTTAATATGTGCAGACAGTACGTGCCTTAAAAATCTGCATGCAGATGAGACTGTAGGCGTTTTGTGACAGGAGCATCATGGTGTCTGTGCCCCTAAAGGAAGGCATGTGTGCCCGTATTGCCTGGATGCATTGTTCAAGGCATTATTATGTAAAATGGTTGTAGTGTTCTGCTGCATTGCCGTCTTCTAGTAGGGGAATGAGAAAAGCCATGTGTGAGCGGCTTAGTTAGTTTGTGTGTAGTGTGTTTGAGCGCAGAGGTTCAGTAGTTATTGTGTAAGGTTAGCATATGTAGCATTGAAACAGTAGAGAGTGAAAAGTTAATCTAGCTGCCACAATTAATCATGCTGTACAAGGGTCAATTGTGCCAATCAATCTACCAGTGTCAGAGCTAATCTAGCTGGAACCATCAGTCTAGCTGTACAAAGGCCCATGTGGGGGCCATAGTCCTACCCACTATTGAAAAACTGATCTAGTGCAATAGGTACTCTGGCTGTGTATGAATTTATACAGCTACATAGAAGAGCTACTCTGGTTGCAACAATTAATTTAGCTGTACAGAGGTAAACTGGCACAATATTCAATCAATTTTGGCCTTGTTGTGCAAGAATTCATCTATCTACAGCAGTGAGTAGCTGCTTCAACTAATCAGTGCAAAATCAATCTTGCTGCGGTATTCAAAACATGTTGTGCAACAGTTTATTTCGCTAGAACCCTTAATCTGGCTGCAACAATTAATCTAGCTGCAATGATTAATTTAGTTTAAACAATAAATAAGGTGTGGATGAATTAATGTAGCGTTGCATTAAAATTAGTCTGGCTGCGACGGTAATATCTACATGTGTAACAGTTCAAAAATTAATCTAGCTGCAAATATTATCCTAGTGTGCAAATAACAAACTAGCTGTGCATACATTCATTTAGGTGTGCATTTGCTGTGGCCTGGGAGTGACATTTATATCTAGCTATGTACAGGTTCATCCATCCACAACAAATAGCCTAGCCTCAAGAATTAATCTAGCTGCAACCATTAACCTAGTTACCTAAATAACAATCGAATTGCACATTAAATTAAAAAAGATATGCATGAAAAATCATATAGCTGCAATGATTCCTCTAAATAGAGCAATACACTTGGCTGTACACAATCTAGTTGTGCATAACTCAACCTAGCCGTTAAGCGGATAATCTAGCTGTGCATAACTCAACCTAGCCGTTAAGCGGATAATCTAGTTGTGCATAACTCAACCTAGCCGTTAAGTGGATAATCTAGCTGTGCATAACTCAACCTAGCCGTTAGGCGGATAATCTAGTTGTGCATAACTCAACCTAGCCGTTAAGCGGATAATCTAGCTGTGCACATGTCACAGTAGATGTGCATGAGAAATATAGCTACTACAATTTAGCTGTAAACAAATAATCTGATTGAGCATGGATTAATCTAGCTGCGCCTGAACATTGATCTGACTACAACAAACCTGAAGCTATGCAATGCACTCTGGCAGCAATGTTCTGGGATGCTGTGCAACAATACACCGAGGTACAACAATTACTCTAACTGTGCAAGAAGATTCACCGCCTGCAGCAAACAATATGGGTGTGCAGAGTACAACAGGTATTAGCGGGTCATTGTCCCTTACTTTATAGGTGGTTACTTTGTTGGGCCAGGGGGTAGCATGAGCAAGGAATGGGTGCCAGGCGAACAGGCACACAGGTGCTACCCTTTGCCCTTTGCTGGCTATATGGGGAGGCTGGCCTGCAAAGTACTACTTTGGGGGGAAATGAGGGCACAGTGCATTTTCTGGACCACCAATGAGAGGGTGGGAGCAAATGGGAAGTGGCAGGTGGCTCAGCAGTGGAACAGTGAAGTTGCTGGTGCATGAGAATAAAACGCAAAAGGCGCAAAAAGAAACCGCGTAGACACCGTTAACTCACCAGTGGGCCTTATAAGAACAAGGATGGGCACTAAGGGGAAAAGCTTGAGGAAGGACAGTTATTGTAATCGTAAACCAGCAATCAGCATTATATGCCCAGGTACACACATTAGAAGCCAACTGGTGTGCACCTAATTCAACCATTTATCAAAAGTTGGCTTTATATGCTCAGGTAATTCCACCATTTGCTCAATATCGCCACCATATACCCAGGCACACCATTTGCCGGGCTTTTACAACTACCTGTGTTCAGTACCCACGTACTTTGCCAGCAATTGGTGGCACACTATTTGCCCATATATAAATCATATGCCAACGGTAGTAACAAAGTTTAACAGCTATTGCCATCGTACAGGCAGGTACTCATATCATATGCCATTTTTCCTATTATGTCCCCATCTACATTTGCCTGGAAATGCAATTATTTGCCTAGAGAGTCACATCATATACCAGCTACTGCTCCTTAACCTCATTAACCATCTTAAACTCACCACCCTACATAAGATGTTCACTAAGCTCTGCCTTCATTTTACACACTGCCTCCTCCAGATCTTTCCACCCTCTTCTTTATTCTCACCAAACAACTCCCTCAAACACTTACCAACCTCTTTCTTATATACACAAACCACCACCTTAAGTTCCCCTGCCACTGACTCCTGATACTTCATAATTTTCTCCTTAACTATGTCAGCAATCATCTGAGTTTTCCCAACTTTCTCTTCAGTAAATTCAACCTACTCCATAAGTGCTAAAGGCAAGTATGCTCTTCCGGAATTCCCCTAAGGAATCATTGTAGGCTCTGCCCACTCCCACAGTTAAGCGGGTAATCTCACCAAACCTCTCCAGGGTCATCTCCCTTCTCATTTACAAGTTCCGACACTCCTACTCCACAGACCTCTCTCCAGCTCAGATTGTGCTCCCTCCATGTTCTCTACTCTGTTCACCAGCTTCAAAGACTGATCTCCGTCCTCAGAACTACCATAGTGACTGCTCGGGGATTGACGTTTTACAGTGAGGTAGCCCCTCCCCCTGGGCTGGCTGTAGTTTAGGGTCTGCACCCGTGGTACTAAATTACAGAGGGATGGGGACTGGTTGTTTCCAATAGACCCACCTGGACCAAGGTTCAGGGGCGGGGACAAGCATTTATTTGGTCGGCCCGCCATCTTGGAATATTTCCCCTTCTGATTTCTAGTGTATAACTAAACATATAATTGGGGAAGCTCTAAGGAATATCTTTACTATTTTAGGGAATTAACAGAAAAAAAATATAATCCAAGTGCAGATTGCATAATGTATTTCTTTCTGGTCCATTCACATGTTATTTACCACCTGGTTACAGTATATGCATTTATTTATTTCTTCACATCATGTCTCGCAACAACACTTAAAAACATGTGCAGTGCTGTGCCTCAACAACAATTATCTAAGTGGCAGCAAAATATAGATTCCTCACTAAAGATTGTAGGATTTATGAAATCATATATTTTAAAAAAAGTCATTATTTGATCTTCAGAACAGTGGCTGACATGCCATATTTCACTGGCATATCTCTAATTGTATATCAGGGTGGAACACGCTTCTATCGTCACTTTATACTTCTATTAATGCATGAAGACGGTCCCCATTCTCTTCTTGACCTAATACTCAAAACATAATGGAAAGGCTACTTTAGTCCATAATACCCATAAAGGAGTTGTCTCATTAAATAACAACGTTGCTCACTACAGGGGTCTATGAAATCATATGCATGGGGTGTTGTTGTTGTGAGAGTAACCCAGATTCCTTGCGAACAGTGAGTCATGTGCTGCTGTTGCAACATTACAAAAGAAACAGAAACCCTGAGAAACCCACGACTTTACAATTATTTTCAGCCAATCCAACATCATAAAAGATATTGAATAGTATCTATGCCCAAAACTAGGAACCCATTGTTTGTCATAGATAGTGTGCAACATTCTAGATTCGTCCAAGAATTGGTGAATGATATAACAGTAACATATTTTTCTGATGCCAAATCATGTTAATAATATCTGGGAAAACAAAGTCAATTTTCGGTTACAAGCTTTATTCTGAGAACTGCTTGACCTTTTGATTTCAGTGGGAGGTCATCATCCTATAATGTAAGCTGGTGATTTAACAAGGGTTAAGTCATCCAATGTCCATTTGTTTATCTACGTTGTGAAGTATTGAAGCCATTGTCTACAATGGTCATTCATGTTTGTTTTCCTATTTCCTACTTTTTATGGCTGGCTAGTATCTTGCAACCTGAACATGTTGCCCCTGGCCTATGAGTCTTTATCCATTTTCTTTACTGTCTTTTAGACCTCATAGAGCCCCTGCCATTTTCCAGAGGTTTATGGATATGATAATGTTACCACACCATGTGTATGCAGGGACCGACATAGATGTCATTGTTATATATAACAAAAAATAGATTGCAATTATGCATCATCTTTATCAGGTTTCCCAGGTTCTGTGTCAGTCAGGCCAATGGGCTAATCCCAACAAGTACCATCAAGCCTTGGGATATTTGGGTTTGAAAGTCAAGAAAGATACTGTTCCACCTTGGGAAGACAAGCAGATGTCAGTACAACAGGTTCCCTGGACCAAGAAAGATCTGAGACCCTTTCTGGGGCTAATCAGCAATAATAGGGGTATTTTTCAGTACTGATAGACCTTTTGGTGGACCACCTAGAGCAGGGGACTGCAACATTTGCCTCTCCAGATTTTTTTAAAACTATTTCTCCTGTCAGCCTAAGCCAGCATGGTCAATGGGGAGGGATAATGCGAGTCATAATCCACAATATCTGCTTGTTGCCAACTCTTTATTCAGAGCAAACCAGCCAAACCAAAACTGGACCACAGGAGTGGAAGAGGCTTTTGAGATGTTGACGTATTCCCTTCTCCGCCTCTTCTTTTCATGTCTGATTTTAGTAAGACCTTTATTTTGAAGACTGAAGCCTCCCCCATATGCTTTCGTGGCAGTCAGCATCCAGGTTTGTAACAAGGAAGTGCAGCCCATCTTTTTTAGTAGTTTCACGTTATACCCCTGGAACTCAATTAGGCCACAAATGGACTGGAATTTGTGGCCATTAAGTGAGCCATAGATGCCACTGAGTACTACCCGAGTGGCTGAAAATGTATATGCGTCACCAGCCACACCCCTCTGCTCTGGTTATCTAGGGACATGAATGAAATCCCCAAATGTACTATTAGACTAGACGTGACCTCCCTAAGCATGGAAGAGATGCTCCTAAACGTATTATAACTAACATTCCATGTGGCCTCACACAAAAGAACTCTAAGCTACGCTCGAGATTACCAAAGATAAGCGAACTGCCTGCTAGATACCTTACTACCAGTGCTCATAATAGGAATCATCACAAGGATACTGCTAAATTAAACTACTGCTCTGTAAATACTACTACCAACTACAAAGATAAAACAGACAAACACTACAAATGACACACCAGCCTATCCAAACACAATAGATCTTCCTTACCTAGTCCCACCCTTAAAGGAGCACTCATTAATGCCAGGTCATTAATAGCTTATGCCACAGAAATTGCCGACATTCTAGAAATAGGTAACTACGACTTCTCAGCCATTACCGAATCTTGGTTACACCAAGCAGCCAGCCCAGCCTTAATGCTTGCTGTGCCCACCAATTATACCATTTTCAGGGAAGGCAGAACTAATTCCCGTGGAGGAGGTCTAGCACTCATTGCCAAAACTGATTTGTCAATCAGAATAGAAACACCCCTGCACACCAAATCTTGTGAGTCCCTAACCGTCAATCTTCTAACTTCAAACTCACAAACCATTAACATACACCTTATCTATAGGCCACGGGGACCCATTGGTTCTTTCGAAGAGGACATCTCTACGATACTCTCTGACAATTTAAAAAATACTTCTGAAGCCATTCTATTAGGACACCTGAACCTGGGCTTCAATGATCCCAAAGACTCACAAGCCACAAACATTGCCAATGTCCTATCGGAGCTCGGTTATACACAAAGAGTGACACAGCCTACCCATGAGAAAGGTTGAACACTTGACTGGGTGGCAGACTATAAATGCAACACAACTATTACCTCCATCAGCCAACAAGCTTGGACAGACCTCTTATAGCCTTCTCTATAGACGTTAAAATCCCCCAACCCCAACAGAACATTATAGCACCTCCAATGCTAACAAGGAACAAAAAAAACCACAGACAGGTTATTACTGCTAATTCTACCTACCCTGAAATCACTGCCGACAATCTTGACCCCTCATCGCTAGTCAACGAATTTAACACAATTATGGCCTATGCCCTTGACAATATTGCCTCGCTAGAAATGAGAAACAGCAAACCTAGAGCACACTAAAATGTCTGGTTTACTCCCTATTTGAAATCACTAAGGCTAGAAAAATGCAAGTGTGAATCCTCCTGGAGACTAGCCCCTTCAGAAGCGAATAAAGCTTCCCTTACCGACATATCTACAAAATACAAATCTAAAATCAAGCGAGCTAAAAGAGAAAGCTTTGACACTAGAATAATGCAAGCCAAATCAGGAACTAAGGAGCTCTTTACAATCCTAAAGGAACTGAAGAACCCTATCCCGGTACCTGATAACTTCGTCAAAAACAAGGTATGGTGCTCTAACATACAGAAAGCCCTGGGTGACAAAATCATCAGACTCCAAACTAAAATTGACAAGAAAAAACTGAACTTACCTCCTACAACCACCCAAACTAACACACCTCGCACTACGGCCAGACCTGAACTAAAATAAACTTCACCAAAGTGTCCATACTGGAGGTTGAAAAAATAATCCTATCACTTAAACCATCAAACTGTCGAGGCGATAACTGCCCGGCACAATTAATAAAAGATGCTGCTAGAGACCTATCACCATTTATCCCAAAACTCATCAACTCCTCATTCTCATCAGGTATTATACCAAGTAATCTTAAGCAATCTTGGGTCCTCCCCCTCCTCAAGAAGCAATCTCTAGACCCGGCCATACCCACAAACTATAGGCCCATCACCACAGTGCCATTTTTACTAAAGATTTTAGATAGAGGGGCCTACTTACAGATCCAAAAATACTTGGAACTGCACCAACTCCTAGGCTCGTGGCAATCCAGCTTCCGACCATAGCACAGAACCGAAACAGCACTCATTGATCTCAAGACACAGGTCAACGAGCCGAGAGACCAAGGAAAAACAGCCCTGCTTCTCCTTATGGATCTCTCTACAGCTTTTGACCTCTCTCTGCAGCTTTCGACCTGGTGGATCACAAAGTGCTCTGCAACCACCTAGAGCCTGCAGCACATTTCTCACCCCAGGCTATAGCATGGATCAAATCCTTCTTAAGTGAAAGAACCATGAGGGTCGTCTCCACCTAAGCGGCTGCAGACCCCGCTCCTATTACGTGTGGTGTACCACAAGTATCATGTGTCTCCCCTACTATGTATAACATTTTTACTAAGCCCCTGGTTGATGGTTTGGTCCTTATAGGTGTCACCTACACTAACCATGCAGATGACACCCAGATTCTCATCCCACTTTCTGGGGGTTACAAACAGGATTTGACCTTAGTGAATAAGATATACCTCATCATCCAGGCATAGATGGCACGTCATGGTCTATGCCTGAATGATGGCAAACGGAACTCATCATTCTGGGGACTACATGGAACATCAGGAAATTTAGCCAAGATTACACAACTTTTGTCATAGATGGCCATACAATTAAAGTTGCCAAGGAGGTAAAAACACTAGGTTTTTACCTCGACTCCTGTCTCACCTTGGCTAAGCAAGTAAACACTATGGCATCCTCCACAGCCTAATCTTGTAAATTAATCAGATCAGATAGATCTTACCTCTCTACAAATAGTTGCACCACATTGGTTGGCAAGAGCACTCGTGTTGTCCAAACTGGATTATTGCAAAGCCCTCTATTTGGAGTCTAATAAATACATCATGCAAAAATCCAAATACTACAAAACAATGCCCTTAGAGCGGCACTAGGAATCTCCAAGAGAGCTCATATATCATCGACTAGAAGACAATATAACAGGCTTTCCACAGTCGACAAAATCAAATTACAAACTGCTTATCTAACTTTCAAGTGTCTCAACAAGCTAGCACCAAGCTACCTAACAGAGAGATTTAAAAGAAGAGTTACATCTAGACCCGCAAGAGCTGCCTATACAAACTGCCTATCAGTTCCCCTGTTCAAAATTACCTTAACTGGAGGAATCAGCTTCCCTGTCAAAGCTGCCCAGTTGTGGAACTCCCTCCCACACTCATTAAGGACAGACGAATCATACCCACATTTTCAAACAAATGTGATTAAGTGGCTTAAAGAAAATGTCTGATAGCCCAGCCACACGACCTAGTTGACCTAGAAAACAAATTGGACTTTTTGACCTTTGTGCACGACCCGCACCTGCACTGAACTTCGACTACCTATTGTATTGAATATTCATTTTTAATGCATATGTATTACCTGCTGTACTCGTACTAATCTGCATTTTTGCCTTTGTAACCTATGTAATTATAAGCAACTTGTAAGCCTAAAGTATTCTTGTTCCCGCGCCCTGATACCTTCGGGTCTGGTGCATGCTACACATAAATAAACAAACAAACAAACCAATATGATAGTCATGCTTTGGATTTTGGCCCTCCAAACCTTCTCCTTTCCTGTAGTCCATAGAGAGGAGTGCCTACATGCTATTATGGGCTACCTTGGTTGGTACACCTTACAGAAAGTAGGCAGGGGCATAAAAGAAGAGAGGAGGTAATTGTTCATGTGACCTGTCTGGCCATTAAGGTGATTGTGGGGGTGTCCAAAGGGGAACGGGCCTCACTGCAAGCTATTCAGTGTGAAGCCCAGGGCAAAATATGGAGCATCCCCTGTCTTAATCTCAAGACCACCACATTTTGACTATTCGTGTTACTGTCCCTTTATTAGAAACAAAACAGTGGTGCTAGTCATTTTCCATGCACACTGGAGCAGTCAGAGCCCTTTCTCAGAGAGAGTGGAGCAGTATGGAAGACATGCAAGTACCAACCATCCCGAAATGGAGCTCTTTGTATGTGTATCAGTGCATGGGTGCAGGAGCAGTGACTCCAAGATGGCAGAACCACCTGATGCCACTGGTGTGCAGTGAAAAAGTTGAAAACATTATGTCGAAAGTCATAATGTCAACAAAAAAAATGTCAATTTTTTTGGTTGTTTATGTTTTATTTTTTTATTTACATGTTTTTTGGGGTTCTGCGAGTAAAAAAAAGGGGTAAAACAAAAAAAAGGGAGGGTTGGGGGACCCCCCCATTTTGAACAAAAAACAATAAAAAATAGACATTTGAAAAAAATGTTTCCACTTTTTTTTTTTTCGACATTATGACTTTCGACATAATGTCATTCGAAATGATCACTATAAACCGATGCCACTGTGGGAGCGCGAGGGATCAGAAACACCTAAGAACAATTTTGGGCATGGAACCACAGTGACTCCACCAATTCCAAATGCCTGGGGAATATTGGGAAGAGTGACTTCTCAATAGGGAGAACACTGCCGACTGGGATGATTATAAAAACTCCAATAGGGTGTAGAGAAAAGTGATGGCATTCGTGGCAGAAAAAAGTAAACAGCAAGGAGAGGAAGGTGCTGAAAGAGGTGAAGGTGTAGAAGTTAGAACCATAGAATACATAATATTTGTATTTGTGTTTTTGGATTTGTATTGCGCGTACCTGCAGGGAGGACCACACAGGAAAGCTGGATCTAGACGAGATGATAATACACAGGACTCCAAGAAAAAGACTCACTCAAAAAGAAAAGTGTTTAATTGTTTTCTAAACTTTATGAGGGAATTGATGTTGTGGTGGTCCAACTGAAGCAGGTTCCACTACTTCTGGCCTACAACTGCAAATTGTCTATCACCATGAGAGATGAATCGAGAACAAGGCACCACAGAAAGATTCTTGTCCTCAGATTGAAGAGAACGGGTTGGACAGTATAGATGTTTTTGTAAATAGATAAGGAGGAGCCAGACCATGCAAGCACTAGAACATACAGCAGAGCAATTTAAGCATGATCCTCTCTTGGACAGGTAGCCAGTGGAGTTGTCTACGATAGGTGGAAACCGTGGCAAATTTGGGAAGCGTGAAAATTAAACAAACAGCTGCCTTTTGGACATATTGCATCTTGTGAAACAGGTTGTTAGTGATACCCATCTAGAGACTGTTAGCATAGTGAAGGTATGGGTTTATAAGCGCCCCCACCACTTAACCATGTACCACTGCAGGAACAAATTGGAGAGTCTTTCTTAGTAGCCATAACCTATAAAAATATACTCTAGCAACTTCATTGATCAGCATAGCAGGGTCAACCTCCCACAAAAACTCAAGATTCTTAACTGGCATAGGAAATGGGGACATCCAAAAGGATCAAGGAGATGGAAACCTCTGAGGATCTTTAAAAGGGTAGGAAGGGCCTAGCAACATAATCCTGGTTTTAGATGGATTCATTTGGGAACCATTAACGGTCATCCATTGTCATACAGCTCTTAAACATTCATAAGGGGCCCAAAACAATCAGAAGTCCCGGCTGCTTTCACATAGATCTCTGTATCCTCTGCGTATGAACGAAATTCCAATGTTTTAAAAACAATGGGTGGCCATCAGAGGTGACCCTTTGGCCCTGCACAATTAGTGGATAGCAGTCCCAACGTAACCGCTGTATCCCTGCACAAAAAAATGTAAGCATGCTAGAGTGGAAACTAACAACACGGTCCAACTTTTCAAAATCTGCAAGAAACTTGCCAATCCAGCTGCAGTCTCCATCTCTCTCCTTCCTTCCCAGGTTCTCTGCACCGCTCAGGCCTCCCATTTCACCTCAAAAACTCAGGACATCATGTCCTCACTCTCCTCCACCCCCA
Source organism: Ambystoma mexicanum (assembly GCF_040938575.1). Lineage (NCBI taxonomy): Eukaryota > Metazoa > Chordata > Amphibia > Caudata > Ambystomatidae > Ambystoma > Ambystoma mexicanum. The sequence continues at coordinate 797,317 of NW_027182496.1, read as the reverse complement.
TCTCCACTCCCGCACCTGCTCCCATCTCCCTTGGCTTCCCGTCTTCTAGCCCCCAGACTCTCCTCCCTCCTGCCCATAGTACCAGACGAGATCTCTAAAGTTGTGCGCTCTATGAAGGTCTCCTCCAAACAGGTGCTCCCTGCCCTTCTAGAACCATCCAGGACATCTCCTCTCTTGCCCCGGCTCTTGCTGACTTCTGCAACTACCCCTTCACCACTGGCTGTTTCCCTCTTTCCCTCAAGCACTCCCTGGTGCACCTTCTCTTAAAAAAGCAATCTAATGAACCCTGGTGCTCAGATAACTATCGCCCTATATTCACTACCCCCTTCCTGGATAAACACCTGGAGAAGCTGGTCCTCCCGCAACTGACCCTTCCCACTGAACTTGTTGGCTGCCTCCATGACCATCAATCTGGATTCTGGGCATCCAGAGGCACAGAAACCACTATCTTGAAAACCTGTGAAGTCATGCTTGCAAACCTTGACTCTAACTCTCCTGCTGTTCTCATTCTCCTTGACCTCTCTTCTGCCTTTGATACGGTCAACCATTCTATCCTCATAAAACGACTCTGTGATACACTCGGCATCACTGACCAGACACAGGAATGGCTGCCCTCTTTTCTCATTAATCGCCCTTCCAAGTTGCAACTGGGCCCTTTCTCCTACACCACCACACGTTCTACTTGTGGCGTCTGCCAGGGCTCTATCCTATCGCCATTGCTCTTCAATATCTATCTCGCCCCTTTGGCTCACTTGATCCCATCCTTTCCTCCCCATTTCAAATGCTATGATGATGACACACAGTTTTCCTTCAAACTTCCCTCTACCTCCTCCTCTTCCTGGTCTCTCAGACCTGATTGTGTGTCCGCTATTCAGGCATGGTGTACAGCTAACGAGCTCTGTCTTAATTCCAGTAAGACGGAGATCCTTCTGATTGGGACACCTGTGACCTCCTTTCCTCCCACCCTCTGCCCAACCTCTCTGGGCCCTCTACCCGCACCATCCGGTGAGGCCAAAAACCTCGGGTCATCTTCGACTCTACTCTTTCCTTCAGCCATCACATCATGGACCTTACCAAGAAGGCTCATCTCCAGCTCTTCCTCCTCAGAGGCATTCTCCCTTTCCTAACCTTACCCCAGAAGCTCAATGTCTCCAGAACTCTGGTCCTCTCTAGGCTGGACTACTGCAACTCAATCTTTTTCTTTCCTCCATACGCCCTCTCCAGCTAATCCAGAATAGGGCTGCAAGATTTATCCTTGACCTCAAGCACAGGGACCATCTCTCTCTAGCCCTAAAATCTCTTCACTGGTTCCCGGTGGCTGAAAGGATGAAATTCAAGACCCTCTGCATCACCCACAAGGCTTTCTGGGGAATGTGACCACTGTATCTCCAACTCCCCCTCCATAAATACTCCCCTGCTAGAGCCCTCCACTCCTCTAACTCTAATTCTCTGATCATCAAATGCTTTTCCAAGGTCTTTCTCCTCAGCTGGTGTCTCCCTTTGGAACAGCCTCCTTGCCCCTCTCAGACTTGAGGCAGGCCTCTGTAATTGCCGGAAACTGCTCAAAACTCTGCTGTTCTCTACCTCTATCCCTCTTTCCCTTCCCTGCAAATCAACCCATTGCTGCTGAGACCAGTGGCCTTGTCCTCATTAACCTCACAGGACACCAGGCCCTTCTACCCAGTCGATACCAGCACCCCCCTACTGCACTGCCCCTGCAGGCCCTGCTCAGTGGCTCTACATCCCACCCCTGGGAGTGACCCACACTTGCACATAGACTGAGGCTTCCTCCTTGGCTCCCCGTGGCACTACCCTTCCCGGGCACCCACCAGCACTTGTGCATTCCTTGCCCTCTCCCCACCCATCTCTACCTCCTGCACATCTCTTCACTGCACTTGCACATCCGAATACCACAAGGCCTAGTAGAACCACCACTGTATATTTACTGTTTTTGTCAATGCTTTTTCTCTCCCCTGTTCCCTTCCCATTTAGCTTTGTGGTGCTTTGAAACACAATTGTGTTGTGTAAGCACCTAACAAATGCTCAATAAAATAAATAAAACCATTTGTAAAATCTTGCATCCCAGTCAAGCCCTCCAACCGAGATACTAGAATAGCATGATCCACGGTATCAAATGCCGCGAACAGATTCAGCTTTACCAACAGGGTTAATTGACCAGCTTAAGCACAGCACAGAACATAGTCCAACACCGTGACCTATGCTGACTCAGAGGCATGCTTGGGGTGGAAGTCTGATTGAAAGTCATCCAAGATACCAGAATGCCCAATGAAGTCTTAGAGCTGAGTGGTTACCAACTTTTCCAATACCTTAGCGAGTCAAGGATCCTGAGCTTTTGGGCGATACTTTTGACAAGGGTAGGGTCAAGGGTGGATTATTTTCAACAGAGGAGAAATCTGCACAGGTTTAAGAAGGTCAGGCATGATCCGTTGACTGAGGGAAAGATTAACAACGTTAGCACCAAATTTAGAAAGTCCCACACTATGATTTTCTGCCAGCATGGCAAGGAGGGTGTCTATAGACACTTGAGTGGGTTTAAATACATCCAACAGGTGTGAAACTATTTTAGGAGTGACCGTGGAAATTCTTTTAATTCACCTTGGGGTAAATCGAGGTTTCAGTGATGACCAAACTGGGCAAGGCAACTTCTTTTTTCAAATTGTGTTGAATAGCAGCTATCTTGGCCAAGAAAAAGGAGTTAAACTCAGCCGGGAGGATAGCTCAAGGGCAACGTGCTCACCTTGGAAGCAAGACGACATGGAGCAACACCAGTTTGATCCACGGGTCAGCGCTTAGAAACCTCTGGGTTTTAAACATGTTATAAATAACCTATCATATCATTCGCCAGATGAAAGGAAGGTTCCACTGATTGCTGAATGCTTTCCGGTGACATCAGATTTTGACTGATCTTTAAAGTTCTTTGGGGTTTTTCCTGCTGCGAGAATTCTATTTTGGAGTTAACCAGCTTTGGCTTCAAAGGTGGCCTTTTTGTAGGTTTTCCAACTAGATATAAGTACAAAGGAGCCAGCATCTCTTTTTTGAAGCCACTTTATTTGATGTTTTTGTGCTTCTTTTTTTTAACAGTAGGTTAGGAGAGTACAGGGTATTGGATCTTCATTTGAGACCTAGCTCTTTTTGTGTAGAAAAGCGATTGATTGCTTGATTACTTGCAAACGATTGATTACTTGCAAATGGTTCACATAGCTCTTTTTGTGGAGAAAAGCGATTGATTGCTTGATTACTTGCAAACGATTGATTACTTGCAAATGGTTCACAAGGCTTTGATTTTTTTTAAAAGTGCTGCAATTAGTCTACCTGCAGCACTAGAAAGAGTCACTTGCAAGGATTGCAGCAGAACACTAAATAAGGCATTCTTAGATCTAACTCTGAAAACGTCTGTCGCCATATGAGCCTTGGGTTTTCCTGGTATGGTACTGTTTATTTATATAGCTCCTATACACAGGCAAATATTTCAAAGCGCCCAAGGAGGGTTGGAACATGGGTGGAAAAAACAACAGTCGCCCAGACCCCTTGAAATGCTGAGACGATAGTAGTCTGCACAGGCAGAGTAAGAGCGTAAAAAATACATTTCACAGTTTGGGATACTGCAACTAGGCCTGACGGCGATTCTGCAGTTTTAACAGTGCAATTAAGTTGTGAAGACAAGGGAGAACAGACAATCTTCAGGCGCGGTGCGTAGGGATCGTGCAAGTGCACAGAGGGTCACAGGGAGGGGGAGGATCAAGTGCACCCGGTCGGTTGAGACTGGGGTAAGTGCTATGATTGCACTCATTTTCCATTCAGAGTTTACGATGACTAGTTTTACTGAACTGTCATGGGGTGAGATGTCACAAATTGTCGTCATGACCTTGATGTTGACCCCTGGAGAGGGCAAAGTAAAGAACCTGACAAAATGATCGCCTCAGGACACAAGCAGGGTACACCTTCAAGGAGCCAAAGCTGTCAACAGATTATAATATCGAGCCAGTGTCCCGCAACATGGTAGGGGGCTTGAACGGGAGAAGAAACCGTATGACTATTAAGTAACTCTCCAGATTTGGAGGAGTCCGTTGTGGATGCGTCTCCAAATCATAAGTTAAAAACGCCAAAGATCAAAAATGTTCTATAGCTCAAGGTCAGGTAGCTAGGAATTGCCCCAGACCAATCAAGAACAGATTTGCGGGCCCAAGGGGACCATAAACAAGTGAACTTTAAACAAATCTGTAGGTGTCAACATCAAGGTCATGACGCCAGTTTGTGACATCTCATCCCATGACAATTCAGTAAAATTAGTCATCTTAAACTCTGAACGGAAAATGGCAGCAATTACTTCACCAATCTGTGCTGTCTATTGATCCATTTCCCAGAAGTCCCGCTTTGCTGCAGGAGACTCGTCTGTTGTGCTCTCTTTCTGCTGTATCTCCCGGACTCCGACGCCCAGAAGGCTCTGCTCCTCATTTTCAGAGGCGGGACTTACATAAGGGCTGTTGCGCACGCACCGCGCGCACGCACCCAGCAAGTCCCAGAAGTCCCGCTTTGCCGCGGGAGACTCGTCTGTTGTGCTCTCTTTCTGCTGTATCTCCCGGACTCCGATGCCCAGAAGGATCTGCTCCTCATTTTCAGAGGCGGGACTTACATAAGGGCTGCTGCGCGCGCACCCAGCAAGTCCCAGAAGTCCCGCTTTGCCGCTTTGACTTGTTTGTCGCGGGTGGCGTTCTTATCCTTTCTTTTACTTTTCTTTGTATTAATTTGCCACAATTACGTTTTTTACTCTATCGTGTTGTGGGTGATTGAAGAGAAAAAAAAAAAAAAATGAAGCAAGCCATTTCTACCTTAAAAACAGGGATGCCTCCTATTACAGTAGCTCACTACTCTAATGGTGAAAAGTCACCTGTGGCTAAAAGAAAACCTTGCTTGAGTTCCACATCTCGTGCAGGTAATTTAAATATAAAAGGGGAAACAAGAGCCGAAATTCTCCTTGGCATGGATATTCGACCCTTTTGTAGTAATCAAAGTGCGGCTTCATCCGTGGATACTGAAAATGAAAACATCAATCTAGCAGCATGCGGTCAAGAAGTCCAAAGTTCCTTTGTGCCGCAAAAAGACTCACAAAATGGACTTTCTTCCAGGAATCTTTTGGTGAATGACAAAAAAGAAGACTTGGCAAAATCCGGCTTTGTGACCCCAGAAATTGTTTCCTTTGCAAATGAAAATGTATCTTTGTCTGATAGTATTTTGCAAAAAAATATACTAACCGAAATTGCTGTTCCTTCTACTGCAATGCCAGATAAGCACGCTATTTCCATTAGAAATTCAAATTCAAAAAGTGCAATCTCCAGTGATATGCCGGTTATAGATCTTAATTTAAATGACACTGCTTTCTCTACGCATACACTTTCTGACAATCTGTCTAAATCCCCCATTCTATTCACTAACATCAGTGCTGCGAATTCCGTAGCAAATTTGTCTTTCAGTGCCCCTACCCCGCGCAAAGTAAATTTTCATGGTAATCCTGATTTGGGCCCAACAGAATCACAGAGTGTTCAAGCTGGAATAGCCTTGACATCGATGAACACAGCAATTTTGGCTTTAGCCAAACTGTTTGAGGTCCTAGCCACAAAGGCTGATCTACACTCCAACCAACTGAATCAAGTTTTGGCAGACCATCTTACATTTGCCAACAAACTAGAAAGTTTGAGATCACCTTATGACCTTTCTAAAATCAGGAGGTCCATAGCTTCTCAGACCTCTCCTTTGTCGACCACCCCATTAAAAGAATACTATACCATTCCGTGCTTTCCTAACCCCATTATAGATCTTATGAGTGTGGGACATAACTCTTCCCTGGTTCAGCAAATAAAATCAATGAAACCAATTTATCCCTTATTCGATGGCAAACTAAATTCGGGTGACATCACTAAAGGGGTTTTTAAAAAGACCCCGCCAGTTAAAAAATCCAAAAATATCAAATCTGTGGTCAAACGGGGTAGGCAAACCAAGGTATTTGTTAAAAATCTATCTATACCTGCCGCTACTACGATCGCTGCTGCAAAACTAGTTGCAAAAAAATATGCTATGCAGTCTCTGAACCGGAAAGAGAGGGTTGTGTCAGTGCCAGTGGAGCATAGCCCGCTAAATGATTTAATAAGAGTGGCGACTGACATGTCCAAAAACACACTCTTGAATCAGACAACAAATGATATGGCACATAAAGCAGATTTGTCTAAGGGCCTTGCAGATAATGATATACGACTAAAAAATCTAAGAAAAGCTATTGATGATTACATGACATCCAACTCCACTACCAAAAAGTTGATCATTGCGCCGCCTCAGTCTCTGCCCTTAAAAGATTCTCCTGTTCCGCCGCTGCAGCATGTGCAAAAATTTCCACTTTTCGCAAATGCTGTTGCTCCTCAAACTACTGTACAGACTTGTCCAGCGCAACACTTGCAAACTGCGCCTCTAAATGTTATCAATGCACCTTTATCTCGAGGCACTTCTCAAGTGTCTGTACAGTCCATGGCTATTGGCACTGTGGCTGAAAATAATACTACCAAAGACATAGAAAAATTGATTCACACGTCCTTGAACAAGTTTTTTGAAAATGCTGGCTTTGTGAAACCCAATTTTGCTAGTGTACCCTTGCACATGCCTAAAGCTGTGCCTCCGCCACAAAAATCTAAACCTCTGAGTGGCGGCCCTAAACGACCAGCGATTCATGCTCTAACACTTACTTGTATGCCTGCTCCAGCCAAACAGTATAAGCTAAATCGTGCCTCCGTTCTCGCAATCTTTAGTGAAATTCCTGCATTAGATGACATCGGCTCGATAGACATTGAGCTGGTGGAATTTATCAACAAGGGCAATTGCTCATCTGTAAATATATGGATAAACTCGCGACTTGTGGTAAACTCTATCTGGGCCGTTAAACAACAACTCTCTAATCTGGGTTTTTGCTTCATTCTATGTCAGAGACATCGAACTCGTCTTCAATTTATCCTGAGGTTTCTCCTTGTATTCAATCATTAAACAAATCACAGGCTGTGACCCCACATACTTGTTTGTGTGACTCCAAGAGTAACCAATGCTAGCTTCACAATCTCACAATTTGCTCTTTGGTCTTTGTTTGTTGGAATTCAAGAGGACATGCACATCTGCTAAACAATAATAATGCTCAGCTTTTGGGGCGTGAAGTCATCATGTTGCAAGAAACTTGGTTTACTTCTGTACCATCTTGGAACAACTATGATGTGCTTTTGAATCCAGCTGAAAAGGGTGGCCGGGGGCGTCCCACTTCGGGACTGCTAACTGCGGTGAAGCAATCCTCTTTGCTAAAAATTGAAGCATGGTTCTATCCTAACGCCTTTTTACAAATGTCAAAAATCATGGGTAACAATTTCTCATGTGCTGTGATAAATGTTTATTGGAACCCCCTGGGAATTGATGATAATACTTTTCTAAATTCTGTGACCAATGCCCTAGACATAGTTGTTCTCGAGGGTGTCACTGATTTTATTTTAGTGGCTGGTGATTTAAACTTGCATTGTCTGAGTCCTCCATGTAATTCTGAAAAACTTCGCTTACAAAAGTGGACGAGTTTGGTTCAATCTCGTAATCTGTTTCTGCTAAATGGAACTTTTCCGCAGGATATACCACCCAGAGCCACTTGGCACCGTGGTCGAAGTCAAGGTACTATTGATTTTATGTATGTAAATGCATGTTTCTTGAATAATATCACAGCATTTGAAATAACTGATACAGAAGCTAGCGATAATAATATTTTAAATATGATGTGCTCCTCAAAATCTGTTGCATCAAATTTGGAATCTTCAATTATATTAGATCCCATTAAAGTTAACCCTGCGAGGAACAGATTGAAATGGTCGGAAAAATCACTCACAGCCTTTAGAGATCACTATCAAGCAAAATTGATTAAACGAAAAGGGAGCTCTTCTCCGGGTGATGTTGTTTACCATGATTTAATGCAAATGTTTCAATCAAACTCTTTTCTTCATAAACAGAAACAGACATCTTATCTACATCTGCCTGACCAGGAAATTATAGTAAAAAAAGCCTCCATGCGAGCAGATAGGAGAGCTGCCCTTAAACTACCATCAGACATGCGTGCCCTTGTTCTATCCCAAATTAGAACAAAGTACAGGAATTGGATTAGGGGCATGAGGGCAAAACTATATCAATCCGATGGTTATTCTATGTTAAAGGTTTTAGCTGCAAAGAATTCGGCTCAATCTTGGTCTATTATTAACCAATCTACAGCGGGCATCAGGTGGCTGTCCAAGCAAATGATGTGACGGAGTCTATGTGGATCCAGCACTTTTCAGCTCTATTTGCCGAGCCTCCTCCTATTGGGGATTTAGCCAATTTAGTGGTCCTACCACCGTTTCACTTGGTCTTTGACAGAGATGATATACTGTATTTTATAAAACAGGCAAGCAATTCTAGAGCCCCTGGCCCTGATGGCTTGGCTAATATCCATCTCAAACAATTCCCGGACATTTGGGCAGATATTTTGTATCTCCTGTTTGAGTCTATCAATGCCTCACAGAGCATTCCTACATCATGGAAGCAGGCTATTGTTAACCCAATTTCCAAGAAGGGGGATCGAACCAATCCTGCCAGCTATCGGCCCATCTCTCTTCTTGATGTCCCAGGTAAAAATTCTTAGAGAATTGAAAAATTGGTCGAAGAAATGTTAAAAAATTGATCCCTTACAATCAGGCTTTGTTTCCGGCCTTGGCACCTTACCTAACATGATTTCATTAAATATGCTCAAATCCCAATATGCAGATCGAAAACAATCCTTATATTTTGCCTTCATTGATTTTCGTTCTGCTTTTGACTCTATTAATCGGAATTTGTTATTTCATAAATTACACTCACTTGGTTGTCCATCTACTTTGTTATCCTTAATTATTCAAATAAATTCTGAAACTACTATGCGAGTTAGACTTTCCTTTGAAGGTGCTTTATCAGTATCTTTCACTACATTCTTGGGACTCAAACAGGGGTGCATTCTGGCTTCATTCTTATTTAATTTGTTTATTTTTGACATAGGCAACGTTTTTCAGCGCATCATATCAGATGCACCTTAATTGGGTCATCAGCGTATACCATGGTTTCTCTACGCTGATGATCTGGTTTTAATTTCGCAAATTACATGAACATGTTAACTGCACTTGCAGAGTATGCTGCGAAAAATCATTTAATCATAAATTTGGAAAAATCACAAATAATGATATGTAGGCCTAAGGGGAAATTCATGGCTCAAAATGTTGCTTGGAATCTCCAATTGGAACCCTGCTACATAGTATCTGAATATAAATATTTAGGTCTGTTTGTTCAGAATACTATTGGCGACCCCAAACATTTGACCATGTTGCAGTCTAAACTACTATCCTTAGTGTCACAAGCTAAAATACTGGTTTTCAGATATGTCAAATTCACCTTAAAGCACCTTTTTATGTTTTATGAACAAAAAATGATTTCCAGCCTACTATATGGCATTGAATCAAAACTCTATTCAAACGATCAACCATTGGACAAGCTAGAAGCTGCTTTTTGGAAAAAGGTGCTACATTTACCAAATTGTGTGCCCATGCCCATTTTACGTTTTGAAATGGGTATAAATTCACTAGCTAGTAGAATAAAATGGAGAATGTGCATTTTCTTTCGCAAATGTTTTTTGGGTGTGACAAATAATAATATTTTGAGCACAGTTGCTCGTTATTTGATCTCTTCCGATTTAACTTTTCCGACGACATGGCGAACCTTTGTTCTTAAAATTCTTGTGGAAGCCAATATTTCTCTACAGTTCTTACTTGATAGCCCAATAAGTGCCAAAAAACGTTTTTATCAATGGGCCTGGATTCAAAATTATGAACTCTGCACTAATTATAAAGACTTTGACATCAGAATCTTTAGTAATAAGAAATTGGGTGAAGTGGCGAATTACCTTTTAAAGTGCCCTTCAGCAAAAATTAGACAGCAATTTTTGCGTATAAGGCCAAACTTTAGTGAGGCGTCAAATTTTTTCCCCTAACCTAAACTATTGTCGATTTTGTGAGCTTCATTTTGTAAGTGAAACTTTGCAACACGTGGTAGTATCATGTCCTAAATTGAAGAACATCAGAAATAAATATTTTTCTAATTTGCTAAATTTTCATATGGAAAGGAACGAAACTGAGACGTGGAGCTTTTTATTAAACAGCCCCAGGTTTGCTGTTATAAAATCCCTGGTACAATTTTTGGAAAAAATCTTACAGACTGAAATAACTTGATTACCAAGTAGAACTGAGACAGTAAAAATGATAAACGTGAAGTCAGTTCTAAAATGCTTTTTAGCTGTTTACATTTGTTTTGATCCCCTGGCTGAGTTCCTGTTTTTTTATCTATATTTTTTATCCTTTTTACTTATTCTATATTATCTTCTTTTAACATTGCTCCTTTTCCTGTCTCCAAGTATCCTATGTGAAATGTAACTGATTGTGAAATGAAAGTGTAATTTAAATTGTTTTCTTATTTGATGGTTATGTGTATGTAATTTTGAAAAGTTGATTGATTTCAGCTGTACCAAAATAAAAAAAATAAAAAAAGAATAGTTATCAGGGACCAAGGTGTGGAAAGTAGCTACGGCATCACCTGACAACCATGATTTAGTAATGCACAACATTTCTAATGCATTGTTACTAATTAAATCAAACATAATGCCAGCGTTATTCGCTATAGACATAGCATTAATTAAGGCACATTTTTAATTAATCTGCTAGGGAAGCTGCCGAGAAGAGAAATTCAGATCTAGAGTAATAGTTTTTTTGCACAGCTGTGACGAAAACATATTTTATTGAGTGTGCAGAGTAAAATAGATCCTTTGTTAACATTCAAAGCACAAGTCGTGCTACAGTATTTTATCGAGTGTTTCTCCATACTGCTCTCAGAAGGCATGAGCAGGCCCTGGCAGAGAGAAAAAAGATATGAATCAGCCTCATTACAAGTTTGGAGGTATTTCAGAGGAAAATCCTCTGCAATACCACCACACAGATATACAGTTACCGCCACTTGGTCAGGCTGAATTTCCGCCTGATTACAAGTGGTGGTAGCAGTGTAAATCCCCATTTATTTTGGGCCCATTGGACCAAATGGGGCTTTTTTTGCGGAATTACCCCGACAGAATTAGCGCCACGGTAATTCTGACAACTCTGACGATTTTTGGGCAATGAGTGGCAAGATTTACCTCCAGGGTTTGGCCGGAGGTAAATCTTCCACTCAAAGCCAAAACTCATAATTCGCCACAGTGGTAAAATTGGAGGTAACTCAGTTACCTCCAATTTTACAACTTACTACCATACTCGTATTGAGGCCCATTAATGTACCTTATAATAGTGCACAAGCAAAGCAGCTATTCCCCGCCTGGCTCTAGCAGCGTATCCCACCCTAAACTGGCCTAAAAAGTCTTTTAAGTCCGGCCGGCGCATACATTGACGGCCAGCTGGCGCACCAACCAAAGGATGAGGGCCCGTGTGCGTATAAACACACACAGGCTCCACAATAAAGGTGCCTTTGGCCGCACAAGCGGCGGGCACAAATTAATGAATAACATATTGCTTATTAGTTTGACCACATTAGCCTTGATCATATCGTGAAAGCTGATTTTACAAAAGTTAAAAGTTTATGCAATCCTGTTAGAGACAACAAACAAAGACATTGGGCCACATTACAAGCATGGTGGTCCCGAAATAAGGGTGCAGTAGCAACTTACCAGCACCCTTTCCGGACTGCCATACTCCAACAATGCTGGTAGAGGCATGGATCCCGCGGCAGGCCTGACCTGCTGTAAATGCAGGCCCCTACCGGCATTGTTTTCACAGAAACACCGGCTTGTGTAACAGTGCCGGGGCTTCAATTACCCCATTCCCATGGAGTCCCATAGTTGCACCGGGATATCAGGTGGTGGAATCGGTGTTACGGGGTTACCGCCAACCTCGTAATGAGGCCCATCTTCTTTCTGCATCCTTATGGCCCACCTGATTCATAGACCTCAGGAACAGAATAAACCACTTACTTCTCATGGTATTGTATCATGGGTAAAAAAAAAAGGAAATGAGCCCTGGTTTCCGGGTAGCCCTTGCAACAGTGGCATAGTCCCTGTTCATCAAGTGAAGTTGATCTCCACACGGCTCTGGCGTTCTTTAGTGGGAAAAAGGTATACAATCTTCTATCGTCAGTCCTTGGCATAGCATCTAGATACAGCGAGCGGATACTGATGTTTGTCATAGCCAGGTAACTGAGTGAGCTCTTAGAAAAATGTGCCATCTAACGCTCACTAAGTCTAAGTGATCTTATACTGAAGCAATAGAACCCGAGCGGGGGGTGGGTGGGCATTACTGGTCGGGTATGCCCAGGTGGCAAGAATTATAAGCCTGAGCGATGCGAGGGCTTTAACGTAGCCCCGGGGGCATTACCCAACCTATAATGCGACCTTCAAGGGTTCTGTTGCTATTAGCCCGGCATGTTGTACGATAGTACTAACAGTACGTTTTCTCGAGTGGAAAAACAGCTTTGAAACCGTTTCTGAACTTGAGAAAAAAAATAATAGAAAATGTCCACCAGGGTATCAGGAATTACTGACTGCCCTACAGTATTGACCACAGGGTCTGCAATGTCCTCGTTTGATATGTAGAGCTCCCCCAAAGTACCTTCCTCCTCCTCACCTGATGTAGAAGAGTAGTGGGATCTCCTTTGTCGCGGTTTTCGCCCATGAGACTTCTTTTTGGAGAGTAGATACGGCCTGCCTCGAAAAGAAGCCACCGTGACTCTCTACAGAGAAACTCACGATGACCCCCTCCCGCGACAGCCAGTTGTTAACGAGGAAAAAGCCTCCGAGGCACAAAAATCCCCACGAATATGGCGGATGACTCTTGAAGCAGGTCCGTAGAAGTGTGGAGTATACTGAAGCATGAACCAGGGGAAAAAACTCCAATAATGACACGAGGGAGATCACTGGAAGAACAGTAGCAGCGTAAGTGGACGCTGCGGAATGGGAATCTCACGGGGAACAAAACAGGAAAAGCGGCCAGCAGGGGTGAATCCAGGATGGAAGCAAGAAGCGAGGAACAGGGGAGAGCAAGAGAGAGAGAGCTAGAAGGTAAGGCAGTGGGAAGTCGTAGAGTGGAACAATACAACAGAGCGCACGCAACAAACGGGAAAGCAAGTTGCAACGCGCCGACCCGCCGAGATTCGAATGGTGAAATACTCGGCAGGCGGCCATGTGGGAAAAACACTAGACTGCGCCGTACGTTGGAACAAAAACGTGGCGGAACAGTCTAATGGCAACGGAACATCCACCTTCGCCAAACCCTCCAGGCGCCAGTGGTCGTGACACAGGGATGGAGAGAAAGGACTACACATAGTGCCCTTCCATTTCCATGGCGGCTATTAAAAACATAGGAAAAAAGTTAAGAAACAAAATGGCCACCATGGAACAGGGCGAAGGGACTACACGTAGTCCTTATTCCCTTTCCATGGCAGAAACTCGCAGATCGGGAATGATCAGCGAGGAACGCGGCTGCAGGAGGTAAGTGTTTGTGGTTCTGGTAAGGACCAATCAGATAATTTGTAAAAATCTGATTGTCTCTCGCAGGGTACTAATCACCATCATCGTCATCATTGTAACCTTATTGCGGCTACAAGCCATAAAGGTTTGACAAATAGAACAACCAATATTATGCAAATATAAAACATCACTTAAAATAAGTAACAATTGAAAATAGCATATGAAAACAAATTCATGCCGTCAATCTATGCATGGACAATACAAATAACTATGTGTTATCATTGTTGACAATGGACCGTAAACCTTGTTGGTCTAAACAAAAGGCACCCGCTAGGAGGTCTTTTCCCAAATGGGGCCGCATTAGCTCTTGTGAGAACCAAAAATGAGGAATCTTATCACAGGGCAAATCGCTGAGTACTATAGTAGAATTTAGTGGGCGATCACACCTCCTACTGAAATTCAATACACCCTCGGCTAAGTGATAGTCTCTGAGGTCAATTCTGATGGAATCAAGAACATTAACCCCATGGCTATGAATCCTGGTACAACACATGATTTGTTCCTGAGTGACACATGAACATGCCCTCACAACCCACAGCACAAAGAGGAATGTCTAAGGAGTGCATTTTTGGGTTCTTGATAGTTTGGGGCAAGCTTGGGGACCTTATGGAGAAAAAGTGAACCCCTGCCCGTAATGACAACAGCCTGTTATCATAATCAGATAATCTGGTTGGGGTGTGGCCTATCCTGATCGATACCTGTCCTTGCAAATTGGATACCCCGTTGCCCTAGCTACTTCGCAACTGTGGGGATAAGTCAGTGAAGGCTGAAGAAAACAATGGGCATCATTACGACCCAGGCGGTAAGGGATTACCGGTACCGGTAAGGGCACCGGTACTGGTAATCCCTTACCGCCCTATTACGAGTTCCCTTTGCGTTTCCTCCCTTAGCGGCTGGTAAAACCAGCTATTAAGGACGGGACCCGCAACGGGACTTTAGAGGTAATAACGGTACCAAAATTTGCGGTACCGTTATTACCGCCTTCCCCATTCCCATTGAGCCCTATGGGGCAAAAATGGGAATGGGGAAGGGCTACGGTGAATGTGGAATTACCGCCCCCGCCAACCTTGGAATGGGGCGGTAATTGCTCCATTCACCATGGCGGTATCGGTAGGGTTCCGGAGGCAACCATGGCGCCAATAGTGCCATGGTTACCGCCTGGGTCGTAATGAGGCCCAATGACTGCCCCCACTAGTTATGTAGTTAGAACTGTATTGGGCAATCCCCCCGCTTCCACTAGGCCAAGTCGATCATGGGTATTGGGTTCGGCCTGTTCATAGAGTCTCAATCTGTCTGATGAGTATCAGTTTAATTAGTAGCAACAGAGCTGATTTCAGACACGGGTACAGGCAGATAACTCTCCACTTGGTTCGCTTCTGCCCCTTCTTTAGCCCTCTGATCACTCAGGGGGCCCTCCTTAATCGTGCCTTTTTTACGAGTTCAATCAGATGCAGGACTAGGTTCTTGAGTTGAACATTCTCGGTCAGGGCAGTGCTACACTGACAGACACTGAGGTCCCTTCCCGTTCGGATGAGTCAATAATGGTGTTATCCAATCTATCGCATAAAACTGAGGGGCCACAAAGATTTTTAGCTGGCGACGAATAGCCAGAGGACTCCTGAGCCCACCGTCCTGCAATTCCTCTGCTTGCAATCCCATGCAGGCCAGTAACCTTGAATGGCCCCCTCGGAGGCCCCTGCTGCCGGGATGTGTCATTGCAAGGACTATCAAGACGGGGAAAGTCATCAGGTGTGAACATCTCAGACATTACTTTAACCCCAACCACAGATGATGAAATACAGGGCACGGGGAAGTCGCTGAAAGGACACAAGAGCGAGGCATATGATCTGGGGAATCTGAAGCTGGGGAATTGGTGGTCACAATACAGCTAGTGGGTACAGGCGAACCAGGAACAGGAGCAGGATCGAATGCTGCAGCCCCCACAGCCCTCATGGGGGAGACATTCATAAGTGGTAGCAATGGCTCAGGGCCTGTACCTTCAGGCAGGGCAATATTTACAGAGTTACCGAAGCCAAACGCAACAAAGTCAATACTGTCACTGGTTGCAGATTACTCCCCCCCCCCCAGGTCCCCTCCCCTGCAAATTCAAGCTATCAGGAGAAGCGGTCAAAATACCAGATGAGCCCAAGAAATTGTTCATTTCAGTTATAAAAGAATGGACGTCCCCAAATGTTCTTCCGCCATTAGATGAACTTGGCTCTTTGGTACATAGTGAGAACAATTGTTCAGGCACTGGAAGCTTCCATTTAACTAGTAAAATGCCGTGTTTCAGTGTGGATACAGGTGCAGGTGTGAAGTCTTCTTTTGCGTCAGGGTCTCACACTTTGATAGTGAACTACATGATACTGTATTCTTAACACCCACCTCCTCCTCCTCACCTGTGGACACGTCGTCTGAGGATCCTTCTGTTGGTAATTCTCTTCTCTCTCTCCAGGCGGAGTCTGGCTTTCTTTGGTGGATCTTCGGATTAGTTCTTCTGGAGGCCACCTTGTCTAATAGCAACTAACCCGGCAGTGGGGACCCCAAGTGAGCCGACCCCACAATCAGGGAAAAAGCCTTGCTTAAAAAAGCCTGAACGTGATTAGTTGATCCGTGGAAGTTGAAGAAAAGACTCCTGGCGTTCAGATGAGCTGTGCAGGAATACAACTTCCAGCATGCACTTGGTAGCACTTGGTCTGAGAGAATGATGTGATACTGGCTCCGGAATAATCTCTCTGTGAAGGCAGGAAAACCCAAGAAGGCACTGACGAGCCGTTTCGACAGACAAGGTAGGATAGGCGTTCAATGACGGACCGCCTTTCCAACGCGGTGACCAGAGAAGAGCCAGTACGGGAAGAGCACTTGAAGATACGGAGGAATGGAAGCTCCGCACACAGAGGGGAAGAAACTAACAGACGGGAAGGAGGGAACAAGGAGGGAAACAAAGAGGAAAGGAGAAAACAGGTAAACTGCAGACGGCAGGTACGCTCGAAAAGCGTGTAAACCCGGGGAGAAAACCCAGGGTTGCAAAGCAACAAGCGAGTCCTGTCGGCACGTATTTCAATGCGTTAGCTCAGGTAGAAAAACTAGACAGCTACATGCACTTCTCCAAAACGGGTCAATGCTTCCTCCATTGAGTCCATACTTTCCAGGGACGGTGGATCATGACACAGGGTTATCAGAAAATGATCTACCCATGGTGGGGCCAATCTTCCATCGGAGTCAGTGGGGGATATACAAATATACGAGCAGGTCGATTGTCTCAATTCCCTGCTTTAACCAGGTGTCCAAAATCCAATGTCATAGAGATGAATGGGTGTTGGGCCGGGCAGGGCACAAGATCCCTCACCTGCTTCCCTACGGGTCGTGGCCAGGCTAATTTTTCCAACCCAAGTCTGCTCCGTCAGCGCCGGGAATCACCACAGACCAGCCAGGAAGGTAAGGCCTAGTAGGGTCCGGCACAGTCAAAGAAGCTTCTTAAGAACAGGCAGCAGCCTTCATGTCTCCCCAGGTGAGATCACCCTCGGGTGCAAATACCCGCACCCCTTTCCCCCGTGGGCTTCACCCTCGCAGGGGGATGCAGCTGTTTTATCCAGGAGGGGCAGGGCCTCAAGAAGTCCAGCAGCAACAGCAAAGAGGGGCTAACGCTTGGGTGCAAACACCCGCACTCTTTCCCTCGGCGGGTACTAATATCTCTTATGCTATTGGCTGATTGAGCTTCGATTTACATTGCAGCTAAAAACCATCTCTCTCTTCCTAAACTGATCAAGCGTGCACATGCTTTAGCCATGTGATGTTACCATACAGATTACTCGCCCATAGGTCCCTGACCAGGGTGCCCATCAGAGAGTCTGGCTTTACTAGCCATATCTTTGCCCATCTTTTAAGCACACATATCGAATTCAAGTCATAAATGTGGTGGAATATTCAGTTCAGAATATAGAATTAAGTTTCTGGTTGATTTAGCTATCCCCCAATAATCGTTTCATGAAGAGATTTTTTTACCCAAATTAATTCCACAATGCTGTGTAGGCCCCACGCTTCATACCACAGGTAACTCGCTGTCTTGCTTTTGGATTGTATACTGTGATTGCTGTCCTAAGCGATGACTAGCATGCGCTGCTGGGGAAAGAAGATCTCGCCTAGAGTTTGCTGTATTCGTATTCAAAACCTTTCTTTGTGCTGCCCATCTGTTGTTATCAGAGAATCTGAGTCTAAGGTATTTGTACGTATTCGCTCTATCAATTCTATTTTAATTTAGGGAGAATTTGTTTTTAGAATGAATCCCACCTCCCATGACCATGATGTTAGATTTTGAGGCATTGATCGCTAAATACTGGTTGCCACAAAAGAATTCAAAAGCTGGCATTAATCTTTAGAGAGCCTTTTCAGTCTTCCCCATAAAGACAGCCTCATCGGCGGAAAATAGTAATGGCGCTGGGCGTGTGCCAACTTTTGGTGCAGTCAGATGTCACCTTGAGTAGAGCTTTGTCCCAAGCCTGAAGGTGGGGATTACCATGGTGTGGGCACTAGACAGGAAAGACCTCGTTTGAGAAGTGGGGAAGGTCCTTGGGTTGGGTGCAGAAGCAGGCGTTAGACAGAAGTGTGGCAATGTTACAAAAGCAGTGAAACAGTGTCTCTCATGCAGAGTGTGGTAATGTCAGAGCTAGTAAATTATAATATTGAACTTCTGAACTGTACATTATATGTTTATAACATCAATGTGAATATAATTTAGAGTACAGAACGCTCGTGTTGTGCATGGCTTCCAAAGGAAGTCGTTATCACAGAACTACTTTCAAAATGGCCTCTCCTCCTGCTATGTCATAACAGAAGTGGAATATGGAAGTCGCATGAGGTCACGTCAGGGGAAGACAGCATCTTCTTCTCAGACTCAAGGGACGGAGAGAAGGCTGCTCCTCGCTGTCTAACAAGGATCTGTGGCTCGTGCTACTGACAGACCTGCGGCCTATCTATGTTATATATACTTCCCTCACTTCTCCCTTTTCCACCCCACATGGTGCTGATCCATCTGGACAACGTAGGGTATGGATAAGCCATGCATACGGGGGTTATACGCAACATAAATCTGAAGACCTCCAGCTAACAACAATGGGATGCATTTCACCTCAGAGATCCGAGTGACATCACAGGCAGCTTGACGTCCACTCTCTTTTTTATTTTGTAGAATGTTTTTATTATTTTCAAATATGAACATAATACTTCAACAATTCTCAACATCCCCCAACTCTCTCCCCTCATACCTCCCCTGAAGGTCCCCTTGAAGTCTTTCTGTAGGGGATCCTCTCATACACTGACGATGTCCGTAATTCTGATTTTATGGGGGCACCATTGTTCCATAAAGTCTGACTGGAGATAGTCTTGGACCGGTCCCCATTCCTTTGTAAATGAACCACCCGTGCCTTGGATTGTGTGTGTCCGTTTTTCCATAGCCAATTGCGCCCATACCTTCTGGAGCCATTTGAATATCAATGGAGGGTCTTGCTTCTTCCAGCTTTGGGCTATCGTTGTCCATGCCGCTATTAGCAGTCCCATAAAACTTCTCCACTGTGACTTTGTGTACTTCTTGGCCATCTTGTCCTTCATTCCACATAGCCATACCATTTCGCCCAGCTGTCCCACTTCTGGAAACATTTTCCCCATCTCCGTCTTTACTTCCGACTAGAAACTAGTAATCCCCTTACAATCCCACCATATGTGTCTCCACATTCCCACCTCTACGCATCCTCTCCAGCAAAGGTTAGACGTTTGGGGGTACATAGCGTGCAGCCTTTCTGGGGTGTAGTGCCATTGGGCGACTATTTTTACCCACATTTCCCTTGTATGGACTGAATGGGTCATTTTTAGGGTTTGGGTTCACAAGTCCGTCCACTGGTGCCTTGACAGTTCCTCCCCCAAAGTGTTCCCCCACTTGATCATATATGTCCACTTTACTGCTTCATCTTGAGAGTTTATGAAGGTGTCTAGTGTCGAGACCCATTTCTTCGCCCCGGAGTTAGTGGTGACATAGGTTTCAAACGGTGTGAGGTTTCTTGTAGCCGCCATGGTGACTCCTGGTGTCGAGTTGGTCGTATTTATATTTATCTCCCGCAGTGAGGTTTAGAAGGGATTTACATGTCTCGTATGTTCTTATTTCCTTGTCTTGGAACATTTCCCCTATCTTCGTGTAGCCCGCTACCTCCCATTTCTCAAAGGCCCCCCGTTCCATTCTGGGTGGGAATTGGGGGTTCCGACAGATGGGTTTGGAGGGACTTTCCGCCAAAGACATTGTACCCTTTCGCGTTTGGATGTCCCAGGCCTCTAATGTGGTCTTCATTATTTTGCTAATGCGAAGGTTGGGGTGCCTATGTTGTTTTGCTTTCCAAAGAAGTTCCACCAGTGGGGTTCTTGCGACTGCCCTATCTTGTGTCGCCCAGATTGGTTGCAGATCTTCCCCATCCACTCTCGAAGCGCCCTAAGTTGTACCGCCTGGTAATATTTTTGAAAGTGGGGAAGGGCCATCCCCTCATCCCGTGTAGGTGCTGTGAGAACCGCCCTGGCCACCCTCGGGGATTTCCTTTTCCATATGAAGGATGCAACCACCTTTGACAGTGCCTTGAAGAAAGATCTGGGGACCCTGATTGGGAGTGCCTGGAAGTAGTATAATAGTTTCGGGAGGGTGTTCATCTTGACCGATTGCATTCTGCCCCACCATGATACCGACAATGGGTTCCATCTCTCCAGGTCCTTCCTTATGTGTTCTAGGAGTGTGGGATAATTCCTTTCGTAGAGCAGCCCTACCCTGTTCGTCAGGGTTATGCCTAGGTATTTAATCCCCTTTTCTGCGATCTTAATGTCCAGCGCTGCTGCTTCCCTTATCAAACTGGATATTAAATTAGGCCTCCTATTGTAAACGATTATATGTATATTGGCCTACGCCAAGTCGCATAAAACTGTACGCGAATAACTCTCTACGGCAAGGTCTTGACCTTAGAAATTGATGTAAGCTGCCATCTTGAATCAAACCGCCATTTTAGGTTCTCTTGCTATGTAAAAGTCACCCTGTACATCAAAATGGTGGACGATGCCATTCCGAACAGAACCTGGTCGGCATGACCTCCGTACAGCTAATGTATAACTTGCCTGCAAGCCACTTGTTAGGGTCGTGAACTGAGACCTTGTCCTTCTGTTGACCTGCATGTAAATGGATTACCTGTATCAACGGACCTCATCTATGCGCATACTAATGAATAAATTAGAGTTGACCTGGCAGAGACCCTAGACCTGTTATACATTCATGGAATGCTTAACCCGCGAAGGGGTTGGACAACAGGATGGAGAAATGTATAAAAGCCTGAATGTCCCAATGTACAGTCTCTCACTGAATAAATCGAACCCCGTTGAAGTTTGTTGTGTTGCACTGAGGGCCGATAGCTATCTGACCTGCCATTTGACTTTGCCATTGCTTGACCTTAAAATAAAGTACTTTGTATGTTCCTTTGTAACCGGTGTTCGGTGTGTTTCCTTTGGGTTCCCCGACCTCATATTATTTTCCTCATAGAATAGGGACCCTCAAGATTGATGCCGGACCATTGAAGGTTGACGCATGCTATCGGACCGGGATCGGACTGTGTGATACTACGGGCCCGACTGAACGAGAAGCGACACCTCTACAGCACTGCACAATCCGATCCTTGGACGATAGCCGTGCGGTCTGAGACGGCATCTTGACAAGGGTCCACTTTTGAGGCGGGCAGATTTGCCGAAATCACCAAACACAAGGTAAAATTCGTAAGGTAAGTTCTTTGATAAACCGTACAGTCCTTCTTAGGTTTGGTCAGGTGAGTCGTGACCCGACTCTTAATTTAACCCTGACAATTTGAATTTGGCGCATTGTATCTGCAGACACAATTATTGACCAGGTACCACCAAGTTTTTGAGAAATGCCTGGGAAATTGTCTAACTACTTTAGGGCATTATTCTGCAGCGATCGACAATCTTTGGAATTGAGCCGCCCGGCACCACAGGAGGGGTCGCCGGTGTTTACTATGTATTGTAAACATGGCATTGGAAGTGTAGTATTTAATGATATTTGGCACAGACAAACCAGACATGCCTCTGAACTTCAGTGGCCAATCAATGGTAGTTTTGAGATCCCTCGTATTGAATACTTAGAGTCGGTCTTGTTAAAGAAAAAGGCCAGACCTGCAGCATTTGATGTTCTACAGAATTGGAAAAAAAGAAGCGTTGCAGCAGCTTAAGAGTAGGGAAAAACATGCGCGCTGTCATAAAACGAACGCTGAAAAGACGTTGTTATATGATCAGGACAAACAGTCTGAGTCAGTTAAGAATATGGATAGGGCTTTCTAACTCGGTATTCAGAAAATCTATCCTTCTAAAGACCTTCATGTCTCTGACGAGTTTCTCGACAAATTGTTAAATGAGCGAAGGCCTGGTGCCTCTGCACCACCTCTGTATGATCCTCTTCCTGTTGCTTTGCCTCTTCCTGCTGTTATTCCTGCTCTCCCTGCTCAACCTGTTGTTCCTATTATTCCGGCTGTTGTTCCTCTGCCTGCTCTACTACCTCTTCCCATTGCACCAGTAATAACACCTCCATTGAATTTGCCTGCATCTCCACTCCCGAGTGGTTCCGTACCGACTATAGTTGATCGGGATGCGGGGTCGAAGGTTGTTACTTGTAATACTGTCCCTACAGATAAAAAGCGGGATTTGTTTGCATGGGTTAAGCATTGTATGGAGAGAGATGATCGAGCTAATGTTTTTGCCACACTGTCTAATATGGATAATTTTCCTGAGAAAAATGTTTTTATTGAAGGTTTAGGGATTCATTTATGCGTAATGTGGGGTAAATTAAATAATGTGGATCTCCCACAGGGGCTGAGGGATCTGAATACTTTAGCACTATCAAGAGATAATGTGGAGAAAGTACATGAGCATGTCGAGAGGTTGTTTGAGTATAGGAGAGATTTGGAGAAGTTACGGAATGAGGATGACGAAGAGGAGAGTATGTATGTACAGAAACAATTTCTTCCGTGTCGTAAATGGGCATCTGAGAAAGCACAAATTTGTACAAAAGATGCGATTAGATGGATTTCGGATTTATCGATAACTCCGGTTGAGGTATATGACACATATAGTCAATATACGCTAGAAATGCAGAGGAAGGTGATTCAGGTAATGGTAGAGTACCTGCAGGATGAATGTGTGAGGAAGAAGGTTAGTTGTCCCACAGAGTTACTAGGTATTTATAAGAGAGCTTTTTCACTTGACACTTCTTCGACTGGCTTAGCGCTCGACTTAGCTCTGTTGCTTAGTAAGCGTTCGGAGTTGCCTATATCTCAGTTGCCTATGAGAGAGGTACCTCCGACATTTGTCCCAAAAGTTGAGATTGCCGCTAATGCTGCAGCAGGTATAGCTGCTGTGGACATTCCTGCACATTATGTATCACAGTTTGTTCACATCCCGTTTTTGCGACAGGAAGTGAACACTATTAGGCAATCTATTCCCGACATTAGGAAAAATCCGACAGGATTCTATAAAGAGATAGAGTCCGTCTTGCAGTCCTCAGTGTTCAACCTCGGCGATATTGACTTGTTATTCCCTGTACTCCTGCCCATAGATTTGTGGAAGCAGGTTAGAACAATAGATGATGCACCTGGGTTGGGAGATACGTGGGCTAATATAACTAGGCTGGGACAAGCTTACGGCCTGTGTCCAAGGAAAATTTGAGGGTGCCACTGAGTTCTTTAATCGGTTTGATCAACTATTCTCGGACTTCAGTGGACAGGATTTAGGCACAGAATCTGGGAAAAGGTTATTTGTGGGCAAATTTGTGCGTGGACTGCTGCCTGACATCCAGTCACAGATTATGTCTTCCGAGAGCGCTTGACAGACGAAATCTCAATCAGAAGTACTGCACATGGCTCAGTACTACGAGAACCATGACAATAATGAAAAAGATAGAGTAGAAAAGAGGAAAGGAGACTTAAAGACAAATTGTTAGAGGCCCCAGAGGGGGGAGTTCGCAGATTAGAGGTCAGTATTTCCACAAGGGAATGTGCCCTTGGGTCCTGTGAACATTAACCAGTGTGCCTATTGTCGCCAGGAGGGTCATTGGCGTGCACAATGCCCCATCCGACAGAGGTCAAATAACACATTTGGGAGTATGGGTAGACGACCCAGAGGTCGCCCCGGGGTGGGAGCCCTGGTAGAGGTCAGTTTTCACAGGATCATCAGCAACCTTTTTCACAGGACAATCAGACTTCGAGTGTGGATACTAGAAACAGTTAGGATTGCCCGAAGCAGGGTTTGGAACCTACACCTATTCCCGTTAGTCAGAAAGGTCCCTACATTGAAATGGTAGTGGGAAGTAGGAAACATCAGTTCTTGATAGACACTGGAGCACAGAAGTGCTCCATTGATCATTCTCGGGTTCCAAACATTCCACTGTCAGGGCAAACCAATGTTTCCGTAGGGTTTTCTGGCACACAAGTAATTTGTCCGGTTTCTTCGCCGGTACCTATTTCTTTGGGTCCCTTTACGGACCATTGTCCCTTTCTTTTGTCTTCGAATTGTGGAGAGAATTTGTTGGGGTTGAATCTGTTGAAGGAATTAAATGCGGTAATTCATTGTTCATCTGATGGAGTGCGTTTGACGATTTCACCACAGCAGTTTTCTGTTTCACAATTTTTGACTAGACCTTTGCCACCAGAATTCAGTAATGTCCCGGAGTGTTTGTGGGCAGCTGACGACAATGATGTCCGTGTTCTACAGATTGAGCCTGTTAGAATAGTCTTGAAACATGGTATTAAGCTGCCACATATTCTGCAGTATAAGATCTCGGTTGAAGGTGAGCAAGCTTTGAAAAGCATTGTTTCCGATTTTGTGCATTGTGGGGTGATTGAGGAGATTACAGGAAGTTTGTGCAATAGTCTGATCCTACCCCTGTACAAAAAAGGCGATAATGCTATTCCGTTTCGTTTTATAATTGATTTGCATGCCATTAATAGAGTTGTTGCTCCACAATTTCCAATTGTGCCTGATGTAACGACGATATTACCTATGATTCCAGCTAGGGCTACTCACTTTAGTGTTGTGGACCTGAAGAATGCTTTCTTCAGTATTCCTATACACAAGGACAGTAGATATTTGTTTGCGTTCACCTTAGGGGGACGCTCGTTCACATTTACTCGTGCACCTCAAGGTTACACTGAGAGTCCTAGCATTTACAGTAGGGCCTTGAAAGAACAGCTTGATACTCTTGAATTACCCCCTACTTGTACGCTGCTTCAATACGTTGACGACTTGCTTTAAGCAGCAGATTCTGAGAGCTCTTATAAAGAGGACACTGTATTGTTGCTCATCCATCTAGCTAAGCATGGTCACAAAGCTTCGCTTAAAAAGTTTCAATATTGTTGCCAGGAGGTCACCTATTTAGGCTACCTCCTGTCAAAGGAGGGAAGACGATTGACACCTGAAAGAATAAAACACATTTCTGGCATGTCTCTCCCAAGTACACAGAAAGAAGTCAGAGCCTTCATAGGTATGGCTTCTTACTGTAGGTTATGGTCCCAAACTTTTCACTAGTGATAAGACCAATGTTGGCTTTGACAAAGAAGGGCATTTCTTCGCCATTGCCATGGAAATCGGAACATCAACAATCATTTGAGCTTCTCAAAACTGCATTATGCTCTGCACCGGTTTTGGGTACACCAAATTACAACAAGGCCTTTGTGTTGTTTGTGCATGAATGTGATGGATGTGCTTTGGCTGTATTAACGCAGGAACATGGAGGGAAGAATAGGCCGTGCGGTTACTACTCTTCCGCCCTTGATCCTGTCGCATGCGCTTTGCCAAGATGTTTGCGAGCTTTCGCTGCTGCGTCTGTAAAATAGAGTGAGGGAATGGTCCTAGGCCATGATCTAACGCTGATGGTGCCTCACTCTGTAGATGTACTATTGAACAAAACCCAAACGCAACACCTCACTTCCGCACGATTGACGAGATATGAGTTAATTTTGTTTGCTCCCCACATACAAATTAGGAAGTGTTGTGTTCTTAATCCGGTTGAACTCCTGCCTTTCCCGCAAAATACTGTTTGCGGTGATGATGAGTCACATGACTGCCTGTATACTACTGAACAAGAAACGAAGGGCAGAATTGATCTTCAGGACACTCCTTTGGATAATGCGCAAGGGGAGCTATTTTGAGATGGCTCCTGTTTCAAACTACCGGATGGTACATCCACAGCTGCTTATGCAGTCACTACATTGAGCACGGTTGTAGAGACCAAGCGAATTACACATAACTCCGCGCAGGCCGCAGAGATTATAGCATTAACCCGAGCTTGTGAGCTTTCCGAAGGGCTAACAGTGAATATATATACTGACAGTCAATATGCTTTTGGGGTGGCTCACAACTTTGGGAGACTTTGGTCAGAGAGAGGGTTTCTAACTTCACATGGGACCAAGATTCAGCATGGCCCACTGATGGTTCAATTGCTCTCGGCGCTCGCGCTCCGTAGTCAGTTAGCGATCATGAAATGCGCAGCTGTCACGGCTCGCTCCCTTCGCTCCCGTTCCCGCCACTTGGGGGCATAGTTTGGGGTTTATTCCCTACTGGACATTTCCTCCGAACCTTACTCTACAGTACTGTGATGAATTAGGAGCACTAAAACCCTATTTTCCAAGTTACTTCCCTTCCGGATCCATTCCAGGTTTTTGGCAGCCAGCATGCTACTTTAATCTAATGACTATGCTTTCCAGAATGACTATGCTTCCCAGAATGCCTGGCTCACTGCTTCACCTCCTCCCTTGCAGGACAAGGTTGGGTGGAGGATAGGCAACACCTGTGGCTGCAGGTGCAGCAGGCGACACACCTGAGAGGTGTGCTTGTTAAGCAGCTTTAAAAAGCCTCAGTTTGCTTCAGTCCAGCGCTAGTCATTGTTGCAGCGTTCCTGTCATGACTGGTCCCTTGTTCCTGGTTCCTAGTTTTTGTGCCCAGTTTCTAGTTAGTGTTTCTTGTTCCTTGTCCTGGAATTCGTATTTGTATGCTTAATTGATTTCTGCCTTCTGGAAATCCCTTTCTCCCTTTCTCTGTCTGCAGGCAGCCTTTCTCTGAGCTTTCCTTTTGCTGCAGCCCAATTGCCTGTGTTCACTGTTTCCTAGAAATTGTCCTTTGCTACTGAAAGACTTGATGCATTAATCTTTCCTTTACAGGTTTAGTTTCCTGCCTTTTCACCTTGGATGGTTGGGAAGGTTTCCCTTTTGATATCGTTTTCACTGCTCCTGATCCTTACCTTCTATTGGGATCCATGCCATGTTTTCCTTTACACTTTTGCATTTATTTCCTATTTTATTATTAGGTGTGGGAAGCTGTTGTAACTAGCTCCTGTGTGATTATCTTTTGTTTTCCACACTGTACTATTCCTTCTTGCCTCTTGACTTGGGTTTAGGTATTTAGTTATCCTCACTCTTTGCCTTTACTGCCTTCTCGGTTCTTGTTTGATTTACAGGGTTGTGGGTTAGTACTGACTTTTGAGTGATCTTTCCGGTCCTCGTGAATACGGACATCCCAGTGGTCTTCCGGTCTTCGTGAGTACTGGCATTCATGTGGTCATTCCGGTATTTGTGAGAACTGTTTCCAAATTCTTTATTCAGTACCGTCTAGAGTGTCAGCTCACAGATTCTGTCCCTGCTTGCCCTCTACGTGGGCTTAGCGCAGTCAGTATCTGTAATAGCATAGTGGGTAAGGAGTTTGCCAACTTTCCTTTCAGTCATAAGGAGGTTCTAAGTGCTTACCCTACATTCCTTTTTTATATAGTGGTATACACGAGTCTTGGGTATTGAATGCACGTTGTTAGATTCAAGGTTGTTTACTGTGTATTTTGTGCACATTTCCCCTGCCATATCCATCGCCTTCTTCCTTTCCTGACAGAATGACCAGCCGTTGTTCCCGTTTGAACATGGCCAGATTACGAAGGAAAGGCAGCAAGGCCTCTAACAAGTTTATACAGAAAGCTTCCCTTACAATTACCCGTGAAAATCGAATCTCTGCTCCTGACTTAAATGAACTCCTTGACACGAATGGGTATTTACGTGCAAAGTATTTTTCCCACTGGGTGGCCCATCCTACATTGCCTGATCCTAGCTCTGTCTTTAATTCTGATCCAGAGTCTATGTCCGCACAAGCCTTAGCAGTGGAAAACAACACACTGCTAGAATTTATACACACAAATACCTCTGTTATTGAACCCCATGACTCCGGTTGTGCTTTACCTCAGATTGAACAGTTTCATGATTCAAGCATGAAGAATGGAGGAGTTCCTTGCATATCTTCTGTTTTCTGCCCTCAGTCTACAGCTTACTCCTCTGCACAGGTTCTTACTGTGGTCTCTAATGCCAAGGGGTCTGATGCCAATAGTCTGCTTAAAAGAAACACAGACCACGTCGGTAAGTGAGAGTATAGATCACAAGACCTGCAAGCAGTAGATGACAATATACAATCAGTGCACTTCCAGAGGGCTAGGGCAGGATCCAGCCCTGATGCCACCATGCCTTCCCCTGTGCCTACTGATAGGGATGTACAGTTAATGCGGGACATGCTAAAAGCAGAATTTGAGGAGTTAAAACAAGAATACATTTCCTTAAAAGAGGAGAATAAGATGTTACAGTCTTTTCTGAATACACCTCCAACTTTATCCGTTGATGAAGTGAATACTGTTCAGTCCCTGAGTGCGGAGACTTTTGTAAATCATGATACTTGTCAATATGTAAGATCTATTGGGAGTGAAAGTCTTTTTTCAAGCACAGCGCTTATTCAGGGCACAGGTTCTGACAACTGTCCTACCGTTTGTCAGGAATTGCTGTTAGCTGAAGATTCACAAGCCACTCCTTTACCTGAGGCTTCCTGTGTAGTAGTTTGTCATAACTCTGAGCTTGAACACATACATGCTTCTGATTTCCAAACACAATCCACAATGGTGGCATACACAGAATCAGTCACAACTGTAGGCTTAGGTTCTGCCCTTGATCTAGCTGCTGAGACTGAAGTAGACATTCAAGCTGATGTGGAAAACGATGCTACCTCTGTGTTCGCTCTTCCTTCTGCCAATTTCGGTCACTACGAGCAGTCAAAGACTGTGCAGAATTCATGTTTTGATGGACTCATTCCACAGATTACTGAACCAAAAACCCGGCAGGCGATCCCTGAACTGTTGATTGTTAATC
The DNA here is from genome assembly GCF_040938575.1 of Ambystoma mexicanum. Classification (NCBI taxonomy): domain Eukaryota; kingdom Metazoa; phylum Chordata; class Amphibia; order Caudata; family Ambystomatidae; genus Ambystoma; species Ambystoma mexicanum. The sequence continues at coordinate 768,421 of NW_027182496.1, read as the reverse complement.
AGCCACTTTCAGAAGCTAAAACAGAGGAATGGTCAATTGACGAAATCCTGATTAACAGAGACTTTACTATGGTGATTCCTCTGGTTGATTTTGACTTCTACAAAGGAAGAGACTCTGTGTCATCCACTAAGGAGAGGGACGGCAGGGGTACAGCTCAGACTTTGGTTACTGGTGCCAAGGGCTCAACTGCCTTAACGGGGCTTTCCATTCCTGAACCACAAGTGAGTCTGTCGACTTCTGGGACTTCAGACTGTCCTCCTACTACCATTGACTCTTCAATAATCCTGTCCACAGCTCTGCAGTCATCGTTGGCACACGTATCTTCGATCAATAAAAAAGTGCTATGTCTGCCAGTCACCCAAGAGCCTTCACCATGTACGCAGTCAGAGCCAAAGACCTTGACAAGTTTGTCTTCAGCTAACAAGATGGCTCCAGCTTGCATGCCCTCAGCCTCAGAATTTCCTCTGGCATATCTGTCTTCGGCTACAGTGACTCATCCAGCAGATTATCCTTCAGCCATGGAGCCTCCGGTAGTACATTCTAAGTGCATGTCTTCGGTCCCAGAGCCTACTGCTAGTTTGGCTTCAGTTCATGAGAGACCTGTATCCTGCTCAGCCTCGCTGCCAATATCGGAGGTGTACCTGTCTACACTGTCAGATCCTGCTGCATATTCTTCTGCTCCAGGGATTCCTCCTGAATCCCAACTATTTACTGATGAACGTCCATCTTGCCCTTCTTATGCTTCAGGGGGATCACCAGAATGTCTGCCTTGTACACAAAACAATTCTCCCAACTACTTGACTGTAGCATCAGCGCCTCCCGAATATGCAACATCTGAGCCTGAGACTTCTGCCAGCTCTCTCTTCAGAAACATCAAGCCGGATCACGACTCAGGAGGGCCTTACATGCGAGGCCGCTGGACTTACCTGGAGTATTACGAGAGAGAAACGGATGCCATCCGCCACGGCCCAGTCACCGAACGAGTAGCCGACCAGGATAGCGGGCTGGACGGTCCGCGTTTGGAGTCCGGTTTGGATCAACCGCTTGACAACCCTTTTGTTGCCGGATCCCACATGAGCCTGAGGGAAGGGACGGGCACGGCCCTCCAGCTGCAGCGCCAGTTGGGTGCTAGTAGCCAAAGGAGGGCAATGTCTGCTGCAGTTCAAGATGTGCCTGTTTTTGCTCCCGCTGCTAGTATGTTCCTGATGTTCCGAGTACTGTGTCTAACACTCCTATCAGTATGCCAAACGTTCCTGCGGTTGTATCCCACGTGCAACAAGGTGGCTACTTGACTGGCTCCATGACTGTCAACGGGAGTGCCAGCCTAGTACAACCCATTGGATCTACAGACCTCCAATGCATGGAACTTATGCAGGTGAATCTTTGTCACTTTCAACCACAAACCTTTACACAGATGGATGACAGAGTATCCGAACCTCTACCTCAGCCGCCACCTTCCTCTTCCGAACATAAACATTTCCTGAAACCTGCTGTTTCCTCACCTCCTGTGTGTCCACTCTCGGCAGTGAGGCTAACAGAACTTCTACCGTTGTCTAAGGCATGTAGCACCAGCCTGCCTCTCTCCTCAAAGATGTATGCATATCCTCTTCCAGTGACTAAGCTTCCTGGACCTTCCCACTCTGCTTCGGGTCCTGCAAGTTCTTCATGCCTTTCTTCGACCCATGAGTCTCTTCCTCACCGAATTCCTGCCTATGACTCTTATAGACTGCGGCCTGATTCTATGCATTCCAGTCCTTCTACTTTTGCCCGCGGGTCATCGTTTTCCTCAGTGCTACCTCCAAAGACAAAGCGCTCCTGTGTGGAAGGAAGATGTTTTGTGCGGGTAACGGTCACCTGGAGTCGGCCGTGGGAGGGGGTATACTGTCACAGCTCGCTCCCTTCGCTCCCGTTCCCGCCACTTGGGGGCATAGTTTGGGGTTTATTCCCTACTGGACATTTCCTCCGAACCTTACTCTACAGTACTGTGATGAATTAGGAGCACTAAAACCCTATTTTCCAAGTTACTTCCCTTCCGGATCCATTCCAGGTTTTTGGCAGCCAGCATGCTACTTTAATCTAATGACTATGCTTTCCAGAATGACTATGCTTCCCAGAATGCCTGGCTCACTGCTTCACCTCCTCCCTTGCAGGACAAGGTTGGGTGGAGGATAGGCAACACCTGTGGCTGCAGGTGCAGCAGGCGGCACACCTGAGAGGTGTGCTTGTTAAGCAGCTTTAAAAAGCCTCAGTTTGCTTCAGTCCAGCGCTGGTCATTGTTGCAGGGTTCCTGTCGTGACTGGTCCCTTGTTCCTGGTTCCTAGTTTTTGTGCCCAGTTTCTAGTTAGTGTTTCTTGTTCCTTGTCCTGGAATTCGTATTTGTATGCTTAATTGATTTCTGCCTTCTGGAAATCCCTTTCTCCCTTTCTCTGTCTGCAGGCAGCCTTTCTCTGAGCTTTCCTTTTGCTGCAGCCCAATTGCCTGTGTTCACTGTTTCCTAGAAATTGTCCTTTGCTACTGAAAGACTTGATGCATTAATCTTTCCTTTACAGGTTTAGTTTCCTGCCTTTTCACCTTGGATGGGTGGGAAGGTTTCCCTTCTGATATCGTTTTCACTGCTCCTGATCCTTACCTTCTATTGGGATCCATGCCATGTTTTCCTTTACACTTTTGCATTTATTTCCTATTTTATTATTAGGTGTGGGAAGCTGTTGTAACTAGCTCCTGTGTGATTATCTTTTGTTTTCCACACTGTACTATTCCTTCTTGCCTCTTGACTTGGGTTTAGGTATTTAGTTATCCTCACTCTTTGCCTTTACTGCCTTCTGGGTTCTTGTTTGATTTACAGGGTTGTGGGTTAGTACTGACTTTTGAGTGGTCTTTCCGGTCCTCGTGAATACGGACATCCAAGTGGTCTTTCCGGTCTTCGTGAGTGCTGGCATTCATGTGGTCATTCCGGTCCTTGTGAGTACCGTTTCCAAATTCTTTATTCAGTACCGTCTAGAGTGTCAGCTCACAGATTCTGTCCCTGCTTGCCCTCTACGTGGGCTTAGCGCTGTCAGTATCTGTAATAGCATAGTGGGTAAGGAGTTTGCCAACTTTCCTTTCAGTCATAAGGAGGTTCTAAGTGCTTACCCTACATTCCTTTTTTATATAGTGGTATACACGAGTCTTGGGTATTGAATGCACGTTGTTAGATTCAAGGTTGTTTACTGTGTATTTTGTGCACATTTCCCCTGCCATATCCATCGCCTTCTTCCTTTCCTGACAGAATGACCAGCCGTTGTTCCCGTTTGAACATGGCCAGATTACGAAGGAAAGGCAGCAAGGCCTCTAACAAGTTTATACAGAAAGCTTCCCTTACAATTACCCGTGAAAATCGAATCTCTGCTCCTGACTTAAATGAACTCCTTGACACGAATGGGTATTTACGTGCAAAGTATTTTTCCCACTGGGTGGCCCATCCTACATTGCCTGATCCTAGCTCTGTCTTTAATTCTGATCCAGAGTCTATGTCCGCACAAGCCTTAGCAGTGGAAAACAACACACTGCTAGAATTTATACACACAAGTACCTCTGTTATTGAACCCCATGACTCCGGTTGTGCTTTACCTCAGATTGAACAGTTTCATGATTCAAGCATGAAGAATGGAGGGGTTCCTTGCATATCTTCTGTTTTCTGCCCTCAGTCTACAGCTTACTCCTCTGCACAGGTTCTTACTGTGGTCTCTAATGCCAAGGGGTCTGATGCCAATAGTCTGCTTAAAAGAAACACAGACCACGTCGGTAAGAGAGAGTATAGATCACAAGACCTGCAAGCAGTAGATGACAATATACAATCAGTGCACTTCCAGAGGGCTAGGGCAGGATCCAGCCCTGATGCCACCATGCCTTACCCTGTGCCTACTGATAGGGATGTACAGTTAATGCGGGACATGCTAAAAGCAGAATTTGAGGAGTTAAAACAAGAATACATTTCCTTAAAAGAGGAGAATAAGATGTTACAGTCTTTTCTGAATACACCTCCAACTTTATCCGTTGATGAAGTGAATACTGTTCAGTCCCTGAGTGCGGAGACTTTTGTAAATCATGATACTTGTCAATATGTAAGATCTATTGGGAGTGAAAGTCTTTTTTCAAGCACAGCGCTTATTCAGGGCACAGGTTCTGACAACTGTCCTACCGTTTGTCAGGAATTGCTGTTAGCTGAAGATTCACAAGCCACTCCTTTACCTGAGGCTTCCTGTGTAGTAGTTTGTCATAACTCTGAGCTTGAACACATACATGCTTCTGATTTCCAAACACAATCCACAATGGTGGCATACACAGAATCAGTCACAACTGTAGGCTTAGGTTCTGCCCTTGATCTAGCTGCTGAGACTGAAGTAGACATTCAAGCTGATGTGGAAAACGATGCTACCTCTGTGTTCGCTCTTCCTTCTGCCAATTTCGGTCACTACGAGCAGTCAAAGACTGTGCAGAATTCATGTTTTGATGGACTCATTCCACAGATTACTGAACCAAAAACCCGGCAGGCGATCCCTGAACTGTTGATTGTTAATCAGCCACTTTCAGAAGCTAAAACAGAGGAATGGTCAATTGACGAAATCCTGATTAACAGAGACTTTACTATGGTGATTCCTCTGGTTGATTTTGACTTCTACAAAGGAAGAGACTCTGTGTCATCCACTAAGGAGAGGGACGGCAGGGGTACAGCTCAGACTTTGGTTACTGGTGCCAAGGGCTCAACTGCCTTAACGGGGCTTTCCATTCCTGAACCACAAGTGAGTCTGTCGACTTCTGGGACTTCAGACTGTCCTCCTACTACCATTGACTCTTCAAAAATCCTGTCCACAGCTCTGCAGTCATCGTTGGCACACGTATCTTCGATCAATAAAAAAGTGCTATGTCTGCCAGTCACCCAAGAGCCTTCACCATGTACGCAGTCAGAGCCAAAGACCTTGACAAGTTTGTCTTCAGCTAACAAGATGGCTCCAGCTTGCATGCCCTCAGCCTCAGAATTTCCTCTGGCATGTCTGTCTTCGGCTACAGTGACTCATCCAGCAGATTATCCTTCAGCCATGGAGCCTCCGGTAGTACATTCTAAGTGCATGTCTTCGGTCCCAGAGCCTACTGCTAGTTTGGCTTCAGTTCATGAGAGACCTGTATCCTGCTCAGCCTCGCTGCCAATATCGGAGGTGTACCTGTCTACACTGTCAGATCCTGCTGCATATTCTTCTGCTCCAGGTATTCCTCCTGAATCCCAACCATTTACTGATGAACGTCCATCTTGCCCTTCTTATGCTTCAGGGGGATCACCAGAATGTCTGCCTTGTACACAAAACAATTCTCCCAACTACTTGACTGTAGCATCAGCGCCTCCCGAATATGCAACATCTGAGCCTGAGACTTCTGCCAGCTCTCTCTTCAGAAACATCAAGCCGGATCACGACTCAGGAGGGCCTTACATGCGAGGCCGCTGGACTTGCCTGGAGTATTACGAGAGAGAAACGGATGCCATCCGCCACGGCCCAGTCACCGAACGAGTAGCCGACCAGGATAGCGGGCTGGACGGTCCGCGTTTGGAGTCCGGTTTGGATCAACCGCTTGACAACCCTTTTGTTGCCGGATCCCACATGAGCCTGAGGGAAGGGACGGGCACGGCCCTCCAGCTGCAGCGCCAGTTGGGTGCTAGTAGCCAAAGGAGGGCAATGTCTGCTGCAGTTCAAGATGTGCCTGTTTTTGCTCCCGCTGCTAGTATGTTCCTGATGTTCCGAGTACTGTGTCTAACACTCCTATCAGTATGCCAAACGTTCCTGCGGTTGTATCCCACGTGCAACAAGGTGGCTACTTGACTGGCTCCATGACTGTCAACGGGAGTGCCAGCCTCGTACAACCCATTGGATCTACAGACCTCCAAGGCATGGAACTTATGCAGGTGAATCTTTGTCACTTTCAACCACAAACCTTTACACAGATGGATGACAGAGTATCCGAACCTCTACCTCAGCCGCCACCTTCCTCTTCCGAACATAAACATTTCCTGAAACCTGCTGTTTCCTCACCTCCTGTGTGTCCACTCTCGGCAGTGAGGCTAACAGAACTTCTACCGTTGTCTAAGGCATGTAGCACCAGCCTGCCTCTCTCCTCAAAGATGTATGCATATCCTCTTCCAGTGACTAAGCTTCCTGGACCTTCCAACTCTGCTTCGGGTCCTGCAAGTTCTTCATGCCTTTCTTCGACCCATGAGTCTCTTCCTCACCGAATTCCTGCCTATGACTCTTATAGACTGCGGCCTGATTCTATGCATTCCAGTCCTTCTACTTTTGCCTGCGGGTCATCGTTTTCCTCAGTGCTACCTCCAAAGACAAAGCGCTCCTGTCGTGGAAGGAAGATGTTTTGTGCGGGTAACGGTCACCTGGAGTCGGCCGTGGGAGGGGGTATACTGTCACGGCTCGCTCCCTTCGCTCCCGTTCCCGCCACTTAGGGGCATAGTTTGGGGTTTATTCCCTACTGGACATTTCCTCCGAACCTTACTCTACAGTACTGTGATGAATTAGGAGCACTAAAACCCTATTTTCCAAGTTACTTCCCTTCCGGATCGATTCCAGGTTTTTGGCAGCCAGCATGCTACTTTAATCTAATGACTATGCTTTCCAGAATGACTATGCTTCCCAGAATGCCTGGCTCACTGCTTCACCTCCTCCCTTGCAGGACAAGGTTGGGTGGAGGATAGGCAACACCTGTGGCTGCAGGTGCAGCAGGCGGCACACCTGAGAGGTGTGCTTGTTAAGCAGCTTTAAAAAGCCTCAGTTTGCTTCAGTCCAGCGCTGGTCATTGTTGCAGCGTTCCTGTCGTGACTGGTCCCTTGTTCCTGGTTCCTAGTTTTTGTGCCCAGTTTCTAGTTAGTGTTTCTTGTTCCTTGTCCTGGAATTCGTATTTGTATGCTTAATTGATTTCTGCCTTCTGGAAATCCCTTTCTCCCTTTCTCTGTCTGCAGGCAGCCTTTCTCTGAGCTTTCCTTTTGCTGCAGCCCAATTGCCTGTGTTCACTGTTTCCTAGAAATTGTCCTTTGCTACTGAAAGACTTGATGCATTAATCTTTCCTTTACAGGTTTAGTTTCCTGCCTTTTCACCTTGGATGGGTGGGAAGGTTTCCCTTCTGATATCGTTTTCACTGCTCCTGATCCTTACCTTCTATTGGGATCCATGCCATGTTTTCCTTTACACTTTTGCATTTATTTCCTATTTTATTATTAGGTGTGGGAAGCTGTTGTAACTAGCTCCTGTGTGATTATCTTTTGTTTTCCACACTGTACTATTCCTTCTTGCCTCTTGACTTGGGTTTAGGTATTTAGTTATCCTCACTCTTTGCCTTTACTGCCTTCTGGGTTCTTGTTTGATTTACAGGGTTGTGGGTTAGTACTGACTTTTGAGTGGTCTTTCCGGTCCTCGTGAATACGGACATCCAAGTGGTCTTTCCGGTCTTCGTGAGTACTGGCATTCATGTGGTCATTCCGGTCCTTGTGAGTACCGTTTCCAAATTCTTTATTCAGTACCGTCTAGAGTGTCAGCTCACAGATTCTGTCCCTGCTTGCCCTCTACGTGGGCTTAGCGCTGTCAGTATCTGTAATAGCATAGTGGGTAAGGAGTTTGCCAACTTTCCTTTCAGTCATAAGGAGGTTCTAAGTGCTTACCCTACATTCCTTTTTTATATAGTGGTATACACGAGTCTTGGGTATTGAATGCACGTTGTTAGATTCAAGGTTGTTTACTGTGTATTTTGTGCACATTTCCCCTGCCATATCCATCGCCTTCTTCCTTTCCTGACAGAATGACCAGCCGTTGTTCCCGTTTGAACATGGCCAGATTACGAAGGAAAGGCAGCAAGGCCTCTAACAAGTTTATACAGAAAGCTTCCCTTACAATTACCCGTGAAAATCGAATCTCTGCTCCTGACTTAAATGAACTCCTTGACACGAATGGGTATTTACGTGCAAAGTATTTTTCCCACTGGGTGGCCCATCCTACATTGCCTGATCCTAGCTCTGTCTTTAATTCTGATCCAGAGTCTATGTCCGCACAAGCCTTAGCAGTGGAAAACAACACACTGCTAGAATTTATACACACAAGTACCTCTGTTATTGAACCCCATGACTCCGGTTGTGCTTTACCTCAGATTGAACAGTTTCATGATTCAAGCATGAAGAATGGAGGGGTTCCTTGCATATCTTCTGTTTTCTGCCCTCAGTCTACAGCTTACTCCTCTGCACAGGTTCTTACTGTGGTCTCTAATGCCAAGGGGTCTGATGCCAATAGTCTGCTTAAAAGAAACACAGACCACGTCGGTAAGAGAGAGTATAGATCACAAGACCTGCAAGCAGTAGATGACAATATACAATCAGTGCACTTCCAGAGGGCTAGGGCAGGATCCAGCCCTGATGCCACCATGCCTTCCCCTGTGCCTACTGATAGGGATGTACAGTTAATGCGGGACATGCTAAAAGCAGAATTTGAGGAGTTAAAACAAGAATACATTTCCTTAAAAGAGGAGAATAAGATGTTACAGTCTTTTCTGAATACACCTCCAACTTTATCCGTTGATGAAGTGAATACTGTTCAGTCCCTGAGTGTGGAGACTTTTGTAAATCATGATACTTGTCAATATGTAAGATCTATTGGGAGTGAAAGTCTTTTTTCAAGCACAGCGCTTATTCAGGGCACAGGTTCTGACAACTGTCCTACCGTTTGTCAGGAATTGCTGTTAGCTGAAGATTCACAAGCCACTCCTTTACCTGAGGCTTCCTGTGTAGTAGTTTGTCATAACTCTGAGCTTGAACACATACATGCTTCTGATTTCCAAACACAATCCACAATGGTGGCATACACAGAATCAGTCACAACTGTAGGCTTAGGTTCTGCCCTTGATCTAGCTGCTGAGACTGAAGTAGACATTCAAGCTGATGTGGAAAACGATGCTACCTCTGTGTTCGCTCTTCCTTCTGCCAATTTCGGTCACTACGAGCAGTCAAAGACTGTGCAGAATTCATGTTTTGATGGACTCATTCCACAGATTACTGAACCAAAAACCCGGCAGGCGATCCCTGAACTGTTGATTGTTAATCAGCCACTTTCAGAAGCTAAAACAGAGGAATGGTCAATTGACGAAATCCTGATTAACAGAGACTTTACTATGGTGATTCCTCTGGTTGATTTTGACTTCTACAAAGGAAGAGACTCTGTGTCATCCACTAAGGAGAGGGACGGCAGGGGTACAGCTCAGACTTTGGTTACTGGTGCCAAGGGCTCAACTGCCTTAACGGGGCTTTCCATTCCTGAACCACAAGTGAGTCTGTCGACTTCTGGGACTTCAGACTGTCCTCCTACTACCATTGACTCTTCAATAATCCTGTCCACAGCTCTGCAGTCATCGTTGGCACACGTATCTTCGATCAATAAAAAAGTGCTATGTCTGCCAGTCACCCAAGAGCCTTCACCATGTACGCAGTCAGAGCCAAAGACCTTGACAAGTTTGTCTTCAGCTAACAAGATGGCTCCAGCTTGCATGCCCTCAGCCTCAGAATTTCCTCTGGCATGTCTGTCTTCGGCTACAGTGACTCATCCAGCAGATTATCCTTCAGCCATGGAGCCTCCGGTAGTACATTCTAAGTGCATGTCTTCGGTCCCAGAGCCTACTGCTAGTTTGGCTTCAGTTCATGAGAGACCTGTATCCTGCTCAGCCTCGCTGCCAATATCGGAGGTGTACCTGTCTACACTGTCAGATCCTGCTGCATATTCTTCTGCTCCAGGGATTCCTCCTGAATCCCAACCATTTACTGATGAACGTCCATCTTGCCCTTCTTATGCTTCAGGGGGATCACCAGAATGTCTGCCTTGTACACAAAACAATTCTTCCAACTACTTGACTGTAGCATCAGCGCCTCCCGAATATGCAACATCTGAGCCTGAGACTTCTGCCAGCTCTCTCTTCAGAAACATCAAGCCGGATCACGACTCAGGAGGGCCTTACATGCGAGGCCGCTGGACTTGCCTGGAGTATTACGAGAGAGAAACGGATGCCATCCGCCACGGCCCAGTCACCGAACGAGTAGCCGACCAGGATAGCGGGCTGGACGGTCCGCGTTTGGAGTCCGGTTTGGATCAACCGCTTGACAACCCTTTTGTTGCCGGATCCCACATGAGCCTGAGGGAAGGGACGGGCACGGCCCTCCAGCTGCAGCGCCAGTTGGGTGCTAGTAGCCAAAGGAGGGCAATGTCTGCTGCAGTTCAAGATGTGCCTGTTTTTGCTCCCGCTGCTAGTATGTTCCTGATGTTCCGAGTACTGTGTCTAACACTCCTATCAGTATGCCAAACGTTCCTGCGGTTGTATCCCACGTGCAACAAGGTGGCTACTTGACTGGCTCCATGACTGTCAACGGGAGTGCCAGCCTCGTACAACCCATTGGATCTACAGACCTCCAAGGCATGGAACTTATGCAGGTGAATCTTTGTCACTTTCAACCACAAACCTTTACACAGATGGATGACAGAGTATCCGAACCTCTACCTCAGCCGCCACCTTCCTCTTCCGAACATAAACATTTCCTGAAACCTGCTGTTTCCTCACCTCCTGTGTGTCCACTCTCGGCAGTGAGGCTAACAGAACTTCTACCGTTGTCTAAGGCATGTAGCACCAGCCTGCCTCTCTCCTCAAAGATGTATGCATATCCTCTTCCAGTGACTAAGCTTCCTGGACCTTCCAACTCTGCTTCGGGTCCTGCAAGTTCTTCATGCCTTTCTTCGACCCATGAGTCTCTTCCTCACCGAATTCCTGCCTATGACTCTTATAGACTGCGGCCTGATTCTATGCATTCCAGTCCTTCTACTTTTGCCCGCGGGTCATCGTTTTCCTCAGTGCTACCTCCAAAGACAAAGCGCTCCTGTCGTGGAAGGAAGATGTTTTGTGCGGGTAACGGTCACCTGGAGTCGGCCGTGGGAGGGGGTATACTGTCACGGCTCGCTCCCTTCGCTCCCGTTCCCGCCACTTGGGGGCATAGTTTGGGGTTTATTCCCTACTGGACATTTCCTCCGAACCTTACTCTACAGTACTGTGATGAATTAGGAGCACTAAAACCCTATTTTCCAAGTTACTTCCCTTCCGGATCGATTCCAGGTTTTTGGCAGCCAGCATGCTACTTTAATCTAATGACTATGCTTTCCAGAATGACTATGCTTCCCAGAATGCCTGGCTCACTGCTTCACCTCCTCCCTTGCAGGACAAGGTTGGGTGGAGGATAGGCAACACCTGTGGCTGCAGGTGCAGCAGGCGGCACACCTGAGAGGTGTGCTTGTTAAGCAGCTTTAAAAAGCCTCAGTTTGCTTCAGTCCAGCGCTGGTCATTGTTGCAGCGTTCCTGTCGTAACTGGTCCCTTGTTCCTGGTTCCTAGTTTTTGTGCCCAGTTTCTAGTTAGTGTTTCTTGTTCCTTGTCCTGGAATTCGTATTTGTATGCTTAATTGATTTCTGCCTTCTGGAAATCCCTTTCTCCCTTTCTCTGTCTGCAGGCAGCCTTTCTCTGAGCTTTCCTTTTGCTGCAGCCCAATTGCCTGTGTTCACTGTTTCCTAGAAATTGTCCTTTGCTACTGAAAGACTTGATGCATTAATCTTTCCTTTACAGGTTTAGTTTCCTGCCTTTTCACCTTGGATGGGTGGGAAGGTTTTCCTTTTGATATCGTTTTCACTGCTCCTGATCCTTACCTTCTATTGGGATCCATGCCATGTTTTCCTTTACACTTTTGCATTTATTTCCTATTTTATTATTAGGTGTGGGAAGCTGTTGTAACTAGCTCCTGTGTGATTATCTTTTGTTTTCCACACTGTACTATTCCTTCTTGCCTCTTGACTTGGGTTTAGGTATTTAGTTATCCTCACTCTTTGCCTTTACTGCCTTCTGGGTTCTTGTTTGATTTACAGGGTTGTGGGTTAGTACTGACTTTTGAGTGGTCTTTCCGGTCCTCGTGAATACGGACATCCAAGTGGTCTTTCCGGTCTTCGTGAGTACTGGCATTCATGTGGTCATTCCGGTCCTTGTGAGTACTGTTTCCAAATTCTTTATTCAGTACCGTCTAGAGTGTCAGCTCACAGATTCTGTCCCTGCTTGCCCTCTACGTGGGCTTAGCGCTGTCAGTATCTGTAATAGCATAGTGGGTAAGGAGTTTGCCGACTTTCCTTTCAGTCATAAGGAGGTTCTAAGTGCTTACCCTACATTCCTTTTTTATATAGTGGTATACACGAGTCTTGGGTATTGAATGCATGTTGTTAGATTCAAGGTTGTTTACTGTGTATTTTGTGCACATTTCCCCTGCCATATCCATCGCCTTCTTCCTTTCCTGACAGCAGCGCATCGCAAGATCACAGATGATGTAAGAAAAGGGAATGCTTTCGCTGATCAGATAGCCAGACAAACTGCCACAGATCTTCGCACAGAAATGTATGCTCTAAGAGAAACTAGGGATGTCTATGTAATGGACGAGGATATTGGGTCTTTGCGAGATATCCAAGCTGATGCCACAATGGAAGAATCTAAGAAATGGGCTGAAGGCTTGGGGAAATTAGATGTTGATGGGTGTTGGGTGGACACAGTTGAAGGGAAATGGTTACTTCCTAATGCCTACATAGTCATGATGGTTACTATGGCACACGGTCCATGTGTGTGCTCAACAGATTACGAAAATGTTAGAAAAAGTCTGGGTACATGATAAGATTTTGAAAATTGCTCAGCATTATGTCCAAAATTGCATGATTTGCCTACAGAAAAATGTGGGGAAAGGGACGGTATTTCCAAGGGGTAGCTTTGGGCCTCCTTCTGTCCCGTTTGAAGTGATACATTTTGATTTTATTGAGATGGAGCGGTGCAATAGCTTAAAATATGTGCTTGTGGTCATTTGTGTCTTCAGTAAATGGGTTGAGGCTTTCTCTGTCAAAGATGCTACAGCCATGACCACTGCAAAAATTACAATAAAGGAGTACTTCCCATGGTTTGGGTTGCCAAGAGTCATCTGGTCGGACAATGGTCCACATTTTGTTGCTGCTGTAATTTTACAGATATGTACGGCACTAAATATTGATAAGCGATTTCATTCGGCTAGACATCCTCAAAGTGCCGGGTTGGTGGAGAGACATAACGGTATCCTAAAGAAAAAAAACTCGCTAAGACGTGTGCTGGTACCAAACTAAAATGGCCGGACGCCTTACCGATTGTGTTACTAGCCATGCGCACTACCCCTCAAACTAAGACTGGGCTCTCTCCATTTGAGGTGGTGATGGGGAGGCCTGCCAATATTTGGGGTCTTCCGAAACCTAAAGCACTGAGAAATGTTGAGAATGTATTGCTTTCAGACTACTGTAACCAGTTGACTAAAAATCTGTATTTCATTTATCATCAGGTACGATCAGCTTTACCTGTATGTTATGAAGGCCCAGGACACAACATTCGGCCTGGAAGCTGGGTCCTGGTGAGAGCATACGAACGGTCCTCTTGCCTCGTGCCTCGCTGGCGGGGACCATTCCAGGTCTTGTTGGTCACCCAAACAGCAGTGCGGGTGGCTAGAAAGAAGAACTGGATACATGCGACACATGTCAAGAAACTTCCTCACCCGATGCTGCACGTTACAGAAGAAACAGAACCCCTCGCTAACGCTGCAATCGATGATCCTGAAGCAGCAAATAGCACTGTGAGGGAATCGGAGAATCTCTCTGAGCCCGCAGGGCTTGGGGAACCATCCATTTTGTCTCCACACTCTTTGGAAAAGTCTTTTCCGGAAACCATTGCTTCGAATTGTGCAACTTCTGTTGCCTCTGATACGTTGCTTCCCTCAGAGAGTGACGTTACCTTATTTCCGGATCAAACAGTACTTGGAACCACCAGATATAATCTTCGACGGAGAAAATAGACCTACAGCACGGTTCGACTGTGCATTCGAAAGAAGGAAAGATTCATCAAGGGCTTGCTTTTTGCCCAAATTTGAGAAAAGGGGGGTTCTGACGGCTAGGGTAACGAACATTGGGGTTTCCATCCGAAGACTACGATGCCTGCCACCACTACTGCCCGTATTGAACTTGTAAATAAGGAGGTGACCAACTTGACCAATGAACAATGTGCCTGGGCCCCAAAAACGTATTGCTGTGTTTTGATGATAATAATTGGGGTTTTTATAGTAACTGCTTTAGGATTCTGTTACGTTGAGGAGATTTATCCTCTAGAGCCTCTTTTGCCAACTGAAATTGCACCTACTGTTTTTACTCCTTTTGTATACCTGCATACTCTGTCACCTAGGGACTCTCAGCATAGACGGAAGTATCACAATAACACTATGATGCTAATTATGAATTCGACAAATGCCATTTTTAACAAAACCAATTGTTGGGTCTGTTCACATTTACCGCAATATGGGGATAAGGGGCTAGGTTGGTATATTCATCCCTTACCTTTGTCGACTGCTTGTTATGCCTCTCTCAGAGCACTGTTCTTTGGCCGATGGAATGATAGCATCTCGGGGAACTTTGATGGAACTAATTTGAATGATTTTGAGAAACGTGTTCCGCCTCCCCTAGGATGCTCGCTTTTCGCAAATAGGAGCAAACCCAACGTTGCTTCTATTAGGCCTTCTGATAGACTATCCCGTCCTTTCCAATCTTTAGTTTCCCTTAAAATGGCTCTGATATGCAATAAGGATGCTGTGCCTCCTTCTTACTCTGTTAACCATAGCCCCGATTCAGTTTCTTTCTGCATACAGAGGAATGGTACCCGGTCAATGGAAGATTTTAAAGGCTGTACCAACGTTGCAAATTTGACTGGGAAAAACAGACCTTTGTTTGTGGGCGAACCTGTCTATTTCGTTTGCGGTAATGTAGCATTTCCATGGTTGCCGAGGGATTGGCAGGGAACCTGTTATATAGGGATCCTGCTACCTGGGGTATTCATAGCAAGCACTTTGGAAGTTTCAAAGGCTCGTCCATGATGGGACGAGAATGGTGATACCCCCGCACAAGTGATGGGAGATATAGTGAAATCAGTTGTGCCATTTTGGGGGCAGATAGCAAATTCCGATGACTTCAGGAGACTAGCGAGAGTACTGGAGAGAACCATCAACCAGACCACAGATATACTCTATAACATGACATTAGAGCAGAAAGCAATAAGATTAGTAGCACTCCAGAACCGGATGGCATTAGATGTCATTCTGGCTGAACGTGGTGGAGTATGTAAATTAATGGGGTCCGCTTGCTGTGTTTTTGCACCAGACTCCTCCCCAACCATTTTCAAAGCAATTCAGAATCTGCACATCCTTAGCTCAGAAGTGCATGTTCCCGAGGGGAACTGGAATCTTAGTGCTTGGTTTTGGGATTTCTTGCGATCTTGGTGTTGGAAGGTACTTTCAGTTTTGTTGATCATTTTGGGAGTTCTGCTATTCCTTTTTTATTGTATCCAATGTCTGCCTAGTATATGCTCGATGCTAGGGGGATGTTGTGCTCAGGCGATAGGTACGATAGGACACAAAGTATATGCCCCGGATAAAACTTCCAAGGAGTATGTGTTAAAAGAGATCTTAGTGAACGACCTGATGGCCATAGATATCTCTGACAGCGATTCAGGGTGTATGGACGATGACGTATGGAGTTACTTGCAAGGAGATCAGAAGTAGTCTTAGCACTTGGCATAGGCCAAAAGGAGGGTTTGTCAAACTGGATATTGAATTAGGCCTCCTATTGTAAATGATTATATGTATATTGGCCTACGCCACGTCACATAAAACTGTACGCGAATAACTCTCTACGGCAAGGTCTTGACCTTAGAAATTGATGTAAGCCGCCATCTTGAATCAAACCGCCATTTTAGGTTCTCTTGCTGTGTAAAAGTCACCCTGTACATCAAAATGGTGGACGATGCCATTCCGAACAGAACCTGGTCGGCATGACCTCTGTACAGCTAATGTATAACTTGCCTGCAAGCCACTTGTTAGGGTCGTGAACTGAGACCTTGTCCTTCTGTTGACCTGCATGTAAATGGATTACCTGTATCAACGGAACTGATCTATGCGCATACTAATGAATAAATTAGAGTTGACCTGGCAGAGACCCTAGACCTGTTATACATTTATGGAATGCTTAACCCCCGAAGGGGTTGGACAACAGGCTGGAGAAATGTATAAAAGCCTGAATGTCCCAATGTACAGTCTCTCACTGAATACATCGAACCCCGTTGAAGTTTGTTGTGTTGCTCTGAGGGCCGATAGCTATCTGACCTGTCATTTGACTTTGTCATTGCTTGACCTTAAAATAAATTACTTTGTATGTTCCTTTGTAACCGGTGTTTGGTGTGTTTCCTTTGGGTTCCCTGACCTCATATTATTTTCCTCTTTTCACACCCTTTGTATCTCACCTCGTTCTCCTGCCAGAATCAGTAATTCTGATTTTCTCCTATTTATTTAGAGTCCCGAGATAGCCCTGAATGACTATAGTTCCCCTACAATTGCCGCCAGTGTCCTCCCCAGTTCTTCAGCAGCTATTAGCATGTCGTCAGCATAGGCGATTACTTTGTGCTGCATGCCTGCCATTTCTATCCCCTTATTTTAATTAGGAGAGGTTCCAGGAAAATGGCATATAGAAATGGGGATAGTGGGCAGCCCTGCCTTGTGCCCCTTGATATGTCTACCCTTCCCGTGACCTCTCCATTGATGGCGACCCTAATTGCCAGAGAGGACGTCCATTCTCTTTGTCAGATGTCCTTCCGAAATCCTTTAGTGAAATATATCAATTTTCTTTATAGCTTCCATCTGCAATTCTAGATAGTCAGCAAGTTATGGCATCACAACTGTCCGATTATAATACAACTAGTGTAAGAGCCCGTATACACAGGTCAAAGTATAGGTTTTCATTAACACAGTAGGACCACTACGTATCCTAAGGCAACAGCTCCCGCTGGTGGTGACAAAAGCCAAAGCTATGTGAATTGGCATTGTCGCCGTATATCCTAAGACAACAGCTCCCTCTTGCGGTGATAATACGCGAAGCTAATTCATCAGACAAACATACAGGACAAACACACATCTGGCCTTTTATTATATTGTTAGATAGGTCAGTTGTTAGATCAGCATACTCTACGCACATGTTCTTCATTACACAGTATAATTGCTTAATCTAGCAGACATGCAGACAATTCATCTTCTCTTTAGTCTGGTGGTCAGGGCTGTTTGGCACTGTGGGGTCGAGATTTATCCATCGCTCCTTTCCTCTATCCCTCCTGTGTCCTCACGTAACAGTCTCAGGATTTATCAGGAGGCGCGGAGTTCAATAAATGTTCTGGGGGAAAGAAGTCTCTACTCTTCGGTGGCACACTTACGCACATCCCAAGGATGTCATTCATTCATTCATGCCCTGTAGACTCTAGTTCCACATGGTGATAATGCTGGTTACTGTGGGCAGTTTTGTTTTATTTTTACAATTGATTGACTCTTGTATGATCAAATCACCACTCACTATACATATTTTATTTATTTATTTATGTATTAGCACTTATAGAGCATGCATCAGCCCTTGGGCATCGTGGCGCTGTTACAGAGAATACTTCCTCGTTACAGAGGAAAAGCATAGGATTTATTGTTAACAGGGTATGCATAGATACATCACATAATTACTTGAACATGCTGTTTACAAAGTATGAGTAGACCTAACTTAGTTACAGGAGTAGGGTGAAGAGTAGGGGAAGGCAGGTGGATTGGGATAGGGTTAGGGAGGGAAGAAGGGCTATACAAACAGGGTGGTTTTGAAGTTGTTTGTGAAAGGTGGAGAGGGCGGGTTCAGCTCTGAATGCGTTGGGTAGAGCATTCCATAGTTTGGGGCATGTGGATGGGTCTCTGGTAATGGTGTCTGCTAAGTATGATGGGGCAGTGAGGTTGATGCAATGGGCGGCTCGCCTAGCCTGTGTGATGTGTTCCCTTTCGGGGATGCTGAGGGCTGCACAAAGTGCATTGTTTTGTACTATATATATATATATATATACATATATATATATATGTGTTGGTGCCTGTTACCACTGCCACATAAAACTGCTGTATCAATTACCGAGTCATTTGTTTGTCTCAATGCTCTCCTGCATTCACAGGCCCTTCTCAACTACTCCTCTGTTCATTTCCTCATAATAGATCATGGCCTGCTTTGCCTCTGGCTGGGACAGATTGGCCACTATACGGACAAGGCTCAGTGCTTTAAGACCACTGCGTTGGTGATGCGCACAGAATGAAAGAATACTTTACATGGCATTGCACATGGGACAATGTTGCGCTGCTTTCCCCAGCCAATTTGAACAAATCGTGTTAGGTTACTCCTGACTCTGCACCATCCCCACCAAAGGCTGAACCCTAACCAAGACCTTCTTATCCCCACCCTTAGGACCATCCCAACATCTTAGGCCACCACTTTTCTGAGACGCATGCCTAATTGACGGCCCTTCCCTTCCACAAGCCATATTTACACTATCTCTTGGGAGGATAGCTCAGGGGCAACGTGCTCGCCTTGGAAGCAAGATGTCACAGAGCAATACAGGTTTGATTCCCGGGTCTGGGCTTAGAAACCTCTGGGTATTAAGCGTGTTATAAATAACCTATCATATCATACTGCAAGACCCATTCCTGCCATAAAACACATCCCATTCTGATGACCACCCCTCTTACGAGCAGTGCTTTGATTGGGGCAGGACTTAAGTCGAGGGTACATGCAGGGGGATGGAGTCCACTCACTTCATTCAGAGGGTGGACTCAGTCCCCCCCAGCTAAAAGAGAAACATTGGATGTCCTATTTGAAATTATGAATTAAAGCCGACCTAGTCGCCAGGTTTGTAGTCCAGACACTTCCCCACTACATTACATGACCTGATGAAAAATAACAAACAATTAAAGGTGAAATAAACTATTTCGGTACTGCAAGTCCCAGGGAAAACATTTGTATTAGTTCTTGGAGTTTATGCACACCTTTTAACGTTTTCAAAAACACTATTAGAAGAAAATATCTTGTCTTGGTTTTGTGTGTGTGTTGATTTTATGAAAGGCAAATGCCGTATGTTCTGTTAAAAATGGATGGTTATGCAAAGCCAATTTAATGAAATGTGCACATTTCACCTTGATATGCTAAATTCTTTTGACGTTACATCCCATTGCGTTTGTTGATCAGTCCCCCCACTTTAATTTTTAGGACTTGACCCTGAACTGGGGTAAGACATTTTGAGGGGGCTCTAATTTTGATTGCGTGGCTTGCATGAGGGGTGTGGCTCAATAATTGGTGTGGTCTAAGAATTGATGGGCATGGCCTAAAGAAGCACATGTAAGATAATGCTCAGGCGTGGTCTGCCCTACATTACTAACTGCACATCGCAACACAGTCTGCTTGGTACATTCTTTAAAGAGGCAGGGTTTTGGGTGCAGAGGGGCAGGAATGGGGTGCAAATGGCCATAGAGGTTAGCATGGCCATGGGCAGTCAGTGGGTGGTGGGCAAATAACCAAACACATACAAGCTTAGTGTCCCTCCTCACATGTCATTCCTCCCTATCTGTACTCCAATGAAGTAGTTCAGGCTTATAGGCAACAGCCAAACTAAAAGGCACCAGACGAGAGGAAGCAGTTGCGCGGTTCCAGGATATCAATGATGATCCACAACGGAAATGCAGGTGTCTGGGTGAGGAACACCCTACTCCCAACACTGATATTAAAGGGCATTCACAGAGTGCTGGAAATATAATAATTAAATAAATAAATAAATAAATAAATAAATAAATAAACAAAGAACTAAGTTAACTCCATGTTCGCCTCGACCGGTTGACGCCGCAACAGCTGCCAAAGTCAGTGCCAGACTGGATTACGAACGTGACACTGGGCGCAGGTGACTTACCTTCGTGTGGCTTCTCCTTCGGCCATGGGATCCTCTCTGTGTGTGGGCAGTGGGAGACAGTGGAGGCTCTGGTGCAGCAGGGACACAGTCATGCAGGCTGGGCACAGGTTAAAATGGTGAGCAAAGCATGCTCACGCCGCAGACCCTTTTATCTGGGCTGCCTGAACTTTGGGACTGCAACTTCCTCGCGCGGCCCTCATGAGGCTTACAAACCACAAAAAGAAGTTGCAGTTGGTGGGGAGGAGCAACGCTGGAATAGCTTTCTCTCGCCGCCCATCTCGGGCTACAAGGGTGATGCATCAAGGTGATAATGTCCTGCCGTGGCCTGGTAGGACCAGGGAGCCCTGACTGAGCACCAATGTTTAAAGACTCTCGGGGCTCAGCCCCGGCTAGCCCCAGCCCACCTAAAGCCCTGCCTAGTAGTCCAATCTCTGACATACACACACACACCACAGGCGCACAGCACACTGATCTAATTCAGGAGTCTTGTTTACAACTCTCACTTTTTAGATTTTTGTTTCCAATCAGCGCTACCCATCCCTTTCAGATTCCATGTGCATCCCTGGGCGCCTCTGTCTGGAAATGTAGCGGTTTGTGGCCAGCAAAGACTGGGCGGGTGGAACTCGTCTCAGACATCTCCATAACACCAGCCAATTCCCCCGGTAATTCCGCAAATTCCTTTTTCCTTCCCCTTTATCTCCTTTCAATTTTCATGGCGGTCCCTGTCGCGAGAGCTCTTGAGATGTAGCATGCCACGGAGCTTGTCTGCGGCTTCAAGTGTTCACCGCGATAGCCGCCTCATACAGTCACTAGATATTTCGAAAAAAAAGCCATGGCGATTATTTTAGGCGCCTCGCTAAATCAAAAGAGAACAAAGTCGGCTCTCACCTCTACCACGGGCTGTTTTCTATCCTAAAGCTAATTGCCGTAGAAAGCGATGTGCGTGCGGCTCACTTGGGGAAGTTTTCTAACGGATCCTATTTGCATATGGCGCTCATTCTCAGCCTCGCCGTCCAGCCTGCGCCGTTGTCGCGCAGTACATATAACCCCTGCAGCCGTCCATTTGCCTTTACTCCCACTTATCCTTGCGCATGTACACAATGTTTTTATCCCACCATGAATTGGCATGACACAAGATTTCAATTGGCAAAATTGGCCGCAGTTTTATTTCCATGACAACAGAAGTATTTGTACACACTATTGCCCCCATTCTGTACGTGTGGCGCTTGCTTGCCGGATTTCCTTTGCTTCCCCCTGTACTTGGTATAGTAGGCCCCCAACTCCCCCGACCCATTGTACCTGTTCCTATCCTGCCCGTGCAGGGGTCCGTGGGTGGGGAGAGCGCCGTTTGTTTTGGGGGGGAAGCTGAGCCTTATTTGTTCCTACCAGACGCCCCCGCCGTTTAGGCCCCCAAGAGGCGCTGGTCCAGAAGAGCGAAGACCCATTCCGTTTCCTTCTGGCTCGTCCGGGGTCTATCATTTGTGCTTGGTTGCCCAAACACCGCCACGCCAACTGGTGGGTTCCCGCCCACCGTTGGCTCCCCCCTTCCTCAATCCTGCTCACAACTCCAGCAATTTGGTGCAAATGTTCCAGAAAAAGAGCTCCATTCCTTTTGGGGACAAGTGCACCCCATTGGCTAAGAAATACTCGGGGGTCTTCCCGTCAATCAGGCCATGCCTGATCTGATGGAAACCTCTGCCCCTGCAAAATTTGGCAACTGCCCCGTTCAGCTTCCTCCTCGATTTCTCTACCGCTGAATGGTTCTCTGCCCCTCTCCATTGTGCCCGAGAAATCACCTCGGACCAGACGATCTCTGTCTCCTCCACCTGTGCCGCTATTTCCTGTAATGAGTTTGTGATGTCTCTCAGCAAGACCCCCCTCCCTAGGCTGGTCAGGTCATTCCCCCCCAAGTGTATCACCAACACGTCCGGCTTCCGCCGCTTATTTAGCAGTTTACGCAATTGCCCTTTCAGCTGGGCCCATTTCATCCCAGGCACCCCGTGCCACTCGATCTTGAATTCTCCTGCTGTCAAGATCTCTTGCTGCTGGTTCCAGTTCGCCTTTGCCCTTGAGATGAATGAGTGCCCCACCACCCATACTGTACGTAGCTTCCTTTGGTGCACTGCTGATAAACGACATGGGGGGAATGGCATGGTTATCTTTACACTTTCTCTGGCCTGACGTAACGTTTATAACATCCTGACGACCATCTCCCCAATCTCTTAATGTCATCCGCCCCCAGTCCCCCGACTGATGCTGAGGTGGCGGCCCCAATCCGGAAAGAATGTGTCCCAAACTGGCCCCCTGCCAGACCCATTTTATCCAGACCCAGTGCCATCACTTTCTTGAATTGAAAGCAGCTTAGTGCGGACCCATCCTTGTGCGTGAGCCATGGCGCCTCTGCCCCTGATGGCCGCCTCTGTCGCATAAAGTTTGCTGCTGCCGCCACCGGGCAAACCCTGCTTGCCTGAATGGCATGTATGGTCAGCGCCGCCCCCTTTCCTTTCTGATCCGTCTTTGACCTCCTCACATAAATGATGACCTGAGCGCTCCCCACTTGGATGTCCCTGACGCGCAAGAACCCATTCCCTTTGCCGTTCTTGTTTTCTGGCACGAGTTCGCCGATTCTGAGCGCCCCAAAAAATGCCACCGTAAAAGCAGCCGAGAAGAGCACACGCTCTGATTCTTCCTTACATACTCCCCCTAGACATTTAATTAATCCGTGCAATTTCCCAATATCGATTGGCCGCCTTTCATCTGGTTTTGTTATGCTTTGCCTCGCCCAGCCTTTCATGGCGAGCATGACGTAGTGCTCCTTAGTGGGGTCCTTCTCCCCGTGCACTTTTGCATGATGTGCTATGGCCGCCAGGTGATAGCTTACCCACGCCCGGGTCTTCCCTGTTTTCCAGCACCAGCATATGAATGCTCTCACCGGGTTCTCCCCGGGGTCCCCTGCTAGTACCTCCTCTTGGAACTGTGAAAACCGATTCCAACAAGCCCTGTACCTCTTGGTTGTCCCGGGTGCCAGGGCAGTTTCTACCAGTGCGGTCAGATCGCCCCAAACATCCCCCACCATTGTACATTGAATGGGGTCATCTCCTCCCTTGCTTCGGGACAGCCCTCCCGGAACCGGTCCCACTGTAAACGAGACAAAGAATCAGCGGCCGTGTTTTTTACCCCTGGAATGTGCCGAGCTCTAACCTCGATGTTCAACTCTAACAAACTTCTGGTGAGTTCTCTGAGGAGCCTCAGCACCCTCGGGTTACTGGACGACCCTGTGCTAATGATCTGTACCACCGCCAAGTTGTCTGACCATAGCGCGACCTTCGAATTTTGCAGCTGCCCGCCCCACAACTTACATGCCACCACTATGGGGAACAGCTCTAGTAGCGTGATATCTCTCGTGACCCCTTCCTTATGCCATTCCTCCAGCCACGCCATGCCGCACCATCTGTCACCCAGGATAGCCCCAAAACCCAGGGACCCCGATGAATCCGTGAACAATTTGAGCCTCTGACTGCTTGCCCAGTCCGCCCTCCAGATTGCCACCCGTTGGATCTTGTCAAGAAGCCATCCCACATCCTGAGATCCTCCTTTACCTCTGCACCCAATCGGACGTGCTGTGTGGCATGTTGCAAGCCCACAGTTTTAAGCTCCACACTTCTGGCAAAGGCCCTCCCCGCTGGTATCACTCTTCCTGCAAAATTGAGGTTTCCAGCCAGTGCTTGCAACTCCCGCAAGGTCGCTTTGTTTTTCCCCATCAGTTCCTGAATCAAGCCCCTCATTTTTTGTACCTTGTCCTGCGGGAGCCTACATTCCCCTTTAACTGAATCGATCTCGATCCCCAGAAATGTCAATGTTGTTGCTGGACCCACGGTCTTTCCTGGTGCTAGGGGGACCCCAAGCTGATCCATTCTGATTTGAAATACTTCCATCAGGGATCTGCACTCTTCGGTCCCCTCCCTCCCCACGAAGAGAAAATCGTCTAAGTAGTGCATCATCCCCCCACCTTTTTTCTCCCATTTTACTGTAAACTCCAGAAAGGAGCTAAATGCCTCAAATATGAGCAGGAAATGGCGCACCCCATGGGGAGGCATTTGTCATAGTAGTATTTGTCCCCCAATTTAAAACCCAGCAAGTGGTGACTATCCTCGTGGATTGGTAATAGACGGAAGGCTGATTCTATGTCTCCTTTCCCCAACAATGCCCCTTCTCCTGCCACTTTCACCATTAGTATCGCATCCTCCAGGGTGGCGTACTGCACCCTGCACTGTTCCTCTGGGATGCCATCGTTCACTGATTGACCCTCGGGGAAGGATAGGTGGTGTATCAGGCGGAATTGGCCCTCTTCCTTCTTTGGCACCAATCCTAGTGGAGATACCACCAGATTGCTCATAGGGGGCTTAGTAAATGGGCCGGCCACTCTCCCCAGCCCCACCTCCTTGTCGACCTTCCTTTCCACTACCTCGGGTTTCTCCAGAGCAGATCGCAGGTTGGCTGTCTCCCTTCCCCTTTGAGTCCCCGCCCCCGGGATCCTAAAGCCCCACCTGAACCCTTGCCATAGCAATTTCGCGTCAGCCTTGTTGTGGTACTCATTAAGATAGGGAGTCATGGCAAGAAGGCTAACCGGTGTGGGCAATGCCCCTTTAATCATACCTTTGTCATTCATTGGTTCCCCAGCATTGCCTTGTTTTATCGGCGCCTCACTCAACGTTTCCTTTATTTTTTTGGTTCCCACCATCCCTGGGTTTTGCCTCTCCCGGAGTGGCCTTGCGGGGGCCCGTACCCCCGCCCCTCTGGTGCTTGTACCTGCATGTCTTCCCGTATGAGCAATACCCTTCAGCAAACCTCCAGCAGACTTCTTGCTCCCCCTGGTGGGCTGCCGCCCGGTACCCCCAGGAGGAGGGCCCGCAAAAGGACCCTCTCCCCCGTTGCGGGAACCCGCCTCTGCCTCTCCCACCACGAGACTTCTCTCCTAGTGGCTCGCATTGGGGTTCCCTGCAGGGGACCACTTTGTCCATGTATCCCCCGACATCCATCTCGTCCCATGACATTGCTGGCCATATCTGCATCTTTAATCTAAAGCCCCGGTCATACTCCAGCCATCCCTCGCCGCCATATTTCTGATATAAATCATGCACGTATTGCTCATAAGCTATCATTGCCAGTGCATCCTGCGGGTACCTCTCCAACATTACTGACATATACATCCTATAAGCTTTCAGCCAGTTGTTAGTGGAACGCTCCACCTTGGTGGCCTCCCTGTCCCTTTTCTCCTTTTCCTTTTCTGATAGTTCCTTCAGACCTCCCCTCGTGGGGACGATCCCCAACAAGTCAAAGATGTCAATGAATTCCTTCCTCCACAACCTCTCCTTGACCCCCCATGGAATGTGCCACACCAAAGAATTCACCGTAGCCCGCATAGGTGCGAACCCTGGCATTGGCCTCCCATACTGGGTTGTCTGGCCCCACAATCCCCCCGTTTCCCCGCTGCCCGGGCCTGCTGTTGACGGCTGAGCCGAGCTCAGCCCCCCTGTCACAGCCGCTCCAGGCCCTGTCTCATTCTGCACCCCTTGCGCCCCTGCAGGTAACCCCGAAGCCAACTGCTGGCCCCCCCCATGCTTACAGCCGCTCCTGGCCCTTGGTTTGTCCATTCCTGACCCCAAGGGAGCCCCGCCATCTGCACTTGATGCCCGCCTACCATAGGTGGACCCACACTAGGCAGCCCGACCGATAAGAAACCCCCGGGCGGTATCCCCCTCTTCTGAGGCAATTGACTCAGGCCACCCGACTGTACCCAGCCTTGCGTGCTACCGCTGTACCAAGGACCTCCCAGCCCTTGTGACGCCCCCGGGTGCATGGCTATACCTCCTTGAGACACCCCCCCTACCACCGTACCAGTACTGGACACAACATTCGGCATTTGCCCCATTTTTCCCCATGCTTGCATGCATTCCATCACCATACCTTTTACTGCCTCCAGGGATGTTGTTCCTCCACCCGCGACCTCCACCGTTCTGGTCGCAGGAGTGCTGGGTGGGCTCACTCGATTCCCTGGAGCCTCAGCAGGTGTAGGAGCCGTTAAGGCCGCATCCTCCTGCGCCCTCCCCTTCAGCCGTGGTCTCTTGGTGTTGCTGGCCTGCTCCTTGCTTGCTTTAGCCCTGGCTGTCATTGTCCTTTTCCTTTTGCTCCCCCGGGTCTCCTAGTCTTCTTCTTCCTCCCCCAGGCTGTGGATCTCGGCCTCGACTATGGTGGCTTCGCTGCCACTGTCCTGAAACATCAGAGGGGAGCTTTCAACCCTCTGGCTGCGCCCTTCCTGGCAAGGTTGGGCCACCATCTTGGACATCCAGTCTGGGCCATGGGTCGCTGCTGCCACCCTGGCCATTTCCATAAATAATGACGCCAGATCCATTGTTTGGCGGCCTTTCAATGGGTCGGCCACCTGCTTCCTGCTGCCCTTAGGCCGCTCGTTGCTGTTGCCCGTGTTCTGCTCCTCCCCTGCGGCGGCCTCACCGTGTCCCGCCGTCTGATTTCTACCCTTCGAAGGTAGGGCGTGGGCGTCTGCGTGCCCGTGCGCTGGTCCCTCTGCCCGGGATGCTCCCGGTCTTTATGAGGGGGGGGGTGGGGTTGGGCGGGGCGCGGTCAGCCGGTTCCTGGGCAGGATGCGTCTCCGGCTGGTGTTCCTCCTGTTCCGGCTGGGCTGCAGCCCCGTGCGTCCTAGCCGCCTTTCCTTATCCCCTGGCCCCTTGCCCTCCCGCCGGCGCTGCACGCCTGTCCTTCGGCTGTCGCTGGGCGGGCCACCTGCAGTTCCGCTCCGCCTTCGTCGCTCGTTCCTGTTCCCGGGCTGAGCGCGCCTTCTCCCGCTGCGGCTCCCAACCTGCTGGACCGTTCCTCCACGCCCCGCCGGCTGTCCTCCACCGGCTGCACCGGCTGCGCGATCCCGCCTGCTGGTTCCTTGCGGTCGCTTCTCACCGCGTTCCCCTGCTCTGCCGCTGATCCTCCTTCCTTCTGCTGGGCGGGCGATCCAGCTGCCAGTCCTTCGCCTTTTCTTCCTGCCGCCGCTTTGTGCTTCTCCTTCCCCCGACTCTCCAAGGTCCGATCAGCTGGGCTTTCCAAAACGAAATAAAACGAAATTCCTTGCACTTCAGGTGACGGCGACCGGGTCCCAGTGCAAGAGCGAGATGCCTGGTCCCTGGTCCCGTCTGCTTATATCCTGCAAGCCCCGCCCCCTTCCTTTTGTTTCCCCTTTGCGGGCTTTTGGGCCATTCAGCTTTTGGCGCCGTCCCGCCCTTTCGTCCTTTGCCCTTCCGGGTGAGGGCCCCAGCTCCCGGCGGCATGACCCCGCAGGGGTTACCCTGCTGCCTCCTTCATTTTTCGGACGTTTTCCGTCGTCAGCTCCATTGCGTGCAGTGGTTCGGACTTTTCCACGACCTTCGAATCTGTCTCTACATTCAGGGGGCGAAAGACCATGGTGCATGCCTGCTGGGAACCTCAAACCCCCCCAAAACGTACAGAGCAACCCAATATCGCCGTGATTCTGCATTCTAGGTCCCGTGCGCACGTGGAGAGTGCCTTCATATCTGGGGTTGACCTCCCTGTGGAGAAGCATAGAGTGTGCGCAGGCAAAGGCCCGACAATATACCGCAACGGGGCAAATATGGGCGGCAGCAGCTTCCCAGTCAAGGCAGCCCAATACTGGAATACACTATACATTAGAACAGACCAGTCCTACTATAGCTTTAGGCGGAATACTCTCACATGGCTACGCTGAAACGACCCCCAAGATTAACCATGCCTCGATTACACCAACAGATCCTACTCAATCTGACTGTATATATGTATCTTCTTTAACTGACTTGCCGAAATGTCATGTTTTATATTTATATTGTGCCTTACCCTGTAACTAAGCTTTTAAGTACTCATATTTTTCTGCTCTCTGTTGCGCCCAGTTACCTTTGGGTTTGGAGCGCCATACAAAATCAATAAACAAACAAACCGCCAGGCTAAGACCTAGTTGTGGTAATTTGCAAATGGAGAAATTCGACATGACTCCTAAACCAGATTTCACCTCATCACTTTTGGAATTCGACCTCGTTGCCCCCTTAACTTTTCTGTAGCCCTGCACATGACCAATGGTGGCTTAAAGCCCGCATTCAAGGAAACTGTCCCGGGAGGATAGCTCAGTGGCAACAAGGCGACACAAAGCAACACAGGTTCGATTCCCGGGTCCACGCTTAGAAATCTCTGGGTATTAAGCATGTTATAAATACACAACTAAGACATATTCCTGTAACAGATAGCGCCTCAATGCCCGCGGGCCGTGTGAATGCTATAAACATGCAAATAAATAGATAAACTCGTTTGTTAGAACCTACTCACAGTCACAATTTTAAGCGCCCACTGAGAGCCCATTCCAATGGATGCACTGCACAAAATGTTCAGTGCAGCCAAAACAAATCTACCACGTATGCCAGCTACAACAGGTATGTAACATACCAAGAGAAGTCTGCAAGTGCATTGCATTCAGTGCAGACTGTTCTCTTGGTGCTGTAGCTGAGACAATCTAACACCTCGCATTGGGGGAGCAAGAGCCGTAGAGGAGGTAGCTTTTTGTGCCTGGGGGATTGGGGGGGATAATAGGGCACCAGAGAGGGGCTGAGGGGAGCACTGGGCACCAGCCTCGGAGGCAGGGGGTGACTGCCCCCGCCCCTCTCCTGGCTCCGCCACTGATCAAGAGGATTTTGGATGCATGCATTCTCGAATGTCCCGGTAATAGCCCAACCGCCAGGCGCAACACTGGTTCAGACCCCTATCCTCCTAGGAGGAACCGTGCAAATGGCCAGCCACGCAATCATGGCTTATTTGGTAAAAGGTAGGTTGAAGGCTGTTGTGTCCTTTACACACCTTTGGAGTTCCGTAATCTTAACCTACTACCACAAGACATGCACCACCCATGTCTTGATACACTTTTCGCAACCCCTCCCACTCTCTTGTTGGTGTCCCACCCACCCTTCACGAACAGAACTCTTTAGCTCCCTTTACTCTCTTCCAGGACCATTTTTTCCTCCTGTCCAATTTTCCCATCTTTTGGCTTACCTACCCTCTCCTGGAGCAAGTAGGCCCACTTCTGCCGAACATACCAGTCTGGACACGCCGCTGCTCAGAGGAACCCTCCCAGATGTGTTCCCCTACCCCATCCTCCATTGCTCCTTTCACACATGTCCCCATCACCTCTGGAGGAGGTATATTTCTGTCCCCAAGAACAGGAAGTGGAAGCCATCCTGCCTAAAATATGCAAGCCTCTCAAACCCTATGTGCTTGACTACACTCATGCCAATGCTTCTGCCAAAACCAGACACCTCCCTGCTGAGAACATCCTTGACATGTTCATGCTCCTCCACAGCTTTCTAAGCAAAAGTATGCCCCAAAACACTCTCTTGTGCACGCCCCTTCGTATTGATCCCAAGATCAGCTCAATGGATTCCAAGCCTGTCATCTGGATCGCACCATGCTCCCAGAGGTGGATCGCCAACAGACCAGCCACCCTTCTTTCTTATCCTAGTTCAAGCAACGTGACTAAAAGTTGACTTCACCTCATCCTCAAATGCCCTGACCTAGTCACCGCAGCCTCTGCCTATGAACAGCCCAGCAGCATTTCACAAGCCGACCACTCCTTCTGGCTTCCAGGCAACTTCACAATTGACTTTCCACAAATCAATAACTCCTTCTTGCTGTAAAGTCTGACAATAGCTCTGCAACAGTAGACAATCAGTTAGTATTGACAATCAGTCAATACTAACAAAAATAATGACCTTACCCTTTCATGCAAGCACTTAACCTCAGTAGCCCTCTCACCTTCACCTCCCTAACTTCTCCAACATTTTGCTGGTCAAACCCAACAATGCCCTTGTTCACCGGAAGGCAATCCCATCCTTTGCAAACTCTTTCTCGTCACTGCCAACACCTGCCTTCCATACACACTGTAATTGTGCCAGTGACAGACGTAACACTGCATCCCATGGCCTACCCTCATCATGCCAAAGTCACTGAAAGCCACCACCAGGCAAACGCCTGCCACCCCAGACTTGCCTAGTAACGTAATGGTGCTGTGTCTTCTTTCGTCAGTCTTAACTCAGCAAGCGCAGACACAGCAGGCAATGGTACCACAATGGAATATAAATACAGGAGTTCAGCAAACACCTGCACCCGAACTGGGGAGTGTGGTTGTGGAAGGAGGAAATCCTTTCACAGGTACATGGATGAGTGTATATCCACAGTAGGACAGCCCACATAACAACCTTATGCGTTCAGTACTATCTGTGGCACCAGACCCCCAAGAGGAACCAAGGGTCAAGGTGATGATAGGAGGCAAGACATTTTCATTTCTCGTGGACACTGGAGCAACTCGTTCCTGCATCCATGAGTGAAGATATCCAATGGCAGGTATTGCCATGAATGTGCAGGGATTCTCTGGGGTGATGAGTTTAGTTCCTTTTTAAGACGAATTACCGACCATTATAGGAGAACATAACATGTCGATGCCATTATTATATTCTAAGCAGACTACCATTTAACATATTAGGGCGTGACTTAATGAAAAAACTTAACATGACAATATCTTTTACTGACAAAGGAAAAGTGTGTGCCACCACAGGGATACATTATATGAATCTGATAGAGTTCATATTAGCCTTTACAGGCCAGAAAGCATTATGAGGAGTTCCTTTAGACAGAAGTATTTTTGTATGGAGTAACTGTTTTATTATCATGGTTACCCAGATTGATAGGTAAACTATTAAGTATACCTGATGAGATTTTGTTCAGACCAGAAATTGTGCAGAGTGAGGATGGGAGGAAAACACATCAAAACCTAGGCCATGCAGGGGTTTGAAGAAGAGCAGATTATCCCTTTGAGTTAGAAGCAGCAGTAGTTAGAGAGGAAAGGGCAGTCGTTCATGGAACAGATGATGAGGGAAGAGGATGGAGAAATGTGATAGCCCTCAGGGAAGGATGCAGGCTGACAGATTTGACAGACAAGGAGCTGTTTTATGGATGAGTACTCAGATGATGAATTAGTATTTTTCATAAGTCTCACTTATTGGATTAAAGTAGAAAATAGTGAAATACTGCGTTGGTAAAAAAATAAACCGTAATTTATCAAGGAAGATTTAGAGAAAGTGCCAAATATTTTATGGACCACAAGTTTATATGATGTGGGTCTATTAAAAGGAGTATGAGCAGTTCAAATCAAACTTAAACCAGGAGCCCTTTTGCCATGTGCAAAGCAATATCCAATGTCCAGAGGTGGATGAAGGTATATTTGAGACTATTTCCGCTTTAATAAAGCAAGGAATCTAGTATTCAGAGGCGTAGACAGGGTAGGGCCTGCGCGGGCAAGGCCGACCCAAAATCTGTAAGCGGTATGTGGGCATTTACAGATGTTAATGTCACTGTGGTGGGCCCAACTACATTAGCTTGAGGTCGCACTTGTTAGACAATCCTGTCTGCGTCTCTGGTACCATCTCATGCGATTCTCAGTGTAACACAGCTGAGAAATCATTGAGAAAATTAATGGTGGGGGAAGATGTGGGGATTCATACAGGACCATCGCCCCTAAACAATGTAGTCAAAGCTGAGTTTCCTTTAGTTCCAAATCCTGTGACAATATTGTGCAACATCCCATCTAAGGCCTGATATTTTGCAGTCCTACATTTAACGAACGCATTCTTTTCAATTCCCCTTCACGAAGACTCACAGGATTTGACTTCCTTTTCGTATAGAAATATTCACCTGAAACATACTTTTTTGCCCCAGGGTTACTGTGAGTCCCTTTAAATCTTTAACAGAGTACTTCAGATGGACCTAGGCAATGTTCAGCTCTAAAGTGCAATAGTCCAATATGTGGATGGCATTTTGGTGTGCAGTGAGGCAGAAGAAAGACACAGAGAAGATTCAGTTAAACTCATGACTATACTCTCAGAGAAAGGATATAAAGTGGACAAAGAAAAGTTACAATACAGTCAGTGAGAGGTCTTGTATGTAGGACAGTTGATTCCTCATTAGGGGAGGAAAGTGACACCAAAGAGAGCATAAGCAATTATGAAGACCTCAGAACCTAAAACAGTGCAGGAAATGCATCAATTTCTAGGCCTATGTAACTATTGCAGGGCCTGGGTTTTCGATTACTGTACAAATATTCGACCACTTTAAAAAGGGCTTAAAGAAGCACAGGTTGACAAGAGAAAAATAATATGGACAGATGAGATGACTGATTGATTTGGAGAATTAAAAAAGGCAATCAGTATAGCCCCTGTGTTGGGAATAACAGATTATCACGAATCATCTTACTTATTTTCTCATTGAAATGGAGAAGTCGTGACAGCAGTCCTTACACAGAAAATGACATTAGGACATGGACACAAACCATTGGCCTATTATAGTGGAATTTTAGATCCAGTTATGAAAGGGCATTATCCTTGTGAGAAGTGTTTAGCTGCCAGTGCATTTGTGATCGAAAAACCTTTAAGTATAACAATGGGGTGTTCAGTAACACTATTTGTAGAGCATGCATTATTTGCGATTTTAGAGAAACCTAAAAGTTTCAGGTGCTGCTGTGTGTTATGGGCTACACTATGGAACTGAGTCTGTCCACTGTTTTCATTGCTGGAGGAGGTAGTTGATCTTACTTCATTTCCAGCCCCAGCGGAGCGCAGCAGTGTTCTGCTGTGTGTTACTGGCTACACTGTGGAACTGAGTCTGTCCACTGTTTTCATTGCTGGAGGTGGCGGCTGATCTTACTTCATTCCCAGCCCCAGCGGAGCGCAGCGGTGTGCTGCTTTGTGTTATGTGTTGCATGGGGTGGACAGGTGGCTGGCGGAGAATCAGCTCTACCACCTGACCTCGACCTGGATGCAATATTGCGGAATACTTGAAAGAAGACAGTGAGACGTGCACCTCCAACCTCTCTTCTACTTTGAATTCTGCCTCCAGCTTGCTCCTTGTGGGAGCGCCTGAGCAAGCATAGGCTCGCAGACCTGTGGTGAGTGGGTGTTGGATGGCCCTCCGCCTCTCTGGTAACATCTTTAGGGTGAGAGCTGGCTGCTTTTTAGATACGCTTTGTGAGGAGACCCCCTTAGCCCTTCATCTGCTGTCTACTGGGTGGCTCCACGTATGGGATTGACTGCTGCCATATTGTTCTATTCATTTGACGTGTGTTGGATCTTGACCATGAAGAGCAATAATACTTCCAGATACAGGCTGCACAGTGTGATAACTCCCATGGGAAAACGTGCACGCAACCCGCAGTCTGGCACTGCTAATAAGCACGTACTTCCCAGATCCAAGAAAGATAAAAAAGGTAATTGCGAAGTAATGCATTCCGCCCAAATGAAAATGACGGCTTACTTCGATAATAAGGAACCTGTGCCTGTGGGTAAATCCATCAACAGTCTTTCGGTGGTAGCGGAACACGCATACTGTTCAATTGCTTTAAGGTTAATTTCTGATTGATAACAATGTGTCATTCTTAATCACTGTTTGAATTTGAAACTCAATTCCCTCGCTCCTAACAACTCCAGTTATAATAATTTAATAGGCACAAACTTGTTGGCCACCCTTGACTTGGAACAGCTGGTCTCGCCTGAATATACATACTATTCTGAAAGCGAGGGAGACAAGGCTGAATTTGCGCAGGAAGAGAACTCTAAGTGTCTAAGTGTTCCATGGGGAGCGCTGTGGATCTCTTTGAGCTCTCCCTTGACATGATTGTATTGAAATTGGAGGCATTGTTTTTACTCTGTACTAAAATGGCAGAACATCTTGAAACCAAATGTATCATGGGCTTGGCCGATGATGTTATACTAGCTTCTGGAGCAGATCACCTTGTGACATCTAACACCGTCTGTGAAGCTCCATGCCCCCTAACACTGGCTAGGCTTATATTCCTCAGGGCAACACACATACAGAAAGTGGGGAGGTTATTCTACTTCCTGACTTGGCTCAATCTTGATATTCTTATAACAGCCAGGCGCTGGCTCCTAACTTAGTGGTTTTGCTGATACTCTCTAAAAGTTGCTGTGGCATCATGGAGCACACCATTGATGCTATTAAAGTGGAAAAATCTCTTCTCAAAAGTCCTCCTGTTACATCCAAGAAGAAACAGCCACATCAAATTCAAGCTGCGTGAGTGTCGCAGCTCCCCAAAGGAATGTCCTTTGCCAATCCCACCACTAGAGCTCTCACAAATACATTGTCTGCATATAATGAAAAGCATTTGATGGCTGGTAAATACATTGTGACAAATGCAATTTCTGATGGAACTTCCAGACAAGTGCTGCTTCATGGCCCTCTGGATAACTGTGCTTCAACCCTCTTTCCCCAGTGTTAAAAAATCCTGTCCCCCAGTTCCAGTGGGGGAAATCATGCATCTGGACGCTGTGGAAAGAACACTGAGGCTGCCCAGTCACTTGAGCCTATCAGGGTGGGTGCAGGACTAGAGCGATATCCCAACTCCCCTTCCCTAGTTAGCATGGGTCCAGAGCACGAGGGGCTCAACTTGAATCGCTCTGCCTCGTTAACCTGTGCCGAATCCTTGAGCATGACAACAGTTGTCATGGTTTCAGCAGCTGTGGTTTCCAGCAGACGACCTGGCCCCAAATACATGCAAATTGTGGAACATGACCCTTTTGCCGCCAGCCCATTCGTACTTGGCTTCTCCAACTATTTAATCTTATTCCTGACTTTCGTGGTCTTTCTTCGGAGGTCATGTTGAGTCTAGAACTGCCTGCATACCATTATGATACCAACTGTGTTCTGATTGCATTGGTATCTTGCTTTGTGGTTGAGCACATCTGCAACAATGCCTGCAATAATGCCAAACCCCTGCATGACCTGGGTTTTGATGTATTTTCCTTCCATCATCCCTCTGCACGAGTTTCTTCTATATCTAGGGTTCGTGCAGAGGTTGAGGGTAACTGTAGCGCCACAGCTCAGGCCATGATCAATAGGCAGAGGGGCTTAATGTCTACTCACAAGAGAACCCCTGGCACATGGTCGCAAGCATTGGACAATATGGACTGAATTAGTGACCCTCAAAATTAACAGTTTTTGGTGCTATCATAGAACACTCATGGCCATCGCTCGTTTCTTATTAACCCTTTGGGCTTAAATGAACTGTTGAGTTCCCATATGTTTCTTTTACAGGAAGTATGCTCACTTCTACATTTGCCATGGATGGCTATTCCATTTTGTTCCGCCCTTTACCCCTTACCCCCTTTCTGGTCGCCCTAAGGGTGGCCTGTGTATTGAGCTAGGTGTGAGTACTCCTTGACTCCCTTTGGAGACGTTATGGAGAATGAGAATTTTATGGCAGCAGACATACCTCGCTTCCCTATGGGGCAGGAGGTACTCTTGTTGCAAACTTATATGACACGCCAGGGGGCAAATCCCCCGAAAACATATCGAAGTGACTTCTGATACATTACAGCTATGGACACTGCAGTCAAGGAACGGGGGTCATTTTGGTAGGCGACTTTAATGTGGATTGCCTTTCCCAGTACACGCCTCCCACAAAGGGCCACGTGGGTACACCCTTGGCTAAAAGGGGGAGGGAGTGGCGTGAATTACTAGCAACATATGACTTGACTTCCTTTCTTTACCCCATCGCAAGAAATGAAGTTCACTTGCTGGAATGGTGTTCATCACAGTAGAATTGACTTCTTATTTGTTAACTCAGTCATATTAGACTTGATGCCTCTTCTAATGTCTCAACGTGTTAATATGAGTGATCATGTTAGAATGAGAATGCGTTGCAAAAAGTTTAATCGTAAAGTCCCAGACAAAATGAGATATAGCCCCAGGGTGAATTTGCAAGACAATAGGTTGCTTTGGTCAACAACTAACATCAATAGCTTTAATACTACGCAAAAGAAAGGTCATCCTTCTGGTGGGGAGATCCTGCTCACTTACCATTAGGATCTGGGGAAATTGATGGTAATATTTTGGCCTCAGGGACTTAGACATCTTGTAAACTGCCAAAATGCAGCCACGTGAGGAGTCCCCTATGATGTGGTTATTGCACGCAAGCAGAGAGAAATTAGGGTTGACCTGCCCTGTTATAAACGCAGCAGTACCCTTGAGCCTGGGTCCATTAAGGAATCAATAAATAGTGTAACAAACAATATAAATCCTGGTTGAAGGCCCACAAATCTAGGTAGACATCGGCTAAATGGCAATTTTTTAATGCTTGGTTTAGAACTCACAATATGAAAAAGTTTTGGTACATATTAAGATCTTATCGAGCGGGCTTCAAAATGAGGGAAGTCAGTTGCATCTCTAATGCGGACTGGGGTCACTTCATGTCGGACCGCTATTGGTCCCCAGGTGAAGCCACTTCTGGGTTGGTGATTACCTACATGACCAACTCTCTTTTTTGGTCAAATGTGTTACAGTCTGATCGGGTCAAAATAAATAAAAAACTCACACCTTCACAGGCCGTTGGTCCTGACGGCCCATGTAATGCAATAATTAAGAAGGACCCCTCTTTCTGGGCTGCTTTATTAAAACAGTACTTTGTGCACATATACAAAAATGGCAATATCCCTCACTCCTGGCACAGCTCTATTCTGGTGCCCGTTTTTAAGCAGGGCTCACGAATCCGGGATGCTATAGACTCCTTGCTATGCTAGATTGCAGCTCTAAGGTTTTTGCCTGCCTTCTTTTGCAGCTGTTAACTTACTGGGTAATGAGTCCTTCCCTAATGCGCCACCATCAGACTAGTTTCAGAAAGGGATTTAGCACTTCCCATTTGGATACTGCTGATTCTCATTGCTGATGCCTAGCACTGCTCGGGAACTCCACTGTATCTCTATTTTGTTGATTACAGCGCAAACTTCAACAGTATGATCCGCTCTAGACTGTGGGGAAAACTTGTACCCTGGGGGATTGATCCTTCCTTGCTATACATTATAAAGCTTTTGCACAGTGCCAGTAATGTCAGAATTAGGCTTTCTTAAGGGCGGGGGGTCTTATCTGGTTATTACCCTGCGAATGTATGGCTCAAGCAGAGGTGTGTGCTGGCACCCTTGCTATTTAATGTTTATATTGCAGACTTGGATTTGGCATTAGAATCTGCATGTCATTTTTCACCTCAGTATGGCAATTTTAAGACAGTATGCCTCACATATGCAGATGAAATTGTAATTATGGACATGACTGCCAACGGGCTGCAGAGTTCATTGAATGCACTGCACAATTACTCTCAAATCAATGGTTTAAAAATTAACATCTCAAAGACTAAGATCATGACCTGTGGTAGGAAGGTTTATGGTGGTGGGTCCTTCACATGGTCAGTGGACCAACAACAGCGTCTTGACAAATCAAAAGTTACAAGTATCTTGGTACTTATATCAGGGACATCATTTAGGAGTCACTAGGGGTTGCACTTGTGACCCCTGTGGTCTCCCTTGCTACCCCTTTTTTAACTTTACAAATATAAGCTTCTGGGCTGTGGCCCATACCATGTGGCTATCTTGTTCAAACTTCTTTAAAAAAACGTGGGGTTCCACATGTGTAACACTTTGAGCAGTGACACTAAATAAGAAAAAATAGCAATAACAAATAATTTGTCTTTCTGGAATTCTGTACAGTAATTGCTAGACTCATTAAAGGTTTATTTCAGGTACACTTCAGGGGGAGAGCCACTGATTTAGTCTGTTCTTAAACACCTCAAATTCACAATGCAGACAAAATTCCCCAAAAAGATTTTAGAGTAGAATAAGCATCCTTTTTCGCAAGTTGCTGTTATAGCATGTTCTTTTCTGCGATACATATGGTGATCCATTCTTGTATGAAATGTTTATCAAATTACAGTGATATTGTAACCATATTTTTCATAGTGTACTAAGGAACAATGCTATGTGATCCCACGTCTTGTTTTGTCAAGGGGTAAAAGGTTGTGTTCCATCGCTTCCCGTGATCGGGTGGGGGTCAAATGACATCACTTCCTGTGATGTCATCAGAGGTCAAGGATCATGTGAGGTCACTTCCACTACCCCTGGCATTTTGGTGAAACGGCATCCCTGACTTATATGCAGGCGTGCCTGTCTTTTGTATATCTGGAGGAAATTATAGTTTGCATGCACTTAATAAATACAACAAAAAAAAAGAAACCTAAAAGTACATTGATCACACAAAGAGCATCCGGATACAAGGTAATTATATCGATTCCTGCGATTAAAATTGTCAAATGTAAGACAGTGAACCCAGCAACGTTCATAGCTGAACCAGTGAGGGAGGAAGATGATGTACATGATTGCACAACATATGCTGAATACTATGATGCTATTCCACAAGCTAGAGAGAATGCTCTTGGGAGGGGGGAAGTTCTCTTTATTGATGGTTCTTCAAATATTGACCAAACTACTGGCGAAAGGTATTCTGGATCAGCGGTAGTGAAGTTGAACCGAGAGGGGGAATTTGAGGTAGTGACAAGCACAAGATTGCCTTTGCATCATTCATCAGGGGCTGCGGAATCAGTGGTGCTTATCACTGCTCTTCAGAAATTTGAAAATGAGGAAGTCACAGTGTACTCTGACTCCACCTCTGTGACATCAACTGTACATGCAGGTTTGTCACACTGGAAAAGGAGGGGTTTCCTAAGCACAGAAAGCACTCCAGTGCAACATGCGGCCCTATTGGATAACCGTATTGAATCACTAACACTCCCATTGATGCTTGCAATTGTAAAATGTGCAGCACATACTAAAAGTGAAGACGTAATTTCCAGCGGAAACGAAGCCGCAGACTTTGAAGCCAAAAAAGCTGCCTTTTCTCAACCATTTCTAACTTTGAAATAGAAAGTGTTAAACAGATGATGGGACAATGCATGTTGGTAAAGCAGGGCTTTAACATGCTGTCTATTGTCCATTTAATTGAGATACAAGGACGAGCACCACAAGAAGTTCTTCTATTAGGTATTAAGCATACATTTTCTTCTGCGTATCACCCACAGGCGAATGGTGTCTGTGAACATTAAATGGATAATTGAAGGAAAGGATTGCAAACATAAAGATGACTCTAAAGAAGGGAGGGCTATATTGCCTACCACTTGACTTATTTGCCCTAAGAAACCAGCCTGGCTCAGATCACCATCTAACTCCTCATGAGTTGATGACTGGACATTGCATGAGAACCCCCCTTGCTCCTCCAACTAGGTTAAAAATTGATGCCCATAGTGTAGCGAAGACGCTTGGTGACAAGATGCATGTTACCTAACAACAATGACTGCAAGTGTGTCTTTCATATCTCAACAGGTCAAGAACCAAAGGGAGGTGTCAAAGAGAAGCAACAAAGATGATCAACCCATTGAAGCAAAGGATTTGTTAAAACAGCCCAGCCTATTCCCAGGGGACCAGGTGCTGGTACGAAAGTTTGTATGCACCTGGAGCACGCCTCACTTTGAAGGACCATATGAGGTGGAAGAAGTTACCACTGCAGCTGCCAAGTTAAAAGGAAGAAGAGCTTGGATGCATTTGCACAATATCAAACCATACAAAGGAGAAACCCAGACCCCTTCTGCAACTACCGACGGTGAAGCAAGAGAAGTTCCACCCATGCAGGCTCGTTCAATGGCCAAGAGCAAAGACAAGGAAAATGAAGAACACAGCAGCCCTTTAAATTAGAGACCAATATCTTTCAACATTGGCTAGGGGATAGACTTGCAGTTATCCTGCAACGTTTTTAGATAGGCTCAAGGTACAATGTTGTGAAATACAGGAGTGAAAGAAGAGAAGCACATTTCATCTTATGTTACACATTATAATAACAATACATACATTTTTATATGTGGATTCTACTTATATATTACAGTGTTATCCTGCTTTAGTAAGAAGACACTTCAATATAGTGTCGTTGTTCGGTAATCCAAAGAACAATTATATTATTTTCAGAATAATTATAGCAATCATTTTGCAGTTCTTGACGTAAAAGTGTAACCCATAAAGAATTACAGAGTTATATATATATATATATACATATATATATATATATTCAGAATTGAAACAAGATGAAAGGCTCCAGAATACAAGGGGCTCATTGCCATCAAGAAAATCAATGAGCTTTCGTCGGATAATTGTAATATCATTCTGTGTTATGATTTTTGGTTTCCTCCTGATTATTATGGCATTTAGACATGTTATAAGAAACAATACAGACATGGTGGGCAACAATGAAACAGTTACTATTGTCCCTGATGAAATCACAAACAGTATCCTTTATAATCTTACTAGACATATATTGTGACTTACAAGAGATTTTGGGAAAGACCATGAAGATATAAATACAAATCTTGATAATTTGGCTCAATTAAAAATTAACCTATGGTATCAGCAGATGAAGGAGGTTGGAGAAAGAACATCAGATGAAAGCTGCTATGTCTGTTCCTAAATACCATCTGCCATGAATGCAGCAAGGACATTTATTGCCAAAGAGATGCCTGCACATGATACAATGTGTCTCAGTCATCTAGAAACATGTACAATTAGAGGGAAATTCGAAGGAAAATGGGCAACTCTTCAATGGCGATCAAGATGAACATTTCCATATGAAGATACCTATGTGAAGACAAAAAGGATGGAAAGAGGGAATGATACTATTCTTGAATTTAGGCATCAAAAGAGATCAGCCGAACGTGACTGGCATAAAAATCCCACGCCTGCCACGTTAGCTTCCTATAAACTTATGGTTAAACAGTTTAAGGAAGCTATTATCCATGCAAAATCTTCTCTTTCTAACACCAAGATTACGCAGGTTAAATCCAGCTCCAAGGAGCTGTTTGCCATCCTGAAGGAATTTAAAGAGAAGCTGGGCGATATGGCTGTATCCATAAAGGGCTCTGACTGGTGTCTGAAAATTCATAATTTTTTTGCCGATAAAGTTGCGTCTCATCAAAGCTCTATAGAGAATATTCGAAATTCATGAAATACTGGGAGGGATCTCATGACCAGCACCGCCCACCCTGGTCCACCTCTAGTTTTTAATAAACCTGTATTTCATTTTCTACCCAGCACTGAGACTGATATCTCTCAGATTGCTGCTAGTATGAAACCTACCTTGTGGCAGGGGGATGTCTGTCCATCAAGACTCTTTATTGATAGTTTGGATGTGCTGAGTCCCTGGGTGACGAAATTGGTTAACATTTCATTTGCTGAGGGATCTGTGCCACTTACCCTTAAGGATGCTTGAATTACCCCACTCCTGAAGAAGGATAACCTTGACCCGATATCCATAGAAAACTATCGTCCCATAACTAATGTGCCGTTTCTTCTTAAGATCTTGGACAGGGTTGCTTATCTTCAATTTCAGAGTTTTATTGGAAGAAACAACATTCTTGGAGCACGTCAGTCAGGCTTGGCAGAGACTGTCATGCTAGATCTGAAATAAAGCCTGTCTAATATTGTAGATCGCAGCCAGCCGGCTCTCTTGATGCTGATTGACCTGTCTGCCACATTTGATCTGGTCGATAATGCCCTACTGGTGGAAAGATTGGAATCCATAGTGCGTTGTTCGAGTTTAGCTACACTATGGGTTGCCTCTTTCCCTGGCCGTCGTAATATCAGAGTTGCCACCGATGATGCCAGTTCCATTCCTGCACCTATCACATGTGGAGTCCCGCAGGGATCGTCTATCTCACCCTCACTGTTCAATGTTTATATCATCCCTCTCCTGAGACTCCTGCATGGCCTGGGTGTCCTTTATACTAACTATGAGGATGACACCCAGGTAGTGATGAAGCACTCGGGCCTGTATCTACAGGACTCTTTGTATATAAATGCTATTAATTCTGCTATCCAGGTTTGGATGGCGGCCAATAATCTGGTTCTTAACACCAATAAAACAGAACTGTTAATCATGGCCTTTGGCCCTAAACTCAAAACTCGGCCCTCTGAGTACAATATCTTTAGCATTGCCAACTGCATCATCCCAGTGGCAAAGAAGGTGAAGACCCTTGGCGTAATATTGGACTCAGAACTGACAATGAACCAACACGTCTGGCAGATTCGGTCCTCTTGTGGTCTGATTAATAAACTGCTTTTTCACATCCAGCCATTTGTGTCGCACATCGTGTCCTCTGCTCTTGTGAATTCCTGTCTGGACTATTACAATAGTCTTCTGAGTGGCTCCTCCCAGTCTAACCTAGCCGCACTGCAGGGTGTCCAGAACGGAGCAGTACGTGCTATCTCTTGCTTAGTCAGATGCGCCCATATAACAGCGTCAAGGTGGGAACTGCATTGGTTGCCTGTGAAACATCGCATCACACATAAGATTCTCATGCTGACCCATAAGTGCGTGAGCAAAATAGCTCCAAAGTACCTTAGTGACTGCCCAGTGGCTTATCTGCCTTCTCGCTGTCTTAGATCCAAGGATCAATCTAAACTTGTGCAGCTAAGTAAGATTTAGGCTTGTGAAATCTGGAGGATCTTGTTTTGATGTGCAGAGGCTGAAAGTCTGGAATGTCCTTCCTGCTGCCCTCAGAACAGTTGAAACGACAACTGAGGTCAAGAAGAGGTTGAAGACCCACCTCTTCAACCTCTCTCTTGATTGAGTGCCTCTTTATTGACCCTTCTGGCTTATTGGTTCATCTAGTTTTGTG
This sequence comes from Ambystoma mexicanum, assembly GCF_040938575.1. Classification (NCBI taxonomy): domain Eukaryota; kingdom Metazoa; phylum Chordata; class Amphibia; order Caudata; family Ambystomatidae; genus Ambystoma; species Ambystoma mexicanum. The sequence continues at coordinate 725,837 of NW_027182496.1, read as the reverse complement.
TCTGGTTGTTCTGTGCGCGCCCTAAGGCCCTTGGTTATGTGGCGCATTATAAAAGCTTAAATAAATAAATAAATAAATGGGGATGACAACCAAATCATCCATCCCAGATTGGAGAACAAATAAAAATTGTCGAAATGAAGAGGGTGGATTGCTCAGATATGACTGAAAGACCAGGAGAGTCAGGATTCTGGGAGAGACCTCAGCTATTGGTATATGGGCGTGTTGCCATCAGTACTGGATGGGAAGAAGGACTATTATCTTGCCCTGCACACTTATTGAAGAAGGAACCAGTAGGCATAGTGCAAATAGTGAATGGCAGATGCCTAAAATCATGGGCCAAGTATTCTAAATTACTAACATGGGTTGACAACGAAGCAGGACCAGTATCCATAATACCATTGAAGAATGCAACAACATGCTTCAAGAATGGAGTCTTGGTTCTGGTTGGAGAGAACAATGGATGTGGACAGTCAAACGAGGTCCCAGGAATGAATGGAGGAACTGCCGTACTGATGGGCCAATTATAGGCCTGTGGATCCAGAGCTTACATGCAGTTGCCTAAACATTGGGGAGGAGTATGTTCCATTGTATTAATATATGTTACAGCATTAGTGATACCTTAAAGTGATCTCAATATCGATGAATTTTCCAAAATGAATGAACATCAGAGAAGGAAGAGGTTGCTCATTCTTCGCCGGCTGAAAAGGGAGAACTACTTTTCGTCTAAATCAATAAAGGCCTAAGAAGACATTCGAGATGAACACCAACTGTTCAGCAAGACAGCAATGATAATGACATCTATATTAATGCTAGCACCCCAGACTGCAGTGAACGCCAAGTGGTTGCAGGCCACCAGATGGGATTTGTTACAGACTATTAATGCAACAATAAAAGGATTCAATGCAATCAGAGAAGAATTGAGAGCCATCAGGCTGATGACTCTCCAGAACAGGTGTGTCCTGGTCTTAATTACATCAATGAAAGGAGTTGTGTGCGCCAAGTTCGGGCCTTCTTGCTGTACATTCACACCATCCCATGATGGAGAAAATGGAACCCTGTCAGAAGCAATAACTATGCTAATGACTCTGCATACAAAGATGGAAGATGAAGCTGGTGAGACAGCAGGAGATTACTGGTGCTCATTTCTATTGTCTTGGATTCCAACCTGGCTGGCTAATGCTTTCAAAATACTCAGAGCAATACTAGTGTTTGTATTGCTAGGATTCTGTCGTACATGGATCATTTTAGGACAGTGCCAGAAAACAGCCAAGAAAGCTATTGGGATGAAGATAATCATAGATATAGATGCTGGAACTGGTGAACAGATGCAAAATTAAGAAAGTACCTGTGAGAATATAAAGAAAAGTACCTTTGCACCTCCAAGTACGTAGTTCTACTATCCCAAGGATCATAAAAAATATGTAGGACATTGAATATTCTGTCCACAATCAGGAGAATGCTGCCACATGACGTTCAGCATGGATGAACATATAAAGAATGCATGTCATCTGAGGGGTGTGACAAAGATATGGATCCCAAAGAAACGACGTATGAAGAGAAGATAAAGGAGATTAAAGAGGAGAATGTGGTCGATGACTCGACCAGAGGGGGAATGTAGAGGAGCCAGTAGACGCATTATGCCTAACTGCTGCCCCCCTCACCGCCGTCATACTGTAACAGTAGGAGAAGAGCCTTAAAAGGGACTCCATGTGTTGAGAGACGGTATGCACTCAGACAACCGTATCAAATGTATACTCGCACTGAAAGAGTGGAAGGATATTGTGTGGAAGGATGTCAGCACGTGCCATTGGACATCATGTAGTGCTGAGTGAAATCTGACGAGGGCAGAGTGATGTCATGAAGAAGATATACAAGGACATACTGAAACAATATGAAAATACTTAAGAGTGACGATGTAACTGAGGTGACAAGAGAAACATGTACGAAATGATAAAGTAATCATACATGCAAATGAAGATAAAGTAACTTACTGACCAATAAGTATAAATATGCAGAAACACAAGGTAGATGAGACAGATAGAAGCCTGCTATAGAGGAAAAAATAATGTGGCAAGGATGGGCATGATAGGAAAATGGACGACGGCTTGTAAGATTCAATCCAGCTACCTCAGAAACAGGCCAAGGGTGCAGAGTTAGGAGACGTTGGAGAATTAGCTTTGTGTGCAAAATGAACAGGAGTCTGGCCTGGGATCAAGGATGCTATTTGAGGAATAGCAAAGTGTAAAGCTCTGGGTTCCCAATGATCACTCTGACGTCTCTTGATGTTCCAGTAGTTCCTTTAATGAGGTTCCAGTACATCTTTTATGTTTCTTATGTCAAGTTCATCAGAGCTCAAGGCAAACATGCACCGGCATCCTCCCAGGTAGGCTTTATCTCACCAACTCTCTCACTCAGAACTCTCAACCATACAACAACATTCTCACCAGCAAGATTGCATGTCACTCACTCAGCATTCTACTCATTCTGCAAAGACAACATGGAAACCTAAATCACTACATATCTCCCTTCCTTACACAACAACAACAACGCCTAATAAAACCGGTCGCACACACACACACACTCCAACACATGCGCGTGCATCTCAACCACATGAACTATCACCACACCCGTACAACCTGAAGGTGTCACCAGTCAAATGGTACCATAACACAATACTAATGATGCCCCTCCCCTTTTCTACACAGTAAAGGAAGGACACCTACCAATGAAAATTGTACCACTAACAATCAATCTTCAACAGCTCAGGTATCTCTCTACTCTCTCTCTTCCTCTACCACACAAATAGTCACACCACACACACAACTCTGAGCTGTGCACCACACACACCAAAGAACAAGGCTGGGCATTCCCAACACCCGAGTGAAACAACACAATAACACATTGCACCCTAAGGTACCTATGCCGCCACCCCCACTTCGTTGCCTGTGTCCTAAAGATCCACCTAAAGACCAAACACAACCATGAGAAAGCATTGTCACACTCAACATATAAATAACTGCATCACTTTTACCAGAACAACAGTAATCTTGTTACACTCAGCCACCCATAACTTCACAGACAAATAAATACACACCACTATGATGTGCACCTCACAATCAAAGAACCAGGTTGGACGTTCCAAACGTCCGAGTAAAACAACATCCAAACAGAACAAACAGTGCGATATTGCCACACCTTATCCGTCACCTGTGTTCCTTGAGTCCAACAAACTAACTCAACTGCTGTGAAGAACAACACCATTGAACACACCATACACCATTCCATCAAGCACACAAGCACAAAATCACCAAAATGCCAAATCTGTAGCACACCACTAAGAATTACACATGCAGATCCCCACACTGCAACAACAAAACAGTGCTTTAAAATTAATAACATTTCTGCTAAATTTACTAACTAAACTTCTTAGTTCTCCATAAATGGCACAAACGTCCTTTAAACAGTCCCACCTGCAAAGCAAAAAATGTAGTAAGCATGTTCCATTTATCACATTTCCCGTGCCATGTACTATAGCTATATCAGTCCACTTTGCCCTTTTGCATTGAAAAGTCCATCTGCGGAAAGAACATGCGTTAAACACAACTGCTTCATAAAGCTGACATTGCTCACATCAAATATGTGTCTCTCAATAAAGGCCACAACACCACACACTCCCATTCAGTGTACATTCACCCAAAAAAATGCTCATGTTGCAATTATGCTGTCAAAATATCACAGGCCTCACGTGACAATTAAAACCTAACATGTTAAACTAAACTGTGCTGCATAATATGTAAAACACCACATATAATCAAAACAAAAGTAAATCCATAAACCACCAGCTTATTAACCAGCTCCTTGGCGCTCTCTTAATGGGCAAAATGCCCCTCAGCTGCACCGAAATGGGCTCTAGGCTCCTCCTCATCACAGCATTTGGGCTCCAAGCCCCTCCAGACGCTGCAGTTACCCCCAGGACCCTCCTCTTCAGATCTTGTGGCTGCAAACCCCTCCAGGTGCTGTAATGGCCCCCGGGAACCTCCTCTGTACAGCATATGGGCTCCAAACTCCACAAAGTCACTTATGACCCTTGTAGAAACACAGTTCTCATAGTGGGCACCTACCCCCTCTGCCAGAGAGCAGTGGTCTCCTAGTTTCTCCTAGGCGCAGCTCAGGCTCCTAGCCTCTCCTAATGCTGCTGCCCTGGGCTCCAAGCCCCTCAGCTGCACAACATGACCTCCGGATTCTTCAATCCCCAGGCACCGCTTAGGCTCCAAGCCTCTCCTATTGCAGCTGTCATGGGCTCCGAGCCCCTCAGCTGCACAGCATTGCTCCCAGATTTCTAATTTCCAAGGAAAAGCTCAGGCTCCAAACCTCTCCAATTGCTACTACCATGGGCTTCAAGCCTCTCAGCTGCATGGCATGGCTTCCAAATATTTCCAGGCGCAGCTCAGATTCCCAGCCTCTTCAAATGCTGCTGCCTTGAGCTCCAAAGCCCTACATGCCGCAGCTTTAGGTTCCCAAACCTCTTCAGACAGTCACTGGGCCCTCAGCCGTGCCAAAGTTCCTCTGCCTTTCACTGTGCTTGACCTGCCCAACTGCTGGCAGACCAGCCGGCCCTTGGCCCAGGCTCTGCTCACTCTCTTCTGTGCCTCTGCCCTTAGCGCTGGGCCCTCCTGAGCCTACAGCATAAAGCGCTCGCCCTACCCGGGAGGATCTTCTACTTGGGTTGGGGGGCGGTGCATGTGCCATCCTCAGTGCTGTCCCCCCAGCACAGCCAGCATCCTCGTCGCCAATGTAAAGCTCTGGGTTCCCAATGATCACTCTGACGTCTCTTGATGTTCCAGTAGTTCCTTTAATGAGGTTCCAGTACATCTTTTATGTTTCTTATGTCAAGTTCATCAGAGCTCAAGGCAAACATGCACCGGCATCCTCCCAGGTAGGCTTCATCTCCCCAACTCTCTCACTCAGAACTCTCAACCATACAACAACATTCTCACCAGCAAGATTCCATGTCACTCACTCAGCATTCTACTCATTCTGCAAAGACAACATGGAAACCTAAATCACTACACAAAGCACAAAGTGAGGTGCCAGATAAGTCATGGATGTGAGGCATATTTCTACTAGATTAAAGAAGAAGAAACATGTGCAAGAGACAAGTATTGGACAATTAACAATGGATAAGGCTCCTACAAGATGGAGTGAGCAGGTCTCTAGAGGACAAGAGGAGCAATGAGACCCAACATAATTTAATCAAATAGCAGTAAATAAGAAGTCAAAATTGACAAATTTGCAGTCTCTTCGCACATGAGTCAGAAGTCCAAAACAAGGTTTATTCATTAAGATGTGGATGAAGCTAGTCATGTGCTTCCACTCCCTTGAATGTCCCATAACAGAGAGTGAGGTACAAGGGCAACTACAGACGGGAAACGTTGGCTTATGGCCAGACTGAGGAAAAATGATGGACTAATTGGGAAAGTGGGGAGTAATCTGACTTCACTCAAGCAGCTGGGTTTCGTTTTGCTTACGTGCTGCTGGCCGAGCCGAATGTACAAGGTTGGGTGGGAATGGCAACCAATCAGTGGGTCTATGAGGCAACCAGTTATACAATGTTGCATAGACCACTCCGCTGCCATTTTGTCCGCTATGATCGGTATTATACGTATTTAGAGGTAGTTCGAGGCGTGCCTTACAGATAAGAGAAAGCCAATGAAGTACTAACCCATATGTATTCTATAAGTAAATATGTTCCCCTAACCAATCCCTCCCGTCTAACGGTTTTAGTTTGCTACATAGGATGAAATCATAGATGACGTATATCGGGGTATAAAACCTCTGTGTAATCAAGTTTGTGTGTGAGTGTGCAAGCATCTGTCTGATGTCTGCCAGTTTGCCCTGCTTTATTAAATTGAGAATAAAGTTTTACTTTTCCCTATTCTTTGAGTCTGTCCGGTTATTTGGTCTGAGATCTTTATTGGTAATCCCATCTCGCACAAGAGATGCTTCAAGGTGCTAGAGCACAGAGGGTAACATATATATATTTGTCACAGGAAATGAATGCTTGTGTGTAAACCAGTAGAGGGATTCATGCAGGCATGTCAAATTCATTTGACTGACCAATGGTATTTCAGCTTATAATTTGGAGTACTCTACCTGGAATAAAGCGGGAGTCCACCTCGGTGTACAGTGACTGTTTTCTTTTGAATACATTTCGAATTTTGAGACGTTCACTGCCTGTTAATTGCACGGAATGGAGGGGTATGATTGTACATCAAGGGGAATGAGATAATTTATGTTGCACTAGCCGAACCTATAAATAAAACTATACATAGACATTTCTAGCCAGCCAGCCCAAGCCGAATTAGGTCAGAGAGAACAAATGCATAAGCCTGCACGTGAACGCTGCTGTTAAAGCCATTAGCACCCTGGCCTGGTGTCCAGGGAGCTGATAGCCTGTGGTTCTGGAAAAAAGATTCCCTTTGATGAAAGGGCACGTGAGGATGTACACCCCTTCATCAAGAAGAAGGATTTCTCAATTTAAGATGGCCTCCATAAACACCACAGAGACTAGGGAGCGAGTCCCTTATCACTGTCTTTCGCGGCCATGGCATGAGGAGGGAGATTGCCGTGAATGGCGGCAAGGTAAGTGCTTGGAGAAACGGGTTGGGAGGAGGAGCATGCAAGTTTAGGAGGATAAGCCAGGACTGTAGAGGGTGGACAGACAAAGGGGGAACAGGACACAAAGGCTGGAAATAGCAGCTCCCTCCAAATTAGACTTTCACTATGGGCTGGGGATGACATTGGAGGGAGCTAATTGGGTGTCTCCCCCTCATCGGGTGCCAATAAAGGGGTATACTGTACGAGAAGCTGAAACTCTGAAGCCACTCTGATTTCACAGCTCAGAACCTATAGGACAAAACTCAGCCACATACCTGGCCTGCTATAGATTCCATACTTCACTTGAGCTTGTCACATAGTCTTTGTACTTCAAAGATGAAGAGCGTATTTCACTGGATGGCTCATGCATTGCTTGACAGCCCTCCAAATATCTCTGTCTTTGGGCACTGGGTGTTGTGACAAAGTCCCCTGCCTGCCCCCTGGTATGGTATGGCAGTTGTAGTGACGCTGGGCCTGGAGGTGGCATGGCAGGATCTGCGGGAGGAGAGCTGAAGAGCAACATGCTCACCTTGGCAGCTAAGCACCTCACTCCTTAAACCCCCCCCATGTGATCAATTGAGTATGGAAATAAGTAACAACAATTTCCAAGGGCCCTGAAACTGGGTTTCTGGTTATAGGCGTGCTAAATAAAGCAATAAAAACAACTCTACCAGCCACTGGTCTGGAGGCCGTGGCTGACCACATAATGCCACATTCTAGTGCCAAACCTTTAAGGTACCTTGGTATTACCGGTGCCAGTGATTCTAGCATTTCTTTGCCGTTAGGGGCCTGATCTACCGGTAGGTCAGGCCTGCTGGGAGATCCTTGGCCCCCACTAGCAAACTTGTGTTGGTGGTCAGTCATAATGTAGAATGCAATAATGTAGAAAGTCAAAATGTCGAATTTTTTTTTTTAGAAAACAATAATGTCGAAAAACAATAATGTTGAATTTTTTCTACATTTTTTCGAATTTTTTCGAAAAAAAAAATATATATATATAATTAAAATGTGTTGAGTATGAGGGGTGAGAGGGTGGTGGGGGTGGGGGGGTGACCGGGGGGTGTTGGGTGTTGGGTGAGGGGGATGGGGGGTGTGGGGGGAACCCCCCTAGTAAATGATACTCTTCTTGTTTATTTATTTATTGATAGTGCTAATTGACATCTTTTTTCGACATTTTTTTTCTAAAAATTGACTCTTTTCATTATATGTATAGGTTTTCGACATTATTGTTTTCTACATTTTTTTTCCTACATTATGACTATAAACCCTTGTGTTTCACCAGTCCGGAAAAAATGCTGGTACTGGAATTAGTAGCATTTTTTCCAGACCGGCAAAGTTATAATGAGGGCACTAGTACGGAGTAGCCAGAAAGGTACAAGGAGTGTAAAGAGTCATTGAGAAGAGGGGTTCAAACCCTATGACAAACACCCGAGAAAAGGTGTGGAATCCATGGAATAGGCATGAGAACAGGAGAAACCTGGATGGGAAACTAAAGTGCACCTTGATAAAACCTTTCGCTGTGGGAACTTGTACATCTTTAGGTAATCGTGGACAAAAACCTGCATTAGCACTGGAAATACGCTGGTACATCCTTGAATCCACACATGCTCTCACTAAAGGACACAAAGTAGGACCCTGCCGAAACTGAAATAGTGCTTAGGTGAAAGATATGTAAATTAGTGGCCGAAGGGCGGATATTTAAATAGAGTAAAATCGAAAGAAATGATGTAGATTCTGGAAGCAAATAAGTCTTAACACTGGCACTGGGAATTATGCATCACAGACAAGGCCAGGCAACGACAGAAAGAAAGGGCAAAGTCCGAAATAAGTAACCTCAGGTATGAACCGAAAAGACATGTAAACAGATAATCCCTAAAGAGCGTTAAACCGGAGGATACGTTACACTTTGTAACTGCAGCTTGATTGACAATTTACAAGATACAGAGGCTGGGAGAGTCTTTGAATTCCTAATGTGAGAACCGAACCAAACAGAACCAACTCCCACACGCAAGACAACGCACAGACACCAGTTCCTAGTGGTTCTGAACCTATCCTATCACCTTATCCCCACTAACACACCCCGCCCTCTTTGCTTGCAGAGCCACAAGCGTGCCTGGAGACTGCCCTCGGGTGGTAGTGGTGCACGGTATAAATCAACATAGCATACGGCATCCCTCTTCTTGATACTCTTTAGTTCAGAGACCTGATATTCAAAATTATGAGAGATGCATGTCAAAGAGAATCAAAGAATTCGATGCTCAAGATAATGGCACTTCTAAGAAAGCCAATTTCATGGAGCAAAAACCATGATTTTGGTATAATTTTTACACCCAAAATGCATTGCTGAGTGGCTTTCAGCTGGAGGTCAGCTTCCAGTGATGACTTCTGTTTGACGCTGTGGCATGTGTGGCTTAGCTGAAATGCTATCTTCTACCACTAAGTCTAACAAAGGAAGATATGGAGAAAAAAAAGAGCCGGAACTTTGAAAGGATTGCCGGCAGAGTCCGGAGCTGAGTCCAGTCAGCCTGCTTTCCTTGCTGTTTTTTTGAGAGTAAGCAGTCATTGTGAGGAGCTGCACTACGTGCTCAGTCCTCTTTCTATCTTCAGTGGCATCCTGTTTAAAACTCCCTCCAGAGCGCGGAGCGCGGCGTCCGGAGCTGAGTCCAGTCAGCCTCCAGTCCGCCTACATCGTCGACGAGGACACCTCCAACGTAAGGCATTGAATTGTCGGATTACCGGTAAGAGGAAAGTATGGTTACTGATGTACGGCCGCAGACGCGGCAAACAACTTTGAACGCTCGAAATCGGTCCAAGCTTTCGTTCGCAGCCGATGCTTCCATCTCAACAGCTGGCGCGAACATTGTTGCTCCCTCATCCCGCCTCCCTCATCCCACATTCCCTTCATTGCCCCCCCCGTCCTGCTTGTCTGCTGTGGCAGACACACCTTGCCTTTCCTCCCCCTCCTTCCCCTCGTCCCATTCCTCCCTTCCTCCCCTTCCTAATCCGGTACAACTTACCACCGCAAGTCCGCCTCGCTGTCTTCCGTGAGTTTCTGTGGTGAGCTTGAATGGGGCCGACTCGAATGCCGACTCGAACGTTGCCCCAGCTGATGTGAACCTTGGTGAAATGTTGTCAGTCGACCTTCCGGCTGAAGCACTGACATTGCAGTCCTTGAATGTCAAACCTTATGTACTCCTGTCGGAAACAGTCGGACATGTTATTGCCGACATAATGACTAATCAACCGGAAAGTCTCCCAGGATTGGTTGTGAACAAAAACTTAATTCAGTTGCCGTCCCAGGCACATAGAGATGAAATTGATCGAGCCACACAGACTATGTTGCCCGACTCCTTGCCTGAAGTTTCCCAAGCAAATATGTTGGGTGGTGTGGGCAGTGAGACTGTGGGAGAGGTGTCCTTAAATACAGCCCCATTTGATCTTGACCGAAATATAGCAGTATCTGCGGCAAATGATCATCATCTACCTGTGCCACCTGCGCCACCGGCGATGATCGAAATTGACACCGCCTCCTTTCTATCTCCATTTGATGTTACAGACACTGAACTTCTGGCTCTAAAACTACCAAATGGATCAGGAAACCAAACAAACTTTTCCTTTGTCCCGCCTTTAAACAACGATTCTATACACAGCCCTACAGACAGCAGAGTTGGTGCAGAGACTACGATGTCTCGAACCGAGGCAGACGTATGTGAAAGAGATGTTTCACGTCAGCCTGACTCCCTTCCACCAGCGCCCTCGTTGCCCTCTCTTCTGACGGGCCCTTCTACGAAAAACCACCAAAAACGTCTTGGGATAGATTTAGCAGGACAGGAATCACGGCTAACGGAGAGGCTGACTGTGGATTATCAAGCAGTTAAAAACAAATTAATACACAGCTTTTCTACGGCCCCACAGAATGTATGGCTTCCAACAAAAATGTTGTTGGCAAATAGCGAAAAAGGAGTGAAGTTTGCGCAAGATCCTAATGGTACGCTTAAATCTTGGACAAGTACACCCCACCGAAAAGATTCTCAGAATATCCAAAATATCGATACTACTTTAAAAAGAAAATCACAATCAAGCTCCTTCAAGGAACCGACTGAGAACCTACGATTTCACTGCAGTACTAAAGTATCCCAGCAAGCTCAGCAAGCGACAGGAAATGAATGGTGCTCTAGCAGACATGACGAACAGTCAAATCTTGAATCTGAGTCTGTTAATCACTCCAAAGAGAATTTATCAGTTGCAGCCGGAATTCAAATCCATAACAATGTCCTAGCGGCAACATCATTGGCATTGATTCCTTTTATCAAACTCATGGAACAAGTAAACGAGACTGTGAAAGATCAAAATGCCCTGCTACACAATTCGACAAATAAAGTCTCGTCTTTGGAACAAAACAACGTTCACTTAATGTCTAGAGTTGAACGGGAAGCAGAAATCTCATTTCAATGGCAAAACCGCCTTGGAGACATTGCTATGAAGGACCACACAGACAAAAACAATCAAATGGAGGCGATTTTAGAAATCATGAAGTGGTGTCGCCACTCATTCTCCAGAAGTAAGACAGACATGGAATATCCCCCTAATGAGAGACCTCTACATCGCACAGAGAAATTAAATGCGAAAACAAGGGCAAAGGTAGACCAATGTAGTTCGACTGACATCCCTAAGCACATAACTGTCCCAGGAAAGAACTTAGAGATACCTGTACTGGATAAAGCAAACAGTGAAATCATTGTGATTGCTGAACCACATTTGACTTCTACAGCTGAATAACAGCCCAATGGTACTCTTGCAAACAAACCACACGAAGGGTCTGGATCAGCCCAATGTAAAATCAACCCACTTGAAGCAATAGCGGTGGAAGCTCAACTTCCAAACCACGCTGCTGCACCGAGTTCTAAAGGACCCGTTACTTCTTTCGACATTTTTACTGGAATGGCAAAACTGTTTGTTCCTTCGATTACATCAAAACTAGGTGAACAATCTATAAAAGCTCCAGCCAAAAACAATCAACAAATAAGCAGCAAAATAAAATAAACAATGTCAGAAATAAAACAAAACAGTTTGTGAGAAATCTTTCAACTCCTCACAAGTTGGGTCTGTTTTCACACAATACACCAAACGATAAACAGGATGATAATGAGTGTGTGCCTGTTCGCAAGTCCATGCCGAAAGAAATAACTAAAATAAATGTGATAGATCCTCCTAATCCAAATAAAAGACAAAAACTGGATTCCAACACTAGCTCAAAGAAAACTGATGTAACTGTTACCGATTTACGTGATCTGTCCACATATTCAGCTGAGTCTGACGAATTGCAACAGTCAACACAAGAAGAAGAACTTTACCGCTCGGCCATGAATCCTCCTCAAGGCCTGCGAAAAATCCACCAAGCGGAAATACCTAACGAAGGAGAAAGAAAGAAGACTTGCTTACATGCAAATCAAAATTACCCAAATGAGAATTCACAAACCTACAGCAGAAAGGATGACAATGCTGTGGCTCAACAAAAAAAACTGACCTCCTTAAAATTAAATCCCAAGATGATGGCAGCCCAATGACAAAAGCAAAAGCAATTGAAACCTAAAGAAACTGTGCCTGCGAAATCTAGACTGGAACAAAAACTATGGAGACTTAGGCTTGAGAATATTTTCCCAGATGCAAATGAAGTTAACTTGAATCGCAGAAATGTAATGCAATTGCTACACAACTTTCCGTCACTGAGAACGATAACGTCAAACGACATAGCCATTGTGGAATACATCAACGAGGACTCTTTAGATATGGTCTATCTACACATCACTTCCCAGGCAGTAGAAAACACCTTGCTCGCTGCAAAAGTCGATCTGACTTTGGAAACAAAACATCGAAGAGACGGCTTCAAAAAAACTGTGTCAGCTGTTGGTGAGCAAACCCATGAACAACGTTGTGAGGCGTTAAGGAAACAATTTAACATCCAAGAAAAAACAGCCGGTAACCAAAATATCTCCTCCCAACCTTCAACACAGACTTGCTCGAATAGAACTTAGCTATTGCAAACTAAGGAGGACGGAAATGGCCTTATATCATGGAATACTAGAGGTTTACGGCACTTGTTTCAGAATTTCAACATCTCGATGAAAACCAACTTTGCAGTATGTCTCCAGGAAACATGGCTGCGGGAGGCGCCGTCTAGAGAAGGATATTCAATCATATTAAACCCGGCTGGGAAAAATCAATTCGGTCGACCGTTCTCTGGTCTTCTGACTATGATAAATAACGCATCAGGCTGGGAGATTTTAAAATCATTCTCTCCAAACTTGTTTGTGCAAGGATTAATCCTTCAAAACAGTCAGAGATCAAATGTACCATTCCATCATCTACTAATTCTCAACACCTATTGGAATTCAGCCATGATATCCTCATCTCATTTTATTCAATCAATTACAAAATTGATTGATGATAACATGGAATTATGGTCATATTATGCGGAGACCTGAATTTCTCGTGGTTTGATGAGAATTTGATAATGAAAAAATTCAAGCATCAAGCTTACTCGACATGCAGAGGCTACCAATTTCACTCAGCCATGATTGCCAGGAACTGCCATATGCTCAACGGTCAAACCAAAGGTGATCGTCCTCCGAATATTACGTGGCAGCGTGATGGTGCAAGAAAAATCATTGACTACATTTGGGCATCAAATACAATGCTAAATGAGATTCTACAGCTGAAGGTCTTGAAATCATCAAGCAGTGACCATAATCCACTTGAACTAACTCTAAAGGTATATCTCCCCAGAAATGCAGAGATCTTCAACCAACCAATTGAGGTGAATCAAAGAGGCAACAGACTAAAAATAAATAGCAAGCAATTGCGGAAATTGAACGAAATGATAACCTCAAAGGAGACCGCTTCATGCGACAAACTAAACTATCCTGCGTTGATAGAAGACTTTCAAATCAATTTCAAACATCCGAATTGCTGCTCCTATCAAAAGAAATATGAATTTAGTACACTGGTGTCTCTAAAAAAACAAACAACTACGCCGTGAGCTCGGGAAATGAAATAAAGAGCCAGATCCAAATAAATTGTTGCAAAGGAAACATCTAAAGACACAATTTCGAAACCGGTTGAATTGCTTCAAAACGATGAGAGATCAAGAAAGAGGTGAACGAATTCTGAAGCTCATTATTTGCCACCAAAAAAAGGACCTATGGAACATCATAAATAATAAAACAATATTCCAGCAGGCGAAGACCCATCATGGTATCTCTAAGGCCACTTGGGAACAGCACTTTGCCAAAGTTTTTGGGAGCAACGAACATCAGCTGAGTGACGAAAGACTTGATGAAGTCCAGTCTTGGAATGTAATCGAATCAAAAGAAGATATATCAACAGCAATTCGACACTTAAAAAACTTGCAAGCCACTGGACCCGATGGCCTTTCCAATGTCACACTGAAAGCAAACATCAAGCTGTGGACAACCTTCATTTTCCATCTATTCCTAACAATTGCAGCAACACAAATGATACCTACATCTTGGAACTCAGCCATCATAGTTCCCATTTTCAAAAAAGGATGCCGCGACGATCCGGCCAACTATCGACCAATTGCTCTCTTAGATATCCTGGGGAAGATATTTGCATCTTTTCTACAACAGAAGTTGTCAAAGTGGGCTATGTGTTCCGGTCACTTCGACTTACGTCAGACAGGTTTTACCAAAGGGGTAGGAACAGAAGTGAACTTAACTTTACTAAACCTGCTGAAATTAAATGCGTTACAACAAGGCAAGAATCTTTTTATTGCCTTCATTGATATGAAACAGGCCTTTGACTCCTTAGATCGAACAAAATTGTGGAAAAAACTGATAAACTGGTCGTGTCCATCTGAATTACTGCAGCCGATAATGGCTCTCCATAAAGATACCTCAGTTAGAGTGCGAATCAACGAAGCAGGTGAGCTGACTGATAAAATGAGAACGAATAAAGGAGTCAAACAGGGGTGCCCTTTAGCTGCCCTGTTATTCAAACTTTTCATATCCGATATATCTGAAGCATTTACACAGACACGCTGTTTCCCCCCGAGGATAGACAACAACAGCATTAGCTGGATAATATATGCAGACGACATTGTCCTAATAGATGCAACACCGATTGGACTTCAGAGACTGTTATATGCATTGGAAAGCTATCTATCAGACAATTCGCTGCAAATCAATGTAGAAAAAACAAAGGTCATGTCGATCGGAACTACATCCAAAAGATTAACAAAGAACTTTAGATGGAACCTTGATGTACTTCAGATCCAAACTGTATCATCTATTATATACCTGGGCATTGTTTATAACATCTCAATAAGAGAGCATGAGTGGATCTGCGACCTGAAACAACGTATGTTGACATTTGCATTACAAGGATCGAAGCTACATGCCGAATATGGGAAATGTACTCTCAAACCTGTACTAACCTTCTATACACAAAAGGTTATTCCCTCAATCACGTTTGGAGCTGAGGCTGGATGGAACCTAGATTATCATATATGGCCAACCCTTGAAGGTCTCTTCTGGAGACGCATCCTCAAATTACCAAAAGGTGTTTCAATGATTTCTATTAGACATGAACTCGGACTTGAATCAATGCATAACATAGTTGTCTGGAAATCTTTGGCCATGCTCTGAAAGATGTCACTAAAGGACCAGGCCCCGGCCTACAAAATTTTTGCAAATATGATCCATCAACAACACTGTAGTATCACACAAAATTGGACTAGCGGTCTAAAACTGATTTTGGATACTGCAGATGTAACGTGGGAAACCTTGTTAGACACTCCCCAAATTGCGAAACGAAAACTAAGGAAATGGAATTGGATAGAGAACTTAGAACGAAGAAACCTCCTATCTACGTCGCTCTCTAACAAATTGTCTGGATCACCTACCAAGATACCTACAAAAATTCCCCTCAAGGAAACACCGTAATCAATTTCTGAGACTGCGGCTGAACGCACACACAACAAAGGAAATTCTATGGAGACGAAAAGCCCCCAAAATTGAGAATAATCTTTGTAGGTTTTGTGAAATCACAGTTGAATCTGTAAAACACCTAGTCATTCAATGTCCTAAAATTAAGGAACACCGTACTCGCTATTTGGGCGCTTTTGCGCCAATTGACGAGGACATGGACAAATGGTGGTACCATATACTATCTGGATCAAACGTGCCACTGACATGTGCAGTTAGCGATTCAGTGGAACATATTCTGAATGAGGACCAGTGTCAATCAGAAAGATTCCCTTTCCCTCCTTCATTGAATGATTGTCATTGAAAGACTGTATTTTCCTTGTGTTGTCTTTGTTCTCTTATTTTTCTTGTTCTCCTGCGGATTTATGTTTATATATGTGAAAGCAGGATTGTCTATTGTTTATTGTAATTGAAGTTTATTTGTAAACTAATTGTTACAATTAAAATAAAACAAAAATTAAAAAAATGTATTTGATACATTTGCCAGATTTAAAAAATCAGGTAAATTTTTTGTATTGTTTTTGCAAGGGTGTATTGTGTTTCTTTCCTCAAAAGATGTTCTGTGCCCTTGAATTACTTCTAGAACCATGTTTGGGTTTTAGTGTGATGTCCAGTGAGGTGCATCAAAAGTGGTATCTTTTGAGGAGCTTTAACTGGAAAAGACCATGATCAACCCTATGGGTGAAATTTAGGAGTAAAGAAAGGCCTTGATATTTGTGTATGTCTCTGAGATTTACAATCCTTTGCACTGTTCAATTGGGGATAAAGGGTCTTGTGAAACTGCCCTTTAAGAAGGTTGTGTGTTAATCGTGACGCCAACCTGTGAACTGGTTGTCCCTTTGATGAGCTCCAGTGATTACAAAAGTGTATACTAGAATTTATTATGTGAGATCTATTTTCTTTCTTCCAGAGGTTCTCTAAAGTTTTTCAGGGAGCTCCAGTGGGACCTAGAAGCACTTCAAAAAAGATCAGTCAACTGAATTGATTTAATGGGGGAAATGCGAGGTTTGTCTGATGTGGAACAGTGGCCTGTGGCTGTAGCTTGTTACAGTCGCATTGATTGGTCTGTTTTGAAGCAATACGATTGGGGCTCCACTGGCACACAGATGTCATCACGTGGTGGATCAGAGCAAGAAATGGAAAAGGCCCCTCTGGTCTAGTCAATATACACGACTGCATATCATGATTGGAGTAGTAAATTGGAGTAGTCTTACATGCTGTTCTATGAAATATTTCCTTTGATTGGTGTGTACAGTTGAATTTTGATTAAAATTTCAAGACCCTCACATAAGCACGAGGGCAGAACAAAATGAATATGCTGAAGAACTTGGAGACACATTTGGCAGAAATTGCTCAGGCATCGCACAGCCTGGTTTGCTAGTAGATGCAGAGTAGTTTGGGGGAGGGAAATTCAGCCATGTATAGACCAGTTCTTCTGCCATGACCTTGGAAAAATTCCTGCAACCAGACTGTGCCGTTTTTTAGTACACTTTGCTTTGATGTGTTACAATTGATGGTTAGGTTCTATATGTTGGTCACTTTCTGTCTTGTATCTCATCACAACTGGGTGATTGATATTCAGTCATTATATTGTGTTAATTTGCTAATAAGGTAACACATCCGCTTGGGATGTGAACGCACCTCAGTGTGTTTTTTTATAAGTATGCATTCAAAATATCACTGAATAAGCATGTGATTAAATCATAATTTAAAAGGTTTAATAATGTAACCTTATCTATCATCCAGGAGAATTGTAGAATTGATTCATGCATAAGAAACAGACCCAGACTAATAATTAAAATAATGAGTAGCTCCTGGTTTCTGTGGTAGGACCCTCTGTAATGGGAGCTATGGCCTCTATACTGTTTGACTGTGAAGTGTGGCACTCTTTCCCATATTGTTTGTAATATAACGCAATAGTTTTTGATATGAATAATTGATTTCAAGTATTTGAGGATATTTCAAGGGCCCCGCATTTTGTCTTGGAAGCAAGACAAAGCAGAGCAACACATGTTCGAATCCTGGCCCGCGCTTAGAGACTGGTCTCTAGTATGTGACCTGGTCTTCTTTGTTACAATGTTGTGACAAGAGTTCCCACACGTGTTTCGCCATGCAGCTTCTTTAGGGAAACTTGAGTATGCATTAAGTGGTGGCTTTTAGTAAATAGTATAATTGAAAGATGGAGGGTGTACATAAGAAAAGATTTTTAGAGAGAAAAGATAAATCTCAATCTTATTTTAATATTTTTCATTTTCATACACCAAATCCCCACGCTGTACTCTGCCAGCACGTAGGCTTTTCCGTGAGTTGCGTATTGTGTCCTCGCCAGGGATATCCGGAAACGTAGTCTGCCGACAGAAAGAAGCAGGATAAAGTGAATGAAAATGTAACCTCGTTATTTTGCAAAGCTGTGAAAAAGGCGGAATAGTTTGATAAAACTTCTGACAGAATTCGCTTAATTTAATGGTGCACTTATTCATATAGTCGTTATGCTAAACACTTGATACACTGATAGTGTCAGGGGGAGAAGGGGAGTCTGTCATTGTGCCATTGTTTAGTGCAGTCATACATTAGTGATCAACTAGGTGCAGCTCGCACACAACATGTGGCTCTAGGGAACGCGAACATTGCTTGCCGTTTGCTCGGGGCCAATGTGTGGGGACCAAGAGTGCTTAATACATGAGTTAGGTTTTTAAGCGTAGAGCTGGGACTCGAACCTCTGCTGCTGTGTGTCGACTTGCTTCCAACACCCGCACATTTCCCCCGTGCTATGCGCCACTCTATTGCTATGACGGCCTACCTATAGCCAACCCATGCAAGGGTTTTGCGCGCCTTTTAGCTCTCAAGCCGCTGGCAACCCAAAAGTGTCCCTCTGCAGATCACCTCATCAAGAAGAAGACTCTAGAAAAAGAAGCAATGTGAGTGTCAGGGGAATTGCAGTCACAATCGTTAGTGAAAGCTGAGTTTTCAAAAAAAGGCTAAGGGTGTATTGGGGAACAGTCTAGCCAATTGTTTACAAGGTGGTTAATTGTTTTTGCTCTATTACTAAATATAAATGAATGATGATTCAGTATGTGCGTACAGCCATTTATATTGCACACAAAACCTCAGAGCAAGATTAGAAGGCACTGCAATACAATCCCAGCACTTCCTCCTGATGATTATTTCCGGTCCACCGGAGCTGTACTCCACTTCCTGCTACATCATTGCATCATCTCTTCCGCAATTTCTATCAGAGAGGCTAAAGGGTAACTCAAGAGCACCGTTCAGTGCATACCTTTAACTGCATATGACCAATATGAAGTGCCCACCTGTCCAAGCGATGGCAAATCAGTGTAAACTCAGGAGCTGTCAGCTAACTGTACCCCTGCAAACACACTAATATAACTATTACAAAAGGTAAGTCAAAGTGAACTGTACACTAGTTGTGATTTTCATGAAGTTGCCCTCAGTGTTGCGGGCTAACAGTGCTTTGTGTCATTTTAGAATGGTTGGCGGGGCTATGCAAATTACCAAAGTAAAGCAAGCAGAGGTTTGGCAGTGGTTTGGAGGACAGGGGCAGTGGTTTGGGGGACAGGGGCAGTGGTTTGGAGGGAGGAATGGTAGACTGGAGGAGGAATGGTGGTCTGTCTGGAGGGAGCAGTAGTGGTTTAGAGGGACGAACAGTGGTCGGAGGGAAAATAAGGTGTATAGAGGAAGGAGTGTTAACATGTAACACTGGAGGCAAGACCAAGGATGTCTGAAACATCGAGGGAATAGAACATTTGAGGGAGAATTAAGGAGGAGAGTTGAAGTAGCAAGAGTACACAGGAGAAGGATGTGAGTGGGCATGTTAGTGAAGCATAAATCCCACAGAGTGATTGCAAGGCACTGTCCCATTTCTGCTAAGGACACTAACCATTGGATTGTGTTTAAGATGTATTTCTAGAATCTGTCCTGGTGGACAGATCTTAGGATGCCACCCTAGTTATAGTGAACAGGAAACTCTGCGAGGTTAGTGTATGGGAGGAAAGGTCTTTAGGACCCCCTCCCCTCCATTTCTACCCAGCGTGCGTGCGGCCTATGCCTCGCCCAACAGCCATCTATACACCTGGGCCCGGGATGCGGGATGGCTGCAGGTCGACACATGGAGCTACACGGCCCAACCTGATGCATGTTACCGACTCCATGTTGAATTACTACTAGACTCCATTTTAGAACCAGCAAAGTAGGCCTCATAAAGACATGCATTCTGCAGGGCTCCAGCTCTCCCCACTTGCTGATCGTGCACAGTGAGCCCAGCGCCTCCCACACCCTCCTCCCCTTGGCAGATAGGCTGAAGATGCGTTCTCACGGGAGACTAGGCGCAAAGCAGCCTCAGTACAAGCATTGTATCTTCCACCTTCCGCAGTACATCATTGACCTACCCATGACCAGAGCAAAGACTGGGGTCTGAGAAAAACAACTCTGTCTCTATCAAATATGCCCTGTCCCTTTAATGACCGCGGCATCCATAATATAAGTTGTGTCGAACCCCCCTAATCCTGTAACCCACTTTGAAGTGTCAGATGAGAATGCTGAGCCTGTGTGCCATCGTGATTCATCTCTGTAGCTCAGACCAATTGTACGTATTTAAACGTGACGACTCACACCCACCCAGGGTGCACATGGATCTATACAATATGCAGGTTAATCCTTTTGTTATTAATCACTGGGTAATGTTCAAGGCACAAACACGTGAAAACTAGATAGAAACTCAATGTATATCTAACCAAGTTTGTCAGAAAGATATGGTTCAAAGTGCATCTGCACTGAATGTACTAGATGCCCCCTTTTATAACAGATTTTCCCGATGAGTAGCCCCCTCGAGCTATGTGCATTGAACTATGTATTGTGTATTATAAGCAAAGTCTTGTTGATCACCAGCACACTAACCAGCCCCTGCCTCATTTACTGAATGTAAACTTTTGTCACGTGTGTCTTGCGTTCTAATATGGAGTTTCAATCATGTGAAGTTAAAACAAGACCTTGTGTTCATAAGTGTTATGATACAGGCACAGTACACCTGGTAAAAGATATATGGACTAAATATATAAATAGAAGTATATATATATATATATACCCCTCGTTTCATAGGACATGCATGCACCCCCATAACACAAATGAAGCAGAAGCGCCAGGGCCTTTTTCCCCGTACCCTGCTGAAATGTATAATCGGCCCCCACCCTCTGCCCTGCTCAGGCTGGGTGGACAACTGAAGGCCGCTGCTCCATGAACGTTAGAGCAAAACAGATCAACCTCTTGGCCATTTCGCCTTTCCCTCCCCACCCTGTATTATGTGATGCGCCCATAAACCTGCTTTGGATAAAGAATTACGGACAACCAGCCCCTCGCATCCCGTCTCCTTTTGATGTGCCATCTACGTGCTCCATGACCTAGCCCCCCCCAGCCTCGACTGACCAAGCTAGCCATATATTTACTCTTGTACTAACAAACCATAAACATACCCTTTTAGATCTAACAGAGCTGATTGTTGAAGGTATCCCAGACATGTGCCCCCTGACCGAGCACCAGAGCTTCTCACTATCCTCCTCTTTATCATGCAGCGTGTTCATAGTGATGTATTATGAGTAGTTAGAGTTATATGCTCCACTCTGTGTGATGTTAGATTAACAACCTTTATTCTTTATGGGGCAGAATAAACTAGAAAGATTACTGAATGAGTATGCGTGGCCACAAGGGCAAAAGTGCAGAAGTTTAGCATAGGTCACAATGTATCAACCTGGATGCCTCGTGACCGCATTCTCCACCCCGGCTGGCCCAGCTGACCAACACGCCTCAACTCGACACCAAGTGACGTACCACCAACCAGCAAGCACCACCAGCATGGATTCTATAATGCACCACCGCCCCTGCCCAATCACCACTATTCATGAAATCCCTAGCTCCTACGTCATAAGCGACGTAGTTTTGTAATATAATGTGATGAATTTCCAGTTGTTGTCAGAGCGCTCTCTGAGCTACGCAGAGTTCTTTGCTTGCCCTATTTTGGTTTAAATAAAGAACCTTTTAGCCTCACCCGCACTTTGTCTTGGTCTCATTCCCTCTAGGGGTGTGTCCATTATTGACTCTCATTGGGGAGTGTTAAATATTGTTTTTGGGGGACGCTCACTTTCATTAGCAAAGCCCAATCAAGTTAAGCATGGACAGCAGTCAAGGCTATTCACAGGAGAGTGTGAGTGGGCGCAGGGGTCCACAATGCATCCACACAGTGAAGCACACAATCATTCAATTTATAGTACAAAAATACTATATTTATTCTAGGCCCAAAACACACACTAGGAAATGAAACAAGCACAACACTCAATTATACACATACATACTATACATACTGTCATCTTTAGGTTCTTAGAAATGTATTCAATAACTTATTCAACAAAAAGAAGGTAAGTAGTGATGCAGTAGGCTGGAACCAAGTCACAAGAAATATACCCTAACTTTATAAATCCAATCCCTATGATGAGTGGGGCTTGCGTTGAAAAGTCACAAAGCTTCTTCTTAGGTAAAGGGTTTGATGTAGGAAGAGTTAATGTGTTGGCGAAAGAGATATTTAACAAAGTTACTGGTAAGTAACACTGTATTCTTATCTTTCAGATACAGTGGCTTTTAGACGTGATTATCAAAAAGAGACGGAATGAATTAATCAAAGTTTATTATAAGATTTATTCTAAGGAGTACAGCGGGGGACAAATGCTTTGCGTTTACTTACCCCCTCGACTCTGATTTTCCCATAGGACTATGTCGGCTGTGGGGGGTCGCTGGAGGTCATTTTTCCAGCTGTTGGTTCCAGTGAGAGGTGCCCAGATTCTTCTGGTTGGTTCCAGGTGTAAAGTGCAACCCTTGGCGATGAAGAAATGCAGATGACACCGATGCAGCTGGCGACTACTGAAGTTCCTGCAGAAAACGCAGAATGGCAATGGTTCTAGCGAGGTAGTCCACTGGAGAGATGGTCTCCACCAGGTGGTCCTGGGACATTTCCAAAGGCTCATGATGGATGGGTCATCAAGAACACGTCAAGATGGATGGATGGTTGGTCCCACCAGTCCAAGGGTTGAAGCACCGCTCAGGGCCTTCACATATCAGGTAGTGCAGCAGGGCTTCACCAGGCCAAATGCATGAAGGCATGCTGGGCCTCTTCAGGAGTTGTCCACAAATCTTTAATCATCTGCTCTTCTACAGAGAGTAATTGGCTCCAATGATCATCTGCAGGAGTTCTCATCTTATGTAGGACCAAAAGATTTATCGAGGCTTAGTACCACCAAAGATAAAATACGCCAGTCACAAGTTCAAAACTACATGTACAGGTTTAGTGGACAGATAGCTATCTGGCTCTCAGCGCCTCGCAGTGTGTACCAGCAGACACCGTGAAGGGGAGAGTGCTGGACATTACAAAGTCACGGGTTTATATACACCTGGCCACAATCCCGGTTACATCGTCCAGCCCATCTTCGAGTTACATATTAATTAAGGGTTCGTAGCCAGTTCACATAACTAATACAGAATCAATGTTTTCTTCAAACACTAGTCGTGTTTTTCTGCACACATAGCACAATGGTAACATTTGTTTTCAAGCCCAGTTTCAAGGAAGGATCACAAAGATTTCTGCAAAGGTACACGGTTTTAGCTATTCCCCATTCTGTTCACTGTTTGCACGAGGCTGACGCTATTGGCACAGACAACATCTAAATTACTGTTCAGTTCAACTCTAGTTTAGCTCCAAGGTTTCTTAGTTCGGGACAAACAATCCACTCTCAGCAGCCACAACATGTTTATCTGCGTTGACACAGTGCAAAGTTCATTATTGCCTGCTGCAGCTGAAAACACAAAGTTTAACATGAGGCAAAGAGAGGAGTTAAACAAAATGGTGAATGATTCTAAAATGGCGGCGTAGTCAGCCTTATTCAGGTTCATGTAAATGAGATTTTCAGTGCGATGCGCATGCGCTTAGGCCAATGTTCGTTATCAGGCAGTATTATGTGAAATATACTTTAACACTTATCCAAAATCCTACCTGGAAGCAATTCCAAGCCCACCAATGGTAAGGATCTGCACCATTCTAACAGCCAGCAGTGTTCCCATCAGGAACCACTGTGGGTTTCACTCATGCCACTCACCAAAATTCTCAGGCACCAGGGATGTGGAATGGGACCAGATAATCCCAATCTCTTCCTGGACCAAGCACCCGCAGCAGCTTTCCTGGTCAATTGCATGACCTTATATGGGATTTCCTGACCTTGATTAGCAGGAGGAAGGCCAAAGAATAATATGCCCAAAGAACAAGGGAAAACCTCATGGCATGGCCATTTGGGGCACTAGCCACATTCAGTAGCCGTACTCGGTAAACATGAATGTGCACACTAGAAATAAGGCAAAAATTGTAAAAATGTAATCACTGCTACTAGATTGCCTTTAGGCACATACAAAAGTAACCAAAAAATCCCAAGTGTAAAAGACTAGGGTGACACAACGGTATCCCCACTACACTGCATTGTAAGATGCTGTGTGCAATGTTAAAAAGTTACCAAAAAGTAAAAGGTAAAAAGAGAAAAAGCAAAAATAGTCTGAAGGACTGATCAGTTTCCCCATAACAAATGAGCAAAAGGCGCTTCCATGTAAAACAGCCAGGACAGGTACAAAAATAAAAGAAAACTGTTTGGGGGTCCATAGAATATGGAGGGAAAGTTCCTAAAAGGGAACTCTTTCCTAACAGTGGGGACAGCTAGAAAGTCCCTAACGAAGTACAAACAGCTGGCACTTAGGTTACCAGCTTTAGTGGAATGTAACTCTTAGACAGCAGGGGTTACTATTCAGCAGCACTAACCTGGGGTTGCTGCTGCCTGAGTTAGCGAGGAGGGCCACTTCAAGATGAGAGAATGAGGCACGGCACTAGACCTCGCTTCATTTTAATAAAAACCCTTGAATCTCCTTTTCAGGATCTGTTTGAGTCTTGTGCCAACTGTGACAATGTTGTACCAGCCTGTGACCCCCCCCCCCTGGTTCTCAGGGTGCTTCCTCTCCCTCCATCTGAACCTCTCTCAGAGGTTATTATGACGTTCACGTCCTTTAAACCCTTTGGTCGCAACCATGTCTGCACATTGCCTGGGCGAATTAGGCACCCTCCTGAGTTTGGAGCCATATTCTAGAAGGGTCGGTTCTTCCTCCATTTCCGCTGTTCTTAACAATGATTGCCTCTAATTCAAGTGTAACTGTCCCAGGAGCTCATACTCCAGACCTTGGCACCAGATCCTTCTCCCCTAGACTCTCCTGTGCACCCCTGAGGTGTAGGCAAGTCGTTCCGCATTGAGCTTGATAGAATAGCAGCTCTTTGCAACTTCATCCATTACCTGTGTGCATCGGATGTGTGAAACTATTCTCAGTTTATAAGGAACAACAGGCTCCCCTCCTCAGGGACATCTCTGCTAGGGGTATGACAGCTTCTTTGGCTTACCTCAGAGGGCCTACCATTGACAGAATATGTAGAGCCACCGCCTGGACATCCCTGTTGCACATGTATTTATCATTACAGCGCTGGTGTTTCCTCCTTTACAAGCTTCTGCAGTCCTCATTTCGGCTGATTAATTTTGTTTTTAAAGATTAAAATAGTGGTGATATTTTATTTCCTGGGTTTGTCTCTTCATATGCAAAGTCTGCTCCTTGCTATGTATCCGCGTGGTTGGACTGGCACGAGGAAGAGGGGCACGGGTAAAGTCTTGATTGCTAACCAGTAATCTTTGTTGAACATTCCTACTCTGCACCATCACAGGCCCTTGATATTATATGATAGGTTATTGATAACGCACTTAATACCCAGAGGTTTCTAAGCGCGGATGCAGGGATCCAACCTGTGTTGCTCTTTGTTGTCTTGCTTCCAAGGTGAGCACGTTGCCCCTGAGCTATCCTCCCAAGACACCTCCTTTCCTCCATATTAGACCAGCCTTTGTAACTAATGTCAGTATGATAGGCATACAGGAAGATGCTGGGAGAAGGGTAATCCTGATGATACCTCCAGCGAGGGAGAGGTCTGACTTTAATAGGCAATAGATGGCTGAAAGCTATTAGCTTAAAATGCTGTCTCTGAATGCCAGAACGCCTCATGTGTTAGGCCTGTGACGAGGAAAAGTTGAATTTGGTGTAATGATTATTACCGGTGGTGACCCCACACAGACTGCTCCTGTCACCCAGCATAGAATTGCATTGTGCTCCCAAAGTGCTCTTTTAACTCTCACTATAATCCCTCCGACTCGCATAGAACCCCTCTCATATAGAATGTCTTCAATTAATTGTCTATCTGAATCATTTCTAATGTATTTGATGGTTTTTGTATTTTTTCCTCTCCTCTCTCCTTTCCTTCTTCTCTCTCACACTATTTGCTCTTTCTTTTCTCTTCCTGTAGCTATCTCTATCGCTCCCTTTTCTCTATTTCTTTCCTGCTCTATATGCTGCCTGTAAAATGTGTGTAAGTATACTGTTATATTGTTTAAAAGATGTTTATTTGTTACAATATGATATGGCTATTTATTTTCTGTATGTTATACAAATTCCATTAAAGACATTTGGTTAAAAATGTTTTTTAAAATAACCCCTTTTTTTCACAGTGTCCCTTTACACAATGCTCGTCCCTGCACACAGTCTCTATTTGTCTCACAGTGTCCACTTTACTCACACAAAACTCCCTTCTCGCACAACACTCCCCACCCTCATAATACTCCCCACCCTCATAACACTCCCCACCCTCAAAATACTCCCGACCCTCGCGCAGTCGCCACCTTGTTTCAGTGGGCCTCTTTTCTCACACAGTGAGGTGCTCTGTTCTCTCACATAACGGCCAATTTACTCACGCAGTAATACAGAGCTGGCCCCTCCCACTGTCCGTGTCCCCTCCCTGCGTGATGCGCACACCTGCTCCTTGGCAGCATGGCACACTGCCCAGGCTGGAGACAGGTCCTCTATTTGCCCACATTCTGTCAGCGCTCGGAAGACAATGCGCGCACTGTTTGCACAGGTCCTTTGTCTGCGTGCTTCGCTCTCATATCCTTATCTTAATAGACTGTAATTACATCATTAAAATGCGACCAAAGCAAAGAAGAGAAGGCGCTTTGGTCTCTGCTCATTGTCTTCTCGTGAATAGGGGCGACTCTGCTGATGTGAGCAGTATTTGTCCAGCTGCTTTCCATGAATAACACTTTTTCTTAACCCTAAAAGTGCCGGCATGGGTGTTATGTCTTATGCTGGTGATATTCACATTACTGGCACTGGCGCGGCCTGGCATGCAGGGTTAGAGTTCGCGTTCGTCCAGTACTTGCGCCAACCACTGCTCTGGTGCTTAGAGGACCATATAGAAGCACACAGTGATGTAATGTTACGCTACTGGCATTTTTACCAGGGCACCGCTGTCCTTTTCATGATCTCTGCAGCAGGCACTTCCACAGAAGGAATTCTGCTGCCGAAGTCAGTACGACTGCCCCTCACTTCCCTATCCATAAGACAAGCAACCACTTGATCCAACACCGGAAGCCCTGGTGTAACCTAGTAGGATCCCCGCAGATGAGTGACGCGACTCAGGCACCACACACATTTTTCTGATATGTAAACCGCTTGATCTAACACCAGAAGCCTCCGGTGTAACCTAGTAGGATCCCTGCAGATGAGTGGCACGACTCAGGCACCACACACGTTTTCCTGACACGTAAATCGCTTGATCTAACACCAGAAGCCTCTGGTGTGTAACCTAGTAGGATCCCCGCAGATGAGTGGCGCGACTCAGGCACCACACACATTTTTCTGATATGTAAACCGCTTGATCTAACACCAGAAGCATCCGGTGTAACCTAGTAGGATCCCTGCAGATGAGTGGCACGACTCAGGCACCACAAACGTTTTCCTGATATGTAAAAAGCTAGCCTTTCAATGGAGATTCAAACTCACAGAATCCACGTCCTCAGCCCCATCAACTGAAAAACGAAAATGCGCTAAACGACTCGCTAATGCATTGGTTTATCTATATGTATTTATTTGTAGGTGATTTAGAAGGTACGCTTCGGTGAGACACAGTCACTTTGTGGTGCCATAAATTGAAAAGGGCAGGGGGAGGAAAACTGATCTTCTCAGCCATGTCACATTCAGATCACTTAACTGCCCGAGGAAAAGTGAATGGTACACACAATTACCCACGTAAAACAAACAAACAATACCTCAAAAACAAGAGTATCTGCAAGATACACTCATGTACCCAATAAAACAGAAAAACCAATGCCTTGAAAAACGCATGGAGCCAGGGGAGTATGGATCAAGGAGTGAGAAAGTAACAGTTCCCCGGGACAGTAGATAAGAAACAGGTCACAATCTGGCTAGGGACCAGGCATGGGTCACCATCAGGACTGAAACCAATTTGGCTGTCAACAGCATAAGACTAAAAAGAGCATGAGAAGTGGGGGATCAGATGTTGGTAGATGATTGTAGATGTTGTCCATAGGGTATACATATGGCATCTCAAAGAACCCCAAGTAAAGGTTAGCTACATTAGGGGCAACCGTATAGCGCATTGATGTGCCCTCGATTTGTAAGTAATATTGGAAGAATTTCTCTATTAAATTAATGAAAGTACATCATTCCATAAAGTCTTTCTTGGCCCTCTCCAACTCATGGTGCTTTATCTCTAGATGATCGGGAATTATTAAGATTTCTGTATGAGGGACGCTCATACAGAGAGCTTACACATCTAAACCAATAAGCAAATGTCTTTATGGTCAAACTGCATGCCCGTCACAATATGAACAATGTGAATTGTGTCGTTAATGTATGATTTCATCATGAGGATATATTGTTTTAAATAGAAATCATGACTTTTAAAGGAAAGACGCGTCACAAGTCTCTAGACCTGCAGACTACCTCTGTTGCAAATCATAGAGCACAGACATTGCCTCATTACGAGGTTGGAGGTAGCCTTGCGGTTTTAACAAACTCGGGTCCGCCACCCGCGAATGGGCAATTACCAGGCCATTCCAGCCCAGCCGGACTCAGTAATTGCCCTTTCGCGGGTGCCGGGCCCGGTACATCCCCATTCCCATAGGGCTCAATGGGAATGGTGAGGGTGGTAGCACCGGTACCGTTAATAACGGTACCGGTGCTATCATCATGGTCTGCTCGTGGGTGCCGGTATGGCCACCAAGTCACACCTGATCAGAACTCCTAGTATGGCGGTATGGTAGCAACGGTGCCGGTAGCGATACCGGCGCAGTTGTTGCCTTACCGCCATACTTGTAATGAGGACTTGTTCAACATATATCAACATTATACAAAAAATTTCAATGTGTCAAATATACAAAATTACAATCTAGTACATGTTAGAGTCTGTACGTCAAAAATCACAGGCAATTTCATGTGAAAACAATAATCATACGTAGCCCAAGAAAGTAACTAATGCAGACATGCTTGGGACAGGAAACACAGTTAAATATTAATACACTAATCTGTGTTCAAACGTTGCCCAACATGTTTCTGTCCTTCTGATGTAAAAAATACAGGACATTCCTCAGGCACAAAGAAATAAAGAAGGCGTATGTTCCTTCAGATTCAATCAAAGTGGCAAAAACGTTTTTAGCTAAAAACAAAACAGATAGACACTGTCTTACGTCAGCCGGTAAGAAGAATGTTCTGCATAAAGGAAGATGTTATGAAATTAAGGTTATATTGGACGAACATGAAACTGGGGTGAAGGGTGCCAAATTACCAGTAACCATGCTGGGAAACGCAGGACACAGATTGCTTGCAGTATCTTTTGGACACACATGTAGTGTTGTAGAACAGTAGAAATTCTTTAGGTGCCGATTTTTTTTTATGTGAACACATCTTATAAGTAAGAGAAGAGCGTACCTCCTAGAGGTCATAGGGCCTCATTATGAGTTTGGCGGTGTGGGAAAAAAGTGGAGGTAATTCCTTTACCTCCATTTTTTCCCACACCACCAAATTACAAGCTTTAGTAGAATTACCACTGGTGTAATAATTAGTGGTAATTCTGCAGATTTCTGGATGAAAAGTGGAGGATGTACCTCCAGCATGATGCTGGGGGTGAATCCTCCACTATTCCTCAAATACATCAGTTGAATTATCACTTGTAATTCCACCAGTGGTAATTCTGCCAAAAATCCATAATGGAGTCCTATGGACTCCAGAAAATGGGGATTTACACCACCTACCACCACTTGTAATCCCATGGTAAATCTACAGGGCCAAGTGGTGGTAACTGTAAATTCTTTAGGTGGTATATTAGAGGATTTACCTGTGAAATACCTCCAAACTCGTAATGAGGCCCATAGTCAGTAAGTTACAGAGTCTGAAAGATGCATCAAAACAGTGGCCATGACTGTGAACTCAACAGTTATAGATCTAGACACTGAGTACACAACATTACATATCAGAGTTGAGATAACACAGACTCATCCAAACCGGGCTCAGAGAGATAATAGAGACGGGTTTTGCCAGTCGGCATTCTCGCTGAGCCCTAGAATATGGCACTTAGTATGAAAAATAAGGTTTTGTTCCAAATGTAATCATTTACGGTTTATCTCATTCTAGCAGTTTCCCTTAACCCTTTCATGCAGCTCCGGTGTTTGATGAGCCTGGTTTTACATTTCCGGATAGTCTTGCCTATATAATGCAGGCCACAGGGACACATGATCATATAATTTACATTCTCATTGTAGCAGTTGGTGTGTTTCCAGGTACTCCAGGGTTTATCCAACCCAATGTCAACAATAAGTGATTTGGAGATAGAAAAGCACATCACACAAGACCCACACGGATGGTGACCAACCACTGGGGCCATCCCCCATAGGGTGGTTTGTTCTCTACCACCTGCTTTTCTTTTGGTAATATCGTTCCTGATAATGCCGTTTCGAATGTTCATGCTCCTTTTGAAGGCTACGATGGGTCTAGAAGCCGATTTGCTAAAGGAATTCTTTCAACTCTATTGGATGATTTGTTTGATCTTGTAGGACTGGTTGGGTGAATTGGCTAACAAATACCAAACAGTCATCTGTTTTCTTCATGGGCTAATGCTCTAAAAGTGTAACCATATTGTTATGGTAGGCTTGTTTGGCAGAGCTTTAAACTAGTTTAGATGGATATCCCCGAGCACTCAGTTTCAATGCAAAATAACCTGCTGCTATTTCAAAGGCTTTCTTGGTGCTGCTATTCCTTTTCAACCTAAGGAATTTCCCGAAAGGCAGATTGTCTTTCAAATTCTTAGCATGGTGGCTGCCATAATGGAGGAGATCATTCCTGTCCATACATTTGGTATAGGGTTTGATAAGAAGGGTGCCATCCTGATGATTTATACTAATGTCTAGATAGCTGACTTCTTGATTACTCATGGTGGCGTTGAACTTCAAATATCGATGTTGACCATTGAGCCAGTCGACAAACCCATGCACAGTAATATCTGTCATTTCCCATAGCACAAAAAATTCATTAATCATTTGGTGTTTGTACGGATTGATTTCAGAATAGATAGTAATCTCCTTAACATCTCAACATAGAGGTTTTCTAGGCTAGGCGTCATTGCCACCCCCATGGCCGTACCTTCAGTTTGTAGGAATGACTGTCCTTGAAACTGGAAGAAGTTGTTGGTCAGAGCAGTTTCAGTGCACCACATGAGGAAGCCATTGCTCACAGAGTGGCCATCCTCTTGTTTCAATAGAGTCTCTTCAATAACTTGCAAAGTGGCTTGCTGTGGTATTTGCATATATAGAGACTGTACATCAAGACATATGAAGAGGTTTTTGGTAGTATCAAAAGGTAGGCCTCCAATCTTGTTTATTGTCCCTTTTGTGCCTTGTATATAGCTTTTCATTTTCAACACAAAATGGCCGAGGTACCTGGCAACATATTTAGAGAATGGTTCCAAGAGCGAGTTAATACTGGAAACAATGGGTCTCCCCTGGCGATTGATCAACCTCTTGTGCATTTTGGGGAGGATGTGAAAGACTGGAATTCTGCCATCCTCCCTCACTAGAAACTCGGCCCCTTGTTTGCTAATCATTTTCATTTCCAAAGCCCTGTTCACTTTCTTGCTAATCATTATGGTGAGTACTTGACACAGATCTTCAGTGAGTCTGCGGTAGTTGTGCCTATCTGACAATAAGTTGTTGCATTCCTCACATAAGCAATGGTATTCAGGATCACAATCCCATCCCCTTTGTCTGCCTGCCTCACTACTATATCAGAATTGTTGGACAAATTGCAAATGATCTCTAGCTCGTGTTTACTCATGTTAGAGTGGGTAGATCAGGTGCTGGGCTCTAGCCTTTCAGGAACGACATTACCAAAACTAAGCCACGTGGTAGCAAACAAACCACCCTATGGGGGATGGCCCCAGTGGCTGGTCACCATCCATGTGGGTCTTTTGTGATGTGCCCTCTTACCTCCAAATCACTTACTGTTGGCATTGGGTTGGATAAACCTTGGAGTACCCGGGACCACACCAACTGCAACACTGAGAATGTAATTAATTTAAATTATCACATGTCTCTGTGGCCTGGATTGTTTAGGCAAGACTAACCAGAAATGTAAAACCAGGTTTATCGAACACCGGAGTTGCATAAAAAAACAGGATTGAACAGGCACCATCAGTAAATCACACACCCATATTGAGTTATTCTGAAAAAGGTTAAGGGCAACAACCAGAATAAGATAAACCGGAATCTATTCAATTTGGAACAAAACCTTCTTTTACGCACTAAGAGCCATATTCTAGGGCTCAACGAAAATGTTGAATGGCACAACGTGTCTCTATAATCTCTGTTTGTGAGCCCAGGTTGGATGAGTCTGTGTTATCTTAACTCTGATATGTAATGTTGTGTACTCAGTGTTTAGATCTATACCTCTCTTGTTCACAGTCATGGCCACTGTTTTGATGCATCTTTCAGATCTTGGCCAGTATCCCAGCGGTAATACCACTGGGTTACCGCCCAATGTTAATTGTTTTAGAGCCACCTGGTCTGGTGCTATTAGCGCCGGATCATGGGTTGGGAGATATCCCCATTCCTCATTGCATCCATTGGACCCAATGAGGCATTTTCGGCGGAATTACCACACGCTAATACTGCTGGCATTAATTGCGCTTAAACGGGACGCTAAATGGGACTGTAAACTTCAACAAAAAGCTGGAGGTAACACAGCCCATTTAGCCTCCAACTCGTGATCAGGTCAGCTCTTAAATGTGACGGTATTAGCGTTACCGCTGCATTTAAGGGCTACTGCCTAACTCGAGATCAGGCCCTCTGTAACTAACTGACTATGGGCCTCATCATGAGTTGGGCGGTATCCCGGCAGTAATAGTGCCAGGATACCGCCAATGCTAATAGCGCTACCGCAACTTGGACCGGTGCAATTTGCGAGGCGGTTAATCCCCATTCCGGGGAGCACTATTATCACTGGCAGCACTTGCGTCAGCGGTAATAGTACTGAAAATGGCCTGAAAATTGTCCGTTTTTCCTCTAGCAAAAAGCTGGAGGTAAAAATGCAATTTCCCACCCAACTCATGATTTGGCCAGCCCTTAAATACAGTGGTAATACCATTACCGCTGCATTCAAGGGCTCAGGCCAAACTCGTGATGAGGACCTATGACCTCTAGGAGGTACGCACTTTTCTTACTTATAAGATGTGATCACATTTGAAAAAATCGGCACCTATAGAATTTCTGCTCACTGTTCTACAACACAGTCTATATGTGTCCAAAAGATAAGAGTGCAATCTGTGTCCTTCGTTTCCAAGCATGGTTACTGATAATGTGGTACCCATCACCCCAGTGTCATGCTCTTCAAATATAATCTTTATTTCCTAACATCTTTCTTAATGCAGAAAATTATTTGTATGACCACTAACCTATGTCTTACTCCCGTTGATGTAATACGTTTGCCAGTAGGTTGTGTGAATTTTTGCTATTAGCACTCCAGTAGATGAGGAGTTATGATTGGACCTCTACTTGGAGTGTTTATAAGGGGTTCATCTGGTGTGCATTATAATGCCCTCCTTTGGATCTGACTTTAAATCAAGTTTGTCCATTCTCTGCAGCCCTGGTTATCGCAGGGGTGAGGTTTGACATCACAGCGCAGTTTCATGATGACATCCTCGTGTCGCGCCATGATTTCTTCTAAAAAGCAGCCATTTTGTAGGCCTCTCGCAGACTTTTTTGCAGAATCATCCTTTGGAGACAGGCGTGTCTCCTAATGCCTATTGGCAGGCAATGTAGTTCTCTGGAGCCTTGTGGTGTACCACTTATTGATTTAATTTTAGAACATTATTAGGGATGGCTTTACACTGTTCCCCTTGATAATCCCTATCTGTCGTCCCCCCATATTTTCTATCTTTAGATTTAAACTGCTGGCAACATCCAAAAGAGTTTGAAGTCCTTGATTGACCTTCATTTACCATCCTGGTGTTTTTCAAGAGTCCTAATTAGGTAAAGGTTTCATGCTTGTTTTTGCTGAATGAGAGGCAGATTGTTGGGTTAATTCATATGAAACAATATATTAAAACACACCCTGTATTATTTTGGGAGCAGAACATCCAATATGTTGGCATTTGTTGAAGATTTCCACGTTTGAAGTGAAGACGTTGGTGAATTCGTATTGCCTGTATTGTACCATGGATTACTTACCAGATACTTGGGCATTTATGCTCTGAAATGGTGTAGGTTCCAAGTCTAAGGTGAATCATTTTGAAGATCCTTGTAGTAATTGGACTAAGAAAGTGGGTTTCGTTATGACTGAGGCGGTAGACGTGCTGGTAAATACTGGCACAGCTGCCGCCGGAGTCATTTTTTTACCGGCACCCGGCAATGGGCAATTACCGGGGCATTCTAGCCCCGCCGGTCCCCGTAATTGCCTAATTGCCCATTGTCGGGTGCCTGTAATTATTACTCTCCATTCCTATTGAGTCTCATAGGGTTCAATGGGAATGGGGTGCACCGATAATAACGGTGCCAGTGCTACCGTGTAGGTCTACCCATGAGCAGACCTCGTAGTTTGCCAGTCCGGTGACAACGGTACCGGCAAGCTAACCGGTACTGTTGTTACCGGACCGGCAACCTTGTAATGAGGCCCAGTGTCTCTCTGTTTTGTATTTAGCTGAGGAAGTTGTTGGCACTTCAATTGAATCTTAAGGAGCATATGCCTTCTTTACTTCACAGCCTTTGAGGAATTTCCTGTATTTCGTTACATCAGAAGGACAGAAACATGTTGGGCAACGGTTGAACACAGATTGGTGTATTAATATTAGGCTATGAATGATTATTGTTTTCACATGAAAGTTCCTGTGATTTGTTGACATATAACTTGTACTAGATTTTAATTTTGTATATTTGGCATATTAAAGTATTTTTGTATAATTTTGATATATGTTTAACAAGTACATTTTTTCAGGACAGTGCTCTATGATTCACAACAGAGGTATTCTACAGGTCTAGAGACTTGTGACACATCTTTTCTTTAATATACTGTCATGGTAAGTGTGCCCCAGGTAGTAGGAAGAACTTGCTTACCCCTGCTATGAACTGGGTACACCATTTTGATATTGTTTAAATAGAATCCTACATATTTGGATTTTGGTTCTAGCGTAAAGTTAATTCTTGACACTATTGGGTGTTGCGGAGGGTCAGAAGACAGACACAGACACATGCTGAACATGGATATTTATTAAATTATAAGAAAAGGCCTACCTTTGCCCTATCGATATGTGGGTTTCCCAGCCTAGGTAAATGACTAAGGTGCTCGTCTGTCATCAGGAAGTCATAAAACACAAAAAAGGTCTGCTGTCCAAAAACCAATCCTAACTGACCCTTCCACTACTCTAACAAAAATAAGATCAGGAGAATCTTTCCCTGCTCCTGATTGTCTTTTCTCTCAAGACTTTCCCCTTCGCTTCAAGCTTCTTATTCATAGTTAATTTTCGAATTGTCTCTAGTCACCCTCTCTATAAGTTCTTGTAACTCTTTCACAAGCTCTGCTGGATTTCTCTCCTCTTTAGGGATAGCTTTCCTGGAATCCCTTGTGTCTCTTTCTCTTACCTTTTCCTCTAGAATGAAGTGCCTTTTTTTTAACTTCGGTAGCATATACTTCCTTAGCTGTGATATGCTTTCTTGATGGTTAGGGTCCCCCCTCTCCTTGGGTGGTTTGTTTAGCTTATCTTTACTCTTGTGGGCCTCTCTTGCCTTCCCTTCATAGGATTTTCCTTCTAGTTTACAGTCTCTGCCTCTTAACGTATATAGTACGTTCCCCTCTTCCCAGGGTATTTGTATCTCACCCTTATAGATTTATATTCCAGCATGTATCGTGATTTGCTCTTTCTCAGTATCATAATTCCACTTCCTCCTCTACAAAGTTACAGTTTCATCAATTCAACTAAGACAAGTTCCTGAAATTCCATAATGATCCCCCAGTTGCCTCTCAGTTTTCCCATTATCCCCATTACCTTGGATGTTGTGGGGGAACATCCCTGGGGCCTCTCTTCATTTGGGGTCTCTTTGGTTACTTGTTTTCTCAATGTCCCCATCTCCCACAGTGTCCTGCTCTCCGTACTCTCTCCCCATGTGAGCTGGTTTACGCTGGAGGTATCTGGACAGTTTGCTGCTTTCGCTGCATAATGTTTTTGTTTTGTTTTTGTTTTGTTTTTGTTGTGGTCTTACCAGCACTGTCTGTTCCTCGGTTTCTCGCTGTGTGGATGCTGCTTCTGAGAGCAGTTTCCAGACTCGCATGGTCTACTGCTTTCAGTAACCTAACCCCCATCAGGTGTTATGCTTGCATACGTGTCTCTCTCTGTCTCGGCGCGCTTCAGCGTGTCTTCCTCTTCCAGTCTGCTCATCCTAGTTAAATGGAAATTTATGTTTAAAAGGATAGATCCACTTTCTTGTTGGTGAAAGTATATTTTCGTTTTCTCTTCAACCAAGTCTCTGGATTGTATACTGTTCTGTGCATCTGATATTCCCATGTATGCCACCATGAGTATTGCCTTAGGGAGTTCCTCACAGAAATGTGAGTCCTTGTCCCCAAAGGTGGAGTCTCTCCCAGTGAGGTCCCACTTTCCTCGACCCCTAAGGAGGGTGTTGCAGAGTGGGGTCACCTCCCTAGCCTCAAAAGGGGGGGACTCCCCCTTGGGTAAAAGGGACAAATTCCCTCAATTTGTCACAGTGTCCTGGCAAATTCTGTATACATTTGTGTATTTTCGGTCACGTATACAAAATTAGTATCCGAGTATTCTAAGGGAAACGTAAATCTGTTTCTTTTTCAAACATAACACCCTGTCATGTATACTCTTCAACCCTTGCCTTAAATTATCTGTAGGGTCCTCATTGATTTTCTTAAAACTTTTGTAATTGTTAAGTAACCTACAGCACTCTGTTATATAATCATCCTTGCACACCAGTATAATGCCGCCTCCCTTGTCTTCAGGTTTTATACAATGTTGTAATCTCACAGATCATATAATGCTTCTCTCTCGGTGTCTATTGGGATTCTGGTATGGATGAGGTGTATTCTGTGCCACTTAACTTGTATATTCCAGGACTGTTCGCTCAAAAACCTAATATTCTGGCGACATTTTAGAGTAGCGGGGAAAAAGGGGACTGGGTTTTAAACCAGTATATTGTTTCGTAGCTGTATAAGGATCTTTAGTAAAGAACTCATTCAATTTTAATTTACGTGTCAATTGATGCAATTCATGGTCAAAGGAAATTAGAACATGTTTATTCATGACTATAAACCCAAGGTATTTCTCTTTAGCCAGAGGTTCATGCTTGGGAAGAATAAATTAACGTTTAACATTTTCAAAATCTGGTTACCCGTGTTTGGTCTTAGTCCACCCAGCCCCTGCCCGTTGGTTGGCTTCTGCCTAAAAAAGGTTTTGTCTTGAAAAGGAGATGTTCCACTTTTTCAAAAAGGTTTAAACTCTGTTCCCCAATGTTGCCGTCCCAACTCCCTTATTGACGCCGTTTGCAACATTTGCTCAAAATGTATCGAAGGCTGGTGGAGTGGGCAACTGCTAGCAGTATCCTCCCGGATAGGCAACCAGGCTTTCTGAAGGGATGTGGCAGGATCCATCAGTGCTTTGAGCGTAAAGTAATAATTGAGAAATATGCTAGGATCAGAGGTGACCGTGTGTTTGTTGCGTGCCTCGATCTTGCCAAAGCAATTGATTCACTTGATTGGGCCGTTTTACGGCAGCAACTGAAAAGGCTCAGGGTCCCTGATGGGCTACTGCAATTAGTCCATTTTACGTACGCTGAAACTTCGCAATGGTCCGTTGCTAAGGGGCTGATGGCTAGACCATGGATTTTGCTACAAACATGGCAGTTAGCCAGGGAAGTCCTCTTGCCCCGATGCTATTCTTTCTTTTTCTTGCCACCTTCATCCCACAAAACTCCTCAGTGAGAACTGATCCACCAATTCTAAAAGGGGTCAGTTATAGTGCACTATTGTATTCTAATGATATAGCACTGATTGAGCTCACGCAGAGGGGTTTAGAACAAAGCCTGTTGTACGCTGCTATGTTTTTTGAGGAGACTGACCGTGGTCTTTAGAAAGGATACATCTAATTTTCTTTGGTCAGTTAATAATTGTAAAATCGCCGACCAAGATTTGTATAATTATCTAGGCCTTCTATTCTTCAGGAAAGGCAGCTGGTCTCACCATTTTAGAATGGTGGTAAAGAGGGCCCAAGCAAGTTTCAGGGGATTACTAAGATTTCATCATAGATTTGGCGGTAAAAGACTGAACATTTTTTTAAAGGTGATGGAGTCAAAAGCGCACTCCTATGTTCTATTCGGCAGTGGAATCTGAGGCTACGCCGATTGTTCGAGCTTGGATTGCATCCAAAAGCAGTTTTTAAGGAAAGTGACTGGCCTTTCTCCTAGCAACTTGGGAAATGCTTTAAGGCTGGAATGGGGGTGCATAGCATTGCAGTCCTTGGCAAATGTAAGTTTCTGGAGTTCTCTATAAAGGAAAAAAGACTACATTAAGAACTTTAAAATAATAAATGCAGTTACAGAAATAGTCTCCTCTTCAGCACAGGACAAGTATTCCTGGTTTAAATGTGGTGCAGTTCTAGCGAAGAAATGGGGCATCCACTCTAGTCAGGTTTTTAATATTGCATCATTTAAGCAAACTCCTAAAGATAGGACGACGCATGTAGAACACACCGCCAAGTTGAAGCAAATATGTAGTTTACCATCAATTACATTTTTTGCAGCATCACGTCTGATTTTAGCTGACAAATTGGCCTCAGGAGTTTGGGAGTATTCAGCAGTAAATCCGCTTGAATATCGCCAAACGGAATTACTGTACTGCCACTTGATCTGGCAGGTTTACTTCCGAATTACAAAGGGTAGTAAGCGGTGTAAGTCCCCATTTATTGAAGTCCTTAATACGCCATGCAGATTTCGGTGGAATTACGACTGGTGATAATTCGGCCGATGTTGCCCCTTTTCGATGGTAAAGTGTCAGCTTGTGAGGTAAATCCTCCACTTCAATGCCAAAATTGTAGTACGCTGGTGCGGTAATAACCCGATGAAGGCTAAAAGGGCTTTGGTTGGCATTGATTGGGCTATAACTACTGATGCATTCCACTCTTTTTCACCAATGCGACAACTATCTCATGAGCATAAATGCCGGGGAATTCTAACAACATTGCTTAGTCAATTTCCTAATCGACATCATCAGGGCCTTTTCCTTAAATTACACTGGAACTTGCTGCCTACAAAGGAGATCCTGCTTAGGAGAAGCTTAATCAAAGAGGCTGAGAGTGTATATAGATTCTGTTACACTGGTCTGGAATCAATAAAGCATTTGGTACTTGATTGTGTGGCATTAACTCAATGCAGGACCAAATACTTGGTGCCTCTTTTTAAGTATTGATTAGGATGTATAGATGAAAACATATGGAAACGATGCTTAAACATCCAAAATGCTCATGAAGGCCTTGCTCTGTCGGGCTTTATTAAAAGCCTTAATCTGTTGTAATATCAGGGTACTAAGATTATTGGATATCAACTCTGGCATGCTTTGTTACTAAGCTGTATCTTTGTGGACTTTTATCTTGATTCTGAGTAATTGAAAAGATGTGTAATGAAATACCATTTTGCTCTTTTGATATTATTTTTCTTTTAATTCTTAATTAGATTAGTAGTGGATATACTTTATGTAAACTATGTAAATTTGTTTCTGATCTGTATAGTGATTGTTTTATATGTTTATTTGTGATGGTCTGTATTGTAAAAGTTTAATTTAAACCAAATACAATAAAGAAAAGAAAATGTGGCAGTAACAGAATTACTGCTTCGTTACCACCGTTTTTACTGCATCGCCGTACTTGTAATGAGGCCCAAAATGTTATAGGCACTTTCAGATCCCCAGTGTTCAGAGAATATTCCTTATGATCCACTTGAACAGGATAGCGTTATTGGCAAGAATTAACTGACTGAGAGGCATAAAGGAATCTGTGTGCAGACTTGGAAGACCTTAGAAGGCAATGGCTCAAGAAGCATTTTGTTTAAAACGAAGTTAGGACCACCAGGGAAGAAATGTGCTTACTTATGAATTGTAACAATACTGATTTTTTTTTTATCTGATGTATGCAAGTTTGCAAAAGTCACTTTGAAAAGATATGGATCATTTCTTTAGAATTTGTTTAATTGTGTTTGTTTTTAATTGTATATGTTGGATGTTCCTCTCTGCCATTCAGTGTTCTTACAACACTCTGATTCAGATGCTCCTCTTACATTCTTTGTCCCAGTATCTGTGCCTGTGTCTTCACTGCTTGAGGTATGCCATGTGCCTCAGAGTCTCATCCTCCCATTGCTTTTTCTTGGTGACAAATTCGATTGAGAGGCAAGTTTTTCAGCCGTGTAACCTTCTGTTGAATATGACAGAGCGCCTTTGTGACCGTGCTTATATGTATCCTTCTGCCACCTTATTGTCTCTCTCCTGCACGGTATATTCTGAAAACCCATGGATTTCCTCATCTATCTCCTCGAACCGAGTTTTTAATTTCTCAAGAGAGCTTCCTTTACTAATGTCTTCACTTTTATTTCGCTCTCCAGGGCATTGTTTTGTGACCTCCCCGGCTGTATTAATGATCAAGACCTGCCGTTCCAGACTACATTTATTGGATACACGGCTGCACCTTGTTCTGAAATTGTAACTTATGTAGGACTAGGCATGGGTCATTTAAACTATCAAAGCTTGTGGTATTGCCTCTCCTTTTAGCTATTCTACCATGATGGATCCATGTTGTTCCGTCCAAAAAACAACGTTTTCTTCAGCCGGGACAGGTCATCCCAATCAGCTGGGATTGGTCAGCAGGCCTCGCCATCTGCCCCTAGACCTGAGGGTCCTGATTGCTCAGGCCGCGGGCCTCCAAGCCTGGGACAAACTCTGTTCCCAGCCCGCGAGACACCTGTTGGTATTACCTGAATGCAATGTGTCAGTAAAGTGCAACTATGTGTCAGAGTTATACAATAGAGTGCTAATACCATGAGAGCATTCCATTACCATCGTACGAGGTAGCTGGAGAGTTGCGAGTTTGTTGCGAACCGCTGTCTAGTCATGGGACGGCTGCTCTCTCCCAGCCTCCGAGTCTTGGCCCAGTATCAGCTTCGGCTGAATCACGTGATTGGAGACCTCTCTTGAGGGCTCAATTGCTCTGAATTAGTCTGTATTTTTCAGGGAATATTCTCTGCTGCGGCTGGTGGTACCTTGGCTCTGCGTGTGGAATATCATTTGCAATGTTGTGGCCTTGGCTGCCATGGCTCCTGCCGTGGCTGTTCTGCTTGCACAGCATCTTGTAGCTTGAGAATTTTTCTGAGACGATCATGGCCTACTGTATTCTTCCTAAATCCTGTTCTGGCTTTTATTACGTACTCTCCATAGTGTCCATAGGTTAGTGTGCATCATGGCCGGTCAGGTCCCTTGACTGCTCCTGTCCTTTCATAGGGTTAGTTGCATGTAAGCATCGGCAAGCATGTACACAAACGTTTCTGGCTTCTTGCGTTTATGCGTTGCTGTAGCAAACCTAATGGCAAAATAATAAAGGTGCTGACAGTATGCATATGTCACTGTCCTCTAACTCATAGGGCAGAACGCGTATGTTCTTCATGTAGATTGGGTGTGTGAGTGTCCCGAATGTGCGGATTGCGCTTGTGCTTCCTGTCTAACGTAGCTATGTCATCGTGATGTCTCTAACGACTTGAGGCATGGCTCCTCTGTGCTTTTGGTTGATTCTGTCCATGGAATTGTCTCCAGCTCTGTCTTGTCTCTCCTTGTCCACTCTAGGTAGGGTTCATATTACTGCAGGGTTGTACGGTCAGCTGGCAGGGTACCTTTCGGAGTAGTTGTTCATGGTGGGAGCAGTAGGCAGTGGTGTGAGCTCATAGGATCGGCGGCCATGTTGTCGTTGGTGCTTCTCCAGGTTGGGGGGGGGTTTACAGGGCATAAGGCAGTTTTGGATTTTCCCTCTTCACAGTGTCACTGATCTTTGCTGGATGACAGGAGGAGCCACATATCACCCCACTTAAAGAGTATACCCACAGGCTCCCAAGTCCAAAACTGAGACCCAGGAGCAAGCACTCCCACATATAGCTAAAAGAAGGCTTTAACCTGAGAATGAGAACCAGTGAAAAGACCATGAGATGCACATAAAAAAAGAGTGTAAGAACCTCTTAATCCCAAGCATACTTTATTGGTATTTGTGTTATCTGGACAGGAGAGTCTTGGGCCTGGACTAACTGAGGAATGGAAGAACGTTTTTGTTAGACACCTTAATCTCCTCAAGAGACACTTTTTCTTCAGTTTTCCTGAAGCACTCGCCCACATCCTGGCCAATACCCTTCCCGACATCTTTAGTTTACCAGTGCAGACCCTACCAGTTTGTTATTTGGGCCTAAATTTCACACAGTGCTTGATAAACCTTTTTTAAGCGCACCTTATTGTCTGGTGTTTATGTATCAATCAATATCCACCATGAACTCGGATTATAATAATTTTTGTCTCAGGAGGATAGCTCAGGGGCAATGCGCTCGCCTCGGAAGCCAGATGGCGCAGAGCATCACAGGTTCAATCCTTGGGTCTGCGCATAGAAACTTTTAGGTATTAATTGCGTTATAAATAACCAATTATAATTATAATTACTTGTTAAGAAGCAAGATGTTGTTTTGAGTGAAGGTCAGGGGATGAGAGAAGGCCCTCTTTTCAGGTACTTTGCTGATAAAAGGAGAGAGAGCAATGGGGCAGCGGTTGGCTGGGAAGGTGGGGTCGTCGGAAGGTTTTTGTTAAGTGGCAAGAGGCAGGCCTTTTTTTGTACGAAGGAGAAGGCACTGGGGAAGGGAGCTTTTGCACAAGGCAGTCAATGAGGGGGCCAGTGTGTCAAGTTGTTTTAAGACCTTTTCTGGCAACTATGGTGGTGCAGTTATCAGTCGGAGAGGCAGTCTAACAGGAGGGCAATGAAGTGGAGGGCCCAGTTACAATGAATAAGCAGGTTTAGGGATGTTTTAGACAGGGATACGTTTGGGGCCTGAATGAGTTCCAGCATTTGAGTGCAGAGGTCTTTCTGCCAAGGATTGAGAGCCAAAGGCAATGAGCCACACGTCTCATGGGCACTCATATTCCCGTAAATTCTGAACACTTAATATGTTGGCTATCTGTTCAGTGTGTCTCTGAAGGAATAAGCTTTTCTTTTCTCTGATGGTGGTAAGAACCCCTCATGTGTGCAGACATGCCAGTTTGCCTCCCTTGGATTTATACATCGACCAGAAACATCAAGGATTATCTTTAGCCTCTTCAGGGTGGTAAAGTCAGAGTGAAACCAGTTTCTTTTTCTTTTTGACACAGGGACAGGAAATAGACTCTGCTGGAGAGGGCACCATGCAGATTGGCACACAAAGCATAATAGGGTGCTTCTTAGGCTAGGCGGGACAAAGGTGGAGATGAAGGCAATCATGGGCCCCCTTTTCATTGGCCTAAGATATAGGAACACTTGCAGATGTAGTGCTGTGCGCTGTGACAAGGGCATGCGCGGTCCATGGCAGGTCCTTGGTGCAGATATTCATGAATGGTAGACGACTGGAGAGGAGGGCATCAAGCGTGTGCCTACCAGTGTGGATGGAGGCAG
The DNA here is from genome assembly GCF_040938575.1 of Ambystoma mexicanum. Classification (NCBI taxonomy): domain Eukaryota; kingdom Metazoa; phylum Chordata; class Amphibia; order Caudata; family Ambystomatidae; genus Ambystoma; species Ambystoma mexicanum. Next base: position 681,980 of record NW_027182496.1, on the reverse strand, counting down.
ATGTGGAGAGCCGGAGCATCAAAGGAATCGAGGAACAGAGAAGGGAACTTGTTAGTGGGGGCACCCAGCCACATATTGAAGCTGCCCATGACACATTTGAATCGGGTCTGTTGTTCACCATGATCAGGAATATTTCTCTTGGAGCAGGGAGTCAACAGAGGCAGTATACACAGGCTTTGGTTAGGCTAATTAAGTCAAGGTTGTGTTCCTCAAACAGGTCATGGAGGCTTGAGACATGATTGTCAGTAGACCTGGCATTAAGGGTGACAACCATGAGGTACTGCAGGACTTGAGTACTTTCCTGAGGGTTGGGGGGGCGATGTGTGTATTGAACAGGCAAAGGCACAGGGGGCCAGAGATTAAGGCACTGCAGATCAAGAGGCCCAGCAATCTGGTGACACCGTAGAGTTGAATAAGCCCTGGGCAATGTGGGAAAGCAATGAGGGAAAATACCAGCGAGGGTGACTGAGACATCACAAGGGAAGAGGATAGGGAGCAGGTGCCCGACGGTGAGAGGGTTCATGGTGCTGCCCTGTGCCAGTCCCATTCGAGTAAACATAAATGGCAATCCCTGTAAAACAAGAGATGCCCATAAACATGTCCCATCTAGCGCTACCCTGAATCATGGTAAGGTCACGGGCAGAGGAAGTGGAGAGCATGATGAAAGTCTGTCAGACAGTTGCATTGCATGTGAATATCAGGAAGTGTACATAGGTGTCCGCAACAGGCAGCCCTGGATTATATTGGAGCTTAGCCACTCTTTAGTTTTTTTTCATGGACAATTGAGTTGCCCTTGGCAAAAACTGGGGTGACAGAAGGGGGCATGTGAATAGAGAGTGGGATTGCTTCCTTGCGAGTACCACAAAGGACAGCCACGAAGGACGGAAACGCGGGCCCTGACAATTTGGTGCAAAAACAAGCCAGCACAAGAGTCAGCATGAGGATGGCTGGGCAGAGTATTATTATTATTTATTTCTTCATATGCGCCACATGCCCGTAGGCCTCAGGGCGCCCACACAAGCAAGACTAACAAACAGACAATTAATGAGGGAGCAGAGAGGGAGCCAGATAACATGCATTTTATCCTAACTATTTGGTGCACCACGCCGCTGCATAGCCATCACGAGGCTTACAACAGTCTAAATGAGTGCATGAGGCAGTGAGTAGACCCGAGTACAGCTATACAGCAGCACATTCTAGAGGTTTCTCGGGCAATCAGCGAGGGGAGAGAAGCTTAGATGCACCTGGCAGGGTATGGAGTAAAGTGCCAGGCAGCACAGAGTCCAAAGGGGCCGCCATATTGACAAGGACCCAGAAGAAGGATGGGCAGGAGAAGGTACAGCGGGAAGAAATTACAGCCGGCAGGTGTACAAGAAAGGAACAGCAACAGTGTATGCTGACCTCCACAAAAAAGAAAACCGAGTAGTGGGCCAGTGAAATTATGGGGTAAATAGTAGAGAGCTTTAGTCAGGGAAGAGCCCGAAGAAGGGAGGGGCTTGGGAAACGGATGGTAGACGGGGAGCCCGATGGGGAAAGAGTCAGGTACAGAAGAGCGGGGCTGGATTGTCAAGGAAGAGACGGACTGCGCAGGAGAGTAGCAGTAGAAGAGGATTGCCAGACAGCAGGAGTGGGAGGATTGGCACAAGGCACAGGGGTGAGCGGTGAAGAGACTAATACGTAGAGGGGGCTGGTACAGCAAATTGTAAGACCCTGAAAGCTTTGGAGTGATATAGAGGAAGCAGCCGAGGATGGGGTAGGCGGTGTGGCATCTGAAGGAAAGGCCCCAGAGGCTTCATGATATCATAACTGTGGGGACATCACATGATCGCGGGACCGTGTTCTCGCGAGATCTCGCGAGACGGGATCTCGCGAGCCCACGCTCTGCGGGAAAACGTTCCCGCTTCAGAGTTGGCGCTGGGCCAGCTGAAGCGGTCACAGAGGAGCGCTGCTCCTGATTACAGGATAAGAGGCAGTGAGTGACAGAACTCACACCACAGCTTCTAGGGCGTAACACCACAGCCACAGGAGGCTTCATGGGGGCCCTAGAAGTCTACAGCGTGCCACCGGTGAGCACAACCTTTCCACAGTGAATCAACTGGGAAAGCACAGGACTTGATCGCAATGAACTGTAAGTAAGCACCCAGAATCACCAGGCCACCTTAGAGCCTTTCTCCCTGTTGTCAGTCAATAAAGACTGTTAGAAACCCTACAGCGTCATGTCATCTATTTAGGCCACAACATAACTGGCGACGAGGATACCAGAAGTCCCACGGACCCACCATGCAAGGCGCCACACCACCCCCTGCGTTTCTCCCCTTGCCAGGGACACCGGCAATTCCTTGGATGCAATGGGAACCCCTTTTTTCCACCTACTTGGAAGCAGTGGGCCCCCATCAGGAAGAGGGCGATGCTGTTAAATGCGTTAGGGGTTGAAGGTCAGCAAATCTTTGCCGGCCTTAAAGAAATACCTGCGGCCGACGATGACGTCGAAGACGACGATGTTTACAAAGAAGCGACTCGTCGCATCATGAAGAGATTCACCAATAAGGAGAACATTGTACTGCACAGGCTAAGATTCTACACTCGCAAACAGGAAGGGAGCGAACCCGTGGATGACTACATCACCAGGATGAGGGAACTCGCTTCTCTTTGCGCCTTTGGAGAAAATGCAGAACAGGTTATCTGCGACATGCTCGTTGTCCACACCAACTCTAGGAAAGTACAGGACAAACTCATCCAAGAAAAGGAGGTCACCCTCGATAAAGCCATCCAGATTGCCAGGGCAGAGGAAGAAGCCTCCAGCAGACGCAAGGAGGCGGGAAGTCAACTGCCTGTGCCCCAAATGGCGGCGCTACAATGGAGAGGTCGCAGAGACAAGCATTCCCGCGACGGCCCCAAAGACAAAAGTCCCAGGAAAAAGGAGGCACCGAAATGTTACAGATGCGCCAGCTCCAAGCACATGGCGAACGACCGCGACTGCCCCGCCAGGAATAAGGAGTGCTCCAAGTGCGGATGCATTGGCCACGTGGCTCAGGCATGCATGTGGCGGGAGAAAACTGTTTCCCGTGTTGACGGTGACTGCACCTCAACTGACGATGATGAACTACAGGACAGACCCGTGGTTGTCATGGTCAATGCCCCCCATGCCAGAAGAGAAAAGCCCCACTGCACCATTAAAGTGGACGGAATGGAAACGCGCGTCATGGCTGATTCGGGATCCGACCTCACCATTCTGCCCATCAACACGTACAAGGAGAAGATGGGACAAGAAAAAGTGGAGATTAGATCAACCAGGCAAAAACCGACCGTGTTTGGAGGGGCAACGGTCGACCTGTTGGGCTACATCAAGGCCCGGATCGATTTTAAAGGGAGGTCTACCACCACCAAAGTGTATTTTTCACCCAAAGGTCCAGCCGTGCTGGGGTGGGATGACCAACACAAACTCAGCATGAAACTAGATCCCAGCACTCCGGAACAGGTGCTCATGATCTCATCAGGAGCAGCGCAAAACTACAAGGAGATCTTTCCAAACCTGTTTTCCGAGAATCCGGGAAAAGTCAAAAACTTTGTCCACAAGATTCAGCTGAAACCCAACGCCACCCCAGTCAAGCACAAAGTAAGGGCAGTACCTGCCACCGCAAGACCAGCTTTGGACGCCCACCTGAGGAAGATGGTCGAAGAAGGAACCATTGAAACCGTAGAATCCTCAGAGTGGCTGAGTCCGGTAGTATTAGTAAAGAAAAAGTCCAGCAACGACCTCAGGATCTGCATCGACCTGAGAAGCCCAAACTTGGAGGTGATCACGGATAGCTTCCCACTCCCCAGCATCAATGAGATTGTCCTCATGATGAAGGAGGCGGCCATTTTCTCGAAGCTGGACATGCGTGATGCCTATCACCAGATTCCTCTACACAAGTCCTCCCGCCCCCTGACGGCGTTCATCACTCCTTTTGGCACCTTCCAATACACCCGCATGCCTTTCGGGTTATCGTCCGCAGCATCCGCATTCCAGAGGATGATGAACTCCCTGCTTAAAGGCCTCACCAATGTCTCAGTCTTCCAGGATGACATCCTGGTGTACGCCAAAGACAACGAGACCCATGACAAGGCACTCAAGTCAGTCCCGAGCAGACTTCAGGAGGAAGGCATTCACCTACGCCATGAAAAGTGTGTCTTTGGGGTGAACAAGGTAGAATATCTTGGGTACTGCATCTCGAGTGATGGGGTAAGCCCCAAGAAGAACCTCATGGAGGCCATTACAGAAGCACCGGCGCCGATGTCCAAAGAGGAACTACGCTCATTCTTGGGCCTAGCCGAGTACTATGCCAAATTCGTCCCCAGGTTCTCTGAGACCACGTCTCCCATGAGGGAGCTCCTGAAGAAGGGGGCAGCGTACTCTTGGGGCCCAGAACAGGATGAGGCTTTCGACGAAATCAAGAAAAGGATTCTACACGCGCTGTGTCTTAAACCATACAACCCTGAATGGGACACCTACATCACCACTGACGCCAGCGCATACGGCCTAGGGGCCACCTTGACCCAGAAGAAGGGCGACACTGAGAACATTGTGGCGTTTGCATCCAATGCACTATCCTCATCCGAGAAGAATTACTCTACGGTAGAGAAAGAGATGTTAGCATGCGCCTGGGCCGTCGACTATTTCAGATCATACGTATGGGGGACAAGATTCAAGTTGATCACTGATCACAAACCCCTAATTCACATGTTGAGCCCGGGCGGCACCAAGACAGCCACCCCCAGACTGGCCAGGATCGCTGCAATGCTCCAAGAGCACACATATGAGATACAACACATTGCGGGCTGGAAAAACGCACAAACGGACTGCATGTCCAGGCTCCTGAACCAAAGCGCCCCCGGCACCACATTCCTGGAAGACGAATGTGTTGTTGCTTCCATCGGCGACTTGAGGAACGTCGAGTACATGGAAATGAGCGAGCGCCACTGGCAGGAAGAGTTTGAGTAGGACTACGCCCTAAGGCACATAAGCACCTGGGTTCGAAATGGATGGCCGAACGAGAGAGCGATCCGCGAAGGCCTTTGTCCCTACTGGAAGGTGAACGAGGAAATCACCGCCATGAACGGTCTCATTCTCAGAGGTGATCAAGTCATCCCACCCAGTGGAATCCGCAAAGTCATACTGTGCAGAGCACACTCGGGCCATTTAGGGTGCAACATGACCAGACGAAGGATACGCAACGCATACTGGTGGCCAGGCATGGACCAGGACGTACGGCAGATGGTCGATAGGTGCCATGAATGCTCAAACAGCGACAAGCGCCTAGCCGTGAGGCAAGCCCCCATGCTGCCCACTGAAGTCCCCAAAGGGGTGTGGCGAAAACTGGGGCTGGATTTCATAGGGCCGCTGGACAACATGCCCCCAGAGCACAGGTACGGGATAGTCATGGTCGACTATTTCTCCAAATGGGTGGAAGCTGACTTCACCCCAGACATCACCACAGGAACAGTCATTGAAACACTCACCGCCATATTCCAGCGGGGGGGCCTACCCGAAGAACTCGTCACGGACAAAGGAGTCCAGCTAGTCTCCAGAGAAATGGAAAAATGTCTCAAGCTCAACAACATCAAACAGCGAAAAGCAAGTCTATACCACCCACAGGCAAATGGCCTAGTCGAGCGGGCAAACCGCTTCATCAAGGGGGCGCTACAACTGGCTCATGCCTCAGGCCTGGACCCATACAAGACAGTCAAAGAAGCCGTAGCGGCCCACCGTCTCACCCCCAACGCCGTCACATGTGTTTCACCTTTCCATCTGCTGAGGGGGAGAAGGGCAGCATCCTCACTGGTACCAGCATGGCTCCAGCAAGTGAGGGCCGACGAAGATGTTGACATGGATGACATAACGTGCCACATGCAGCGCAACAAAGAAGCAATGAAAGCACAGGGGGATTTGCGCCCAGCCGCTCGACACACACAAGTCAACAAAGGGGATCTGGTGAAGATACGACTTCCCCACAAGGACACCTCCACTGGTTCCAGATACAGCAGTCCCATAGAAGTCATGGAGAGAGGGGCAAACCACATCTGCACCAGCGATGGCAGGAGATGGAATCTAGAAAGGGTAGCCATGTACCGCAGGAAAGAAGACACGGTACACTCGCAAGGAGACACTGGAGGAGATCAAGTCTGCCAAGAGTCATACGAGAACCATCACCTCCCGAGTAGAGATACCATAGAGCTGCACCATCACAACGACTTTGCAAGCCCCATTCCCCCAACAACACCCAGGGAATCACAGCAAAGAGCTGGACAAAGAGAACCTGAATCACCAGCACCCTCCCAAAGACACTTCATCGATCCAGCTCCATACCCCGATCCTGGCAGGCCCCAGAGAGAGAGAAGGAAACCCAGGAAATATGCGGACTTCATCATGGAGTGACCACCCATCCTTTTTCCCAGCAAAGGAGGTGTGTGGGGACATCACATGATCGCGGGAGCTCGCGAGACGGGATCTCGCGAGCCCACGCTCCGTGGGAAAACGTCCCCGCTTCAGAGTTGGCGCTGGGCCAGCTGAAGCGGTCACAGAGGAGCGCTGCTCCTGAGTACAGGATAAGAGGCCGTGAGTGACAGAACTCACACCACAGCTTCTAGGGCGTACCACCACAGCCACAGGAGGCTTCATGGGGGCCCTAGAAGTCTACAGCGTGCCACCGGTGAGCACAACCTTTCCACAGTGAATCAACTGGGAAAGCACAGGACTTGATCGCAATGAACTGTAAGTAAGCGCCCAGAATCACCAGGCCACCTTAGAGCCTTTCTCCCTGTTGTCAGTCAATAAAGACTGTTAGAAACCCTACAGCGTCATGTCATCTATTTAGGCCACAACAATAACGTCAGGACGCAACGTGAGTTCATACAAGAACCGACTGCCGCGAAAACGCGACAGTCGGCAGTTACTCAAGCACCTGTGAGTCTGTGTTGTTCCTGCTCCCTGACAGACCCTACAGGGGCCCCAGTTAGCAGTGAGGCCCAGCCTCACAACATCACAGAAGGAACACAGAGCAACAGACGCAGGACAAGTAGAAGAGGTGGTACAAAGAAGTTAAAGAGCATGAGCAAGTTGGCACACAAGGCTTAGAAGGGGGTTGAAGAAAGTTATTCGGGCAGGCAAAAGAGAGACAGGAATCCCCCATGAGCAAAGAGGCAGAGACCAGTGTCAGGGTGAGGGTGAGCTCGGTGAAGAGGCAATGAGATGATTCCCTCAGCAAAGCCTCCCAGCGCCGGGCTGTCCAGGGAAGACTGCCCCAGGTGATGTTATTTTAGGAACAGCGAGGCCTGCCCACAGAAACCTTGACTGTTAATTACTGGCTGGAGGGCTCGCAGCAGGTCATCAGAGACACTCTGCAGCTCCAGCCTCTGCTGACTGCTTGGGCCTCCATCTTAGGTCGCTGCACAGAGAATGGTGCACAAACGGACGCATGGTAAAGATGGCCGTCACAGGCCACAGCACTGCCTCACCATTTTATGACACAAATATTCAGCCTGTAGATGTTGCAAGTGAATAAAGGGCATAGCCACTTTAAGGAGAGGAGGGCACAGAACAGTGGGAGGGAGTGGAAAGAGGGAGCAAGTGTAGGAGCAAGGGAGGAGAGAAGGCACTTGGAAGGAGAGTCAATAAAGATGAGGTGAAACACATATTGGCGCCAACAGTATCATTGAGAGTGCAAGATGCGGCCTTGAGGGAAGGCCAACAACTGGCGACAAGAATCGTGCCCACGTTGTGTAGAAGAGGAGACCAATGAGCCCAGCAGTGCTACGATGGGACCCGAATGCCCGGCAGCCCCATTTTAGGGACAGGGGTGCCCGGCAGCGTGAAATGGAGGGACGAGCGGGCCCGGCAGTAATATGGAAGTCCTGGAAGTAAGAGCCCAGCGATACTGCGGAAGGAAGAGCGCCGCGGAAGAGGAGCGCCACGCTGAGAAGAAGAAGACGGGGGCGAGCCCAGCAGCACCGTGTATGTGATGCGGTGTGAAAAGGTGCCAAGGAGGAGGGCAAGGAGCAGCTGACAGGCCCAGCCCAGCAGTGAAAGGCTATGTGCCCTGCCGGAGAAGCACCGGTGTGCCCAGCAGAAGAAAAGACTGGGAAACCCACAAAAAGGGTGCCTGCGAACCGGGCAGCAGTGAAGGAGCAAACAAAGAAGAGGGGAGCCCACGAGCACGCGGGAAGACCCGGTGAGCGGGAGGACTCCACCAAGGAGGAGAAGTGCCCAACAGCTCCTGGCGACCCACGGAAGGATCCAATGGACTGAAGGAAGACGTTGTGGCAAGTGAAGGAGGCCGCCCCAACGACGGCAGCAGTGAGCAGCATGGCCGGGAGCCAATAAGAACCTCTCCCCCACTGCCACAGACCCGAAGCAACCAACACTGCAGGGTGCAGCAAAACGGCGCCATCCCATAGCCGCCGCACCCGCATCTCAAACAAAAAAAACATATATGTACAAACATTCACGCTATACCAGCGCCCACATTGAGCAGGCCCTCACTACCACATACGGAAGACTGCTTACCTGACCACACAGGACCGCAGGCCAGCCCCGACAAAGCCTGCATGCTCACAGGAAAGCACGGGCAACAGGAAAACAACGACAGACACCTGCCACCGGCAAGTACCAATACGAAAGCCCCACCACAGAGACTAAGAGTGGCAGGGCGCCACCCACAGGGCCACACAGAACAAGGGACCAAAATACAGCAACCTGCCGCTGAGGAGCATGCAAAAAGGCACTGTGAGTCCGTACCCAGAATTCAAACGCCGCCATTAACCCCACCAGAGACAGGTTCACAACCAGGCCCACGTCACCCACCCTCCTCTACCCACAAAACAAAAGATACTCACACCACACCATTGCAGAAAGAGCCTCAACGACCTCAAGGGAAACGTCGACATAAACACCTGCCAGTCAGCAACAAGGGCAGCACGACGGGTGCAAAACACATGCACACTGGCAGCCAACAATACAGGTGCAGCACAACAAGCGCAGACACAAAGGTCCCTCCACCAGTGCCATACCAGCATATGACGGACCACTACAGAGGAACACGCAATAGCGCACAGTGGCCAAAATTCGTGACTTCGACACAGCCGGCAGCCCCAACAGTGCCAGGTCCATGCCACATTCTGGAAGAAAGGCAAAGCAGGACGAAACGCCACCACAGTGCACCTTCAACATAGCTTCTACGACCACAGGAGAGGAGTGGCCATAAGCACCAGCCACCATGGTTGACCAGGTACCAGCAGCTGACGCAGGATCACAAGCCCTAGCGAACTTGCGTCCCACATCCCACGCCGTCCTCATGAGACATCCTGACCCATTCACACTCAACCCACGTCATGATCAAGGACAAAGGTGGGAGGAGTGGGTTGAGGAATTTGTAGACTTTGTAGGTGCGATAGGGAACCAGGACCCCTCAAACAAAAACAACATATTCATGAATCTAGCAGGAAAAGAAACAAAAAGCATAATAAAGACGATTCCAGCACAAAAAAGGACCACGTACCAACAACTTCTCACGGCAGTCAATGTCAGGCTGATAGTAAGTTCCAACAAGGACTATGAACGCTATGCATTCAATCAACACGTGCAGCTTCCACATGAGTCCATTGATGAGTTCGTCATCCGTCTCCAACAGAAAATTAGAAGCTGCGACTTCAACAACTTTAATGAGGAGGAGGCCACATGACTCAGGATCATAGAAGGGTGTACCTCGTCAACACTCAGGAAACTTCTTCTCAAAAGGCCCCTCTCCCTACAAATGATACTCAACCTGGCAAGAACACATGAGCGAGTGGACGCACAGTCAGCCACAATAGAGAACAAAAACCAAAGTGACTTCATTGCGGCCCTCACAGTAGGACAGCCGGGATACACTGGGCCTACCAGACCAAGGAGAAGGGGAGGAATCAGAAACCCACGACACTAAACCCGGAACGAGAAGCAATGCCACAGGTGCGGATTGGGGGTCCCACACAGACGACCATGCCCGGCCGTCGGAAGGAGATGCTGGCGATGTGGCCAAGAAAGCCACCTTCAGGTGATGAGCACAGTGAGACCGCCCACAATCCCCGCATGCCAACCTATGCCACCACCAAGCCTGGCTAGAGATCCACACTTACCAAGAGGGCCCGACGACCGGTCAATACACAGGAGCATACAGGCACCGCCACTGCAAGAGAGATACCTGGTACCACAAGGGGCACAGACTGCCGTCATGAGAGCCATCCAGCCCCGGCATGAGCACCCACCACACCCAGAGTTAAACCACTGAGGCCCTACGAGATGCCAAAAACGGGGGGGACGCAGAAGCCACAATCAACGTCAACAACGAGCAACGTCATCAAACCAGAGAGGAAGCATACCCCCAGGGCAGGTCCCAAGCACACGTAGTCCAATGGGGAATAGCACAGCCGGTACAACCAAAAGGACAACCACGCTGTGACCCAACCCAGGGACACCGCAGAGTACCCACCGCCATCCACATGATACTGAGTCCCGCCATAGGACACAGCAGCCTAAGCCATCGGACAGCACTACCACGCGCCCTCTTCAACATCCACTACAGGTCACTTAGAGTTACCCAGGTGAAAGACTATACACATGAACAAGAGATGGTAGAGACAAGGAAAACCAAAGAAAGGACGGACCGCACAGACCCCATCCTAGCCACAACGGACAAAGAACCAGTGACAACAATGCCAAAGGACCACAGTGAAATAACTCCACAGGCCTCCCTCTTCCATGAGTCATACCTAGAGGAATATGAACCAACGAAAGAGGAAGTGATCGTGATGGGAGAAACAGAGAGCGAAGGGACATATGAAACACCACAATGAGAAAAGGTGGGGGAGACCCGCGAGCAACCGAGCAGGCCGCATCGAACCACAAAGAGACCCCAACGGCTTATTGAGCAAATGTAGCCCGGGAAGTCCCATGTTAAGTGGGGGGGGGTGTTGCGAGTGAATAAAGGGCAGAGCCCCTTTAAGGAGAGGAGGGCACAGAACAGTGGGAGGGAGTGGAAAGAGGGAGGAAGGGGAGGAGCAAGGGGGGAGAGAAGGCAGTTAGAAGGAGAATCAATAAAGAGAAGGTGAAACACACATTGGCTCCAGCAGTATCATGGAGAGTGCAAAATGCGGCCTTGAGGGAAGGCCAACAGTAGATGGGGCACAGTGAGCAACCAGATGGGAAAGTCTATACCACTTGCCCCCCACTGTGAACAAAAACACCATGCCCTCATTGGTCACCTGACTTCCTTCCCCAGACTCTTCCAGCCCATTAATCCATTTGCATCTACTGTCTCACCATACAACCTTTAGGACACCTTTCTTTTCCTTCCTCGCCGACCTCAGTCCTCTCTGAGGCCTGTTTGACATATTAGTACATGAGTACCAGTCTCTGGGATAATTATGTCATCTGTTAGTTGCAGCGCTCTGAAACCCATGGGTGTGTAGCGCTTTATAAGAAATAGATATTATTATTAACCCTTCCTGCTGGTGTCAAGGCTACACTGTTATGGGAGACCTTTTTTCCACTCTGTGCGTTTCCTGTTCAGAACCAGAAGGTAACAACTTAAACTGCAGTAATCGTTCACTTAACAACACTTCTGACACCCAGGAACTCCTCTCAAGCTTGTTTCTGTCAGCCCCAGCCACCCAGAAAAGTTGTGCCACTCAAACAATGCTCCACTTATTTTGAGTTGTTCAGGCTTTGCTTGATTGCATTATCCCAGTCCCCCTTCCAGCTGTCCTCCTGATCCCTTGCCTAGGGTGGGTAGAGTAACAGTGGTTCTTGGTCTGTGGTGTATCCGTGAGTTTTTTGGATTTCATGATAAGACTCTATGGCCTGTTCAGTTTAACCGTTGGACAGTGGATTTTTACTGAGTCTCAGTGAGATGATGTGTCAAAGTACCTAATACTCTAAACATGTACAAGATGAGGAAAGGCTCATTTGAATGAATAGAGAACAGTGTACCCTCAAGGACTATGGAAGACAAAGGAGAGAATAATCAGGACAGACCATAAATACGAAGACAGATAAATGAATACGGGCTTTCTTAATGTCAAACATGCTCCCTCTGAGAAGGTACAGAGAAGTTTGGAAAAACAAACTACCTGAGGTTTGGTATTGGTCACTACTCGAGCTGTATTACGATTTTTTGATAAAGTGAGGAATACATTGTGCGTTGGTAAATGTAGCTACTCTAAAACTGCAAAACCTAATATGTCTATCCAGGTCCAGGATCCAACTTAAAAGCAAGTCTACATTAAATCCTGAAAATCCTCACCTGCTTGGGTAGGACATAGAGTTGTCTCTGAAGTTGGTACCATCTATTATTGGCTCTGAGATATGTGGTTTATAGAATAATGTACAACACAGTCCTCACTGCATTCAGCTCCCCTCCCAATGCAGTATCCAAGATGTGTGCGGGGATGTACGAAAATCACAAATTCGACATGCACGTATCGAAATAATCACGCACATCACCCCACGCCCGCTATCCCCCCAACCTCCACCTCCTACCATCCATACTTACCTCTGTGGCTGACTTACCTGCTGCTCCTCTGCACGGCTCCATCCATGCGACGCGAGTTCCGCCTCCCCATTCAGAGGTGGAACTTCGGCAGCAGGATGCTTTTTTCTTTTTTTTTAAACGTTATTCGTCTGCCGCATTCGTTTTTAGGGAAGCAGGGCACAACCCCATCACGCATTATTGTCCAGTAAGGAGAGCGCGCGTGGGACACTCCCGCAACCCCTGTGTTGTGTGGCCCCGCGGTGTCAGGGGAGCCACTCATACAAGCACACACACTCGGTCATACACAGAGATGCAGGACGCGATGTTGCCGGTTGCATCACCCGGCGGCAACTGCCGCACGGACTTCCTTTATTCCTTTACGCATGCGCGGGCCCAAACGAGGCTCGCCCATGCCCAGTGCACACTCGGGACGTCACATCCCTTTTTATCTTTAATAACAAACAACAACATGATGTTAACTTAATAAAACATTAACTGGAGGGACCTGACCGCAGGTCTTTTCTCGCCATTCTCTGACGGTCACCGGTATCCTGAGCTCAGTCCCCTGAGTCCAAAACATAGTCCTTGAGACGGGCAGGCGGTCTCCTGGACTCTCTTGGGGGATACCTAGACGTGACTGGTGGGGCCTCCGTGCTCGCTTCTGCCGCTGGGGCTCCAATGTTCATGGGTGCCTCACCCAGCTCTTCAGGGCCCCCTTCCTGGGCGGGCATGGCTTCTGGACCAGACGTTCCTGTTGATGTGTCCACCTTCTTGAAAAAGGACACATTGCGCGTGACCATACCACGCTCACAGGCGGCCGTCACCATGGTCCCCTTTACATGGGTGACCTTCCAAGGGTGTGGTTCAAACGGTAGAGCTAGCTTTCCTTCGGGGTGACGGTTCTTGACTAGCACTGAATCTCCGACGCGGATCTCCTTGCCCTGCAGGCCTCGTCTGTCGCTTTCCTTCTGGTTGTGCATGGCCCGCTCTTGTCGTACTTTTTCATTGTCTATGATGCCCGGACTCCTTCCCTCAATTTCAGGTATCATTCCTCTGGGGCAGCGCCCAAACAGTGCCTCCGCCGGGGCGACACCCGTGGACTGATGGGGCGTGTTCCGATATTCCCGCAAGAACTCCACTAGCTTCTTCTGCAAGTCATCACCACCGTTGGCCGAGATCCTCAGCACTTTATTTAGTGTGCGCATCATTCTTTCCGCTTCTCCGTTAGCGCGAGGCCACAGTGGCGAGACTCTGCGGTGCTGTATTCCCTTATCTCGGAGATATTGCGCAAATTGGTTGCCGGTAAACGGCGGCCCGTTGTCAGATCAGAGTATCTCCGGAAAACCGTGTGTTGCAAACATTCTGTCGAATGCCCTCGTGGTGGATTCTGTTGCCGTCGATTCTACCACCTCCACCTCCGGGTATCTTGACCATTGGTCAACGGCCACCAGGAAATACATGCCCCAACCCGTCGAACCAAAGTCTACATGGATTGTCCCCCAAGGCTTCTCACTCCGCTCCATCAAGCTTATAGGGGAAGCCCTTTCCCCTGGGGTCGCCGCCTGGCAACCCAAACACCTTTTCACAAAGCCCTCGACCTTTTCTTCCAGATCCGGAAACCACACCTTTGGTCGTAGTCTCGCTTTCGTTTTGACCTACCCTTGGTATCCGATGTGTGCCAGTTCGAGCACCCGCCTCCTTAGTGTCTGCGGGATTACAATCTGCCTCCCTCTCAGATCTCAGACCATCATCTGAGATCGAGAGCTCCTCCTTTACCCACCAGAGTGCCTGAAGATGTCTCTGGGCCTCCTGCTGGCGCCGGGAGTTGTTGCGCAGCATCTCCCTCCAGTCTCCACTTCTAATGGCCTCCTTAGTGATGTCAAAAACTTCATCCTTGGATGACTCTGAGGCAATGGTTAATCTAGAGAATGCTACGGGGAGCGCCCCATCCACCACATGACAGAACAGTCCCTGGCATCTCCGTCTTTGTTGGTACCTCCAGCGTTGGGGTGACGTGATAGGTAATCCGCCGGATTGTTGGTGCCTGGCCTATATATTAGTCGCACCCCATACTCCATCAGTGCCAGCATCCACCTCTCTATTCTTGGTGGCGGCTTCGAAGATAGACCCGCCAGTATTGGTAGTAGGGGCTTGTGGTCGGTTACCACTATAACAGGCTTTCCCAAAATATATAGGCCGAAATGGTGACAGCCCCATAAAATGGCGAGTGCCTCCCTCTCAATTTGTGAGTATCGCATTTCAGTATCAGAGAGGGCCTTGCTGGCATACGCAATGGGTCTCATGTCCCCCCTTCCATCCGGCTGCAAAAGCACTGCCCCCACTCCCACCGGACTGGCATCAACGACAATCTCTGACTCTACGGCGGGGTTCAAGTAAGCCATAGTGTCCCCATCCGACAGGGCATTTTTGAGGGCTTGAAACGCCTCCTGCTCCTTGCCTTCCCACTTGCACACGGCATCGCTTCTGGTCAATGCTCTGAGGGGCTCTGATAAGGAGGCGAGGCCCTTGATAAAGCGTTCGCAATAGTTCACCATCCCCAGGAAGCTCCTTACCTCCGTGGGGGATGTTGGCACCGCTGCCTCTCGAATGTACCTGATCTTCTCCGGGTCCGGTGACACTCCTGCTGCGTGAAATATGAAACCAAAGAAGCCAATCCGATCTTTGAGGAACTCACATTTCTGTCGGTGCAAGGTGAGGCCTAGGTCGTGCAACCTCTTGAGTGTGCTCTCGAGCCTTCTCATGTGCTCAGCTTCTGTGTCCACAAACACCAAGATGTCGTCACTTAATGTTCAATACCCCTTTTAGGCCTGCGAGTGCCCCTCTTATAGTGTTCTGAAAAACCTCCGCCACTGAGGAGATGCCAAAACTCAGACGTTTAAATTGGTAAAGCCCCTCGTGCGTCGTGAAGACAGTGATAAATCTAGAGTCTTGGTGGAGCTCAAGCTGGTGATAGCCGGCTCATAGGTCCAATTTCGAAACACTTTGGCTCCCTGTAGTTCGCCTATAATATCATCCAGAGTTGGCGTAAGGTGCCTCTCCCTCTTAATTGCGGCGTTGGGGAGACGCATGTCCACACAAATTCTCACAGCCCCTGGCTGCTTCGGCTTTGGCGCCACCACTATGGGGGATACCCAGGGTGTCGGCCCTTCCACCCTTTCAATTATGTCATTGTCAACCAGCGAGCGAAGCTCCTCTTCTACCTTTTCTCTCAGGTAGAACGGAATCCGCTTGTGCTTAAGGGCGGTTGGCCTGATCGTATTATCAATGTGCAGCCGCACTGGTGGTGCTTTTAACTTTCTGACCCCTTCAAAAATACCTGTAAATTTGTTTAACAGTGTCTCGATGTCCACTTGATAAACTTCCATCGTAAAATGGACCAAATTCAGAGCCTCGGACACTGCACAGCTGAGTAACGAGTGGCGGCTCACGTCCGTAACGAAGAAACGTGCCTTTATGGTCTTACCTTCCTTGGACACAGGCGCTACAAACACGCCATCAATTGGAAGGGGGGCATCCCCTCCAAACGCAAAGATTTTGGCAGTTGATGTGCTTAGCGCCGGAGGTCCCGGAATCCGCCGATAGTGGTCTGCGGCCAGCACACAGACCGATGCACCTGTGTCGATGAGCACATGTGTCGGCACCCCATGGATGTCCACTACGCACTTAGGTTGTCTCTTGTTCCTGGCACCTGAAGCATTGTTTGAGATGAAGAATATTTCTTCTTCTTCCTCCTCCTCCTCTTCTGCCATTTGCAGCCTGTGTATCTCTTGCTCCAAAGCCGCGATGCTTCGCATTTTCCTCGAGCCACCGCCACATGCTCTGGCTGGGCCTCTCTGCAGTGACACCGGGGCGGGGGCGCGACACATTCTGGCATAATGGCCAGGTCCATTACATCTGCCACACGACCTAGACTTGGCTGGACATTCCTCTGAGTGGGGCAGATCATAGCCGCACTGCTGGCAAATGTAATCAGACCCCGCAGTAGAGCGAATTTCCTGCTTTCTCTGCCCCCACTTGTCTCTTGACGTCGACCGTTTCCCCATGGCGAACGCTTCTTCCGATGCTCCTGGACGCACCGCTGCGTCCATTTTCGCACCTCTGGACTCGGCCAGCTCAAATGTTCTGCCACTGTCCAATATCTGCTGCAGGGTCCAGCCTGGTTCTCTTAACACTTGTGTCCGCAGTTTGCTGGAGCTGCAACCCTGTAGAACCTGATTACGTTTCATGCACTCATCATTGTCCCATCGACAAGTAGTGGCCATCATTCGAAGCCGGGCACAAAACTGGTCGAGCGACTCCTCCTCTCTCTGCTTTTCCCCGCAGAAGAGGAACCTCTCGTAATCGACATTTGAGAGCGGTATGAAATAGTTCTCCAGCGCCTTCTTCACCTCGGCGTATGTGACTACCTGCAAGTTGAGGGACTCGTAAATGCGTAAGACCTCAAGGCCTGCCGAGTACAACAGGGTGGCCCTCTTTGCATCGTCATCATTAATTCCCGTTGCTGTAAAGTACATATCCAGTTTTTTTATCCAGAGCCGCCATCTTGGGCCCAGTTTCGAAGGGGGACCTGACACATCAAATTCTTGCATAGGTAACAAGGATCCCTGTTGTGCTCTCGCCACCACTGCTGCAGTTTCTGCCTCTCCTTCACTGTCTGCCATGTTCACAGGTCGCACAGGCACCTCCTGATGGGCTGGAGGCCGCAAACCTGACTCTGGAGGGTAGTGCACGTACCTTCACTTCTCTTACTGCGTGGTGTGGCCTCCTTATTTCATTTGCAGCTTCCAGGTCCCATTCATGTGGTGCCTGTCTTCAGTGGGCCATCCTCTGTGTGTGGAAGATAGCCAGATGTCCCAAAAATTTGGTAGAAATGGATGCAGTGGCGCACGAGCACCTTCTCAGGCCGCTACCACTGTGCTCCTGCTTCTAGAACGTCGCCGGAGTGCACCCGCCGGGTCCGTGACTCATCTGCCGTGACGTCGCTGCTAATACATTCCATATGTGTTTCGCGAGCGCTCGGGCAGCATCCCACCTCGTCGCCAGTTGTTGTGTGGCCCCGCGGTGTCAGGGGAGCCACTCATACAAGCACACACACTCGTCATACACAGAGATGCAGGACGCGATGTTGCCGGTTGCATCACCCAGCGGCAACTGCCGCACGGGCTTCCTTTATTCCTTTACGCATGCGCGGGCCCAAACGAGGCTCGCGCATGCCCAGTGCACACTCAGGACGTCACACCCTGCTCCCCTTACACGACATCTCTGTTTTCTTTTTTTCCGGTGTCGATTTCGGCATTTTCTCGCACTCGATTGTTTTTTTCTCAAGCATTTCGGTGGATACTGTGTGCAGCCTATGTTGTCACTGCCTCACAGGCAGAAGAGATGCACCTGCTGGAATAATGGGTCTGAAGTGGTAAGCAGCCTTCCCCTCTTTCATACTCCATCACAATTCAAAATTGAAATACATTTAAAGAATAAACCCACTGAGCAAAAATGGCAGGACCCAGAGGAGGTATACTTGATTCACAAGGCCATGCCAACTGGGTCCTCACACTAAGGGAAGGCGGCAGTCACAGGAGTAAACAGACACCCACACCCACAAAACCCAAATAATCACCAAATAAGTGGGCTAAACCCCTGAGGATACCTCTATTCATAGTATTGAAAATCCCGGAGACCACCTCCCTAGCCAGACCCAAACACCCAGCAGAGGTACTGATGCCTTTTCCTTTAAGGAAACCAAAGTACAACCTTCTGAATTCGGCGCTGAGTGGGGAACACATTTATTCCTTTGGCAGTACTGCCAAAGGAGATATTTCATAGCATCCATCAGACTGGTGTAACATGTGGGAGTCTTGCTGATCCAAAATTGCACTTGAGTGAAATGAAACTTAAATACAATGTTCATGTGAGAAACATGATAAACACTAATGTTCTACTCCCAGTAGTGTTGTGGAGGTTGCAAAGTTAGAATTTCCCCACAATGACAGAGTTTAAAGTCGGACATGTCGTAGGGCTTCAAAGGGGAGGACAAGAAGCCTCACACACTTGCAGGGTATTTCTGGAATGCAAGATGATGGTAGTCTTTTATGTAAGCTGAGGACGACCCCCTTTCACTTAGTCACATAGTCCAGTCGCGGAACAGCCCAGCCCACACAAGTGCAATCCATGTCCCTCAGCATCTATAATGGGGAGGAGCCACAAGACTATAAAAGCCCATTGGCTCAGCCAGAGTGTGGGTGTTCAAGATGGAGGACGGCATTCTGAGGAGATTCATGAGCTAGAATTCTATTGAGAAGAGCTATGAGGAGATAATTGGAGGTTGGAGTAAGAAGTCACAATGGAGGAGAATTGTTACCATCTTGTGAACGATTTATTGAGGAGGTTGGAGGAAGAGTATTGGGGAGCTTTGAAGAAAACCTGCTACCATCTGGAGAGAGCGTAATTGAGGAGGTCTTGCGGGGAGAGTTACCTGTAGAAGAAGTACCAACGGGGTTGGAGGAAGAGAGGGCCACTATCATTTGGGAAGTATGATGGAGAAAAGTTAGAGGGAAAGCTAGAGTTGCAAAACCCGAGGAGGTGGATGGAGAGCAGGCATACTTCTTAGCCAGAGAGACCATGGAGGTACCAGCAGACCAGCTCAGTCTAGGGCAGACCTCAGAGGCCAGAGAAGGTCAAATAAGGTGTAATCCTACTGAGGAGTAATCACGAGGGGTGTGTCCTGGATACCAGACTACTAAAACGGGGAGATGGTCCGGTGACAGCGGATGCCGCAGGCCTGTCTCTGAAACCGCGGGAAAGCAGACTCATGGTGTGAAAGAGTCACCTTTATCCCAGACTTACAGAAGAGATTTTCAGACTTTGCTAAGCCAAAGAAGTACCGGCCTTGGATGGCCTTTATCACGAACTTGATGGCAAAGGATCCAGAAACCACGAAAAGCCACAACAAGAAGACAAAGACAAGGGTGTTCTATTAGACATTGGAGTGAAAACCAGGATGAGCCCAAACCAGGAACATTGTAAGAGACATCTGCTTTTTGACTGGTGAATCACCTTTTTTGTTGCACATATACTACTGCTGCCTTGTGACCTACATCCTTGTGTCACCCTTTTTTGTGCTTAGCATTCACACTGTCCATGTCAATACTAATGCATCAGTGACAAGCTGCCAAGTCAACCGTGCCAATGCAACTGCTGGATGAGTCTTAGTTCTAGAAGGAGGAATAACAGCACAAACAAGGGTATTCAGTATTTCTGCTAAAAAATCAAAAGCATTTTAGAGTTTGTGAAATATAATTTGGAGGCATCAAAATCGGTGGCACCTGGTGCAAATATGTGCAATAGATGCCAAAACAGAACTAATAAATTCATCTAAAACAAGCGCTGAAGAGCACAAGATGGAGGAAGCAGCAATACAATCTTAACGCTCTCTCAAGAAAAAAGAGGAAGGAACAGAGGCAAACATTTTTTTAATTTATTTTATTGTTTAAAACGCAGACCTAACTCAATAGCAGTGGAGCGCTGTACGGAGTGTGTGTAGTGGGCATTTATCTTTTAAATGGAGCGCTGTACTATACGTTTTTGTTCTGTGCATCCATTGGAATAGGAGTTGCTTAAAAAGCCGTGTTTTGAGAGATTTGCAAAATTGGAGAATTTGTTTGTTTGTTTGTTTATTTATTTATATAGCGCACCAAACCCGCAGGTATCTGGGAGTGTTGCAATGTTGCAAAAGTTACATACAGTACAGTGATAGGGCCATCACAGGTATTTACAAGTATTTACACATACTTTGTCTCCGGAGGATAGCTCAGGGGCGACGTTCTTGCCTTGGAAGCAAAACGACATGGAGCAACCTCAGGTTCGATCCCCGGGTCAGCGCTTAGAAACCTCTGGGTATTAAGCGCGTTATAAATAACCTATCATATCGTATCATAATAGCAAGAGTTACATACAGATATATACACAGAGCTTGAAATGATAATATATTTATACATCAGGAGCCAGGATTTCGTATTCTTCCTGAAACTGAAGTAGGAAGGTCCTGCTCTGATGTTAATAGGTAATAAGTTCCAGAGTTTAGCAGCCATCTCTGGAATGCTACTTCCACCTGCTTTCTGAAGTTTGTATCTAGGTACAATCAGGCAGTGAGTGTGTATAGTTCTCAAGGGGCGATCTGAGGTTTTTTTTGGTAAATTTGTCAGCAAGATATTTAGGGGCGGAGTTGGCTAGACATTAATGCGTGAGAGTTAGAGATTTGAAATGAATTCTGTCTTTGACTGCGAGTAAGTTAGTACTGCGTCTAAGAGCGGAGATGACCTGCATTCTGGGAATGTTGAGCACCTATCTTAGGTCATTATTCTGTAGGGTTTGAAGTTTGGTTATGATTATGTTATAATTGTTGGGGTATTCTAAGCCAACACCGGGATCGAGTTCCAGCGGGGGGGGGGGGGGTGTGTGACAAGAGAAGGATTGAAAAGTGTAGTGAATCAACTGAAGCACAGGTGACTCTGATTAATTCAGGCATCGTTAGAGAGAAAAGACAAAGGAATTGGAGTTTCCTTTTTCCAAACCAGAGGTTCCTAAGTTATTTCAAACAAGCAGCATTAAATTCAGAAGCCAGAAAAACATTCAAGGAGAACTGAACAATTAGAAAACAGATCATGGAAGAACAATCTTTGTCTCTTAGGTATCCATGAAAAGGCAGAACAAGGTACATTTATGAAGGATTTTGTAATAGACTTATAATGAAGATTCAGCAGCTAATAATTATAAAGTTTGTGTTAATTAATATATTCCTATTGCAGTTTAAAATGTAAAACAATAGGAAAGCCAACATGCAAGAGGCCCAATCAGACATGTACATTTCATGTGGCTTCTTTGGTAGTCCTCTTAATGGTTGGGGTGAGTATTGAGAGTCCAGCCATTGGAGAGTCCACTGGGCCCCGGTGCCATAGAAGGAATAGGCATTCAAGAAGAACAACAATTTGCATAATCAAGAGCACCAACATAAGTGCTCTAGTTATTTAAGAGGCAATCCCACCAAGTAAATGTTGCTCTTTTGATAAGCTGGTACCCTCTTATGATCACTTGTTCTGATGAGGAGGATCTCCATTTTACTGGCTTTAAGGCAGAGATCATTAGCGGCACCACTCCTGAATTGCAGACAGACATTCAGGAATGAGAGCAGGAGTAGAGGCGGCCAAAGGGAACTTGAAAGAGCGCTGGGTGTCATCCAAAGAACACTGAAAGATGGAGCAGAGAGCAGCGATGCAGGGGGCGACAGGTGTCAGGTATTGGTTGAACATCCAGGGAGAGGGATAGACAGAAGAGAGGAAGGACCTCAGTGGGACCTGAGAGGGTCGGTCAGTGAGAAAGGAGGTCAGCCAGGCCAAGGCCTGATCAGTGATACCTAGGTTATCACGGAGGCGCTTGAGCAGGATGGCATGGTTGACCATGTCGAAAGCAGAAGAAAGATAGAGGAGAATGGGGACAGAAGGAAGTTAGAGTCAAGGTTGGAGAGCAGGTCTTCACAGATGTTCAGGACAGCAGTTTCTGTGCTTCTGGCTGCTCTGAAGCCATACTGATGGTCATGGAGACAACCAACAGATTCAGTATGAAGGTTAAGCTGGGAGATGGCCAGCTTTTCGAAGAGTTTTCCCAGGAAAGGAGTCATAGAGATCAGGTGATAATTTGCAGGAGAGGAAGGGTCGGACGATGGCTTCTTAAGGAGGGGGAGCACAAGGGGGTGCTTCAGCGGGAGGGGAAAGTTCCAGTGGCAAAAGAGGGATTGCAAAACTCAGCCAAGGCTGTCGATGTTGTCCTTGATGTTTCTGAAGAACAAGGAAGAACCTGTTTTGATGAAACTTTAATAGATCAGACTTGTCTAGAAAGATTGTCTGGGGTGAACATGGGAAAGGAAGAGAAGGGGAGGAGGTCACAGGCAGGCCAGTAGTGGAGGATGAGGAGATGGAGGAGGAGGAAGAGAGGGTGGAAAGGACTTTTTTGGCCTCTGGCAATTGATTAACTCCTAAGCCCTCTAAATGCACAAAGGGAGCTGTCGATTATTATTGCCAAGGCGAAAATCTGGACAGTCGAGGCAAAGGTGCTTTTCACTTCACTTCACGCTGAATGGACAATGATTCCAGTGGGTGAAGGAGTTCACCTATTGGGGTGTTTCCTTCACCAAGAACCCCAGTTGATATTGATAAGTAAACCCGTTCCAATCCCCAGGCTTCTGGTGCAATTCTTTTGTATAATGTGTCTTTTGGGCAAACAACCAATTGTAGCAGTTGTGTGCATTTTTCAGGCTAAACCACGAGTAATCACACCTTTTGGCTCTGATCTGTGGGGTTGTGAGAAGGTTACGTCTCATCAGATAGCTGGAGACCTCTTTGTCAGACATTTTTAAATCTGCCATGTACTGCTCCATCACTTGCTTTTCATAGCAAGTACAACCAACCCTATATATATCATGAGTTTAGGCTGAGCCCAGTTGTTGCCTGGCTCTCTAAGCAGTGCAATGCCTTGGCTTTCTATTCCAAGGAGGTTTTGAATGATGTAATAGATGTGATATTTTCACTGGCCTTACCCTGGTTAGGGTATGGGAAGAAAGTATTTGCCTGTAGTATATTTATGTACCCTCTATAACGCAGCACATAAGGATATACAATTTGCAAAAACACTTTTAAGAACAATATTTCAAGAGGCTAGGGATGATCTCAAATTACATAATAAAAGTAATATTGCTCATTACTCTTTGTAACCAGGCATGAATAAAGTGTATCAAATTCATATGCCAGTGTGCTCGGCAAAAAAAAGGCTTGTTCATTTTAGGTTCAAGATTGTACCGATTGGTCCTACTCGTGCAACTTGGACACGCCATACTGATCACTTTATTGCGTGCCTCTTTGTTCAGATGTTTATGAAAACCCTGATGGATTGTAACCTCTTCTTCTTCGTATGCTCAGGTGTGCGGGGAGCACTCAAAGGTGCAGGATTTCCCCGCTGTGGAGCGGTCCCTTTTCTCTAGGTGGCTGATGACCGAGCTGTGGCCTCGGCTCAACAGGCTTATCTAATTCAGGATTTAAGAATGAGCGGAGTCCATAGGTCGCATCAATTGAATTATGAATTTAGATTGTATGTATATAGAGTTTGTGATATCTCTTTTGTATCGATTTAATGTTTGAAAGTTTGAATACATGAACTGAACAATTTTAAGACTGTTATTGATTTTTTTTTATCAATAACTAACATAAAAGATTGCTTGATTGACATTTCTAAAACATTTGGGCCAATTGACAAATAAGCCACTGTCTTGATATGGGCAAAATCTTCCTCGGGGCCAGCCCTTTGAGAGCAAAAAATACCCAATTCAGCCCAAAATACAGGTTCTATTGTCCTGAGCAGTGATCTCATGCTAGTGACAAATGACACCTTCAATAAGTTTTAGTATTTATTCTAAACAGTGAATTTCATATACATTTGGTATTCAAGTTAGAGAAGATTACAAAGCACAAAACTTAGAGAAATGCAAAATATAGAGAAACATAGAACTTAGATAAACATAGAGAAACATAGAGAAACACAGTCTTACGCCCCTTCAATCAGCACTGGGAGACCCTGGCCCTCATAAGATAGCTGTAACAAGCCCCGCTCAGAGGACAGCGCTGTCGGGGTGCCGTCAGAGTTCCAAATTCCGGGCACTTGATCTTGCTCGAACCAAGTCCACAGGACGATCTCCCACCCGAGTCATGTGAGCATTTATATTTTATAATCTCGTGCTGCCCGCCCGTGGCGCACAGTTCCAGAACTTTCCCTTTGCAAAATATAGGCTGGCTCATGGAAAAAACCCAACTCTGTTAATTTCCACTGCTCCTTCTTCTGAGCCCCTCCCTGGCTCCCTGGAGCCCATCTGCCAAAGCTCAGGAATGTCTTATCAGTGCCTTCCCAGAGAAAAGGAGATTAGCTTGGGGCCATGCAGGGCTACCGTTAGTGAGGCAGAATATTCTAAGGGAAGCAGGGATGTATTAACCCCATCTGCAAGCTCTAAAAGGCATGCACTCATAGCTTATTGTTTATAGCGCTTAAGACTGGCTATCTAAGCGCTATATAGGTGCCATAATGTTCCAAACACTCCAAAAATACCTATTAGCTACAGAGCTAGGGCCCTCTCCCTGCCTGTCTATCAACAATGCATAATGTGACCTATCACTCATACTAGGCCTGCATATTCCTTGTAGCTCACTACTGCATAATGGAAGTGCTACAACAGACTACTGTCAGCATTTTTAGCACATACTTTGAATACACTATTGGCTTTCAGCGGCTAATGCTGTCACCTAAAGCCCTGATTGGCAAGGTTGCAATTTTGTGTATCACTACATTCCACCCCTATTCAACGTGTGTGCGACAAATGCTGACTAATACACATCAATATAGTATTTAGTGCAGTGATAAAGACCTTGGGGCTTTGCAAGAGGTTTAAGCAAACTACCTTCTAGCGGTTAGTTAGCGTGGCATGCAAGGTTAGTAAAAAAAACACTACCTAAACAAAAATGTACACAAAGTGAACAGTGACATATACCCTTGCCAAAACCTGGCCTACACAAAAATACCTACACAAAGTGAACATGGACATTTACTCTAGCCAAAACCTGGCCTACACAACAATACCTAAATAATTATTGTATAACTGATTGTCAGTTAAAAAGCAGCATGCAGTTAGAATGTCAAGGCAATCCGGTGTAGTCTAATCTACAATGCACTATTGCATTTATGTATGGTTACCAATTCTAAAACCTGGCAGCCTTTAACTCTAAGGGCCTACCCTCCCCCCTGATCCCAGGGCATTCAAACGTGACTATGGGCTGTGTGATTAGACACTTCCCCCATGTATGTGGAACCCAACCAGAAACCATCTAATTTCGTGAACAAGGTGAACCCATGGGCACCAGGTTATCTAAATAAAAACAATTCTATTAATTTACATCAAGCATGGCATGTGTTATTCATGCAATCAAAAGCAAGCAATTCAATCCATATGTATGCTGGTAACTGTAGCTCTGTGTGCCAGTGTGTGGAGGATGGTCGCCCCCACCCAGTAAAAAGCCAACACCTGCTGATTAAACAATGTTTGCCATACAATGCATCATGTGTATTTAGCAGTCTTGTTGACCTGCCCTATGGCAGAAAAAATGTCTTCATACCTAAAATTCTGCCATCTTCAGTGGTTGTCAATACTTGTAGCAGTGTTGGGCGTATCAATAGGCCCCACTAGGCCAGAATTTATATAGCAGAGCTGGCATCAGAACCCATAGTGGCTAGCTTATTGTGCACAGTTTCTATGTCACAAACATATAAAGCTCCTGCAATTAATGAATCTAGCTCCCTAGCTACGCGCACTCTAGTGATGGGCCATAGAAATGGACTCCATTTGTAGCAGCTTGGTAGTACTAAGGAAACATTGCCTCATGATAAATCTATGTCTAAGTGTATCACTGTAATAATGGAGGTGTGCATTACCAGCCTACAATTTACATGTTGCCTTACTACTGGAAAATCTAACATGTTCACAGTGTCTACCTATTGTGACTTGGAGAATACCTTTCTTCAAGTGGGATATCTACCATATACAATATTAGTTTTAGCCACAAACACCATACTACCCTCCGGCAGTGGCTGTTTCATCACACCATTGTGTAAAATGCATTTAGTCAAGTTATAGTCCATAAAATCTTGGCGAGAACACTCGCTGCAGTTCTTGGTCAGAAAAGCATCACATTAAACAAATTTAAACAAATCTTTGTTTCCATTCACTGAAACATTTGGGCCTATGACTTCATAGACACCAGTCATATGAGTCAGTGACAAAAGATGTCTGACAATGTGCCAGGCCAGTACGCTAGCAATTCCATGTGGATACTCATTTGTAGCGCTTTTCCAAAGAATGATTCCAAATGTCTACAATCAAAAGGTGACTCTTTGCATTAGTGTGCTGGAGACAGCTGTCCCCACAAAAACATGAAACTGGTTGGTTTAACAAAAACCGTGTCACACTATGTGTCATAAAATCAAACATCAAGTCAGTCATGGTTTCATTTACCTGCCTTAAGCTGGCTGTAAAAGTATCCAGTGTTTCAAAGGTTACCATTTCAAATTGGAGCTCACACACTTGGCAGCATTACTTCAATTAAGGATCTTAACCTACGCACAGGTGACTTTGATGTGCGCACTCATTTTATCTCAAAATAAATTACGCTCCTGCTTGCATAATCCTGCTACCCCAACAATTCATAAATCATTTTCCTGCCTACGTGCAACGTAGAAGTTTTTTTTTTTTCAAAAAGCAAAACATCTCTGGTTAAAGCAATTCAGTTGGAAGAGCAAAACCATTTCGTTTTTTCAGATTCATCTCAAAAAGTGCATTTAAAAACCATTTTTCAATGTGTTAGTATTCAAGTGCTGTGTCACACAGCTGTTTGTGGTGCATGATCTTACAGTCCACAACTCATTGTCCATAGTCCTTTAAACAAGAAAGGCAAGACATGTCAATTAAGTTATTTCCAGCAACTGAATCATTTGAATGTGCAGCATCAAATATTTGATAACTAGCCAAGTCTGCACCATGCCAGTTCAGCAAAAGTTATTACTCTGTTGGACACCTTTCGCTGGTTGCAGAACAAATGTCCTCATAGGTCATGCATGCTAGCAGCATTGAGTGCGGTGCAGGACACGTTTAAAGTTGACTCGCTTTCTCTGAGCACAGTTTGCTTGACTGATCAGTGTCACCCGCAAATTGAATACATCTACTTCTGTCAATGGCGCGCTATTGTCTTGCTTTTTTGCCTAGGCAAAATACAAACAGAAATGTTAGGATGCCATCAAAAGTACAATGTTGTTATTTTTCACATTAGGATGTCATCAAAACTTCAATATGAGCGTTATCCACCCCTTCCCTGAACACCACCCCCATCTTCAGAAGTCTCACCAGGTAACTACACACTTTATCATTGCTACTGCAATTATTTATCACCCTTCTGCATGTTTCTGGGGGCTTATTTACACTCAACCATACGGGGTGTAACTGCCTAATCACAAACTCATTTGTGCAATGCGATCATAGTTGGTCAATGGTACCTCAGACTGATCTGTGCTTTTACAAAAGCCATATGATAAGTACCCAGGTCGCACAATGCTTTTCTTTTTCACCAAAGCGATCACGAATGCCAAGCGCCAACTTGCTTCCAGTGTCTCATGATCTTGATTTAGTTTGCCCTGCTGGCATCACTCCATTTTTCAAAGGTAAAGTCCTTCAGTCCAATACCGCCTGCAGTTGTACAAGCAGCTTTGTTTATTTTTCTCCATACAGCTAGTGTCTTTCAAGCCTCTGTTTTATTTTTTTTCACTTATCATTTTCTCAAAGGGTGTTTGCTGATTTCTTGGACCACCCCTTTGAGCGCGATAGTCTAAGTCAGTTTCTTTTGTTGCTTCAACAAATCATTCATTCTTGCACTAAGCCGTGAGGTGTTCATGTTGTACTCCAAAGCCCCGCTCTGCATGTTGTCTCTTGCAAAACGGCTAAGTGCTTTATGTCAGTTTTGCTTCCATCTGGAATGCCATAATGTCTTTGTCAGTTACTCCAGCCCTGGCAATGTAGCTTGCATTTTGCCAGCTGTGTATTTTCTCTTCTCAAAGCGCCTAGAGGTTTCTTCTCCAGTGCGCAGCGCTTTACTTCAGTTCACATCACATGGAGCACTGGGATGCAGCTTGCACAGCAATAGCGTTTCACTTCACATCACATCACATGGTGCATGGGAATGCGGTTTGCATGGCAATGTCTGTTGGAATGGGCAGCTGTCTTTTCTTAGCCCATTCACAGATGCACAGGTTCCCCAATGTTCAGATGTGATGTGCCCATCTGCCATCCTGCATGCAGCCTTTGTTTTCCTTCCAGTGTTACTGGGCAAATTCTTTACTTCTGATCAGCTCTGTTATTGCATGCCGTTAGAAAGCATGCGTACATCAGCATTTCTGTCTTTGCACCCCTCTCCTCAGTTTTTTTTTTTTTTTCACACTGCGGTGTCTCTCACAGGGGATAGAATGCAGGAATGTCATTGTTTATCTTTCGCGCAGCAAGCTTATCTCTTTGCCTATAACTCTTACACTGTGGCGGCTTCAATAGAAGGCACTCGTTTCAGACAGTTCATCCAGATTAACTCTTTCTTGCACTGCTTTTGTCCAGCAACTCAGAAAAGCTCTCATATCTGCCACCATTTCATTAAACAGGAGTGCAGTATTCTACTTATGTTTGCCTTCCTGCACCTCGCCCAAGACAGCTTCAAGGCACAAGCTCTGCACACACAGCAAGACTCTTATTTTCAAAAGAGGCACTTTTTCTTCTCATCAGATTCTACTCCATGTAATTTAGCAAAATGTCAAAGCGTCTTTTTAGCCTATTTTGAACTTATTAATGTCTCATTTAAAAGCATACGTTTTTTTTCTCTCCTTTTTCCTCGTAACCTGGTAGTTTGGCTTCACGAGCTCACTCCAATGCAATGTGCGATCCTTCAAAAGAACCCGCAACCCACTAAATCTTTGTGCTATCTTATCACACACAGATTTTTCATTCTGTTGTACCATTGCCAGAATATAACCACTTATTTCAGTGCATTTAAAAAATGCCATATTTAGTGCAGCTCCCTGCACGGTTTCCCTGCAAGAGCAACCCACACTCTATATTGCTTGTGGGCTGTTAAATGTGTCAACAACATTTTTCACCATGTATCACAGTCAACAGGTCACTATTTCCAAACATGCATCACTTATAAGGCAATAGTACAAATCCATGGCATAGCGTGGGAACAGTCAAAAATACTCCAGGGGCAATTTAGAGGCAATTTAGAAAAATATAAATTGTTTTTTCCCCCCAAACCATTGCAAACTGATTCTGCAATTTCAAATCAATACACAAAAATCGAAAATCCAAATAACATCACTCACTTTCTTTTTTAAGTGAGTCTCTCACCCATTATAAGCATCGCACAGCTTAAAATGCAATATAACCATTTTAGTGTGTTTCCTTTAAACAGAATTCGCCACCAGCACATGAAATTTACAGTTGCCAAAAGAAAAACAAACCCTTTAGGCTCTCAGCACAGATGTTACTCTTTCTCCTAAGCACGGCTCATTCCCCATGTTATTTTTCAGGAATGTCAACACTTCAAAAGCATACATCAAAAAAGCGAACCTTCGCCTCCGAACATTACAACCCCCCACTCGCTAGCACACTGGGGCTGACTCAATGGTTAAATTACTATTCACAATTTGCATGTCAAATCCTTGCAACTATTTTTCCCTGCCCTCATGACAGAATAGAGATGAGAACTCCGTCTCACTTTGCATTTCAAATTACAACTTTAAACTGGGGAAACCGCATGATAAAATTCTTTCCTAATTGAACATACATCTTTCTTGACCATTCATCGGAGCGCTTTAAACAAAGCCATTTCCCGCTTGTTTATCGCCTTGTACTCCCTGGCTCCATTCCCAAGCAATAAGTCAGTCACGACTGATTTACTGAAGGGAGTCTTAACCACACAAGCTATCGGCCACGGCAAGCCGACACAACATTGCTGTCTTTTGAAGTCTCAGAGCTGCAGTGAGACCACCAAGGAAATGTGACAGCCTGCTCCTCACTCTACACTGTGTTCACTCACACAATTTGTCATTTCACAGCAAGGCACTGCTCTGCACAAATCCCACCGCTGCCACCAAATGTCTTGATATGGGCAAAATCTTCCTCGGGGCCAGCCCTTTGAGAGCAAAAAATACCCAATTCAGCCCAAAATACAGGTTCTATTGTGCTGAGCAGTGATCTCATGCTAGTGACAAATGACACCTTCAATAAGTTTTAGTATTTATTCTAAACAGTGAATTTCATATACATTTGGTATTCAAGTTAGAGAAGATTACAAAGCACAAAACTTAGAGAAATGCAAAATATAGAGAAACATAGAACTTAGATAAACATAGAGAAACATAGAGAAACACAGTCTTACGCCCCTTCAATCAGCACTGGGAGACCCTGGCCCTCATAAGCTAGCTGTAACAAGCCCCGCTCAGAGGACAGCGCTGTCGGGATGCCGTCAGAGTTCCAAATTCCGGGCACTTCATCTTGCTCGAACCAAGTCCACAGGACGATCTCCCACCCGAGTCATGTGAGCATGTATATTTTATAATCTCGTGCTGCCCGCCCGTGACGCACAGTTCCAGAACTTTCCCTGTGCAAAATATAGGCTGGCTCATGGAAAAAACCCAACTCTGTTAATTTCCACTGCTCCTTCTTCTGAGCCCCTCCCTGGCTCCCTGGAGCCCATCTGCCAAAGCTCAGGAATGTCTTATCAGTGCCTTCCCAGAGAAAAGGAGATTAGCTTGGGGCCATGCAGGGCTACCGTTAGTGAGGCAGAATATTCTAAGGGAAGCAGGGATGTATTAACCCCATCTGCAAGCTCTAAAAGGCATGCACTCATAGCTTAGTGTTTATAGCGCTTAAGACTGGCTATCTAAGCAATATATAGGTGCCATAATGTTCCAAACACTCCAAAAATACCTATTAGCTACAGAGCTAGGGCCCTCTCCCTGCCTGTCTATCAACAATGCATAATGTGACCTATCACTCATACTAGGCCTGCATATTCCTTGTAGCTCACTACTGCATAATGGAAGTGCTACAACAGACTACTGTCAGCATTTTTAGCACATACTTTGAATACACTATTGGCTTTCAGCGGCTAATGCTGTCATCTAAAGCCCTGATTGGCAAGGTTGCAATTTTGTGTATCACTACAGCCACTACGAGAAACTATGACTTACTCATAACTTAAACTTGGAAAGGGTTATGTCCGAGGGTATACTGCTCACTTGCTCAAGCTTTCTAAGAATAGGTCAAATTTACACCAGAGTGACTCATTGTAACTTCTTTATTTTACGTTTTATTTGATTGTGCATTTGTAAGGCGCTTATACAAGTAAACTGTGTTTCAATGTGCCCACAGGGCAATGGGGAGGGAATGTTAAACGGGAAATCATATTGTGCCTCCTTCTGATATATATTGGCCTAAGCCTAGTCGCTCTGCGAAGAAAACCGCGTTGCAAAGTTCTGATTTTGGATTGACTTCGCCGCCATTTTAGGATCATCCGCCATTTTGATTTCTGTTTGTATGTGATTCTCTGTTCTAAAATGGTGGACTGTGTTTCCAACTTGCAACTGAGCCCTCCTGACCTTTGAGCCTAGTTAATGGTTAGACTGTCCGAGGGCCGAATGTTTAGACTAGGGAATGAGACCTTGCCCCAAACATGACTTGTGGTTTAAGGATTGTCTGCGCTAACAAGCCTCATCCACAAATACACATTGAGGACAATACTGTGTAAATGTCGAGCGTGGACACTGGCAGAACTACATTGTGAAGGGATATGTGCTAAGGCTCACTGTTAAATCCAGAAATACACTTTGCTGTTGTAACTTGTTGGAAATGCAAACCTATGTAATCCATGTGCATATTATTGTATGAGCTATATGTGAACTTGGCACGGACTCTAGACCGCAGATTATTAACCTGTAGAGGGGCTGGACATTATTGAAGGATATGTATAAATAATATGAATGGTTAGATGTCCAGCATCTCTCCCTCCTCACTCTGACGGGCTGGTACTCATTGCGGGGTGTCGAGAGCCAGATAGCTATCTGTATCAGATCTGTGTTTCTTTGTAACTGCGCAGTATTAAAGATCTGTGAATCTTTATAGCCCGTGTTTGGTGTATTTTCTTTTGCGGTACTCAGCCTCGATATTTCCTTGCTTTTATAGGAACATGGAAATGAAAGGCAAATATGACAATGATAGAGACATGCAGTCCTACTAGGCCTTGTGAGCATTCAGAACGTGCAAGTGCAGAGTGGGAGAAGAGATGAGGGAGGGGGAGTAAGTGCTAGGAGTACCCTGGAGGGAAGTGCTAGGGAGTAAGTTACAAGCAGCTGTTAAGTGACTGGCAGAGATCACTTGGTCAGAGTGGTCGACCACCAGTAAATAAGTACAGGCCTGTGATAGCACAGGCCGGTGGGCGCCAAGGCAGTGCTGGGAGCGGACGGAGACTGAAGTTGATTGAGGTGGGAGGCCCGGACCCAGGTGGACACATAAGGGCCCTGGTCACCAATCTCAGCGACTGTGGGGTTTTTCAAAGGAGGGAGGAAGGAAAGGAGAAGGTGAAAAGGAATGTCTTAAGGAGCTTTCGGAATTTGAGGAGATCTGGCTCAAGACGAAGAGGAAGACCGTTCCATAGCCAGCTGAGGAAGGAGATTGGCCACCATCTTTGTGAAACAAAGTGCCCTTTCCAGGTTTGTTTCAAGGATAAATTAAAGTAACTTCTTTCTGAATTATCCTCATAAATTACTAGCCCGTTTGCTTGTTCTTCTTACACACTGTCTTACATTAAGGTACTTGAACTGTTCTTGGAACGTATTTATTTATTTGTGTATTAAAAATTCTTGTATACCACACCGCATGCCCATAGGCCTCAACTCCGTCATACTGCCC
This sequence comes from Ambystoma mexicanum, assembly GCF_040938575.1. NCBI lineage: Eukaryota > Metazoa > Chordata > Amphibia > Caudata > Ambystomatidae > Ambystoma > Ambystoma mexicanum. Next base: position 648,827 of record NW_027182496.1, on the reverse strand, counting down.
TTTATGGCATCTCCATTTGCACAAACTTGCACGGCAGTCTTCTTTTCCCATCAACTTTGCATTTCTTATGTCAAATTTGCTTTGTTTATACTTTTTTACAAAATGTCCTGTGGTGGCTCAGAACACATCCTGGCACATAGGATATTTCCTGCTACGTCTAACAGGGCAAATTACCATACTTGTTGATGTTTGTTTGTTAGTTTATTTTATTTGTAGGGCGCACCGAACCCGGACGTAACTGGGCACGAAGAATGCACAAGTAAGTTTACAGCTTAGGTTACAGGCAGAGGCAAATTATAAATAAATACATGTAATCAAAGAAGGTACAGGTTAAACAGGGAAAAGGTACAGCAAGATCCTAAACATGACCTACCCCAGGCATGGTGGTAAACCTGTAACCAAGACACTGGACCCAACAGGAAGGTCATGTTGGAGGGTCCTCCTGTGCACAGTTTGCCAGTCTGCAGAAGTTCCAGAGTACCTATAGGTAGCAGCTGCACGGCCCTGGTTCTAGAGCTCGCCATTAACAAAATAATACAGAAACCATGACTAAAGGTAAAAATAAAGAAGTGAACATGTAGTGGGCCTCATTACACGGTATGTGGTAAGGGTTTACCAGTACCGTTATTTTACCGGTACCAGTAAATCCTTACCGCCTTACTACAAGGTCCCTTTGCGGGTTGGGGAATTTAACGCCTGCTTTTTGCAGGCGTTAAAAACCAACCCGCAAAGGTACCAGTGGAGCTAATTACGGTACCGCAATTTGCGGTACCGTAATTAGCGCCTTTCCCATTCCCATAGAGCCCTATGGGGCAAAAATGGGAATGGGGAAGGTCAATGGTGGAAGGGGGAATTACTGCCCCGCCAACCTTGGAATGGGGCGGTAATTCCCCTTTCCACCAAGGCGGTGCAGGTATTTTACCGGCATGAACCATGGCGCTAATAGCGCCATGGTTCTCCGCCTACCGTGTAATGAGGCCCAGTGTCCTTTAAATACAACAAATGAATAGTTTACATGGCAATATGTAAAAAAATGCAAGCTTATTTTTTTCAAAAAAGGTTCCATAAACATGTTACAATTAAGCTCGAAGTATTCTGTACATTGATTAAAAAGGCAATTGTTAAAGTAGACATGGAGCACATTGCAGAAAAGCCTTGTAGAAGGGGTTTGGCAGTGTGTCTGTTGTTCCCTGTAATGTCACTACATTATTTTGGTTGCATAGCCGGGTGGTAGGGCACAGGTTCTGGGAGCATGGGCCTGGGAAGTACAGGGGATTTGCCATTACCATCTGTTTTTTGCGTCCAATGAATAGAAAAGTGATCTTGTACTCAAAAGATGACTGTGTTCTTGTGAAGGACCCCACTGTTTTTTGCAGTGCTGGAAATCCCTCTGGCCCTGTGTCACAGCAGACTTCTGGGTGGTTGATGGGCTGGGCTTCTGAATGTCATTTTTAAGCAGCACTTTGATGAAAATTCGAGTTTTGAATCTGCTCTCTGGCCAGATTGGTCCTGATTATTGAAATTGGAGCACAGCTGCTGTTCATGGTTTACTGATTGCTTATTTTTCTTTAATGTGATGCAATATATTTCTTTTCAAGCACATTTGTCTCTCCATCTCCCATAAATCAAAAGGAAGCTGTCCCTTTCGTGCCATGGCTGCAGTGTCTGTGTTATATGTGGCAATATGTTCCATGCGGGGGATTAAGAGTCATAGGAAAACGAGCCGGGGCTTATTTAGGGAGCGTGGCCTATGAGGGGGCATGGTCTAATGGGCATCAGATGGCCTACGCCAGGCACCCCTTTTCAGCGATCATCACCCTCTCAGCCGGTGAGTGAGGGTGATAATCCCTGCATCTCTTAGCTAAAGGGATGCCTGGCGGGGTCTGCATCAGACATTGTCACCCTTAACAGTGGCGCTGACTGCCATCAGGCATCCCTTTAACTAAGAGATGCTGGGATCATGACCCTCAGACCCAAGTGATAGGGTGCTGATCCCTGCATCTCTTTTCTTCATTAATGGTGGAGCCAACCCTCACTAGACGTCCCTTTAACTAGGAGATGTAGCAATCACACCTAAGGCCAGCGCACAGGTGGCCTGCATCAAAATTATGGCAGCACAGGCTTTTTTTACTAAAGCGCCGAAGCTCTCGCTCATGCGTGAGAGCTTCGAGCTTTAGGGAAAAAGGCGTTGGCCTCTAGCGGGGCTCATCGGCTGGGACTACCGGGGTCTTGGCAGGACCTCGTCTCAGAGACATTTTTCAGAGACTCCCCTGGCTAGCTCTGGGCCTCTTTGAGCCCTGGTTCCAGTTATTGGGATATGCTCACCAAGTGTTGCATTCTGGGGCTTGTAGATTTTACTTTCTCATTACAAACCCAGGATTATAAGGCCCAGAATGCAACACAAAAAAATCACAACTCGTTGTGCATCTACTAAATGATATGGGGCATGTTGGCATGTATGGTGTTTGCAGATTCAGAAAGAATGTGGGGTTATGGACGCTCCCGGACATGTATGAATGGCACACAGGGTGACATCGTGTCAGCTACAGCATAGTTAGGGGTCATTGGGGAATATCTGAAATGCTCCATGGTTTTGGGCGCTGCTGTGTAGCACGCACACCAGCAGTACATTTAGTTGGTATGTGTGTAGGCCCATGCTTCTAGGTGCCATACAGTGTTCGCCGGAGGCATGTTTTGGGATCATGGCAAGGTGCTCTACTGCCTCATGCTTAGGGGTGCAACACTTTCTGGCACATACAGCAGCTGCACGTTGAGCAGTCTTTGGGCCTGATTCATGAAATGTTTAGTGTGGCATGGGACTGCAATGTGAAGTTGCACCAGTGCAAAGTCAGTGCAAAGTCAAATTTGCACTGCAAAAATACACGTCTCACTGCTCTGTGAATCAGAGTGTTTGTTGACAGTGCAAAGTCAATTTGTACCGGGCTAAAAATTCCATGAATCGGGCCCCTTGTGTGGTATTTGTACTGCACTATGCTCCACGGTGCAACACCACATGGAACATAGACCGGCTGCACAAATAGGGGCAATTGTGGGTGATTGTACAGCCCCATGATAATTCGGGGTGCTATACTATGTAACTTACACCAGCTGCAAAGACCTTCAGAGTGCTCCAGCATTGAGCAGAACCAGAATGTGCCCATTGCGGTTTCGGTGTGTGGTATTGCCAGCACCCCATGCACAGCACAATCACCAGCTACACATTTACGGTGATTGTGCAAGACATACATTGAGCAGCATCGCCATTTGAGATGCACTACCACAGGTTTGCTGGTTACTTTCACATGTGTTTAGCTCTGCGGGCAATTCAACTCCCCACTTCAAAGAAAATGCCGACCAGATTGCCATCCCCTGATCATTTCAGGCGCAACAGCTGCTCCAAAGAAGGCAGATGCACTCATCATCACCTTTTGACCCCGATGGACATGTTTCCAGTCATGCAATTTCATTTATAAAAATGTGGAAGTTGCCCCATTATAATTATTCATCAGACTGTGCCCATGCAAGTTGTGTGAGTTCCCACGATTCCCATGTGCGTGCTTATTGCATAGAGAAAGGACTTCATGCTCTGGAAAAACTTTCCAAAGTGGCCATGGTACTTTACATCCTGCTTTCTTGAAAGGAAACCCAGCTGTGATCTGCAGCTCACATAGACCTTTGCTGTGGCATTTCTACCCACTGAGCTATCTTACTGATCTTCGATTCTGTGACTCACAGGCTCCATGGATCTATTTCTGCAAGTAGTACTGAACCCCGGGATCCAGATTACTGGGAGGGAATACCTGCTCCCTGCAAGTGACATAGGCCCTCATTACGACCCTGGCGGAAATCGAAAAACGATGGCGGAAATGCAATACCGCCATCGAATACCGCCCGTTGCGATTATGACCCGTCACCGTAAAGTACGATGCCATTAGCGACACCGTAGTGAACGCCAACGCTAACTGCACCAAGTACGCGCATGCGCGCACTGCGAAACCGTAATTACCACCATGGCGCAACGGTACGGGAATTCTGACCCTAGCGGACATGTACCTAACGCCATCAAGCATGGCGGAAAGTACCATTCCGCCATGGTGAGAAGTACGGCATCGCAAACCAACCGTAAAAGGCCTTACTGAGTGCCTGTACACCACTCCCTGGCCACATTGCACAACTCCTCGTAGGTGCAATGAAGTCAAACAATGCAACCAGTGAAATGTACAAGTCACCCATGCATGCCAACGAACAAATGAATGTAGGGGCTCCAAGTGCCTTGTGAGTGGCCATCCATATTAGCCATGGCACCATTGCCGTACTGATGCAGCACAGGCATGTCAAGCTCCAAGTACAGCAACATGAACTGAAAACTGAGACAAACAAAAACAGGGCCCCCATCGCTTGACACCAGTGCAAGGCAACATACAAAGCAGTATCCTGAGTGAGACTGCACCAGCCCTGTACTCCTGCCAGTAAACAAACCAACCAGCAGCATAAGCATGTACCACACAAGTTGGCAGAGTGACTGAGCAGCCAGGCACATCTCAAGAGGGGCCAATGGGAGCAGCAGGGCACAGATGGCACGAATACAGAAGCCATTCCAATGGACATGACCTCAGTCTCCCTCAAAGAAACGCACGCAAACACAGGCACCTGTGACCAGCCATATTCTGAAAATCACATCATTCCACCAATCCACCTGGCTGACCGGCATCTGTTACACAAAAGCCAATCCCCCTCCCATGAGCATGACATCATTAAAACAGTCATAATGGCAGCCCCTATCCCTGACCTTACTGGCCTCCGTAGGCAAACGCGCCCAGTACAGTACCACGCAACTATGCTCAGAAGGCCGAACCCAAAGCAGATCTCCTCACAATACATCGCTCCACGAATAGGAATATGCTACATAACTTGCAAAGAATAACGCTACAAGGTCAATATCATAATCAAATTTTAATGCACAACAAAATCACCCGGGCCATACAGCTATTAGGTCATGAACTCCAAATCATATCTCATAATTGTGGGCTGCATCCGCAATAATTGACCAGCTTCTTCTTGTGTGACGCTCTGTTCCTCCATGGTACACAGGGGCTACATCCACGTTCAAAAAGGCAACATGGAAGCGCCTAGAACCGCAGGGCCGTCCCATTAGGTAGGCACTAGTCCAGCTGAAAGCTCGAAATGTTGCTCCTAGCCACTAGTACTGCGTAAGGGCATGTGGGCCATTGGCGATCGTCCCATAAGATCGTAATGGTGCTCCACTGATTAACACGAAGCAGCAGGTGTCGGGAGTAAAAGCCATCTGCAGGAGTGGCATACAGATGGCAGCGGCAAAAGGGGAGGAGATACCTGTCACCCAAATGAAACGAAAAAGAATAGTATGGGCATCTGAACTCCATTTGAATTACTCACTTCAAAGATCACACTAAATCCACAGCCATATGCATGCTAGCCCACTCAAAAGGATTATTTGCACCCAATAATCACTTGCGAATCATAACCATATAAATCGAGGTGAAAACACTATTACAAACGAGTGTTTGTGTGCATGCGTCTGTTAAAACAGAATCCATTAGATGGGATTAGTAACGTGCATAGACACAAGTGTCTGAAGGCGCGTCGAGACAGGGAGGGTTCAACAAGGGCAGATAGACGATGGTCCCACTATGGCAGCCCTGCATCACATAGCGCAGAGGAAGTTGAGAGATTCCAAAAAGCCATGTACATGGCAGACTCTCTATTAAATCATCTGTCCATGCATCCATACATCATTCCCTCATCCTGGTATAAAAACGCCTGATTATTTACTCACATAACATTAGAAATTTCCATTGAATCTGTGCTAAATGCAGTCTGCAAAATCCACTGTGCTCCAGGCCTGAATTCTAGTGTTGTGAAGTAACATGTATTTGGGAACGTCCTGCCTTATCCTCCACTACGCTATTGCGCATCCCATACTATTCATATCAATCATTGCATTCTCGGCATGGCCCCTGTCCCAAGGACATCAAACAATAGAACTTTCTATCTGCAGTCAGACCTGTGGGCGTCTCCACGCCGCTAGCTGGAAACCGAAAGCGCTGTCCTTCGAATTCCTCATTTGCAACATCACGTCGAAAAGGCATCTGTGACCGCTTGAAATCACAAATCCATCCATTTAGTGCGGCAGTGTGTGAAAATGGCAACTGGCTACACTCACAAATGGGACGCCCCGCCCGTCGGTGAACCGCGGTACAGCGCTGCATGAGGGTCCACCGTTAATCGAGTACTACATTCCACGGACCCTTCACAAGTATGTTCCCGACTGCAAAGATAGTATGTGAAACAATGGGAGCATAGCAGATTTAACATATGAAGCAAGATCTCACTGCCATCGGGATGAAATACATGATTGTAATAGCAAGATGCCATGCGTCGATTTGCAGCGTTGTGTGCGGGACGTGCTCGCCCAAAGGGGATTGCAGCTTGCACAGGTGGAATGAATCACCACAGGTGGAGGCTATACAGCTTGGAAACACATAAATTGCACACCCAACCCCCTCCCACAACCACACCCACTCCAAAATGCTACCGGCAGGACTTGTGATGTTGGCCCTGGGGGACCTGATAGCACTGCAAGTACTCCAACTTCAAGAAGAAGACGAACACCAACTACTACAACAACCGGCCGCACAGAGGAGACGCAGGAGGAGGAGGAGGGCAAGGCAGGGCCAGCAAGGCCCACCAGCACAGCCACTACCACCACGCAGGCAGCCCGCAATCCCACGCCTCCGAGCACATCCGTTCAACCTCACTGATGAGCAGATCCACACCCTCTACCGTTTGGACCGGGACACCATAACCGCCATTGTGGACATGACACACGCTGACCTTGTCAGCATGATAGATAGCCCAACCGCCATCCCACCCCTACTGAAGGTGGTGTCTGTACTCCACTTCCTGGCCACAGGCACCTACCAGCACACAGTCGGACAGTTGCATGGCATTTCACAGCCACTGTTGTCACGGACACTATTGCAAGTGCTCGATGCCCTCCTGAAGCACGCAGACGACTACATCTCTCTACCACGCTCGGACCAGGAAATTACGAACAGAAAAAAGTGGGATTCCATGCACTTGCCGGCATACCGGGTTGCATTGGTGCCATCGACTGCACCCATGTGGAATTGGTTGTCCCACATGCCATGGAGGCCCAGTACCGCAACCGAAAACAATATCATTCTCTTAATGTACAAATGGTGTGTGACTCAAACAGGATCATTACACATTGTTGTGCCCGATTTCCTGGATCAACCCATGATTCCATGGTCTTACGGAACTCTACAATACCACGCTACATGGAGCGACATGCAGGGAACAGATCCTGGCTACTCGGTGAGTCTCATTTCATGCATGATAATGTGGGGTATGTGATGCGGCAATGACCTGCCAGGAAGGGGGGGGGGGTGCTTACGTAGCAATGTCATTCCTCAAACATCCTTTATTGTCCACATACAGGTGATGCCGGGTATCCACTGAAGAGATGGCTCCTTACACCACTCCGGAACCCACAGGACCAGCATGAGGAGGACTACAACCATGCCCACTCACGTACCCGTGTAGTCATAGAACAGGCATTCGGCCTACTGAAGGGTCGTTTCCGCTGCCTCAGCAGGTCTGGCGGGGCACTCCTGTACCGCCATGAGAAGGTTGCTAAGATGGTCATGGCATGTGTCATGCTACACAACATGTGCATACGTAGGAATGTGCCCATGCCCCCTGACGCAGAACTGCAAGCACCAGAATATGGTCATGATGTGGGTGGGGATGTGGCAGAACCTGAAGGAGTCCGCGAGGCACAGGAGGGCCGTGAAATTCGTCAGATTATCATAGAATCATGCTTCTAGCACTCACGCCTGGTGGTTGATACATGGACACGGGAGTTGTGGCACTGTGTGTGTCTGGAACATGCACAATATGAACTGTACGCCTATGATGGCCTCGTACACAAAGATCAATGTCCACACATCTCATTGGATGATTGTGAAATGTTTATAGCAAATGTGAAATTGTGTTACACACCCCATCGACCCGCCACCCAAGTAAGCCCAACACACCCCCTCCACCCTCCTACCTCCCCCCCGAACACCAGTGTCCAAGGATGCTCATTGTCAGTGGGCAGACGCTATTGCAAGCCCCCTCTCCGGGTATCAGGGGCACCCCTGCCTGTGGAGCGCAGGTTCCTCCCAGATCTACGTTGGGGGCTGCCCTGGACGGAACTTGCAACGGATGATGTCTCTGCCTGCTCACGTCCATGCATGTCCCTAAGGGTTTGTGAGAGCTCAGTGAGCACACGGCGCACAGCGGCAAGTTCAGCACATACGTCTTTGGACGTCGCATGCAGTTCCCCCCTCAGGCTCTCGGTGCTTCTCTCCATTTGTACTCTCAGGCTCTCGGTGCTTCTCTCCATTTGTTCTCTCAGGCTCTCGGTGCTTCTCTCCATTTCTGCCCTTAGTGTCTCTGTACATGTTTCTATGGCTGCCTTGGTACCCCCACATTCATCAGCATGCTCCTTGAGGAGCATGGCCAGTTGCTGCTGTTGCTCGATCACCTGGTCGAGGGACTGTTGCCTCTGCTGGGCCATGGCCATTTGCGGTGGTGTCACAGAGGGGCTGATCACCTCATGTTGCCTTGACACAGGGCTTGTGGGGGATGGCCAGTCGTCGTCTTGTGAGTGCTCCTGCGTGGTATCCTCATGTTGTACGGGATGAAACAAACAGGGGGATTGAGACAGGTCATGGATGGATCGTACATCGACATCACCGTTTTCTGTGTCGGAGCATGCTGCCATTAATGCAGTGTCACCTATGGTGCTGCTGCCACCAGAAGCAGTGCCTTCTGTGGCATCCATTGGGGGGGCCTGTGGTGGTGGTGGTGTTGTGGCCATGCTGGCTGCTGGGGTGCCTGTTGAAGTCCCCTCCTGTGTGCTGCCACTTGATTTGTGCTGCTGCCGTGTCTTGATGCGTGCAGCTGAGGTGGAGGGTCTTTGGCCGTTGGTCTTGGCCCTCTTTGCAGGTGTGCTGGTAGGGGTGTCCTGGAGCTCGTCGTTTGAATCGGACCCTGTGGTGGAGTAAAAGAGGGCGAGCGTTATTAATGGGTCTGTGGAAATTGGAATGGCAATGTATCACATGCATTGTGGTGGTACCTGAGGGTGATTTGGGTCAGGGCCTTGGAGGTGGTTTCATTTTTGTGTGGAATGAGGGTGCAGTTGTATTGCAGCCTGCAGTTAGGGGGTGCCTGCTGCACGTGTAGAGGGTGTTTTTAGGAATTTTAATTATTTATTTATTTAATTTGACTTTTAATGTCCGCTATCAGGCCAATGTGAGTGGACGTTCTCCTGGACATGTGTTTCTGTTGCACTATGTGGACACATGGTACTTCACATGATTGAACATTGTGGTTTTAGCATAGTTTTATTTGGGCCACCTACCTGATTCTTCGGATGTCTGCACTCCTTTCTCCATCCCTCCGACTCCCTCTATGGTCTCCATTCCAATGGTGGAGGCACAGATTTCTTCCCAGGGGGTCAGCTTGATGGGTGATTCCGATCCTCCCCCGGTAGCTGTGGCAATGTTACGGTTGGCGGATAGTATGCTCCGTACGCGTATCCGCAAGTCGTCCCATCGCTTTCTGCATTGCTGTGGGTTGCGGTGTGCGGTCCCCACCGCACTTACCCGCTGTGCCACCAGGGCCCATATTGCCTTCTTGTTCGCAAGTGCCGTTCTGGTCATTTGCGTCGAGAAGACGACGGCAGCATTCTCCTGGAGGGTCTCTGTGAGCACCGTGAGTTCCTCACGTGAGAAGTGGACCTGCCGCTTGCGGTCGCACGCTTTTTTCGCTACTTTTCCCATTGTTTTGGTTTCACTAGGGTGGATGACGGGTTGGGATGTCTCTCAGGGTAGTGTTTTTAATGGTTGTGTGAATGTTCTGATTTTATAGGTGTACGGCGTGCTGTTTCCCGTTCCGGGACCATGTTTTTGCTTCCGTTTCCGTATATTTACGGTCACCGTATTTTCCGATTGCCGCTCTCTACGGTGACCGCTATGTCCGGTGGCGGAATTGCACCTAGGTCGCCGTACGACGGCGGTGAGGGGCGTTTTGGGGACATTTCCGCCAAGGCGTAGTGCTCGTGCCCGATGGGTCAGAATTAGCCGCACTTTACTCTGTCGTGCCATGGCGGAAACGCTATTTACGCTATGGCAGTCAGGTCAGTTGCTTTCCGCCAGGGTCGTAATGAGGGCCATAGAGATCTCTGCTGCAGATGTTCAACCCACTGATGGATCTAAAATTCCTTGAAGCCCCCCCCCACATTCTTCGTCGTTAGTGCTTTTAAGCCATCTACCATGACCAGCACCAACTACCCTTTCTCTCCCTCTTTGCCAAGCTATGCGCATACTCCAACACCATCAACCTGCATAGTCTCCAGCGTGGTCTTTGCTCTTACTCTATGACTCTATATTTATCGAAATAAGGATCAAAAGTCAGGATCTATTCTGTTCATGTACAGGTCTCCTGTAGACAGTAGTGTCATGAAGCCCCATAATCGTTGACGCCGTGGACGCGGCTGGTCCCCATGGCGACAATGGAAATGGAAGCATCCTATGCAGCCTTCCACACTCATTTACCAACACATCCCATCCAGGATGGCGGCGGGGTTGGGTTGCGCCATCTTGTGTGTGCCATTCCCAAGATTGTGGCGCGTTCTGACGGCTGTACACTGCTTTGCATCCAGAATCTGCGCTTCACCGGCTATACGAAGACAAGACACCACCAGAGCCTTAGATGTCAACACTAAAGGTACCCTCCTTGACTAGTTGCTATGCTCTTTTTCCCTGTGTTCCTGTTTTTCTCTTATCCTCCTGTCCACTGTTCTCAGTCCTGTTACTTAGTCACCTCTCCTCCATCTTGTCCCTGTCAGTTCTCGTATTCCTTCTCCTTGGCAGCTGGTCTCCTTGTTAATCCCCTAGAACTCAGCCTGGAAATCCATCTCTGTATTTGGAGGTCCACTGCGCATATCAGCCGCCCTCCTGTTCTGTTGTGCAGGCAGGGTGGCGTTGAGCGAGGAGCACCCTTATCTCCAGGGGTCGCGACTACATCAACTATGTCGGGCCAGTCACGTCGCTGCGTCACCGCGACGGCGCTCCAGACCTCAGGTGAATCAGGACCTTGACAAGCGGAGTATAAGGTTACGTATCTTTCCTCTTAGATGAGGATTATATTCAGGGTCATCAGGGGGCTGCGTTATTACGCGTGCGTAGTTGATTCAGTCCAAGTTTTATTAATTCTTAAAATTATAGATCTTCATTTTCTAACCTAGATGGTTCAAAATTCCATGAAAAACATTATGGCACAAGCTTCTCACAATAACATGGGAAACATGGAGCTCTCTGGACAAAAGTACCTGATGGCAACCAAGGGTCCTCCCTCACTGCCAATAGTTAACTTTTCTCCTCCTAGAACACATTAAATTCCACTTAGTCTCCAGCTCTGAATTTACTTAAACATCTTAAACCTGACGATTTGAAAAACTAAACTTGTTCCCCCTCTAAGGAACCCGCACAGAGCACACAAACGGTAAACTACATGAGCCATGGCCGGAGACCGCCGAGCACACACCTGCGCAGGAGTGTGCCCAGAGGCTGTTTATGCTGCATTTCATGTCATGTTGGTCATTCCTGGTGGGAGTTTCCGAAATTGAACCTTTCCGTGCAGCTAACCTTGTCGCCTCGCTTGCCTTAGAATCCTCACTCAGTCGATAACTGGTTTCAGGAGAACACAGACATGCAGCGTGTTGCTTATTTGGCACCTTAGACGTCCCCATCTGCACGTGACGCTGCAAGTAATGAACATCGAACTGCTAACTAAGTCGATTGACACAACTTAATGCAAATATCAGCAAAATCTGCTAGCACGTGGATGCCTTGTCTTGTAGTACGTCATGCCTTCTTGCATGTGCCACAGCACACAGAGGAGGAGATGGCTGGCTACATTGTTGCTGACACCACAATCTGACAGTGAACATTATGGGCTTGTGGCCGCTGCCAAAGAGACTGCTTGGGGCCGGGATTGGCTGTGTGCTGCTTGCTATTTCCTGACTGAAGCAAAGGATGCCCTCGCTGCCCCCCCCCCCCGCAGCCCCCTCCTGTATCAGACGTTCCTAGGTAAGATTCAGTGGAGTCTGGGTGCGTATGATGCCCCAGAACCTGGAGATGGGGGTGGGGGGGTCCCCGGGGTGGGGGGGGTCCCCATATTGGAGGCTTGGCTACAGGATGCCTGTCTGGCAAGGTAAGAAGAACTTACATAAATGAAAGAATGGGTTCAGGGAAATCCAGCCTTGGGGTGATGAGACTTGAGAAGAGTAGTGCAGCATTGCTGAAGGCCCCCCGCAATGGCTCATGGCACCCGGAGCAGAGTGGTGCCCTCCATCTTCTCCTGCATAGAAGCCAATGGTGTGGACACCGTCAGCCTTCAGCCTAGTCGCGTATGTGGCATCAAGAAAGAGGCGTTCTCTGTCCGTGCCCGCAGCGTGCAGAACTGTATACCCCTCAAAATTAGACTCCCACCCTCCTGCAATTCCTGAAGGTGCTCAAGACCCTCCTCTCCAAGGGGCACCTTTTCATGCAGCCTTAGACACCCCCATCCATCCCACTTCACCCCCAATGACTGCTCCTGTTGCTAGGAGTAGGGTAAGCTAGCCCGTCCCTGAGCAGTGTGCCCTTACCCTTATGGCTATGAACCCACTGGTGTGCGGTGCTCTGCTGCTGCGCGAAGCAGGGTCCTCCTCCCGTGTCTCCAGTGGCTGACGTAGGGGCTGCGTCATATTGATCGGCTGTAACATGGTGGCCATTGATTCTACAGAAGATTTTGAGTCTATTATTTCACTAGTTTTTGCCCATGTTATAGCACTCACCTGCTATACTTCAGTTCCTCTGAGTAATTTCTAATCATGTTTTGTGTTGCGTTTTGTTATCTGTCTGTGCCCTTAAGACCTTGGGTACTGGGTCGCGCATTACAAATTTATAAACAAAAACATATGACCATATGTATCATTTAAAGGGTTGTCTGGGGGATTCTGAGTGGCCCCTGTTTTTGGGAAGCCACGCATTGGGATCGTTCCCAGCTGCCTGCCCTTCCTATTCTGGCGGCCAGTAACCACACAGGCTGGCGTTCTGTAGATGGAGATTTGACAGACCTGTTGGCTTAATAGAAAAAGCGACTGCCTCATAAAACAGCACCAAAATAAAGCTACCACAGAAACGACCAGCTGAAAACAGGCCACCGCTGCCAACACAAAAAGTTCAGGTCTAGTGGGTGAGGCAGTAAAGTGCCGGTGTGTACAATTATTGTGACGAGATGAAAGTTGATGAACATTTAAAAAACTGTCGCTATTATGGGGACCGGGTGAGGGCGGGGATGGAGGGGGGCTGTGCCTAAAAGTATTTTTAATAAATGATGAAATATTGCACAGTATGCCTGTTATGGCCTTTGCTGACCTTATGACAGTATCCGTGGGTGAGTCAGAGGATAGGGACAGTGACAAAGAGGAGGTTACCTTGAGGGGTGAATAGTCAAAGATATCGCTCTGGTCATAGTCGGTCACCCCGATGCTTGGACTGTTTGAAAGTTCCAGGGATGGACAAAGATGTCCCTTCTGAAGCAGGGTGCTGGTCTGGGGATTGACACAGAGAGACACAAAGCCTGTTCTCATGGAGATGACGCCGCGGGTGACTGGCAAATGGAACACGTTTCTGTCACTGCTAGGGATCAATGCATACAGAGCCTTCCACTTCTAGGTCTGAGGAGTTCTAGGCATTGGAGTGAGCTAAGTGTCTTAGGGTAACGGACACTCCCGCCCCCTGCACTTTATCTGTGGTTGGCGAGCCAACAGACAGTTTAGGGGAGTAAGTAACAGTTCAAGAAATAACAATGTCATTTATGAAAGGATGCTTTGAAATGTAGTATCAAAACAATAGATATTTAGGGCCAGATTCACAGAAGCATTTTATAATGGTGCAATCCCATAGAAAAACGGTCTGTGAATCGGGCCCTTAACATTATTTATTTATTTATTTATTCACATTTTTTAAGCACACAGCAGCCCAGAGGCATCGTGGCGCTGTTACAGACAATGAGAAGACGTTGCTGGTTACAGAGCTTGGTTACAGGAGAGTAAGGCAGACAAGTCATGGTTACATGGTTACATGGTTGCAAGGCGGTAATGAGTATGCAGACAACTGGTGTGGGTGAGGGGAGGGGTGATGTACGGTGATTTTAATTAATTAACATCATTACTTTACACAGAGAAAGAGCAAAGGAAAGTGCGCTCAACGCGTTTCGGGTAAGAAACCCTTCATCAGGAGCATGTCCTTCCAGGTTTTTTAAACATTCACAATTCAATCTACACGTTGATCAGAAAGAGTATGGGTAAGTTAATGTGTTACTTTCAACAGAGATTCAATTCAAAATCATGTCAGAACAATCTCATATGATTATGTTAATCAATTCACCTGTGTCTGGGGTAAACACATCCTACTTAAATAGATGCATAAAAGCAACCACGATTCAAAAACGAAATTCAAAGGAGGGAACGTGTCTGTGTCTCAAAGGTTGTCGAATACTGCAAGAAAAAGAGGTAAAGAGAGTTTAAGGAGGGCAACGGAATAGCACAAAAGGTTAGGCATACCTCGAAATGTGAGGTATGGTAACCCCAGCTAAAAAGCTATCATAGTAGTAGCTCAAAAGGGGTCCCTGATGGTGATCGATATTGTAGTGCTGCAAGAATTCAGACACTGTCATTATCCAACACTACTGAGGTCGTCCAATGCGGCTACGATGACAGCCCCCATACTACAGCTCGCCCGAAAACCAGCCTGAGAATCATCCAGAAGGGAGGAGGGTCCTTCTACAAAAGCTTGCAACTGGGAGGTGGTGAGGGACAGAAATCATTCCCTCTACTCGAACACAAACCGGTGGTGAAGACAAACAGGGTTCAACCAGAGATGTTCCCCCCCTGCTGCAATGCTTGCTTATCTTGTTTAAAATGGGGGAGTCCTTCTTGCATCAAACTCTCCGCCACACCTGGAGGGAGGATGCATGATGTCCTTAAAGACGGAGGTGTGGGTGCAATATATGTCCACAGTGAGGGCTCCCGAGTGGGCAAATGCTGCGCCTGACTGATTCCGAAACGAGCTGCAGAATAAAGGGCCCTGGCTATTACCCAACCCTACTTCTGTATCTCAGAAGCAGGAGGGGCTGGGTCTGCCATGCAGGTTATCAAAGATGTTTCTGCAAGTTGCACACAGACCGTTTATCACAAACTAGTGTAAAAGCCTGTGTACACGGGTCAAAGTGCATAAAGGAATACATTTCCAGAGGGATACAAAAAGTAATTTATTTTGTTCTATTAGAGAGATAGTGCTTAATCAAATACATTTTTATTCATAGATTTTTAATGTATATAGTTTATTAGCGTAATATTTTCATTGTCATAGAACGTTATCTGTGGGATAGAGAAGATACAGTAGGTTTTCATGAACACAGTACGACCACTATTTAGGGGTTGGGGGGATAGCTCAGGGGCAACACATTTGTCTCGGAAGCAAGACAACACAGCACAAACCCAGGTTCCAATCCCGATCACACAAACCAATCTCTGGTATTAAGCTTATAAAAGAATAATTGTAATTACATATCCCAAGGCAACAGCTCCCACTAGTGGTGATAACAGGCAAAGCTATGCATCAGACAAACATACAAATGGCCTTTTATTTTATTGTTAGATATTAGACATCCCCACAATGACCTCTAAGCAGGCAGCTGTTGCATGACATATGGCATCCAGAAACCTGGGGCAATGCAAAACCCTGCAACAGCCTCTAAATATGATTTTGTTGTCCAAAATGTGTTGCTGGTGTATGTGCATCCAGAGGCGCGGGGCAGCACAGGTATTCCCCAATGACTCCTGAATGTGCAGGAAGAGAAGGGATTCAAAGACCTCTAAAGGAGAAGAGCTCAGGGGCAACATGCTCATCTTGAAGCAAGGCCACGCAGAGCAACATAGGTTTGATCCCTGGGTCCATGCTTTGAAACCTCCTGGTAATAAGCGCGTTATAAATGATCAATTATAAATTATAAGGCTGGCCCATAACAACTGCTGTCTTTCTGAATCTGCAACCAAACACAAAACATATCAAAATAACCCATGTCATTTCGGAGAAGAAGATCCAGTTGTGGTATTTGCATTGCACTCTGAGACTTGTAGTGCTGGATGCGTAGTGAGAGAGGGAATATCTTCAAGGGACGCAATGCAAAGAAAACTACAAGCACAGGACTGGCTGAGCTTCTCCAGGGACGTCATATCACCAAAATGCCAGGGGTAGTGGAAGTGGCATTACACGACCCTTGACCTCTGATGATATCACAGGAAATTATGTCATTTGACCCCACCCTGAAGTGATTTCACAAGAATTGTTGGAACACAACCCTTCACCCCTTGACAAATCAGGAAGTGGCATCACATAGCATTGTTCCTAAGTACACTACGAAAAATATGGTTAAAATATCACTATAATGTGATATACATTTCATACAAGAATGCATCGCAATATGTATCGTTAAGATCAGTGTGTATAGGCACATATTACCAAATTAATGCGAATGCAAGCAGACGTCCGTGGCCAGCCACTCCAGAAGCAAAGAGCCACATGGCTCCTCCAGCCCAGAAAACTTAGAAAAAGAAACGCAGCTAGTGCTTATTTTAAAAAAAAGAAATAGCACTTACCGAGATGCAGCTGCAGCTTTTCTGCCTGCAGTCTCCGGTCTGCGTCCTCCAAGTCCTGGTACCAATGAAAGAAAAGCCACCCAGTGGTAGCTTTTGTTTACTACAGCTGGCTGGCTTTTCCTTCATTAGTGCCGCAAAAGCAAGCACAGGCGGGCCTCCATTTCACAAAATGGATGCCCCCATGTGCTTCCTTTTTAAAATTTTGAGCTTCATTTTCTCAAAATTTTACAGAGGGACTTAAAAAAAATAAAGTGCCAATCGATTTTTTTTTATTATTGCCTGTCTTATTTTGCAATAACATATTTTGGGCAAACCATTCCTTTAATACAGAAGAGGTTTCTAAGCACAGACCCGGGATTCAAACCTGTGTTGCTCTGCATCTGAGCACGTAGCCACTGAGCTATACATCCTGAACCTCGGGTGCGGGGTCTCTTCCCTTCACCCCCTACCTGCATTTGAGCTATGGCATGCGACCACGTTTTTTTATTTTGGGAGGAAGTTGTAGTGAATGAAGCACTGCTTCCACTGCAGGCTATTGCTACGCTATTCATCCTGCCCCTGTGTAGGAAGTTGCTGAGTTTACCCCAACCCCTTCTGCCACTCTTACATGCAGACACGCACCAGCCTTTTCTGGGGATGGCGCTATGGAGCCTCCAGCTGCGAGGCCACATGTCCTTGCACCTGCATCCGGCCCTATACCTGTACCATGAGGCGCACACCATATCCCCAGGGAGGTAGTAATGATGTTGCACCTGCTATAAACAAGCATTTTGAAACCCAGCAGTTTTGTCTGGGCTAAGGGGCATCCCTTTGGCTGTGCAGGCCCCCTTCCAGGTCCCAGGCCTTTAGAGAGGGAGGCAGCCTGTACGGCGGAAGGAGCAATGCAGCTGGCCCATGACAACTGCTATCTTTCTGAATCTACAACCAAACACAAAACATATCAAAATAACCCATGTCATTTAGGAGATGAAGATCCAGTTGTGGTTTTTGCATTTCATTCTGAGACTTGTAGTGCTGGATGCGTAGTGAGAAAGGGGATATCTACAAGGGCCAGAATGCAAACAAAACTACAAGCACAGGACTGGCTGAGCTTCTCCAGGGACATCATTTCACCAAAATGCCAGGAGCAGCAGAAGTGACATCACATGACCCTTGACCTCTTATGACATCACAGGAAGTGGTGTCATTTGACCCCACCCAAAGTGACATCACACAAAGCGATGGAACACAACCTTTCACCCCTTGGCAAAACAGCAAGTGGCATCACATAGCATTGTTTCAAAGTACACTACGAAAAATATGGTTACGATAGCACTGTAAAGTGATATACATTTCATACAAGAATGGATCACCATAGGTATCATTAATATCAGTGTGTATAGGCCCATTTACCAAATTACTGTGAATTCAAGCAGACATCCAAGGCCAAACGATAATGATGTGTTGTTATAAAGCACTTACGCTTAAGCGCTTCATATAGAACAAATATATATATATATTTTTTAGGAGTAGCTACGGAGACCACAGGGGTAGCAAGGGAGACCTCAGGGGTTGCAATTGCGACCCCTGGCAACCCCTAAATGATGTCCCTGAGAGCAAGGTCCCTGCATTTTCACTTCCTCGGTGCAGTGTCTATTAGTGTCCACGGTTGCTTTGCGTGCCATTTAGCAACATCTCAAGCCGGCTCTGTCAGGTGCTAAAATGTCACCCAGGAGCTAAGACTAAAAGAAATGACTGTCACTAAAGCACCATCTATCAGCCAAATCAAACGCTGGATCTAAAGCGCCACCTGGGAGCCAAAACTAATGAAGGTGCCAAAGCATCACCTATCGTCCAAAACTAATAATGGCCCCCAAATCACCACCCGAGCCAAAACTATAAAGTTCAAGAAAACACCAAAGTAATATATTGCCTACATTATGTCATCACTCTTGCGGTATTGCCCGAAAATAACATGAAAAAATGTCAAATGCGCGTTTTCTGTGCATTCGGCTGGTGGAAAATGGCGAATCCAAAATGCCGAACTAGGTGAGCGGGGATTGCGGGGCTCTCCCCTGCATACATTAAATGCAAAGCAGGGGACACATGAAGAGAATCCCAAAAGCTCGAGTTTCAAAATTCAACTAAATCTGCTTCGCCATTTTGAAACTCGAGCTTTTCGGAATTTGTTTTTTTACCGTAGATCCCCGCGTTCTACATATTGTGTCTGTAAAGCGCTTACCTGTTTGCTGCAACTAAAGGATGAAAATATAACTTCTGAACTCCATTCAGCTACAAAAAAGGACAGACTCAATAGGCAGAGACTACTTGGAAAAGTCCCAGTGTAACAGTGGGTGAAATGTGGCATTTTCCTTGATCACAGTTTGATTGTAAGCCATTCGTCCCCCCCTTACAATTAGAAGAAAAATGGCTCGACTGTTTATTTTGCAAATATAAGAGTAGAGATTCCCAAGCTATTGTTGTTCTGCTTTAGATGGAAAGAGGATCGGCCATTTTGTACGTGTTGGAGCCGCTCCCATTTGAAGAGGTTTGGGCCAGATACAGACATGGCAAATACGGTGGTGTTAATGATCTGTGCTAAAGCACTGTTACTACTTGGGACAAATCGCTGTAATTCTCCCTTGTTATGTAATGTCGATTGCACTTTTATAGCGCCAAGGACCTGCAGTCATCAAAGCGCTACAATAGCAAGCGTGTAGAGTTTGGGAATTTTTAGAGCGAACTGCATTAAGTTGGGCATTGACGGAAAGGTGAAATGGAGAAGTATTTTGATATTTTTCAAACAGAGCAAGATCAGACACACTGACTAGATTACTTGGAAGGACATTCCAATGGTCTGCACATTGCTCTGTAAAAGTTCTACCTCCAGCAGAAGTCAAATGGAACCTTGGTACTGTTAAGAGAGGGCAGCAAGGGACCACCAGAGAATTCAGTTGGGCAGACATTTGCGACTTAGAAATGAAATGTTATACTGAATTCTAGTCTGTGCAGACACACAAGTAAGGTCCCATAGAAGCGATGTGGCATGGGTAAAAGGCATGGTTTTCCATCGCATTACGCTTTCTCATATATTAAACACGATTGGGGGCCATAAATAGCTCTCCCGTGTAGGATGCTGCGGTCCAAGGGCCTAATGTGTGTGCTGCAAGCATTGCCCTTCACTGTGATGTGTGTTCTTAGGAAACAGGTCTTTTCACAGACACTTACGATTTCAATATGGGCTTCTTTCTTTTGCTACATTCATGTTGGTGCCAGATAGGTTTATGGCCTCTGCAAGTCTTACTGTAGGAGAGTACTTCAATGTACCACCTAGCTATCAGGACTAGTGATGAGTGAACCCCTCCCCAGGGCTTTAGGTGAATATGCCACGAGTGGAAATGCTGCCCGCAGCATTCACATTTCTTTAACAAGAATGTCCACTTTTTGCTCCCTCGCTTCAACCTCAGCCACAATCTAAAATCGGTTCCATGTGTTAATATCACCGCTAAAATATCGCCATACAAAAATATTGCAATATTTTTGTGGTGATATTAAGCCATGGAGCCTGCGGGGACACCCATGCAACCCCTAACAATGTTTTCATGTGGCGGGGGACACACCCATATCACCCATGGCCTTACCCCACGACCATTTATATGACGATATCATTGGTGGGGATAATATTACCTGATACCCTAAAATCCTGTGCAGGGGTGTTGGTCGGGACTGTCGGGACTCAAGGCTGGCTAGCCTTTTGGGTGGGGCTACAAGAAAAAGACCCAGCGCTAGAGCCCCGTTTCCACCCCTAGCGACGCCTCTGATCCTCTCCATGCACTGCATCCAGGAATTGGTGAAGAGGGGAGGCGGGTTACGAAGGGATGTCACCACTGGCATTTTACAGGGCGGCATTCCGCCAGCACCAGGGTGACATTACATTATATGAAGCACGACAAATCAGAATAGCGCTATTATTTCAAGACCGATATGTTATATGGACACTAGAGGGCGCAAGAAGTCTACTAAAGACGCAGAGCTTTTCGTAGGTTTTGCGAAAAAGGAAAACCACGGCGGATTATGGTTTACAATGTTATAACCAGTGCTGGTCATTGGGCCGGCTCTCGCCGGATCCAAGATCCGGCACCAGATGTGAAGCCGGATCTCGGGATCCAGCCAGAGTCAGCCGCCCAAACACCAAACCCATGCTCTCCAGCTGGGTTTTGAGGAGAGAAAAAAAAAAACAATCCCGCAATGGCATGGCGTAGGGGGGCGGAGCAGCTCATTGCCACCATTACCGCTCTTCTGGCTCCGCCCCCTACGTATATACAACAGCAGGACACCGGAACAGACCTTCTTAAGGAAGGCTGTCCTGCACTTTCACTACGAGTTCTTCATGCAGGCACCACAGCCGGGCCCGCGAAGTTGGGGGCTGTGCTGCTGGGAGCAGTCTGCTCCAGCACCACAGCCCCCACCCTCGTGGGCCCGGCAGATCTAATCTGCCCTGTGTGAGGACAGTGCACACAGAGTAGATTACTCTTTGTGCTCAGTGCTCGCACAGAGCATTGCTTTGAATGCAAAATTCAGGGTTCCTATGCTTTTATTTTAAATGAAACCGATCCAGAACGGTTTCATTTTAAAATAGTGTAGGATGAAACTTGCACTTTTAGTGCACTACACTGAACGTTTCCCTAAACAGCAGGCACTAGGGTGGCCAACTCTTTGATATTCTTTCGCAGAACACTTGCCCACAAGGCAGCGATGACATCACGTTATTCACATTTGACCGCCCCTTTTTTAATGTAAATATTTTTAATGGCTCTTAATTCCTGGCTCAATTGAAATGCAAATGGTTTGTCCTTGGGAGTTGATGGTCACGTTTTTTAACTGCAAACATGACCATCACGACCCCAGGAACAAAGCATTAGCATTTCAATTAAACCAGGTGTCAGAGCGTTACAGCTCGACCTGCAGGCTCAAAAGAAGCCGGGGCTGCAGACAGGGGCGTTGCTAGGGGGGGGCTAAGGGGGCTATAGCCCCTGATCTTTTGGTTGTAGCCCCAGATAGAATCTCAGGAGCTACAGCCAAAAGACTAGCTAGCCCCCAGTCCCAACAGTTCCGACGTCAGCTTAGCCCCGGATCTTTTCCAGACCTAGCAACTCCCCTGGCTGCAGAGCCGCCGGGAAAGAAAGCAGCAGGCGGCAGCGCCGTGCTGTGTAGACGGCCACTTCACTTTGCAGAGTGGCTGTGCTGGATGCAGGTTGTCCTGACGAAACTGCGTCCCGCACAGCCACTCTGCAAACTGCAGGACAGAGTCCCTAATTGCGGGACAATCCTGCGAAATCCGGGACAATTGGCCACCCTAGCAGGCACATGTGTTTTGGGGTTTGTATTGTGCTTGGGAGGGTGCAGGGGTGGTGGTGGGGTTTGTGAGGAGGGCTAATGATATCATATTTTGGGTGCACCAGAACCATGGAAGTGGTATAAAGTGGAATTGATACATAGCTTGAAAAAGAAGTAGCATGAAAGAAATTGTGCTGTTTTAAACTATTATTTTAGACATTTCCTTTGATCGGAGGTCGCCTGCCAGCTCCGCCCCTCTAAACCCCGCCTCCTCAGACACTGCCCACCCACAAAACTCCGCCCCCATCCCGGCCCTTGTGGGATCCCCCACCAGATTTTTTCCATTTCCACCACTGGTAATAACCAACTGCAATCGGGAGATTTAAGACTGGACATTTGATAAATGAGACAAAAACAGTGATTAATCAATGAAATTCCAGCGCCTCTCTGGCCTCCCTTCATATGGCTCCCCATTATGGCCCTTCTCATTCCCTAGCGGAAAAAGCAAAGAACGGAAGAGTGACCTTGTCTAGAGACGCCTCCGAGCATTGCAGCAATCAGTGCATTGGTGATATCTAGGTTAGACAAATGAAAGAGCATTTACCTAGGACTGAAAGACAAAAGACTAATACAGCAACTGGAACTAAATCAGAAGGATGCTCGCAGGCCGCTCTTATGTCCCCATGTCCCTAGGGGCACAAACCCTAAACTGGCTGCTCACAGAGCAGAGAATAATGAATGATTCGACTACTGCGTACTATACACCACAGCACGCGCAAGAGCTTTCCTAACACAGAGCACGCAGGAGGGAATTCAGACGGCTAATGGCCAGTGCATCAACCAGGGCGACGCTATGCAAGACTGCGTCACATGGAGGACACATGCTAGCGTTGGCTGCGGTGGGCATTGACTAGACTCCAACCATCCACAATCCCGAAAGAGCCCGAGGACATGGATATTCAAGGAAACTCCCCGGCTCACGTCAGCACACACACACACAGGACACATTCTCCACTCAGACTCTGCCACGCCACACTGCAGACAAGCACCTCCATCCACAGGTGTACCCTTACTCACAAAGGATCGACGTGATGTCAACGGACTTATTAGCCTTACAGCCTCCATAGATGATCCTCGCTTATATCACGTGGTACTTTTTTAGAATTCTATGGGGGACTACCAACTACAAAGAAATATTCCACTGAGGAATTCTGATAGACAACAGTGAAGCTGGGGTTGTGTATCATGTGACGCGTAGCCCCGACTTGGAACATTACCCCTCGGTTGATAGTCACCCATGTACACTTTTATTTTGTATATGCGTGTCTATCAGGCGGGCCAGATTTTCAGAGGAAAGGTAGGGTCCTCCCCTCAAAGACTTCCTGTTTCGGAGGACAGGTAGGACCCTCTCCTCGAAGACTTCCTGTTTCGGAGGACAAGTAGGGCCCTCTCCTCGAAGACTTCCTGTTTCGGAGGACAGGTAGGGCTCTCTCCTCGAAGACTTCCTGTTTCGGCTGGGCCTGCATGCCAGTGGGCTGGGATTAGACTCAGGCCTGATTTGAGGCATTGGAGGGAGCGTCGCAAAGAGGCACCTTTGTGAAACCATTCCAGCACGTGGTCTTGCGGAGGGTGAGTGTGTGATGTCACTACAGTGACATATGACTTTCATATTTTACTGCAGTGACGTAAGAGCGAGGAGTTATGACTGTTCACTTGCCCTGCATTGCATAATAGGCTCCAATGGAATCCATAGACAGCGAAGAATGTACCGACGTTTGGGTTGTGTATCCTTAATGTACTTCCCCTTTTCTGCTACCCGCTCCCCCCCTTCTGTTCGTCTTTCCATCCTCCTCTACTGATGAGTCCTCAATGGCGATTTGAAATAGGTCCGACAAGTTGGGGCACTATAAAACTCCTAAATAAAAAAATAAAAGCATTGGCAAAGCCAACAGTTTTGACTGTAGTGCAAGCATGAGATAGGAATTTTCCAGGCACTGCTATATGAACTTATTTTCGCCTTGAAACTCTTCTGTATAGGCGCGTTATAAATG